>NC_141012.1:31163057-31763057 GCF_052327205.1 Somniosus microcephalus | reverse complement strand
ATATAGCCTGGCTTGTATATGATCGATATTGGTTGAGTTGCACCATGGCCCTTGTTACACATAATCTAACAGGCATATTGAATAATGGTTAGTCAGTTGCTCCAATTACATTTGGTCACTTTATATCTGTCACCGATCATGTAAAATTGTCTGTATCAGCTTCTTCCAAAATTTGCAACGTGCACCATGAGCTTGATGATTCTACCAAATAGATATTGGTCACTCTGTAGAGCTCAGGCTCTGACAACTTTAAATCCATAAATCCTAGGGGGTGTGTTTGCTCGTGCTGTTGGGGAAGGTTTAAACTAAAATGGCAAGGGGTTAGGAAGCTGTGCAGGGAGACAGAGGAAAGGGAAGCAAGGATAGAAGCAAAAGACAGGAAGGAGAAACGCAAAAGTGGAAGGCAGAGAAATCAAGGGTGTAAATCAAACAGGGCCACAATAAATAATAATTCTAAAAGGACTGAGAGTGTTAAAAAAACAAGCCTGAAGGCTTTGTGTCTTAATGCGAGGAGCATTCGTAATAAGGTGGATGAATTAGCTACGCAAATAGATGTAAACGGATAAGATATAATTGGGATTACGGAGACATGGCTCCAGGGTGACCAAGGCTGGGAATTCAACATCCAGGGGTATTCAATATTCAGGAAGGACAGGCAAAAAGGAAAAGGAGGTGGGGTAGCATTGCTGGCTAAAGAGGAGATTAACACAATAGTAAGGAAGGATATTAGCTCTGATGATGTGGAATCTGTATGGGTAGAGCTGAGAAATACCAAGGGGCAGAAAACATTAGTGGGAGTTGTATACAGACCCCCAAGCTGAGGTTGGGGATGGCATTAAATGGGAAATTAGAGATGTGTGCAATAAGGGCAAAGCAGTTATCATGGGTGGCTTTAATCTACATATAGATTGGGCTAACCAAATTAGTAACAATAATGTGGAAGAGGAATTCCTAGAGTGTATAAGGGATGGTTTCCTGGACCAATATGTCAAGGAACCCACTAGAGATCAGGTCATTTTAGACTGGGTATTATGTAATGAGAAAGGATTAATTAGCAATCTTGTTGTGTGAGGCCCTTTGGGGAAGAGTGATCATAATATGATAGAATTCTTCATTAATATGGAGAGTGAAATAGTTGACTCAGAGACTAGGGTCCTGAATTTAAATAAAGGAAACTACAATGGTATGAGGTGCAAATTGGCTAGGATGGATTGGGGAACATTACTTAAAGGGTTGATGGTGGATAGGCAATGACAAACATTTAAAGATCACATGGATGAACTACAGAATTTGTTCATCCCTGTCTGGCATAAAAATAAAACAAAAAATGTGGCTCAACCATGGCTAACAAGGGAAATTAGGGATAGCATAAGATCCAAGGGGAGGACATATAAATTGGCCAGAAAAAGCAGCAAACCTGAGGATTGGGAGCAGTTTAGGATTCAGCAAAGGAGGACAAAGGGATTAAGTAAGAGGGGGAAAATAGAGTATGAGAGTAAGCTTTCAGGGAACATAAAAACTGACTGTGAAATCTTCTATAGATATGTGAAGAGAAAAAGATTGGTGAAGTCAAGCATAGGTCCCTTGCAGTCAGAATCAGGGGAATTTATAATGGGGAACAAAGAAATGGCAGACCAATTAAATAGATACTTTGTTTCTGTCTTCACAAAGGAGGACACAAATAACCTCCCAGAGATGTCGGGGAACATAGGATCTAATGAGATGGAGGAACTGAATGAAATCAGTATTTGTAGGAAAATGGTGTTAGGGAAATTGACGGGATTGAAGTCCGCTAAATTCCCAGGGCCTGATCATCTACATCCTAGGGTACTTAAGGAAGTGGCCCTTGAAATAGTAGATGCATTGCTGGTCATCTTCCAAAATTCTATAGACTCAGGAACAGTTCCCAATGATTGGAGGGTAGCTAATGTAACCCCACTATTTAAAAAAGGTGGTAGAGAGAAAACAGGGAATTATAGACTGGTAAACCTGACACCAATAGTGGGGAAAATGCTAGAGTCCATTATAAAAGATGTAATAGCAGAGCACTTGGAAAACAGTGACAGGATCGGACAACGTCAACATGGATTTACAAAAGGTCAATCATGCTTGACTAATCTACTGGAATTTTTTGAGGATGTAACTGGTAAAATAGATAAGGGAGAACCAGTGGATGTGGTGTATTTGGACTTTCAGAAGGCTTTCGATAAGGTCTCGCATAAGAGATTAGCGTGCAAAGTTAAAGCACATGGGATTGGGGGTAAGGTACTGACTTGGATAGAGAACTGGTTGGCAGACAGGAAGCAAAGAGTTGGAATAAACGGGTCTTTTTCCGAGTGGCAGGCAGTGTCTAGTGGGGTACCGCAGGGATCGGTGCTAGGACCCCAGCTATTCACAATATATATTAATGATCTAGACGAGGGAACTAGATGTAATATCTCCAAGTTTGCAGACGACACAAAGCTGGGTGGGTGTGTGTGCTGTTAGAAGGATGCAGAGAAACTCCAGTATGATTTGGACAGGTTTGGTAATTGGGCAGATGCAGTATAATGTGGATAAATGTGAGGTTATCCACTTTGGTGGCAAAAACAGGATGGCAGATTATTACCTGAACGGCAATAGATTGGGAAAAGGGGAAGTGCAACGAGACCTTGTATACCAGTCACTGAAGGTAAGCATGCAGGTGCAGCAGGCGGTTAAGAAGGCAAATGGTATGTTGGCCTTCATAGCGAGAGGATTCGAGTACAAGAGCAAGGCTGTCTTGCTGCAGTTGTACAGGGCCTTGGTGACACCACACCTTGAGTATTGTGTGCAGTTTTTGTCACCTTATCTGTGGAAGGATGTTCTTGCCATGGAGGGAGTGCAGCGAAGATTCACCAGACTGATACCTGGGATGGCAGGAATGACGTATGAAGAGAGATTGGGTCAATTGGGCTTAGATTCACTAGAGTTTAGAAGAATGAGAGGGGATCTCATTGAAACCTATAAAATTCCAACAGGACTAGACAGACTAGATGCAGGAAGGATGTTCCCGATGGTGGGGGAGTCCAGAACCAGGGTTTCTGTGGTATACAACGGCAAAGAAATACAAAAGTTGTATTTATACATTCTACAAGATGGTGGTCCACCGTTGTTGGGACGTGAATGGATAAGGAAGATACGTTTAGACTGGCACTCCATTCAGGCACTGACGGTGACCAGTAAGGAAAAAAACAATGATGACATCATACCTGAACGATTAAAAGACATCTTGGCCAACGCCAAAGAAGTGTTTCAAGAGAAACTAGGAACCTTGAAAGGCATCACCGCCTCAATAAAAGTGGAAGATACAGCAATTCCAAAATTTTTTAAGGCAAGACCGGTGCCATACGCAATACGTCCGGGAGTCGAGGCAGAGCTGAAGAATTTGGAAAAGGCAGGTGTATTATCCAAAATAGATTGGAGTGAATGGGCAACACCCATCATTCCAGTCATGAAAAAAACATTGAAAAATAACTCTGAGGAACAGAAAAAAATTTGCATCTGTGGGGACTTTAAGGTGACTGTAAACCTGGTCCTTCACATGGTACAGTATCCTCTTCCGAGGATAGAAGATATTTTCGCCTCACTATCCGGAGGGAAACGTTTCACAAAAATTGACTTGGCACAGGCATATCTACAGATGGAGGTTGAGGAGACCTCTAAAAAGTATCTCACAATAAACACACACAAAGGCCTGTACCAGTACAATCGACTGGTTTTTGGAATAGCATCAGCTCCAGCTATCTGGCAAAGAGCTATGGAGCAAGTCCTGCAAGGGATTCCGGGGACTCAATGCTACCTAGACGACATCCTTATAACAGGAGAAAACGACAACGAGCACCTTGCCAATTTGGAGCAGGTGCTCACTAGGCTGAAAGAACGGGGCCTACGAGCAAATCGCCCCAAGTGCGAATTTTTCCAAAATCAGATATCATATTGTGGCCACATAATTAATAAGGAAGGGTTGCATAAGTCACCTGAAAAAAATTGAAGCAGTTATAAAAGCCCCAGCACCTGAAAATGTTTCACAATTAAGGTCATTCCTGGGATTAATAAATTACTATCATAAATTTTTACCGAACTTATCAACTATTCTACACCCTCTTAATGATCTTCTACAGACAGGAGTGATTTGGAAATGGAATGAAGACTGTAAACGTGCCTTCCATACATGTAAAGACTTAATCACATCCGAGAAAATTTTGGCTCATTACAACCCATCACTACCAATCAGACTGGCGTGCGATGCATCCCCTTACGGCATAGGAGCGGTATTGTCCCATAGATTCCCTGATGGCTCGGAACGGCCGATAGCTTTTGCGTCACGCTCATTGAACTCAGCTGAGCGTAACTATGCCCAGATAGACAGGGAAGCACTCAGCCTGGTATGGGGAGTGAAGAAATTCAACCATTACCTACACGGACAAAAATTTACCTTGCTGACTGACCATCAACCCCTCATCTCCATATTCAACCCTAAAAAAGGTGTCCCCATTATGACGGCACAAAGACTACAGAGGTGGTCCCTTTTTCTAGGGGCACACCAATACAACATTGAATACAAAGGGTCAAAACTGCATAGGAATGCTGACGGTTTATCACGCCTACCGTTGCCAACGATAGAAGAGGCACATACAGTAGACCCAGTAGAGATATTCCACTCTACCATAGTGGAATGTCTACCGGTGACAAATTCTGCCATTGAAAGGGAGACAAGAAATGACCCTACTCTCTCACGGGTCTACGATTTAACAGTGAAGGGATGGCCAGCACATGGCGAACCACTGTTGCCAGCATTCTCGCAAAGAAGAGAACAGCTGTCAGTGTGCCGAGGAACCTTGATGTGTGAATCCAGAGTGGTGATTCCACCCAAACTCCAGGATAAAGTGCTAAAGGAGCTTCACGAGGGGCATCTGGGTGGAGTGAAAATGAAGAACCTAGCTAGGGCGTTTGTATGGTGGCCAGGTATCGATGGAGACATCGAAGACATGACCAAGAGCTGCCTAGGATGCCAGAAGGTCCAAAATGCTCCGCCACAGGCCCCTCTACATCCATGGGAGTGGCCCTCATCTCCCTGGCAAAGGGTGCACATCGACTTTGCTGGTCCATTTATGGACTCAATGTTCTTAATCGCAGTTGATGCACACTCCAAGTGGCCGGAGGTAATAAAGATGTCCTCCACCACCACGGAAAAAACCATCATAGTATTAAGGACCATATTTGCCAGGAATGGGCTGCCGGAGCAGATATGTTCTGATAATGGACCACAATTTATGTCCGAAGAATTCAGAAAGTTCTTAAAGAACAATGGGGTAAAGCACTACACGTCCGCCCCATACCATCCCGCCACCAATGGATTGGCTGAAAGGTTTGTCCAGACCTTCAAGAAGGCCATCAAGGCCATGGGTAATGAAGACATAAAACTTCAGCACAAGGTGGATAACTTCTTATTTGCATATAGGAATGCAACGCATATGGTTACTAACCAAACTCCCGCCATGATGTTCTACAATAGAAACCTAAGATGCCGGCTGGATTTGGTCAAGCCCAACATCCGAAGGGACGTGGAGAACCGGCAGTTTCAGGGCATGAATGAAAGGCCAACTAGGGCCTTCCAGATAGGCCAACCGGTTTTGGCCCGGGACTACCGTACCGAGAAATGGCAGCCTGGAACTATCTGCACACGATTAGGACCACTGATGTATACCGTGGACATCGGAGACAGCATAATAAGGCGCCATGCTGACCAAATCATCAAGTCATCCGAAAAGGGACAACCTACACCACCACTCTATACATCTAACGATGAAGTAGAGATACCCATATCTACCTCCGATCCGGTGATACTGGAGCCCGATGAACCCGACACTGGCCTTCAAGCCGAATCAGCCTTGCCAGAAGAACCTACTACACCACCAGAAACTACTACACCCCCGAGGCGTTATCCGGACCGAGTCAGGAAGCCTCCTGAGAGACTAACTTATAATTAATTAATACAGCAATGTATATTATTTTGCATATAACATGTAATTAATAATTACTTAAAATATGATGTACTAGTTAGCTAGAAGGGGAGGAATTGTGGTGTATGTGCCTTTAAGAGCAATTATGGTGTATGTGCCTTTAAGAGCCCCAGGTGTGCGTAATGCCGGTAATTGCCACTTGGGCTATATAAGCCTGTGTATTGTGTATATCCTTTAGAAACCCCCCCCCAGACTTGCTTAGTAAATATCTATGAACCAACTCCTGTCTTCAGTGTCTTTATCTGCACACGGACACTACACTTATGTTCACAGTCTAATTATAAGGGGTAAGCCATTTAGGACTGAGATGAGCAGGAATTTCTTCCCCCAGAGAGTGGTGAACCTGTGGAATTCTCTACCACAGAAGGCAGTTGAGGCCAATTCATTAAACATATTCAAGAAGGAGTTAGATATATTTCTTAAGGCTAAAGGGATCAAGGGATATGGGAAGAAGGCAGGGACAGGGTACTGAATTTGGATGATCAGCCATGATCTCATTAAATGGCAGAGCAGGCTCAAGGGGCCGAATGGCCTACTGCTGCTCCTGTCTTCTATGTTTCTATGTTTCTATGTAAACTAACCAAGTCACAAGTACACGTAAATCTGTAGAACTGCAAGGCAGGAGAAAAGCTGCTCTACATTACTCTTGCCAGCCAATGCTTAGACCTATAACCAGAGATATATGAGCTTTTAAAAAAATCAATAATCCATATCATACCAGCTAATCAATGATGATGAGGACCTTGGCCAACCTAGTATAGGGAGTCACCAAATTGGGAAAAATGAATTGGGAATTTTCTCACCCATATCCAGTTAGCATTTTGGAAAAGGAACACATTGCATCTAATTTAGAAATTCAAAGCACAAATTTCAGTGATATTCTGAGCGCAACATCATGACCAGAACGAACTGGATTATGAAAAGATTATTCTTTGGGTTCTCATGAGCAGAATGAATGCTCTCTACTCTCATAACGACACTCTGATATACCATGGCCTCTCTCGCCTAACACAGATTGCATGTGGGTCCTTCACTAAATCAAGAAAAGCACCCATTCTCCAACTTGCCCTTTGCCAGAACAAGCTTTTTGTATGGCTGCCAAAAAGAGCAATAAGGACGGACTCTGGCTTATAAACATCAACACACGGCTAGCTTCAACTTTAATCAAAGTCTCTGCTGGGTTATTCCGCATAATTATTTTTTTCTAAGTTGATTATGCTCGACAAGAGTAATTATTATAAACTGAGCACACTAAAAATTCTATTATCATCTGCTCCTTAAGCATGCACATAGCACACAGACAAGAAAAAGATTAGAATTCAGGGGAAGGGAACTGAGATGTTTGTTGCAAAGCTTTAGTGCTGATATGTTGACTGGGGCTGCATTTATAGTACAGCAACTGGCCTCCCACTGGTAGCTGCTGCATGGGCTTCAGGCAGGCAGGACTACATATATATTGCCTGACTGGAAGTCCAATTACCTTGCACAATGTACGTGTGCCCACATACATGCAGAGAATCCCTCGCCCAGCAGTTAAGATTTAAATGTGTAGTGTGTACGGAAGTTAGCACTCCATCTCTCTAAATATTTAACTTAACATCAGATGGCTTTAAAACACCCAATGGACCTCTGAGCATTTTGTAAAGCAGGCTTGACATCGCATTTGTATTTAACTTCCACGTAGTGCCAACCCAAAGTGGTGTGAGATTATAGTCTCCAGAGGCGATCATGCCACTTCTTACCAGAGTCAGGTTGGGGCCTGACTCTATTTTTAACTTTGTTCCAACACTAAACGTGCAGCATAAATGCACCAAAGATGCACAAAAAATATTACCTATTTCATGTGCAGATGGTTTTATATTTAAAACATTGCCGACTTTTGACATTCCTGGTGTCAATTGCTGCTTTCAATTAGCCACATTACAGCGAGGCTGCTGGGGGAGCGGTTAAGCAAGGACGTGCAGTATCTGATTGGACGTGAGATGTCAAGTGAATGCAGCAAATGATGGCGCAATAGTCAGGGGTCAGATTCGAGGGACAGCCTTTCCTGAGGTGATTAACTATGTCAGGTCGTGTCTGAGAGAGTGGACTAAACACTGCCTGTGAGAGGAACACGTTTGGTACTTGTTCCCTGCTTTCTTATGTCCTTAAGTTCACATAATTTAAGATCAACTCGGTAAATGTGTACTCATGGAACCAGACAGTCTGTGAGCTGTCAGACATGGAGGGATACATTTTTGTCTTTATTGTTCCCAGCCCAGAACTTTGTACACCAGGAGTGCACATTGGGAATTCAGGGATGTGCTCCGCATGACTATCCATCCATTCGTTTTAGCCCTCTTGGCGCAGAATTTTTCAGCACCTGAAGATCGTGTTGCAAATTCAGGTGGTGGAGGGATTTTCCATTAAATAAGATTGATTGGGAGATTTGAAATGATACTTGAAGATAGGGTTGCCAACTCTCCTGGAATGTCCTGGAGGCTCCAGGAATTAAAGATTAATCTCCCGCACAGTTCTGCAAGCAACGCTGGGAGAAAAATCATAGGGGCATAAAATAAAATATGGGAAATAGGAAAAAGGGCTGTTTGACTGACAGTCAAGGACCATCCAATCGGATAACAAAGGGGGTGATCTTGCCAGCCCTGGCGAGGCGGGTTTGGAGGTGGGACTGCCGGGAAAATGGCAGAATCTAGGGGCGGGTACCCATCCCACTCTCAACCCGCCGCCGTGCCATCTTCCCAGGAGGCGGGTACCTGACCTGCACCAGGTCCCATCTCCTGGAGGCGGGAAGGGGATCACAGCCACTTAACTGCCTGTTATCCCCATTTTTACAACAGAAGTGCGGGCTTCCCGACAACGGGAAACCTCGCCAGGGTCAGCAAGGCGAGCAGTGGGTCTGCGGGGGTTGGAGGGGCCGAAAAGTGTGCTGCGGAGGTGAGTGATGAGTGCAAGTGTGGAGAGGAAAGTATGTGAGGTGAGTGAAAAGTCTTAGAAAAAGTTTCCTTACCTTTGTTTCTTCCTGCAGGTTTCAATCGTTGGGGATCCGAAGGCTCCGGCATCTCCACGGCAGAGATGACAGAATGGCTGCCGCATTCTCCGATGCAATAGCCATCTGATTTCTGCTCAGGAAATAGGTTTGGTGGGTCTTGAATACAAGAACTCACCAAACAACAGAGAATGCCAGTGTTTGACAGATTCTCAAAGCTGTCAAATGATGACAATTAATTTTGACAGATGAAACGTCATACTCTGACGTTCTCTGTCACTGGCTTTCCCTTAATTGGCCTGCTAAGCCCGCTGAGTGAGCTTAACAAGGTCAATCAAGGGAAAATAGCGTGGGTTGGCCGGACGTCAATGGAGGCGGGACTAAAACCCGACAAGCAGCAGTCCCGCCTTCAATGCACCCCCATTGGCCAAATCACCCCCAAAGAGTCCATTTGATTTCCAATTGGCGTGAGAGGATGGTGTGCCATGAGGATGGGCGTGTCAGGCGAGCAATGGCAGGAGCACGGGGGAAGGGCGGTTGGAGCCAGGAGGCCACGTGATGAAATCTCTTGGAATATCTCCAACCATAGTTGGCAACAATTGAAGATTCCAAAGGTAGTCATCAGTCTTGGATGCTAGGCAGATCACGTAGTGAACATCAGGTAGGTGTCAACCTAAATTCAAAGATTCTTTTTTTTACATTTCTCTGTTGTGCACTCTCTCAATGAAATATGTTTTTTTCTAATTTTCTACCCACAAACAACACTTTGCATTTCAATGCACAATAAAACTACCATCCATGAAATGTCCAAAACCTGATGTCTTTGAGGTAACAGATTACAAATTACATGTTTTTCCTCGCTACACACAAGACCCTTGTGGTATCTGTATGCCCAGAGTCTGAAAATAGATCACAAGCTAATAATTTGCCTTTGCTCATGGAGTCTCAGTGCTTGCAGAAATCCATCTTTTCGTACAGTTTCAACGTTTCCCGACAAACACAAACATTTGTCTTTGAAAAGTTGATGTGACACAATGGCCTTTGTTCTAATTTGTTCCTGGCATGTGGGCAAAGCTGGCAAGGCTACATTTATTTACCTGAGTAGGTGGTGGGAGGCCCTTTTCTTCAACCGCTGCAGTCCCTTAAGTGATGCTACCCCCATGATGATATCAGGTAGGGAAGTTTAACAATAATCGGTTGGGCTCCAATTCAGAGAGGGCAAAATTGAATCCCAGCCTTGATTTACATTCATAGTCATCCAGCCTCCACGGAAAAGTTATGCTGCTTTTCATTTAGTCCACAAGATGGAGAGGCTCATGGAGGTATTCTTCTGAGGGCAGAGACACACACACACACATTCACACACACATACACACACACACACACACATACATGCACACAGACATGCGCACAGACATGAGCACAGACAGACACACACATACATGCACACAGACACACACACAAACACACACACATACATGCACACATACATGCACACAGACACAGGCACACACACAGACACACACACACACATTCACACACACATACACACGCACAGACACACACACATACATGCACACAGACATGCGCACAGACACACACACACAGACAGACACACACATACAGGCACACAGACACACACACAAACACACACACATACATGCACACATACATGCACACAGACACACACAGACACACATACACACATGCGCACACACACATACATGCAAACAGACATACACACACACACACACACAGACACACACACATGCACACAGACACGCACACAGACACATACATGCACAGACACACACACATAAGAACATAAGAACATAAGAAATAGGAGCAGGAGTAGGCCAATCGGCCCCTTGAGCCTGCTCCGCCATTCAATAAGATCATGGCTGATCTGATCCTAACCGCCAATCCACTATCACAGAACCATCTCCTGAATCTAACAGAATTAGACACACGAAATAGGAGCAGGATCAGGCTACACGGCCCCTGGGCCTGCTCCGCTACCCACAGGGCCATGACCGATCCGAACCTAGACTCATGTCCAAATTTCTGCCCGCTTCCTGTAACCCTTAATTCCCTTTACTTCTAGGAAACTGTCTATTTCTGTTTTAAATTTATGTAATGATGTAGCTTCTACAGCTTTTTGGGGCAGCATATTCCATGGACCTACCACCCTCTGAGTGAAGTAGTTCCTCCTCATCTCAGTTTTGAAAGAGCAGCCCCTTATTCTAAGACTATGCCCCCTAGTTCTAGTTTCACCCATCATCGGGAACATCCTCCCCGCATCCACCCGATCCAACCCCTTCACAATCTTATATGTTTCAATAAGATCGCCTCTCATTCTTCTGAACTCCAATGAGTAGAGTCCCAATCTACTCAACCTCTCCTCATATGTCCATCCCCTCATCCCCGGGATTAACCGAGTGAACCTTCTTTGTACTGACTCGAGAGCAAGTATGTCCTTTCTTAAGTATGGACACCAAAACTGTACGCAGTATTCCAGGTGCGGTCTCACCAATACCTTGTACAACTGAAGCAATACCTCCCTATTTTTATATTCTATCCCCCTAGCAATGAAAGCCAACATTCCATTGGCCTTCTTAATCACTTGCTGCACCTGCATACTAACCTTTGAGTTTCGTGCACCAGGACCCCCAGATCCCTTTGTACTTCAGTACTTTCCAGTTTCTTGCCATTAAGATAATAATTTGCTCTACGATTTTTCCTGCCAAAGTGCATAACCTCACACTTTCCAGTATTGTATTCCATCTGCCAAATCTCTGCCCACTTACTTAGCCTGTCGATGTCCCCTTGCAGGTTTTTTATGTCCTCCTCACTCACTACTTTCCCTCCCATCTTAGTATCATCTGCAAACTTTGATATGTTACACTCGGTCCCCTCCTCCAAATCGTTAATATAGATTGTAAAGAGTTGGGGACCCAGCACTGACCCCTGTGGAACACCACTAGTTACTGATTGCCAGTCTGAGAATGAACCATTTATCCCAACTCTCTGCCTTCTGTTAGATAGCCAATCCTCTATCCATGCCAGAATATTACCCCCAATCCCGTGATTTTTTATCTTAAGCAATAATCTTTTGTGTGGCACCTTGTCAAATGCCTTTTGGAAGTCTAAATACACTACGTCCACTGGTTCCCCTTTATCCACCCTATACGTTACTTCCTCAAAGAACTCCAGCAAATTTGTCAAACATGACTTCCCCTTCATAAAACCATGCTGACTTTGTCCTATTAAATTATGATTATCCAAATGTCCTGTTACTGTCTCCTTAATAATGGACTCCAAAATTTTACCTACCACAGATGTTAGGCTAACCGGTCTATAGTTTCCAGCCTTCTGTCTACTGCCCTTTTTAAATAAGGGTGTTACATTAGCAGTTTTCCAGTCTGCCGGGACCTTTGCCGAGTCCAGGGAGTTTTGGAAAATTATTACCAATGCATCCACAATCCCTACCGCCACTTCCCTCAAGGCCCTAGGATGTAAGCCATCAGGTCCAGGTGATTTATCCGCCTTGAGTCCCATTATTTTACCGAGTACCACTTCCTTAGTGATTTTGATCGTGTTTAGCTCCTCCCCCCTTTAGCCCCCTGTTTGTCCAGTGTTGGGATATTCTTAGTGTCTTCTACTGTAAAGACTGATGTAAAATATTCATTCAGTGTTTTTGCCATCTCCATATTTCCCACCATTAATTTCCCGGTCTCATCCTCTAAGGGACCAACATTTACTTTAGCCACCCTTTTTCTTTTTATATAACTATAAAAACTCTTACTATCTGTTTTTATATTTTTTGCTAATTTACTTTCATAATCTATCTTCCCTTTCTTAATCAATCTTTTTGTTATTTTTTGCTATCTTTTAAAGTTTTCCCAATCCTCTATCCTCCCACTAGATTTGGCTACCTTATATGCCCTTGTTTTTAGTTGAATACTATCCTTAATTTCTTTACTTAGCCACGGATGGCTGTCTTTTCTTTTACACCCTTTTCTTCTCAGTGGAATATATATTTTTTGGAAGTTGTAAAATAACTCCTTAAATGTACACCACTGATCATGTATCGTCTTACCCTTTAATCTATTTTCCCAATCCACTCTACTCAATTCCGCTCTCATACCTTCATAGTCTCCTTTATTCAAGCTTAGCACGCTTGTTTGAGATCCAACCTTCTCACCCTCTAATTGAATATGGAATTCAACCATGTTATGGTCACTCATTCCAAGGGGATCCTTTACTAGGACATTTTTAATTAATCCCATCTCGTTACACAGGACCAGATCTAAGGTTGCTTGCCCCCTGGTCAGTTCAGTTACATACTGCTCAAGAAACCCATCCCTAATACACTCAATGAACTCATCCTCAAGGCAGCCCTGCCCAATTTGATTTGTCCAATTAATATGATAGTTAAAATCCCCCATAATTATAGATGTTCCCTTATTACAAGCCTCAACTATTTCCTGATTGATACTCCGTCCAACAGAGTTGCCACTGTTCGGAGGCCTATAGACTACGCCCACTAGTGTTTTTTTCCCCTTATTATTCCTTACCTCCACCCAAACTGTTTCATTATCCTGATCTTTTGACCCAATATCATTTCTCTGTATTACAGTGATTCCTTCCTTTATTAACATAGCCACCCCACCTCCCCTTCCTTCCTGCCTGTCCTTCCTGATCGTTAAATAACCTGGTATGTTTAATTCCCAGGCATTGTCACCCTGCAGCCATGTTTCTGTAATGGCCACAAGATCATACCCATATGTAGTTATTTGTGCCATTAACTCGTCTATTTTGTTACGAATGCTACGTGCATTCAGATAGAGAACTTTCAAAGATGTTTTGTGACACTTAGTTCCTGCTTTTGCCCTTTTTATTACTTTACCTTTCACTCCATACCTTCTGCCCCTTCCTGACATGCTCTAGTTTTTAATTTCCCCACTGCTACCTAAGTCTATGACCTTCTCTGTTGTCATTTTTATTATTTGCTCTCTAGGAACCTCCCCCCCCACTAGTTAGTTTAAAGCCCTCTCTACAGCCCTAGTTATATGATCCGCCAAGACTCTAGTCCCAGCACTGGCCAAGTGAAGCCCGTCCCAATGGAACAGCTCCCTCCTGCCCCAGTACTGGTGCCAGTGTCCCAGGAAGCAAAACCCATTTCTCCCACACCAGTCTTTGAGCCACGCATTTAACTCTCTAATTTTATTTGTCCTAGCCAAATTCGCTCGTGGCTCAGGTAATAATCCAGAGATTATTACCCTTGTGGTTCTGCTTTTTAATTTGGCCCCTAGCTGCTCAAACTCCCTCAGCAGAACCTCCTTCCTTGTCCTATCTATGTCGTTGGTACCAACATGGACCATGACAACTGGATCCTCCCCCTCCCACTCCAAGTTTCTCTCCAGTCCAGAGGAGATGTCCTTAACCCTGGCACCGGGCAGGCAACACAGCCTTCGGGACTCTCGCTCTTGGCTGCAAAGAACTCTATCTATCCCCCTAACGATACTATCCCCTACCACTACAACATTTCTTTTAACTCCCCCCACTTGAATGGCCCCCTGCTCCACGGTGCTGTGGCCAGGTTGCTCATCCTCCCTTCAGTCCCTGCTCCTGTCCCCACAGGGAGTAAGAGCCTCGAACCTGTTGGACAAGTGCAAGGGCTGCGGCTCCTCCAACACTACCTCCTGGATCCCCGTACCTGCTTCACTTCTAGTCACACCATCCTGACCCTGGCCACGGACTACATCTGAATTAATTAATCTAATTGGTGTGACTACCTCGTGATACACAGAGTCCAGGTAACTCTCCCCCTCCCTGATGTGTCTCAGTGTTTGAAGCTCAGACTCCAGCTCTTCAACACGGAGCCGGAGTTCCTCGAGCAGCCAACACTTACTGCAATTGTGATCACTGTGAGCATCAATGGTGTTCACCAGCTCCCATATATTGCAGCAGCAACACATCGCCTGATCTCCCATTCTATGTAATTAATTAAATTTATTAATATTATTCTTAAATATCCTCTGCCCCAATTCTAGATGGTGAATATCACACCTTAGAAACTATAAACCAAAGAGATTTAAGCTTAAAAGGGAGAAATACTTACCAACCAATCACTTACCCGCTTTCTGGTGACGTCACACTTGGATTACTTTTTACCTCTCTCCTTCCGAGACTGGAGATTGGTAGGCCTTACCTGGTCTCTGGGACTTTTATAGCCCCGCTCTGCCGCTCGAGATTCCCGCCGACGCTGTGAGGCCTTACCTGGTCTCTGGGACTTTTATAGCCCCGCTCTGCCGCTCGAGATTCCCGCCGACGTTGTGAGGCCTTACCTGGTCTCTGGGACTTTTATAGCCCCGCTCTGCCGCTCGAGATTCCCGCCGATGTTGTGAGGCCTTACCTGGTCTCTGGGACTTTTATAGCCCCGCTCTGCCGCTCGGGATTCCCGCCGACGTTGTGAGGCCTTACCTGGTCTCTGGGACTTTTATAGTCCCGCTCTGCCGCTCGAGATTCCCGCCGACGTTGTGAGGCCTTACCTGGTCTCTGGGACTTTTATAGCCCCGCTCTGCCGCTCGAGTTTCCCGCCGACGCTGTGAGGCCTTACCTGGTCTCTGGGACTTTTATAGCCCCGCTCTGCCGCTCGAGATTCCCGCCGACGTTGTGAGGCCTTACCTGGTCTCTGGGACTTTTATAGCCCCGCTCTGCCGCTTGAGATTCCCGCCGACGTTGTGAGGCCTTACCTGGTCTCTGGGACTTTTATAGCCGCGCTCTGCCGCTCGAGATTCCTGCCGACGCTGTGAGGCCTTACCTGGTCTCTGGGACTTTTATAGCCCCGCTCTGCCGCTCAGGATTCCCGCCGACGCTGTGAGGCCTTACCTGGTCTCTGGGACTTTTATAGCCCCGCTCTGCCGCTCGAGATTCCCGCCGACGCTGTGAGGCCTTACCTGGTCTCTGGGACTTTTATAGCCCCGCTCTGCCGCTCGAGATTCCCGCCGACGTTGTGAGGCCTTACCTGGTCTCTGGGACTTTTATAGCCCCGCTCTGCCGCTCGAGATTCCCGCCGATGTTGTGAGGCCTTACCTGGTCTCTGGGACTTTTATAGCCCCGCTCTGCCGCTCGGGATTCCCGCCGACGTTGTGAGGCCTTACCTGGTCTCTGGGACTTTTATAGTCCCGCTCTGCCGCTCGAGATTCCCGCCGACGTTGTGAGGCCTTACCTGGTCTCTGGGACTTTTATAGCCCCGCTCTGCCGCTCGAGTTTCCCGCCGACGCTGTGAGGCCTTACCTGGTCTCTGGGACTTTTATAGCCCCGCTCTGCCGCTCGAGATTCCCGCCGACGTTGTGAGGCCTTACCTGGTCTCTGGGACTTTTATAGCCCCGCTCTGCCGCTTGAGATTCCCGCCGACGTTGTGAGGCCTTACCTGGTCTCTGGGACTTTTATAGCCGCGCTCTGCCGCTCGAGATTCCTGCCGACGCTGTGAGGCCTTACCTGGTCTCTGGGACTTTTATAGCCCCGCTCTGCCGCTCAGGATTCCCGCCGACGCTGTGAGGCCTTACCTGGTCTCTGGGACTTTTATAGCCCCGCTCTGCCGCTCGAGTTTCCCGCCGACGTTGTGAGGCCTTACCTGGTCTCTGGGACTTTTATAGCCCCGCTCTGCCGCTCGAGATTCCCGCCGACGTTGTGAGGCCTTACCTGGTCTCTGGGACTTTTATAGCCGCGCTCTGCCGCTCGAGATTCCTGCCGACGCTGTGAGGCCTTACCTGGTCTCTGGGACTTTTATAGCCCCGCTCTGCCGCTCGAGATTCCCGCCGACGTTGTGAGGCCTTACCTGGTCTCTGGGACTTTTATAGCCCCGCTCTGCCGCTCGAGTTTCCCGCCGACGCTGTGAGGCCTTACCTGGTCTCTGGGACTTTTATAGCCCCGCTCTGCCGCTCGAGATTCCCGCCGACGTTGTGAGGCCTTACCTGGTCTCTGGGACTTTTATAGCCCCGCTCTGCCGCTCGAGTTTCCCGCCGACGCTGTGAGGCCTTACCTGGTCTCTGGGGACTTTTATAGCCCCGCTCTGCCGCTCAGGATTCCCGCCGACGCTGTGAGGCCTTACCTGGTCTCTGGGACTTTTATAGCCCCGCTCTGCCGCTCGAGATTCCCGCCGACGCTGTGAGGCCTTACCTGGTCTCTGGGACTTTTATAGCCCCGCTCTGCCGCTCAGGATTCCCGCCGACGCTGTGAGGCCTTACCTGGTCTCTGGGACTTTTATAGCCCCGCTCTGCCGCTCGAGTTTCCCGCCGACGCTGTGAGGCCTTACCTGGTCTCTGGGACTTTTATAGCCCCGCTCTGCCGCTCAGGATTCCCGCCGATGATGTGAGGCCTTACCTGGTCTCTGGGACTTTTATAGCCCCGCTCTGCCGCTCGAGTTTCCCGCCGACGCTGTGAGGCCTTACCTGGTCTCTGGGACTTTTATCGCCCCGCTCTGCCGCTCGAGATTCCCGCCGACAATGTGAGGCCTTACCTGGTCTCTGGGACTTTTATAGCCCCACTCTGCCACTCGAGATTCCCGCCGACGCTGTGCACACAGACACGCACACAGACACACACACATACACGCACACAGACACGCACACAGATGCACGCACATACACACACATACACACATAATATTGACTTAAAGCAGCACTGAGAAAAGATGTGGAGAACACCATTACCCAACCCAACTGAACCTATCCTAGATGCTATAAAAGTACTAGGGCAGAGGCAAAACCCCTTTAAACTGGGAGTAATGACTCTGTAATTTGTTTATTTCTAAGGAATGGTCTGAAACATTTTTGTCTATATTGTACTTTTATTTTATTTTCTTTCTTTCACGGGGCTAAAAATAAGGCTCATTCATGGAAAATGGTAAAGCTTGCTTGGATACATTTCTTTGTTCCTGTAAAATGTGCTTAAATAGAAGAGGGGTAAAATCCCAACAAATTGTTGTAACCCAGGTCACAACCAAACTATAATTATAATAGAAAATTCCCGAGAAAAACTGTAGAAGTAATCAACCAATATAGCCTGTGTTAATTAGTCAGAACATTCTGATTGCTAGTGTATCAGCTGCTCCATTTTGAATACATGAAACAGACTTGAAGCTGACAAAACTGATTTTATTTCTAAGAAGCATCATGCCAGGAGATTAAAACCAAGCCTGCAGTGATCGCTCATTGAACTGCTGTTTTGCTGCTTCCCTGATGGCTCACTGGGCAGGTTCCACATCCACGACGGTACTGAGCCATACAGATCAGAGAGATCCATGTCTGATCCTTGGTGTGTGGCGAGTTAGTTGAGGGCAGGCAAGTTGGTGGCAAGGATGCTATAACCGGCCTCAGTGCCCAGGCCAGCAGCAACACCATCAATTACCTCCTGCCACTTAGTGTGGATGTGTGGAGATCAGGTGAGAAAAAGGGTCGAGCCCGGGTTTGATGCTTTCAGTGGTTCAGTATCTTGCCAGCACTTGCTTCTTTCCTCGCACATGAAGAATGATCAATTAGGCATGGACCCAAAGATAAGACCGCATCTCTGGCAAGGAAACAGAGAAAATTGGAGGGAGCAAAAGGGTTTAGTGATCTTAGTTCACTCAAAGTTGTAAGGGGTTTTACTGTGTGGGTGTCTTGGGCTCGTCAGTTATGCCTCTGACTGCCCCCTTTGAGCGGTTCGAATCGCTTGTCCCTTTTGAGTCCTGACCACCGGACTTATTTGCAGGTAGCGATATAGAAAACGAGCAGACCAGTGGTTTGGTGCAAAGAAAAACCAAGATTTTATTACCAGAGAACGATTCTATACAAAGGATAATATGGATGCAGTACACTTACACTTAACAGGGATGGGAAATAAACGGCACCTCGAGGGAAAATGACTAAAATGACAATTTTAGCAATCCCCTTAACTCCCACCCTCTAAACCTCGCTAGGCTATCTTATGAGGGGTCAGAATTCCATGCTCACCAGTCCGAGTCATTTAAACAGATGAGAATCTTGCTTCTTTGCCCTGCTGCCTTTTGATGCCACATGGTTTCAAGGCCCTTAACATCAAGAAAACCAAGGAAATCATTGTGGACTTCAGGAAGTCTAAAGGCGGAAGTCACACCCCCATCCACATCCATGGGGCTGTGGTGGAAAGGGTGGACAGCTTTAAGTTCCTCGGAGTCCACATCACGGAAGACCTCTCCTGGTCCCTCAATACCTCCTCTCTGGTGAAGAAGGCCCAGCAGCGCCTATATTTCCTAAGGAGGCTGAAGTGATGTAACCTGTCACCCCTGATCCTCTCTAACTTTTACCGCTGCACAATAGAGAGCATCCTGACGAACTGTATCACAGTATGGTATGGCAGCTGTAGCTCCTATGACCGGAAAGCCCTGCAGCGGGTAGTCAAAACTGCCCAACGCATTACCGGCACCCGGCTACCGACCATAGAGCACATATACCAGAAACGCTGTTTACGGAGGTCACTGACCATCATCAAAGACCCTACCCACCCCAGCCACAGTCTGTTCGCCCCCCTGCCATCTGGGAGACGCTACAGATGCATTCGCACCTGAACGACCAGATTTAGGAACAGCTTCTTTCCCAGGGCTGTCATCCTACTGAACTCCACAAATAAACTCTAAAGCCTGCACATCTGCCAATGCACTTTATTATGTTTATGTTAATGTATTACAAGCCAAATGAATGTTGAATGTTTAAATGACTTAATCTAAATGTACACTCTCGGGAGCCGCAAGCCTACATTTCGTTGTACTGCACTTGTGCACTAACAATGACAATAAAGTTAATTATGATTATGATTATGCTGCACAGGGTACCGTCCAGGTGAAAATACCCCAGTAATAAAACAGTCTCTGGCAGGGTATTTCACCTCTCGGGACGGGCTCTTCTTCGTAGGTCCCCTTCCTGGGGTAGTGGCAGGCAGGGCGCGGGAGGCAAGGAGAGAGAGAGAGCATGGCTTCCTGAGGGGCTATAGTTATACTCCTCTCGGTAGCCCTTATCTCACGCGCTAAATCAGCTCACCCTTTGTCTGATTTGAGCGGGTTGGAATTGAACAAAAGGTGTTGATCTTGGCCCATCGACTTAGATGACCGGTAATAGCTTCTAACGGTCCCATAACTGCTCTCCTTTGTTCAACAGATTCCTAGATGGGGCCAGCCTAACCATGGATGGCTCCGCTGATCGTTTGGATCGTTTGAGTAAACAAGCTTGATGGCCTGTAAACGAGGGCCTGAATGTAACTGAGATTGCTCCCAATACATAAATGTAAAAGTTCTGTCTGGTTTCGTGATCTCGCAGACATCAAAAATACCCAAGCTGTTAGCTTGTCACAGAGTCCACAATTGGAACTTACAGGCTTTTGGTCAGGAGGTTGACTGCAGCCATTTTGTGTGCCCCTGGATTTTTAACATCAGTCCAAACAGGGTCTCTTTTAATTAAATAATCTTCGGGGGGGGGGGGGGGGGGAAACTGCCTGAATTTTGCGAAACTTACAAAGTCTGGGCTTATATCGGCATTATCATAATTGTTTTCCAAAAAAAAACTTGCTGAATTTTAAATAATGAAGGGCCAGGGGTCCTGAAGCCTCCAGCCACAAAGTAATCTAATACTGAAATAAACAGAAAATATCTTATTAAATGGCCACTGATAAGCAGTTTAAAAGTATGCTCACTTATTAATTTTGTGGCAGTTTTATAACTGTCAAGATTGACTTATTTCAAGGTTGTCAGTTGTGTTATTTACTAGTAACAAGTTCTCGAAAAGTTCGTCCCCTTTTTTCTCAGTGTCAGCCATGCCTCAGTGGTAGGAATCTCACCTTTGAGTCAGAAGGTTGTGGGACCCACTCCAGAGACTTGAACATATAATCTAGGCTGACACGTCAGTGCAGTGCTGAGGGAGTGCTGCACTGTCGGAGGTGCCGCCTTTCAGACGAGATGTTAAACTGAGACTCTGTCTGTCCTCTCAGGTGCACGTAAAAGATCCCATGGCACTATTTGAAGAGCAGGGAAGTTTTCCCCAGTGACTTGCCAATATTTATCCCTCAACCAACATCACTAAAACAGATTACCTGGTTATTATTACATTGCTGTTTATGGGAGTTTGCTGTGTGCGAATTGGCTGCCACGTTTCCTACATTACAACAGTGACTACACTTCAAAAGCACTTCATTGGCTGTAAAGAGCTTTCGGACAACCCAAAGTTATGAAAGGTGCTATATAAAGGCAAGTTCTTCCTTTCTATTTGTTGTACTGGTTGCACAATCATTTAACAGTGCCACCTATTAAAGAACTTTACTCCTGAAGTGAAAATGGGGGGAAAATGGCAATTATTTTGAGTAGTTATTACTCTGCAATTAGTAATCAATCATAATATAGCATCATCTGCTACGTCTGTTATTCTGTGTTCCTGAGAACTTTGTTAAAACTAGGGGGCAGGGGCAACAGAATTGCCAGTGTCTCCGGCAACTCGAGTTAACGGCCGCCGAAAATGGCCGCAGCGCTACTATGAAAACTTGGCTCTGGGTGTTGGCGATGTGGAGCGCAGCGCTAACTTACCATGCAATGCCCTCCAGGTGGCGTTAATGGAGGTCCCCGACCCGAAGTTCCCGTCCACAGTCGGCGTTGCTGCTTCTTACAGCCTGTGGGAGCGAGGCTGTGGAGTTCGCATGGCATTGTGGGCAATTAAAGGAGCTATGAATGAAAGGGTCAATGCACTCAAAACTAATAAAAGTTAAAATCAAGTGAAAAAATGCATTTTTCAGTCCTTACTGCCTTTCAAAAAAAACATAAACATTAAAAATAATTCCCAAATGGAAGTTGACGTAAGAAAACTACTAGGCACTTGGTCTAAGCGTTAAACAAAGCTTTAATCAACTGTTTTACAACATGGAGGTCTAGTTGTGTCCTTCACTAGTTCCTGTTAAGAATGTCCTGCGCAAGCTGGGCCCATGCCCGAGTATTTATACTCTCCCTGGACAGCGCCACCCGTAGGCTGCTCAGTATTATTTCATAAGTCTTTCTTTCATGAATGACTGATTCATGTCAGAAGTCTTCAGCTCTTAAAGCTAAATTGTCTTCCACACCTAAACAAATGGTAAAAGTGCTTCAACACTTTCACAAATGGCTCAGCAAGCCAGGGAGGGGGCACCCAGGGCCTCGCATGCAGCACTCTAGCTTTGTGCAGGGAGTCAACACTACAAGAGAGGTCCTCTACCCACAGGGGGCAGGAGGCCCTCCAGAAAGAACAATGTGGGAGTACATCACTAAGGCCGTCACTGCAAGCAGTGTCGGCCCCACCCCCTGGCTCCAGTGCCCAAAGAAGCTTCATGACCTCAGACCACTGGTCAAGGTCAGTATCAATCATGAGGCACATATCCCATTCCTAGTCTCACCTCACCCCCTTGGAGGAGACGGTGCAGGCCATTCTTGGCAGGGGCATGGCTGAGCCCTTGGCCAGTGGTGGGGTTGAAAGGATACAAGATGCAAGTATCCTCACACATTATCCTCCCTCTCACATGCATCTCTTGCTTTCCCACCCTCCCCTCACTACAACTGCACCCTTGTGCCTTCCTCATTTCAAATACCCAAGAAATGCAGCTTGCCCAGCCATTGGTTGACCAAGAAGATGGAGAGGAGCATGAAGAAGAAGAAGAAGAAGCACCATCACTTGATTTCACAGCCCCAGCTATCAGCTCCTCAAGGTCGACCAGCAAGGCCATTTGCAGTGTCCCCCACTGAAAGTCAGCAGCCTTCCACCAGCCATGCTGCAGCCACTGGGGTAGCACTGTGTGACATCAGTAGGATAGGCAAAGGCACACACAAGACAGTCACTAAGAGAATGCATAAGGGTGATGAGTTGATTTCATATTGGATGGCTAGATGTATAAAGTTGGATTGGAAAGTTTGCTTTGTGGTGGCTTTTATTTCAGCATTGTGGCCAAGAGGATGCTGTGATGGTCAATAGCAGAGGGAAGGGAAGGTATGGGACAAATGTGGAAAGGGGAATTGGGGTTGTTTTCACTGGTGCCGCAGGTGGATGATTCCATCCCAATATCCCAGCCAGAAAGGGGCTGTCTGGGTTGCATCCTTCTGCTTCCTCCTCTTCGGCTTCTTCCTCTTCTGTGTCTTCCTCTTCTCTCTGCGAGCGGATGCTGTAAATCTGAAATTCCAGCATAAAATGCTGGAAATACTCAGCTGGTCAGGCAGCACCTCGACCTGAGACTCGAACTCTGTTTCTCTCTTCATGGATGTTGCCTGGCCTGTTGAGTATTTGCAGCAATTTCTGTCTTCTCAGAGGCCTTCCTTTACCATCCGAGGCTTTGCAAATGTCCAGCAGCACTTCCTACACACTTAAAAAACTTTTAACATCTATTGCAGCAAGCCACTACTTCAATAAAATCAAACAAACCCAGTCCAAAAGCTTAATTCCAAACTTATCTGAAAGGTGTGTGTGTCCCTTTAAGAGGTGCTGACATCGCCACTGTTAGCCTGCTTGCATGCCAGTTTTACCAGGTTTACCTGGCATGCTTAGGACCCAGCGCTGAAATTAGCGCTAGGGTCAAAGTTTGGAGTGGTGATGTTAGGTTGGCATTGCACGCCAATTGACGTCACCACGCCAGCATTTTTTTCCCAGGCCACTTCCAGTTACTGGCAACACAAGGGGAGGGAGGAAAATGGCAGCTACCATGGGATACGCCACCAGCTGGCAAAAGAGCGGCAGCAGCCATTTTTTCACCATTTCATGGCGCTACAGAGTGGCGGTAAGTAGATGAATTTCTAGCTCTCGGATTTGTATTGCTATTGTTATAAGATGTTTGTTGTTCTTACCAGTTCAAAATTTTTGATTGTGATGTAAAGGAAAAATTCAAATTATGAACTAAATGATTTAATGTTATATGTTGGGATTATATTACAATTAAAGTATCATGAATGATGCCAGCAATGTAAGGGTTAAAGGCAAGAATCACTCATAAAGACATTCCAACTTGATTCATTTAAATGTCAAGCACTCTTATCTATGTGACAAGTGGGTTGTAAGAGACTAAAGCAAGACAGACAAGGTGCCAATCTCCTCCAGTAAAACACCTATGGCAATTAAAGCCAATGTTGTATCCTACAAATAAAGTTGTGGCAGTACTCGCATAATGTTGAGTTGAGGTGCGTTTTTTGCATGGACTAGAAGGAGTTTCACT
Organism: Somniosus microcephalus; assembly: GCF_052327205.1. Taxonomy (NCBI): domain Eukaryota; kingdom Metazoa; phylum Chordata; class Chondrichthyes; order Squaliformes; family Somniosidae; genus Somniosus; species Somniosus microcephalus. The sequence continues at coordinate 31,738,796 of NC_141012.1, read as the reverse complement.
TGTGGTATAACTAAACCTGTAAGCGTTTGACGTGGACCCATGATACAAAATGTCAAAATATTTTTTTGTTCCCTAGCACTAACCTCCCTCACCTCAATGAACATAAAATTCATTCCTTCTTCCCCTCAGAAAGGATGAATTGTAGGTGCATAAAGTGCAAGAACAGGAACATGGGAACAGTTTTAAGGTTTGAATTGTTTTTCTAATAGGTCTGCAATACTGTAGTTTCTCTGTCAGTGCAATACAGTATGACTCTAGTTTCAGGTTGATAATCTCAATGAGATCTGAATTTTGGCAAGTGGTGTCAGCCAACTTTGAGAAGGTAGTCACCTTTGAGAAGGTAATCAATAGCAGCTATGGTATAATTGCATCTAATGCCAACTAACCACACAATGTTTAAGTTTCTGATGTTAGTTAACGAGTGGATAGGAGAATTGTCCTCTTAATTACATTTCAAATGTTATTGATATTCTAACCAGTGAGCAGATATGCTTATATACCTATGCTCAGACCGCCACTTTCTCTAAGTACAGTGCAGCACAGTTGGCAGTATAACCCCCTACCCCCACCACTCGAAAGCAGGTACTAATGACAAACCGGTACTTGCGGTATAACAGAAACATATTTTTCCCTTTTGGAAGTACAACTTCAAAGTTCTGTCACTTTTTGTAATCTTGACAAAATAATTATTTTTTCTATGTGCTAATTTACTAAAGAATCAACTAATGACCATAGTATTTAAAGTAAGAAATCATTAAAACCTTTTCAAAAAATGCTTATACAGTTCTTTCATATAATTAATATAATGCAAAAGCGTTTAGTTAATAGGCCCAAACCGCACAACAGATAAGGGAACATCTTGACATACAAGGCAAAATGAAGAGAATTGAACATCCATTTGATTTTGGTCCAACATTTCATCTTCTCCCAAAGTCCCAAAGAACATTTAAAATTACATTATAAATGATATATGTTGGTGAGATCAAATGCACTTATTTGTGCGTCTCACACACAAATTTCATTTTTATTTTAGGCTCTGTAAAGCAGGCCTTCAGGGAGTCACAGACCCTCTTCTGCCACTGGTAATTACATTGAATTTAAACACTGTGAGTATTTGTAATGCGTCAGCAATATAATTCCTAGCAATATCATCTCTAGCCTTTGGATTTCTTAGCTTTCAGCACTTTTTATAAATTACCTTGCTGTATAAATTACAGGGAATTAAACAGTACAAAGAGTTTCTCAATCCATTTAAAACCAAGAGAGGATTTCAATTTGAGCAGTTTACTGGCAATACATACGGACAAGATCTAAAGATCTGATAAGCAACTCTGATTCCTGTCCCCCTCTATCTTTCCTCATGGGAATCCTTATCAATAGTGCATTGTTTTTCTTAATTCTTATGCAGTTGGAGGATTATAGCAGCATTTATAAACCAACTAAAACACTTGAAATGTAGAAGATTACAACTTGTTCATTTATTCTGAGAATATTACGAATGGAAAGTAAACACCCTGGAGACCATTGTGGACCCAAAGGAGACAGTTTTCACCTCAATTACATGCCGACAATGTGGGCAGACAGAACATAATGGAGCAGGAAATGCACCAAAGATTAATCCTGACTGATCTCCGTTTATACTTCACCCCTCGCCAAATTCCAGTGATGGGTGAGGTGCGTTGGAGCGGAGGGTGGAAACTGGAATCTGAAACAGGCAGGAGCATTGTCAAAATATGTGAAAGGGGCCAGGGACATACTGCATGCAATTTCCTGATGTTCGGGCATGCACATTCCAATTGCAATTCATGCCCAGGAAACCTGGCACTCGGGGTTGCTGGAGACTGACGATCATGTGGGAATACAAACTTGAGCTCATCCAAAACCCTGCTGCCCGTGTCCCAATTCGCACCAAGTCCCGTTCACCCATCACCCCTGTGCTTGCTGACGTACATTGGCTCCCGGTTAAACAACGCCTCGATTTTAAAATTCTCATCCTTGTTTTCAAATCCCTCCATTGCCTTGGCCCTCCCTATCTCTGTAACCTCCTCCAGCCCTACAGCCCTCCGAGATCTCTGCGCTCCTCCAATTCTGGCCTCTTGCACATCACCGATTTTAATCGCTCCACCATTGGTGGGCGTGCCTTCAGCTGCCTAGGCCCTACGCCCTGGAATTCCCTCCCTAAACCTCTCTGCCTCCTTACTTCTCTCTCCTCCTTTAATATGCTGCTTAAAATCTACCTCTTTTGGTCAATATCTCATGTGGTTCGGTGTCAAATTTCATCTGGTAATGATCCTGTGAAGCACCTTGGGGTGTTAAAGGCGCTATATAAATCCAAGTTGTTGTTGTTGTTTTCATAGTTAGAGGATGCACAGCTGTGTTTTAGGCTATTTCTGGGCTATTTTTGATCGTGTATTTATTTATTTTTCTGTTCACACTTCAGCTCTCGTGAATTGTCCTTAATTATTTATGACAGCAGTGGGTTCCCCAATGGGAATTCTCTGTGCTGACGTGTTCAGAAGAAGAGACGGACCTACAGAGGAATGCCATGCTGCTCCAGGGGTGTTCGGAGCTATCACACCAGAAGCTGCATGCCTCCATCTGTAAACAGAGATGAAATTACCTCACCGTGGCAGATGCAGTGTTGGTGGAAGATCCTCATCCCATAGACGGTGGAGACACCAGCTGCCCCTCCGTCAATGGCTAATAGATGAATGTCTGACTAACGATTAAGCAGCATGGTGCTTAAGAAGCACCCCTATCACAACATGTCATGCTTTATGTGAAAGAAGGCATCCCAGAACAATGAATAGCCAGCGTTGCCTGATTGGTTGCACGTACCAAGATGCTACCAACCGTTGCTGCAGGCCCTGGCAATAAGGGGGAGAATTGTCTTCTCAAGGTCTGTATCAGCAAAGAGGCAGATGCAGAGCTCCGGCATCTGTTGTACGGGTACCTACGGCTAATATGCAGCATAAATCTGGCACACGCAGGGGCGGTAATGATCAGCTGAATTTGGTTGTACCTCGTTGCAGGCATGCTGCAGCGCTGAGCTATGTGAATGGCATTGTGGAATTACACGTGGATCAACTCTTCTCACAAGCAGCAACACCTTGATATCAGCAACCAAAAAACTGGGGCTTGGTTGCCGGTCTCCTCTATCGCTTGGCAACAGACTCATGCTTGCAGCTCTGGTTCCCTCTGCCTTAATTTCCACCTGACACTTTCTAGGCTTTTTTTTAATTCGCTTATGGGATGTGGGCTTCGCTGGCAAGGCCAGCATTTCCTGCCCATCCCTAGTTGCCCTTGAGAAGGTGGTGGTGAGCCACCTTCTTGAACCGCTGCAGTCTGTGTGGTGAAGGAACTCCCACAGTGCTGTTAGGTAGGGAGTTCCAGGATTTTGACCCAGTGACGATGAAGGAACAGCGATATACTTCTACATAAGCATGGTATGTGACTTGGAGGGGAACTTGGAGGTGGTGGTGTTCCCATGCGCCTGTTGCCCTTGTCCTTCTAGGTGGAAGAGGTCGTGGGTTTGGGAGGTGCTGCCGAAGAAGCCTTGGCGAGTTGCTGCAGTGCATCTTGTAGATGGGACACACTGCAGCCCCTTCAGCCTTGGCAAAGTTGAATTTTGAGGAGTGCCAAAGACTTTCAGGATTTTTGTCTCTGTGTTGTGACACTCTCCTTTAAATTTTACTCGTACACAGTTTTAGATTCCCATCTATAGTGCGTTCCCTGGACCCATCCAAGTCAGCCCCTGATGCTGTAAATAAGTATTCAGGTGAGCTTAATCCAGAGAATTCAATGCTATTATCACGTTTACTATTATGGCAGGATTTGATCCAGTTCTTAACCTTTTAGAACTGAGTTACACCAGCACATGAAAATTGCCCTCCAAGAGTCTGAGTAGAGACTTAGATCTATGAAGGTTATCGTGCAATTCAATGCATGCACATACACATTTGCCCTGCATTTCCTCAGAGCTGCTCCCGCTCTGGCATCATAACTTCGCTGGAAGTGCAGCAAAAACCCTGTGTCCATGTTCCATCACACTTCTAGTGAAGTTATGGAGTGCCCCCAAGGGCCACTGTGCCTCATGTCATATGGTAACATTTATACTCATTTATACTAGTTCAGGTTTATAGTTCCAGTATATATTTCTGACCTCTGATCATGTACCATCATCTCTAGTATTTCCACTGTATTTAATGAAGCTTTAATTTATGGATTAAATCCTAGAGTGAAAGGTAGGGCTGAGAAAAAGAAACTCAATGCAAGGACCTTTGATCACACTGACACATATTATAGTTTACGAAATAGCAGTTATTTTGAAAGCTGTCTTTTAAATGGAGGACGCTATTCATCCAAATGGCCTCAGAATTGTAAATGTTGTAAAGGCTGTGTTTCAGTTCTCCCTTGTTTCCTGTTCCTTGTTCCAGTTAGACTGGAGGCTGCTGGGGGACAAAGAATAAACCCGGTTCTGTATTACTATTAGAATCAAAGCTGACATGAGCATAATAAGCAAACTCAAACATTCTTATTCTATGACATCAATTCCTCCTGATTTATATCCATTTTAAATGTCCAAAATCTGACCAAAATGGTTGTGGTGTTTGTTCCCATCATAGTCACTTCTTTACTTAATTAAGTAAACTGGATTGAAGTTGGTCCTGTGCAGAGTTGGAAGACCATTTTTATTTTTCCGCTGGTTCAAAGGGCACAGTTATGTTACAACCTTCGTGTCACTGCAGAGCGGCTTCCATTTTACAAACAAGGTTTGAGTTGCAGTACAACGCGGAGTTGGATCCCAACCTGATTCCAGAATGAAGCAACGCAAGACCCTCTGGAGGAGGCTGTCCCACATCCACCCCTCTTGAGTTCGACACTGCATGGAGTACAACTCCAGTGCCAGTCAGACCTGGTTTAAAAACGGTGTGGCGATGCCGGTGTTGGACTGGGGTGGACAAATGTAAGAAGTCACACAACACCAGGTTATAGTCCAACAGTTTTATTTGCAATCACAAGCTTTCGGAGCGCTGCTCCTTCATCAGGTGAAGTGGAGAGATGCATAAAGACACAGCTTATATAGTCAGAGAATAATGCCGGATGATTACAGGTAATCTTTCTAACTGCCATTTATCACACCTCGGCAGAGAGATAATCACAGCAATCAAAGGTGTGAATGGTGTCCAAACAGGTTAGTCAGGACCTTTGATTGTGGTGATTACCTCTCTGCCGAGGTGTGATAAATGGCAGTTAGAAAGATTACCTGTAATCATCCGGCATTATTCTCTGACTATATAAGCTGTGTCTTTATGCATCTCTCCACTTCACCTGACGAAGGAGCAGCACTCCGAAAGCTTGTGATTTCAAATAAAACTGTTGGACTATAACCTGGTGTTGTGTGACTTCTTACATTTGGTTTAAAAACGATCAGGGCAATTTCTAAACATATCCGCAGTATCAGATTTTAATGCCTCTTCACATGCCTGTAAGCATAAGTTCACAGAGCGCTTCTGGAGAAAGAAAATGCCAGTCACAGCCAAGAATATGAACAAGACAATGTCTGTCTGGAAGTGATCATTCCAGCTATTGGTGTCAAACCATTAGCTGTAATCTAAACAACCACTTGCCTCAGTTGATAGCACTCGTGCCTCGGAGTCAGAAGGTCATGGGTTGCAAACCCTACTCTAGAGACTTGACCACATAATCTAGACTGACACTTCAGTGCAGTATTAAGGGAGTGCTGCACTATCGGAGGTGTCCCCTTTTTCCTGACATGTTAAACCGAGGCTCTGTCTGCTCTCTCAGGTGGATGTAAAAGATCCCATAGCACCACTTCCAAGAATTGCAGGGGAGTTCTCCTTGTGTCATTGAAGCAGATTATCTGGTCAGTTATCCCATTGCTGTTTGTGAGATTTTGCTGTGTGCAGATTGGCTGCCCTGTTTCCCTCCATTGCAAAAATGACTACACTTCAAAAGTACTTCACTGCCTGTGAAGCGCTTTGGGGCATAAACGTTCTTGGTGACTCACAACATGTGAGTATGCATATTTATCACCAATACAGAAGAAATCTAGGGATACATTTTACAATTTAGCACTTCTGGTGATGGATTGACAATCATGCGGGCTGTGTATTGGGTTTTCTAACCTCCGTTCCTGAATTTCCGATATGGAATCCAATCATGCAAAGCTTTGTGCTGAGAACATAAAATATTGAATATTTACCCAATAATCCTGCTCATATTTTTGTACCAAATCATCCTGCAGTGCTTTTATAAAGTTCCACTTCAATAGACTCATGAATGGGGAGCAAAATTCATCACTGAGGAGTCAGCATGCTGCATACAACATTCCTCATTAATGATGTCACGGGCGCACAACTTAATGATACCAAGAGCAACTTATTCACGCACTTTCTGTGCCTGCACCGCCTCTAACCAACAGACTTAAAGAACAAACCACAGGAACGAAAGAAACATGAGAACCAGTACATGTACAGATGTCTCCCTTTCCAACATTTAAACTACAGGAATAATTCAATGAATATAATTCCCTTTTAATTAACAAAGCAGAACCTTTCGCCCGCAGCAGTGAAGCACCTCAAGTCTTCCAGTTATTTATAGTTAGCCTGCAGCCCCTTGCACATTGAAGCCGTGTGATGGGAACACGGGGCCAGAATTTGCCGTCAAAATAACGGTGAGGCTAATGACACTCGCCATTATTTATGCATTATTGGTACAGTAACTTCAGGCGAGGAGCAGGTTAACTGCAAATATCCAAAAGTTGCTGTCCGAGTCGCCATTAGTTTTGTGAAAATGGCATTTCGCTGTCTGGATCACCTTTGACATGCATTGACTGTCATGAAGTTGCTGTGTTTGTGTGGTCGAACTAAACACACGACAAACATTTACAGCTAGTAATTAGTAGCATAAGTAGCCTTTTAACAATGTGATCATTGTTAATTACTCCCAATCAACCTCGCTGGCACTGAAAATTAACTATTACAACAGTGGAGTCTCATTCCTACAGGTTTTGAATTTTTGGGGGAGATTTTTTAAATTGTCCAAATTTTTAAATTTTAACTTTTTCTTACTTTTCTCTCTCCCTCTGCTCTTAGGTCTCTGCCATTGTATGTCTGAGCTGGCTGCCAGTAGGTGTGTGAAAGTGGCCTGGGGATGAATTTCACGCTGATTTCCTCAGCTCTGCCACAGGGAGGAAACAGATATCAAGCTGGCATCTCCTCACAGCAGTGCGACTTAGGTCAGGAATTGGGAAGTCGGAGATTGGACCTATGACCTCCACTATCCATGGCAACAGCTGTTGGTGCTCCAATGCAATGCAGCACTATGCCAGTTTTCACTTCCCATTGTTAACACTTTTGAGGGTCTGAGAACTCCTGTGTGTACAGTCTGACAATGGCCCAGATATGGAACGAATCCACTGGAGGCTGCCTCAATCACTTCCCAACAAATGTAAAAGCTATACTAGATAGAAAGTTGTGCAAGTCATGGATCGGGCATGCTGACCTTTGTGCTTAGGTTTCTGATATTTGCTCCCGTCGTGCGAAGCTCTGTGCCAAATCATATAATTTCCCCCATAACAGCATTGGAGAGTGGTCTCCTACTGTAAATTATATGATTTCGTGCCCCCAGAGATACTGGGTGGCTAAGAAGGAGAAAGGGAGAATATAATATAATTTTCTTAAAACCCTTACTTGCAATTTATTTTTGTAATCTGTAGTGAGGAACCAGATGTAGTAGGAATAACTGAAACATGGCTACATAAAGAACAGGACTGGCATCAACAACAACAGCAACTTGTATTTATATAGTGCCTTTAATGTAGTAAAACATCTCATGGCGCTTCACAGGAGTATTACAAGACAAAAAATTTGACACCGAGTTACATAAGGAGAAATTAGGGCAGATGACCAAAAGCTTGGTCAAAGAGGTAGGTTTTAAGGACCGTCTTAAAGGAGGGGAGAGAGAGGTGGAGAGGTATAGGGAGGGAGTTCCAGAGGCTTAGGGCCCAGGCAGCTGAAGGCACTGGTGAGCAATTATATATTAACTAAATATGGAAGGTTTTAACATAATCAGAAAGAATAGGGAAGAAAGAAGTGGGGTGGGGTAGCTGTACTAATTAGAGATAACATAATAACAGTAGAAAAAGGGGACAACCATGTAGAATTCGCAAAATTAATATTGTATTATAAGGGTCCTCTGGCAGAAGAGGCCTTGATTTTAAAAAGACTGTTTTAAAAGAAGCCCAGAAAAGGGACACACAAAATGGCCGCCAGACCCCGTGACTGACTTATTGGGACACTTTAAAATGGTTCCTGCAGTCCCCAGACAGCCGTTGTGGATTCAAACCACAGTAAGTTCTGGAAGCCGTTTCTGAGAGAACGAAACCAGACACATACACATACATATATATTGGCTGCAGATCCAGTCAAGATCAGCCTGTAGATAAAGGCCATCTAAATGTTTACCCAGACAAAGGGGAACAGTTCCATATTCATAAAGAATGCATCAAGGACCCACTAAAGACATCAAGAAGACATTAAAACATTACCAGGTCATTCCAGACCAGAGATGGCCATCACCGGCCATCCCGAAAGCAGTTTAAATATAATAACTACCCCGCTGTGCCATAAGCCCGCCAAAAGTTAAACAAAGACTAACCTTGATTTGGCGGGAGATAGAGGCTCCTTCTGAGAAGTATAATTGGAGACACCGGGGGTAGCGAGAAAGCTTCACCTTAGATATTGGGGAGAGAGAGGTTCCTTTCTTCATCATCTTCGTGGGATCTTCGGTAATAGCCGTTACCTTCGATAGCAGCTGGAGTTCAGAGAAGATGGTTCGAGCCGGCGTCCCGCCCCGGGGTAAAACATCGGGAGATCATCGACCAACCCCGGGCCGTTGACGAAACGGGAGGTAGTAAAACTACAGAAGAATCCTATATGAAAGCCGGCTAAGGGCTTCCAACCGTGGTCAAGCAGATGATCTCCACCGACATCCAGGCCTGTCAGTGTCCAGCCTGTCCGTGACCTTCACCTCGAGAGAGAGAGAGAGAGTGAGGTGTGGTGCAGCCCGCTGTGGTTCCACTGACCACGAGGAAACAGGACGCCTGAGGGGATCAAAACGCAGACCTGTTTCAAAACTCTATACTTTTCCAACTGGATTGGTGAGCATGTTTCTGGCCCTTCATAATCGGATCTAGATAGGTTTAAGGGGATGGGCACTTTGGGTATAATTAACATGAGTTGTTGTCCCTCGATGTTCCGTGTGTTTCCCCATTTCATGATGACTTTTGTAAAGTATAATATGCCTGTATCTATTTTAGTCAGTAATGTATTGTTATGATTTGTTTTTCCCTCCCATGTACCCTCTCATTTGCTTGCATTTGATTTGTTTTTCCATATGCAATAAAATTCCATTTTGATTCATTAAACTTGGTCTATCAGAGTCTTCTCTGCATTGTAGTTCCTGCACCTAAGTCCAGTGTCTAGAATCTAAGGGGCGAGTGGGTCGAACCACTCAAGGTTTACTGTGCAAAAGAGAAAGAGGGGCGTCTGGCGAGAGAAACCTCTGCGATCTCAGAGAGAAAACCCCTTACAACCAGCAGAAGGTTAGAAACAGAATCCATATGGACTGAAATAAAAGAAAATAATGGATTGATCATGCTAATAGGGGTGTATTACAGACCACCTAATAGTGGAAAGGAGGTGGAAGAAGAAATATGTAAGCAATTATGTGAAATCACAAAGGATTTGTGGCATAGCACGGTGGCATAGTGGTTAGCACTGTTGCCTCACAGCGCCAGAGACCCGGGTTCGAATCTGGCCTCGGGTGACTGTCTGTGTGGAGTTTGCACATTCTCCCCGTGTTTGCGTGGGTTTCCTCCGGGCGCTCCGGTTTCCTCCCACAGTCCAAAGATGTGTGGGTTAGGTTGATTGGCTATGATAAATTGACCCTTAGTGTTAGGGGGATTAAATACGTGGGGTTACGGGGATAGGGTGGGATATGTGTTGTTGTAGGGGTTACGGGGATCGGGTGGGATATGTGTCGGTGCAGGCTCGATGGGCCGAAATGGCCTCTATCTGCACTGTGGGGATTCTGTGATTCTGTGACATAGAGTAGTAATCATGGGAAATTTTAACTACCCCAAAATAAACTGGCAAGGAGAGGTAGCAACATGGGTACAGGGAATAGAGTTTTATACAATTACCCAGTATGTAAAGAGGCCCAAAAAAGAGGGAGCACTGCTAGATCTAGCAATGGAAAATGAACCAGAACAGATAAGAGAAGTAAACATAGAGGAACATCTAGGCAATAATGATCACACCATAATAAGGTTCAAGATAAAGATTGAGAAAGGACATAGGTAAGACAAATACCAAAGTAATAAATTAGATAAAAGTTGGTTTTAAGGGAATGAGAATGGAACTAGGGAAAATAAACTGAAAAGAAATGACTGATAAGCAAAGAAATAGAATAGCAGTTGGATCAATGGTGATCAATAGAGTCCAGAAATATATCCCGCTAAAATATAAGAACAAACTAGTCAGTAATGACACATCATGGATGAATAAAGAAATAAGGGCAAAATTGAAACTAAAGAAAAAAGCATACACTAAATACATAGACAACAAAAGAGAGGCTGACAAAAGGGAATTTGCAAACATTACGAAATAAGTCAAAAAACAATTAGGAAGGCAAAGAGAAACTACAAAATTAAATTATCAAGGAATATAAAAAGAAATTGTAAAATATTCTATGGACAAATAAATAACAAAAGAAAAATCAGGATAGTGATAGGGCCATTAAGGGATATAAACAATAAAGTCATAGGTAATGACAGAGAAATGGCAGAAATATTAAATAATTACTTTGCCTCGGTATTTTCCAGGGAGATCAATATGGTGGACATGGCATTAGAAGAAGAGATCAAAAATGATATAAAGACATTTAAGATAGAAAGGGCGGAGATCATTGATAAACTAATCAATCTTAGAGAGAATAAAACCCCTTGTGCGGATGGATTGTATCTGTGCATATTAAAAGCAGTTAGGGAAGAGATAGCAGAGGTACTATTATATATATATAGAAATTAATTAGAAAAGGGAATAGTGCCAGAGGACTGGCAGACAGCTAATGTGATTCCTATATTTTAAAAGGGAGATAGAATAAGTCCAGGGAACTATAGACCAATTAGCTGAACATTGGTGGTAGGAAAGATAATGGAATCTTTACTCAAAGATGCAACAGAAAAAAATCTAGAAACTGAAAATATAATAATAAAGAGTAGTCAGCACAGATTTCCAAAGGGAAGGCCACGCTTGACCAACCTGATTGAATTCTTTGAAGAAGTAACAGAAAGGGTAGATAAGGGTAACGTAGTGGGCGTAATATATTTGGGTTTTCAAAAGGCCTTCGATAAGGTACCACATATTCTATTCATGACTAAGGTCAGAACATGTGGAGTCAGGGAACAAGTAGCAGAATGGATAGCAAGCTGGATACAAAACAGAAGACAGAGAGTAGGGGTTAATGGTAGTTACTCAGACTGACGGGAGGTGGGAAGTGATGTTCCACAAGGATCGGTTCTGGGGACCACTGTTGTTCACCATTTACATAAATGATTTGAACTTGGGAATCAGAAATACAATTTCAATATTTGCGGAGGACAAGAAGTTGTGTGTGGGGGGGTGGGTGGTATAGTTAATACAAAGGAGGACTGTGACAAAATACAGGAAGACATTAATAAACTGGTAGAATAGGCATATAACTGGCAAATGAACTTCAATATAGATAAATGTGAGGTGGTACATTTTGGTAGGAAGAATAAGGAGGCCACATACACCTTGGAAAATATGTCTAAATGGGGTAGAGAAGTAAAGGGATCTGGGGTACAGATACACAAATCACTAAAAGTAGTGACACAGATTAATAAGGCCAATAAAAAAGACAAAGCACTGGGTTTAATTTCTAGAGGGATAGAATTGAAAAGCAGAGAAATTATGTTCAACTGATATAGACCACACCTGTAGTACTGTAAACAGTTCTGGTCTCCATATTATAAAAAGGATATAGAGGCACTGGAGAAGGTGCCAAATACATTTACTAGAATGATACCAGAACTGAGAGGCTGTAGGAATTGTCATATTCCTAACAAATAACGGAGGTCGAACTCAGGAGAACAATCAAACAGGTCTTTAATGTAGGATTAGATGAATTCCAGAAAACAACAAAGATCGATGCAGGAGAGCCGTGGAGCAGGTCTTTCCCCAACGGGGATGCCACGAGGATTGACTAGCAGTCCCGAGGTTTGCGTCGTGACGTCATCGTGTTTGCCCGCGTTTTCCTGCGCTTGGGTAGTCACGTGGTTTGCGACGTGACGTCATTGCGTTTTCCCGCGCTTGGGGTGGTCACGTGATGTGCGACGTGACATCATCGCGTTTACCCGCGTTTGGGTGGTCACGTGATGTGCGACGTGACGTCATCGCGTTTACCCGCGCTCTTGGTCAGTCACGTGGTTGGCGACGTGACATCATCGCGTTTGCCCACGCTCTTAAAGGGGCCGCGCCCCGCACATACAAACTCTATATAAACATCGTTAAAGAGAATTATGTACAGTAAGGAAGGGACACTCGGTGGTACTGCTACATGACTATACATATCAGAAAGATTGAACAAGCTAGGCTCTTTTCTCCAGAAAAGAGAAGACTGAGTGGTGACCTGATAGAGGTCTTTAAGATTATGAAAGGATTTGATAGAGAAGATGTTTCCACTTACAGGGTGACCACAACTAGGGACCATAAATATAAGATAGTCACTACTAAATCCAATAGAGAATTCAGTAGAAAGAAGTACCCAGGGAGCGTTTAGAATGTGGAACTTGCCAGCACAGGGAGTAGTTGAGGCGAATAGCGTAGATGTATTTAAGGGGAAGCTAGATAAACACATGAAGGAGAAAGGAATAGAAGGATATGTTGATGGGGCTCGATGAAGATGGGTGTGAGGAGGCTCATGTGGAGCGTAAACACCAGCATGGACCTGTTGGGCCAAATGGCCTGTTTCTGTGCTGTAAATACTGTGTAAGACTATGTTAGGAATTTCTTATTTTCTTCCCTTTTCCCTTTGAAGTGTCCCTGCAACTGTACATGGCTGACATCTTTCCTATTGCTCTCTTGATGCGGTTCGAGGACCGGCCACAAGGGGGTCCATGAGAGCAGCCCATGGTGACTGGTCCTACAATTTTCCCCTCCAGTGCCAGAAAGCTTGAGCGATTCACTCACTGCTTCACTTTGACAGCACGGCTGAGACCATAAAACACGTTGTGTTGGCAACCTTGGGCGTTTAGGCTCGAATGTTCTGTGCTATCCTAAGCAATGAGAAATACCTTTTACAAGACAAATTACATTGTGGAAAAACTGGCGGCACAGCAGAACCTGCCACCTGATCCAATCTAACTTAATTTCCGGCGTCGTAAAATCAATAATACCCTTTGACCTTCTGCCCTCCATCACGGGGCAGAAAACCTTCACGTCAAAAGGACGAATAGCTGAAAGGGCAAGAAATGGAGATTCAACATGAATTCAATGCACAGTATCTATTAATATGGTAACAATAAAACCTGCTAGTAAACTAAAGACAGGTCAGCCGATGAAGATGAAACACTGGATTTTCATTGAGGAGTCGGGTAGGAGGCGGGACTACAACTTTTTGGGTTGTAGTCCCGCCTCCATCGAGTTCTAGCCAACCCACATGATTTTGACTTGATTGACCTTGTTGAGCCCGCCCAGCGGGTTCAGCAGGCCAATTAAGGGCCACCCGGCAACAGGTGACATCACAGATTGATATTTCATCTGTCAAGACCTTTTGACAGATGAAATATCAGTGTTCGACAGTTGTTTGAAGCTGTCAAACACTGACAATCTGTACTCCAAGTTAATTCCTTCCTCTCAGGATGATTTAGAGATCTTAACAGAACAGAAAGCAAAATGCTGGAACTTTTGACAGATCGCGGCCATTCTGCTTTCTGTGCCGGTGAGATGAGGGACTCCCGAGACCTGAAGGAAGGAAGGCTGTAAAGGTAAGTACATGTAAGTACAACTTTTTTAAACACTTTAAACACACCAAACACACTTACCTCTGCACTCATGCACCCATCACTCACCTGAACACCGGACATCTCGACCCCTCCAAGCCCTTCATCCTGACGGCCCGCCTCGCTAACTTGGCGTGGTTTGGAGCCATCGGGAATCCCACACTTCAGGGATGAAAATAGGGATTAGGCTAAAAACTGCCTGTTAACTAGCTGTTAACAGGCAGTTAATTGTCACTAATCACCTTCCCGCCTCGGGGAGGCGGGTCCCAGTGCAGGTCGGATAACCACCTCCTTTGAAACTGGCATGGAGGAGGGTTGGGGGCGGGATGGGTTTGTGCCCCCCCGATTTCAGGATTTTAACCCCCCACATGCCTCCAATCCCTCCTCCACGGCCCAATGAAAATCCTGCCCTCCATGCGTGTTGTTGCAGGCTAGGTCATCAATTGATTGGATTACTTACAAGTGTCTATAACTGCCTATATAATCCTATTGTTACATTTTCAGTAAAACAATTTGCCCCTATTCCCGTGGAGACACTGGGGCAATTTTCAGTTCAAATGAAAGGAAATGGAAATGGGGCAGTTTCTAGAACGTGCGCCCGATCCATAACACCAGTGTTACACTCGGGGGGGCAAGTTGAAAATCTACCCCACAGGAATATGATTTCCCTGAGTGGCAATGCTTTGGTCATCGCCCAAGGAACTACTTTGCATGTATGAATATGTACAGTCGGGTATAAATTCACCTTGGGCGGCATTGTAAAGTGGCCAATAGGAAAAGAAAACCAGACAGAGGGAAAAACCGCCTGCCGATTCGCCACTTTGCATTTTGCACTACCATCCAAGTCTAATTTATACCCCAGTGAGTTCTGGCAGATTATCTAACTGTAGGGGCATCACAGGTGAGTCTGATCCTGTCCTCAGACAATTATGACACAGGTGGACTTTCCAGCAACAGTATAGGAATCAGCAGCGGGACATTTTTCTTTTGCTTAGCTAGGGCAAAGAAGTACCTCTACTAAAAAAGAATAAACAAGCACTTATGCCATGCCTTTCACATTGTCAGGACATCCCAAAGTCCTTTAACCAATGAATTTACTTTTGAGGTGTAGTCACTGTTGTTATGCGGGCACATAGATCAGCTAATTTATACACAGCAAGGGTCTCACAAGCATCAAAATTTTGAATGACCAGGTAATCTGTTTTAGTTCGAAGAAAGCATGTTGGCCAGTATACCGAGAGAGCTCCATGGTCTTCACATAAAGCCATGGGGTCGTTTACATCCAGATAAACAGGCAGACATAACCTCGGTTTAACACCTCACCTGAAGGACAACACCTCCAACAACGCAGCACTCCCTATGTCCTGCGCAAAATATTAGTCCGGATTATGTGCTTGAGTCCTGGAGTGTGGGTTGAACTCACAACCTTTTGCCTCAGGTGAGAGTGCTGCCAGCTGAGACAAACGGTCACACCATCTACTATATCAAGCAATAAGAACATAAGAAATAGGAGCAGGAGTAGGCCATTTGGCCCTTCGAGCCTGCTCCGCCATTCAATAAGATCATGGCTGATCTTCTACCTCATCCCCACTTTCCTGCACTATCCCCATATCCCTTGATTTCCTTAATATCCAAAAATCTATCAATCTCTGCAGCCAAGGTTGGGGATTGGACCAGTGACCTTTCCTGGTCTATAAGCACATTAACAAACTATGTGGTAAATTGACCCATTGGGAAGCCCCATTTTAATAATCGGCATTATTAGAATCAAGAAATTATTGAAGCAGGTAAAACGTGATAGAAGCAAATTGCATATTAGAAGCTGGCAAGGTGTCTGATATTCAACAGATTAAAGTAACTAATTTTCATGGTAGATTATGTGAAAATGAGTTTGCACCTTGACTAAGTATACAACTAACAGAGACCGATCAGATGAGGAACAAATTGAATCTATTTATTAGAGGTGCTGAGGTATACAGAATAATTGTAATTTTCCTGCCTATCTTGTATTTTGCCATTTTGAATTAACATCTGAATAGTTTACACTATTTAATCATCAAAATGCTATTACTATTAAGGAGAGTTACACTATTAACAACATATTATGGGTTATTTGGTTTGACTGATAGAACTCTACCTAACAAACAGGTCTAACACTAATGAAGTAACTCTGGCAATACAGAATGTAACACTGGACACATGTGCCACTTGCAACAGCACAGGTAACGTGTTTTCAGCTAACCCAACAGGAAGGCCTTGCTGAAATAGAGACTCCTCCAGTATTTTTGGATACCCTGGAGCAACAATGCTGAGTCTAGCATTTATTGATATGTATACGTGTGTGTGGTTGTGTGTGTGTCAATGCGAGGGAGGGAGTTGGAAATGACAGACAAGTGTGCTCACTTTTTCTTTTGGCCAGCCTCTGTGTTCTTCTAATGCAATATACTGAAAATTCGAGTTCTGTTACATCAGTGGGAGGTGGTGCTATACCAGCCTCAGGAGTCTGGAGCGATTTGTATGTTTGGGAACATACTGGTGCCCAATGTTTTTTTTGCAAATAACAACTCCAACTTGGCTGCAACAATTTTGGTGTTAGAATAGTTAGGCCTCAGTGATGTGGTAGAGATAGAAAGGGTGGTGGAGAGAAATGAATTTCATCGGTGTATATTGGAATATCACAGCACACTGCCAGACACTTCCCATCCATTGAAACAGAGGGCTGGGAAAATCTCCCCTTTAAAATTATTTCATCTTAAGATCCAGTTGAATTGTTCTACAGAAAGACTAAATGGGGCCTATTTTCTACACCTTTCCCCTGGGCAATGCCCATTACGCAAACACAAAAGGTAATTTATCTGATTTCTGTTTGTGGGATCTGGCTGTGTGTAAATTGGATGCTGTGTTTCCCTACATTGCAATAGTGACTATACTTCAAAAGTACTCCATTGGCTTTGTGTGTTATTTTTGATTTGAGGATGTGAAAGGTGCTATATAAATGCAAGTTCTTTCTTTCACAATCACTGCAATTCAAACAGTAATTCATTGTCTAAAACACGTTAACATAATGACTTGCAAGGTATTACATAAATTGCAAGTATTATTATTGTTACTAGACTTTAATTCCAGTTTTCCATACCAACAATTTGCCTTTCTAGTTTTGGACAATACAAAGTTAAATGCAAAAAGATGCTTTATTCCGTGTTACCCTTATATTGCTTTGACTATTGATGTCCCTCTCAATGCCCCAAATGCATGAATTTCCTTGTTGCAATTTAATTAAAAAGAAACAGATGGTGCCTTTTGATCCCAGATCAGATTGGTCCGTTGATTTAAATTGCTAATGACTTAATCAGTGTAAATAGCAAAGGGGTTCTATAATCTGAATGAGTTCATTGTGATTCCATTGTGCATGTTTGGCTACACCTCACCCAATGGACTGTTTGTCTGGAAACCTCTAAATTGAGTAAATCTTCACAGATATATTTTCTGTCAGTTTGATCATATTCAGACTTGTCTTGCTCTGCAGTCACTAAAATATAGTTTATTTGCATATTTCAACATTTCTTTGAAAATCTTGAATTCTGGTGAAAGATCCTTTGGAAGGCTCACTTTTAAGCATTACTCGAAGGAAGTGTTTCAATAGAATCATACAGCACTGAAGGAGGCAATTCAGCCTATTGTACTCATGCTGGCTCCTTGAAAGAGCTATCCAGCCTGTCCCATTCCCCCGCTCTTTCCCAACAGCCCTGCAATTTTTTTCCTTTTCAAGTAATTATCCAATTCCCGATTGAAAGTCACTATTGAATCTGCTTCCAACACCCTTTCAGGCAGTGCATTCCAGATCACAACAACTAA
Organism: Somniosus microcephalus; assembly: GCF_052327205.1. Lineage (NCBI taxonomy): Eukaryota > Metazoa > Chordata > Chondrichthyes > Squaliformes > Somniosidae > Somniosus > Somniosus microcephalus. The sequence goes on along the minus strand of NC_141012.1, from coordinate 31,720,831 downwards.
TATTTACAGGAAACTCTTTATTATCCAGCACCGACGGGACCGGCGTGGTGCCGGTTTATGAAAAAGTCCGTATTACAGAGAGGTATAGTTAAAAGGTACGAGAGCTCCATTCACAGCAACAAATCCAGGCTTCCCTGTTGCTTAGCAACATGTGCAGGAACTCCGGCCACAGACCAAGCATCCCTGTTGCTTAGCAACAAGTGTAGGAGCCCCAGTGACACAGCCACAGATCCAGGGACGGCCACTAATATGAAGTAAAACTTACCTGAACCTACTCCTGCATTTTGCCGGTTAACAGAGATTTCCGGTTATTTAGGTGCCGGTAAATCAAGAGTTTCCTGTACATGGAAACTAAAGGGTGTATGAGAAGATGAACACTATGGAACTTTCTCTACCAATAACCAGGGCATTACCTTTCAAAACTAAAAATACCATTGTATGTCTTGTGCTTAATATCTGACATGCCAAAGTGATTATGGTAACATGGTGAGAAACTCAATTTCATTTCAGTAAGCAGATTATAATGGGGTGATTGTTAATCCATAGGTTATGTAACTCTACAAGTGCATATTAATGAAAAGTTTGGAGACAAGGCCCATTGATTGGAACTACTATTGAAACATTGATAGACTTGTAGTTTTGCTTCTATTGTGCGTCTGTCACGTTTCAGAAGGTCACAGTGTTGTATACAGATGGCAAACAATCTTAATCAGCGAAAAGAAACCAATCACTTAATGCTAGATTCTTTTGGAGGTTGAAATTTATAAGCATCTACAATTATCTGAATTTGCCTATTTGGGTGGTGGCCTCAAAGGTACAGGCCAGGTTAGAAACAGTTCATCTTAGCAGCTGAACATCACAACCACGCTTCGTAGGCCTCAGACTATCCACGAGCAATGCCACAGGAGAACAGTGGAGCGTCAGAAAATAGACCGGAATTTACCTACCAGTCATAATCAATAGAGCAAAATTCTGCCGTACTATTTCCAAACCTGAACTGTGAAACAAGGGAACCTTCAGACCAAAGGAAATCAGGCGCACCAGTGTCATAGCTCATTGTTAACAGCACTAGAGTGGGGTTACTTTAAAGTAGGAATTGGAACAGATCTAACCAAAAATGGGTCATTGTGTGGCTGGAATTAAAGCAAGTCTGGCAGGAATTATAGTGGCCCACTTTATGCAGGGGCTCAGCAAGCAGAAAGTAACCACAGACCTGAACCAGGAATTGTTGGACTAGTGCAAAGTTCTACCATCTTTTGTGCTTTAACAATGTGACTGCTGAAATTGCTCCTAAATACCAGAAATGCACTGGAATATTCGCAGAGATCTTTAATTTCAGGTTTGGGGAGGACTCAGAAATGCTCAGCTGATGCCAGTTGAGCACTGCATCTGTGAGCAACACTGCAGATTCAGCAGAGGTTGGAATTCTACTTGTTTCTGGGTGCTGATGTGAAGCAGCACACACAGTAATACTCGTCTGCTGCTCATCTCTTCAATAACTGACAGCCTCAGGTTGGCATCCAAGAAACAGTGAGCAATCATTAGATAATAGGGCAGTAGGGAAGGAACCAATACAATCATGTTCCTGCAAAAATAGTGCCTTTACCGCTGAACCTCCTGGCTGAACCTATAATAGCCATCAATATGGTACATTAAATATTATAACCCGAGCTAGCATGCAATGTCTGTCTCAGCGCCATTATTTTTCATTTCCTTTGCTCTATGAATAAAGTCTGCTTCTTAGATTCCAAAATAAAGAAAACTAAGTTACAATAAAGCTTATATTATGATCTTTATGGATCTTTCTTTGAAAGGTACAAAAATGTCAAATTCAATTCAAACACATTTTTGCAGGAACATGATTGTGTTGGTTCCTTCCCTACTGCCCTATAATTGAAGCTTTGAGGGTGAAGTGATTAGACACAGGTTCCATGTGCGTTCTGTATACAAACCTCAGCCAAGACTTTGCCAGCAGCTAAATCAGTAGTCAGCGTTCCTGCCAAGGAATTTCCAGACCTGTTCAAAAATCTACCAGGTCAGAATAAACCTAATTCTCAGTCATTAACCACTATAGTGAACTGAACATGATTCTCTTCGAGGGGGTACTAAAAGAAAAAAGAAAATATTTCTGGGAAGGCTGTACCACTGCAGTGTTTCTATAGCGACACTACCGTATTTCTGTAATGCTTCTATCGTGATTCCATGGCAATTCTGCCGTGTCTCTATGGGGATTCTGTTCTGTTTCTGCAAGGGATTGAAAACAGAAGATTTATGGAGGTCTCCTCAATATTGGTTTCTCAAATATGGGGGCAAGGAAGATTTCTTTACTTTTTTGATGGGATGAAGGGCAGAATCCTTGCATTTATCCAGATTGAGTCATGGATCGGCAGAGAATACACAAAAAGACCTCTCAGGGTACAAGAACAAAGACTGAATAGACTCGGCTAAGGCTGTAGTTAAAGGGATCTAATTTGTACAAGGGGAACTGTTTCCTAACACACCTGGACAAGAACGACTCTAAAATGTGGCAGAAATGCTCAATAGGCCAGGTCTATTCAGTTTCAGTTGATATGTGAGTAGGGACAGTTATAATGATGCACACAATTTTATCTGTCACCTTTGGACCTAGAAGGGTATTATTTAATCATTTAATCATTACTGTGTGGCGGAGCCACCAAAGGAATCAAAGCAGTTGTACATAATTCCTTTAACAGCAATGTAGTTACTGTCTGTGCCTGTACCTTTAATTACACTGTTTGACTGTACAATGCCTAGTTACCTTTACAGCACGGTTTCAACGTGATGACGTCATGCCGTTAGTCACGTGATGCCCCAATGGCGGGAAGAACGTGATGACGTCATGACGTCAGTCTCCTGACCAGAGGATCAGTCCTCGTGGAGCCCTCAAGGAGAGTAGACCTGTTATTGATGTGTTCTAGCAGTTTCCAGTTTAAACTCGTTTGGTTTCATTAAAGTTCATTAATTTAATTACCTGAGTCGAACTCAGTCTTTTTGATAGGAACCTCCGTTCCTACAACTGGTTCTTCTGGTGCAAATGGAATTCTACTATTAACATCTGTATCACCAATCAAAATCAACTGAATTTTCTGGAGTCAAATATAACCAAATTCCAATTGTGTTGGTGAAGGGAGGGATAATATGGTCCCAGATTCCTCCCCCCCCCCCCAGATCAATCTGAGCAAAGAGATGAGATAATCATGATATTTATGAGGCCATACTGGATCAGAAGCTTCTACAATGGATACATAAAGACCAGGTTGGCTTTATAAAGGAGAAGGTCTCTTTAGGAAGCTCACAAATCTACATGACAATATCTTACATCTTAATTACTCCCCTCTGGCCATCTCTTTGGTTTCTGAGGAAGCTTTCAATAAGGTTGAGTGACAATACATTGTTTGGACCTTAAATTGGTTTGGTTTGGCCTGGCCTTAGTTTTATTCACCTAGTGCCTATTCTGTACTCCAGAGCCTCTATGCTCCAGTCTCACTGAATTATTTTATTTCTGTCTTTTTCAATTCGGCAGAAGTGTTGAGCAAAACTACCATCCATCTGTAAGTACTGACAATAAGCCTTGAAATAAAGAAACAGAAATATAAACTTAATTTATATACAGGTGATGTGTCATTGTTACAAGACAATTCAGAAGCTATAATACCCTTCATGAATTGGTGTAATGTCTGAGCTTAGAGAGATATCGGGCAATAAGCAAAACTGAATCTACTTTAAGAGCAGATGTCACAGTAAAATGTTACATATCAAATGGTCTCCAAAAGGAATAATTCACTTGTAGTAAACTTGTTCAAATTCTGAACAGACCCTAAATGATAGAAGATCCATGCCCCTCAAGGGAAAACAGTGCTATTAAGATGTGTGTTACATATTTATGACATTGAAACAAAATAAAAACACAATAAAATAGTAAGAAGGCATTTCTTTGGTTCCTTCTGTGATAGAAAAGCTCAATGTATCAGTTTACTGAGGCTTCAATACATGGAAAGCAAAGGAGGCTTGGTCCTCTTAGATCACCGATTACAAGTGAAGCTTTCAAATCAAAATATATTCGTCAGCCAGGCCACTCCATTCCCTGACCTATGTTCTGAACTGAAGAAGAGTAAAACCTCACATTATATGAGGCTTTAAGTGATATTTCTTGCTTCTTGAAATTGCTAGAAATTGACTAATGCAGTGATCCAAACTTCACGTAACTACACTTTGAACCATTGAATGACTCTAGTCATAGAAGACCTAGTCATATTCATTATTGCATCTTAATTCCAAAACTGGGATATTGGAACCAATTCTAAATTGAGAAATCTAATTCTTAAATGGAGAGAGGTTAAAAAAGATGGAAGCATTTATTAATATGAGGTTAGAAAACAATTTAATATTAAAAAAGAACATTTCTGTTAAGAAGAAAGACTTGCATTTACATAGCGCCTTTCACGACCACCGGACGTCTCAAAGTGCTTTACAGCCAATTAAGTACTTTTTGAAGTGTAGTCACTGTTGTAATGTGGGAAATGTAGCAGCCAATTTGTGCACAGCAAGCTCCCACAAACAGCAATGTGATAATAATCAGATAATCTGTTTCTGTTATGTTGATTGAGGGATAAATATTGGCCAGGACACCAGGGATAACTCCCCTGATCTTCTTCGAAATAGGGATCTTTTACGTCCACCTGAGAGAGCAGACGGGGCCTTGGTTTAATGTCTTATTTGAAAGACAGCACCTCTGACAGTGCAGCACTCCCTCAGCACTGTACTGGAGTGTCAGCCTAAATTTATGTGCTCAAGTCCCTGGAGTGGAACTTGAACCCACAACCTTCCATCTCAGAGGCGAGTGTGCTACCCACTGAGCCACAGCTGACACTTAATGGCCCAGAAATTCGGGTCGGGGGCTTCCCGCGGGTGTAAGCCCCCGACCTGCACTTACCTTGCGCGCCGGCCGTTGAGCTGTAGGGCCCCGTGGAATTCCGATCCGGGGCCTGGTCCAGCTGCCGGCGCACAGTGCTTGCGTATCCCAGGGGCGCAGTTAGTTCGATGCGTCCCCTGGGATCACGTGGGCCATGGGGAGCCAATCGGAGCAGGAAATGCTCCATTCATAAGTCTTGACAGGAAGTGCTGTCAAGACTTATAAATACTACGGCCCCAAAATAGCACTAAACCTTCAAATAATTTTTTTTTAAATCACATTTTTTAAATAAACTATAAATTACATGAAATAACTATTTTAAACAATAATTTAAATTTTTGAAAAAAATAATTTTATACTCTAACGGGGCTAAAAATAAACTTACCTTGCTTTAAAGTATTTAAAAATAATAAACCTGTGGAAAAAATGTTTTAATTTTAATTAATTCACCACTTACCTTGTAAAAAGCAGGCCTTACGCCTGCTTTTTAAATTTCTAACTTCTGCAGACTTACCCTCCCGGGAAAACCTGTAAAAAAAACGTAAGTTCAATGTGCACACGCAGCCTCCCCCGCGCACGCGTTCGACATCTGAACCCCTTCGTTCAGAGGAACGGAAGTGCCGGTTTCCCGCGCATGCGCAGTGCATGCAGAAAACCGGCACTTCCATTGGGCCTACGGGTGAGTACCCCATGCGTACTCACCCGTGGAGAGCCGAATTTCTGGGCCATTATTTACAGAGCATAAATTCTTCAGCAAGGAAGAATATTGCTGATAATATTTTGTATAGTATTGCAATGATAAGGTAGAAGAAGTTTCCACTTGTGGGGGGAGTCCAAAACTAGGGGCCATAAACATAAGATAGTCACTAATAAATTCAATAAGGAATTCAGGAAAAACTTCTTTACCCAGAGAGTGGTGAGAATGTGGAACTCGCTACCACAGGGAGTAGTTGAGGCAAATAGTATAGATGCATTTAAGGGAAAGCAAGATAAGTACATGAGGGAGAAAGGAATAGAAGGTATGCTGAGGGGGTGAGATGAAGTAGAGTGGGAGGGTGCTTGTGTGGAGCATAAACACCAGCAGAGACCAGTTGGGCCAAATGGCCTGTTTCTGTGCTGTACATTCTATGTTATTACTAATGAGCTCTAGTTCCTGCTTTATTTGTCAGCACTTTTTCCTTGTGTAAACAGCTTGATGTCAGTTTGCATAAACAAACTGCATCACCTACAATCTTCTTATTCTTTTGCTGTATTGAGTTACTGTAGCCCAGGTCCAACAATTAACCCCAAATCTGGGTAAATTGCTTACTGGAAAATTCTACGCCTGCTGCCAAGTCGGTCAATGAGAAATATCACAACACTGAACCACCCTGTTTAGGCTAAGCTACTGGTCGCATTTATTGGCAATTAAAAAATGATTCACGGAAGCAAAAACATAAAGAAAATCCCGAACAGCACAATACTTTAATGAGAAAACTGGAATCTGTCCACAAGGGGCGAGTACACACTTTCAGAATCTTATCCCAAAAGTATTCCTTACAGCTCCTTGGAATGAAATAGCTTCTTTTGAAGAATCGGATGAGTTTTCTCTTGTTCCTTGTAAAATGTACGCATTCTTGCAGAGGAGTTTTCAGGGCAGCACTAAAGACTAGGATGGGGATATTTATCTTGTTGATGAAGGATGGCAAGCAGACAAAATGTTGGCAATCTTCACACCTCGGTAGATAAAGGGATAATATGCTCCTTTCCGCATTTCAATGAGACTGTGACAACAACCTGAAATTGCATATTAATATGATGAATGCTGCATCCGTTAATTTTAATTATGCCGCCCTCGTCAAAGGAAATCTTTTAGCAGCTAATTTGTGGTCAACAATCATGCCAGGATCATTTTTTTTCTTTCTGTGATTAATGATTTTTTTTAGGGGCAATGATAGCAATGATCTTTCCCCCATTATTCCACACTTTTGTGCACAGAGCAGTGGAAGTCTTTCTGATTTTCTCATCTCACAACAGATTATTTAAAAAAAATATTTTCCCAAACTCTCTTTCTTCTCCTAGAGCTAGAGCTCCTTTGGGAAGGTGCAGTTCATTTTCTGAAACCTTTACTTACTTCATTACTCTTGTATTGTCTTCTGATTGCTCCTGCCACAGCTTAAAACCTCATATTGGTGTTATACCAAGGTTTAATTGATGTTGGACGCCTGCCATTTCCATACACGGGAACTCCCTTTAAAAGCAATTGGATTCCGGTGCTGTCCCACTGATGACAACAGGTATTAAATTAAATTTTCATTAACTACCAGTTCAATTTCTATTTTTTATTTTCCCTTTGGAGTGTATGCACATGGAAGAGTACCACTAGTGCTTCCCCATGAGTTAGAATTTCCTGCAAGATCACAGGAACGCCTCATTGCTTCTTTAAGTCTCATGTAGAGTGTATCATGCCAACATCAGTAAGAGGTTAAATGCCAAATATCCAATGATTATCTCATCCATGACAGCCCTTGAGATAAACGCTGGTGCGGATCATTCTCTCATTTGTCCTAAGCTGTAAATACTTCATTCTATGCCCTATCCCTCTTCCCTGTATCCTCACTGTGAAATCAGGATCTACTCCGACTCTAACTTATTCTTTCCCAGTACCTCAAATTATGGAACTCTGTATCTCCGTCAGCCATACCTTTCTTTTGCAATCTTCCTCACTTTTAAAACCCAGGTTTAGGGTTACTTTTTGATTCACCTTGTCTTCTCTTCGAATCACTTCAGCTTTGGTTCATTGACTCTTCGCAAGTTAAAGAAAAGGACCTTTCTATGCAGGGTTTTTCCTATGAACCATGCTCAGCATTTGAAGCGAATGATTCCTTCTCCATTTTGTGCACAGTAATGACTAATTATCCCACATTGAAAGCATTTATCAATAAAACTTCATTAACATGTGTTGCCCGTGTGATTTACTGTTAGACTTTGCCTATCAATTTGGCCTGGAAAAAATATTTTGAAGTAAATGGAGATACCTTGAACCACCAGAAAATACCAAAATTACGTAGGTGATACTTATACGCAGCGAGAATTTTTTTTACATAAACATGTGTCATTAAAGTAAAATATCACATCAGCTAATTATTGTCTTTTATCATAAACTCTGAGAGGAACCATTAACATTTACAAAAAAAGTGTGATTAGTATGCATAAGCGAACCATTAATATTTTTGGGATGATATGATGTTTCCTGACAATTGTTTCATGAATCACATTATAATACAGTATATTTATAAAATACTAGGGGCTAAAAATTCAGTAGGTTGGCGTCCCCAGTTAGCGCCTGGTGGGGGTGCTAACGGGGACGCTTAGGCAGTAGTGCTGTGGCGGAGCGAATCCTGCGCCACACAGCAAATTCGCCGGCCCCGTTGCGCCGGCGATAACAGTTAGTGCCTCGGTCCCTTTCGCCATGCAGATCGTGACGTCAGTGAGCGTGCAACGCTCGCTGGGCACCCGATCTGCAAACTTCAGTAACGCCCCCCGCCTCACGCCGACAGTGACAGGGAGCGGAGGCATGAACCAGCTGGCTGGCGGAGCGCTACTTGAAAGGATACGCCCCAGCTGTCAAGGAACTTCCGTTCCAAAGGTCAGTTATGAGTGTCAGAGAGCGCAGGATGTATCTGAAGCCAAATAAAGGCTGCTCAGTCCCTGGAGTGTTGCAGTCCGTCAAAGGACTTTGCATTTCATCCCACAGCATATCGCCGTTCTGCACTCCCCGAATCATTGGGGGCTGGTGTGCAGACTCTAGTGACCCTCCCCTTTCATGGCTGGAAGGCACCTGCACCAATGCTCACTTATGATTACACAACACCTCATATTCGTTATCACTTGGAGCCTAACGCCACTCACCTACGTCATTAGTGCCTGATTTAACGCTCCCCTGCATTCTTTGAGCACCGAGACTGAATTTAGCAGGCGAGATTGATTAGCACCTGGCGCTAATCTTCCAACTTCTCAAAAGTTAGTGGCCCTTCCTGTCAAAATTGTCAACTGTTTTTGGGTGTATTCATACCCATTAACCCACTGAGGTTGGGTTAGTTACAATGGGGGCAATATTCAATTGCCAGCTGCCCATTTCTCAGGTAGTTTGCAGTTGTAAATTGAGGAGAGGGTCACCTTAGCTGCCACTTCGAATCACAAGGCCCATCTGATGCAATTTTCAGGTGGGCCTGCAAATGGGTGAACAGAAATTTTGTCTGTTTTGGGTGGGAGGCTGTTTAAATATGCAAATAGAGGACCTAATTGTAATTTTGAAGGACAAATGGGTGGAGCGTGGATGGTACATTATCCGGACATTTGTACCAAGTGATAAGCAGCCTAACCAGTGGTCCTTAAAGGGTGGCCACAAATGTGCCCCAAACATTTTTAAATTTTATTTTATGGGCCTTACAGGAGTGCTCCTTCTGATTTCATCAAAAATATCACAGCTCCCTACTGGCCTGTGCTCCTGTCCTCTAGGATTGGCTCCATCCCCCTTCCCAAGCTTGACCTGCCAGCTGACTCAGCATAGGAGCTGGCCGATTTCCCACCCTCCTGCAACCAGCAAGCTGAACGGGAGCATCTGTTTGGAGCCCGCAGCTCACCGGCTGCATTCAAGGGAGGCCCGAACCTGAAATTGATTCAGACCTCCCAATGCCAGCTTCAGCACCGTGGCACTGCCAACTTCACGCCCCTTTCGGGCAGAAGGTGAAGAAATCCCCCCATGGTTCAATGATGGGACAGCCTGTAGGATGCAACAACATTGAGTATCTCAAATCAAAGGTATTAGCCTCCTTTGTTGGCTTAGTTGGTAAGTATACTGCTTATTCTGGACAGACCAGAAGATCGTGAATTAAGTGAAATAAAAACAGAAAATGCTGGAGATACTCAGCAGGTCAGGCAGCATCTGTGAAGAGAGAAACAGAGTTAACGGTTCAGGTTGAAACGCTAACTCTGTTTCTCTCTTCACAGATGCTGCTTGACCTGCTGAGTATCTCCTGCGTTTTCTGTTTTTATTTCAGATTTCCAGCATCTGCAGTATTTTCTTTTTGTGAATTAAGTGATCTCAGCAAGGGAGATTGCAGATAAGTGCCTCTGGGTAAAGAAGAGGAAGATGAGCCACAGACTACACTCCTCAATGTTATCCAGTGAATCCTGTTCTGGGTGGCTATCAGATGAGGATAGGATTGTGCTTAGCTGTTATAGCCCCACGGTTGACTAGCTTGCTGAAACTATCTAGGCTCACACAGGAAGGATGGCTACCTGGACGAGCTACCAGAAGATGGCTGCTGCACGTGCATCAAGTTATAGTCCAGCATGAATCAGCACCTTCAGGAGAGGAGGGAGAAAATAATAATGGGAGGGAGAATTTTCAAAACAAAAAGTCAATGGAAAGGGCGGCAGCTAAACAAAGCTTTGTTTAAGTGAAAAGGACCAACAATTTTGTGCCACTGAATAAATTGAATACTAAATGAGTTGAAAATATACATCTGAATAAGAACATGTTCCTACTTTTATTACCCTTAACTGCAAGGGCCTGTACTGGAATGAATGACACCAGTTTTTGATAAATAATTGCTATATGACATTATTCTTTTGCCACAATATACTGAACCTTACAAACTGTACTTCTTCAGACTGATATTTCAGTCTAGCTATGTAGTATTAATGCCATCACTTCTATTTTTCTTTATTGATTCAGAGACACGCACACATCACACTAAATCAGAGTTCAAGTGCTTCTAGTAGTCGCTAGGTGAATGCCAATTCCGTTATGACAGTTTTGAAGTGGCTTGATTTTAATTTGAGCTGGCCCTGTAGGGTTATGTAATAAAGATCAAACAACGAGGAAGAAGAAAGAATATAACTCTGTTCTTTATCCCAGGGCCAAGAATAATTAACAAAGCTAAGAGCTTGAAAAGCAGAGGACCTTTTACCAATGTCTATTCAAGGAGGGTAACATTCATCACATCGATCCTGTCTCAAACTGTAAAGTAACCTCAATAGAAAAGCTTTTATGGGAAGATCATATTTTTGAAACTGTTCAGAAAAAAGTATATAAATCTTGATTATAAAAATCATAGTGACCTTTGATATTTCTAAGTAGCCACGGTTCAGGCCTGTAGATGATGTAAGACAATGGCAATGCTCCAGGCACTATGCTTGCAAATGGCAGAAACTACTAAATCTGGTCTCCTACCTTGCCTAGAATTACACTGTAAATACTCCATTCCCCCTTCTCCCCTTTCACTCCCTCTCTGCACTACTCCTTGGGGTAGCTGAAATCCCCCCATGATTATGATTCTGTGTTTTTTATTCATTTCTTATATTCACCTCCCTCCACTATTTGGTGGTTTGTAGTACATCCCTAATAGTGTAACAGATCCCGTCCTTTCCTTTATCTCAATCCACAGAGATTCTGCTTCTATCTTTGTCAATCATGTCCTTTCTTGCTACTATCATTATGCTTTTTCTGATTAACACAATTTCCCCACCTCCAATGTTCCCGTTAAGCTGCGTGGCCGTGCACTGGAGCTCCCGTGCAGCCAGCTTTTAAAGGGAACAACCGCGTATGCGCGGCATTTTGAATGGGCCGTGCAGTTAAAGGGGCTCTGTGCCCCCCCCCCAAATTAGAGGGAACATTGCCCACCGCCCCTTCTTCCTTCCCTAATGTTGCAAAATACATTCTAGCCTTTAGTATTTAACTGCCATTCCTGTCCTGTCTCCAGCTATGCCTCTGTTATCCCTATTACATCTATTTCCTCACTTCTAATTATTGCCTCCAGTTCCCCCATTTTGTTGCTGTTACTCTGCACATTCCCATACAGGCAATTTAATATGCTCTTATTTTTCATTACTCCTGCTTTATTTTTATCAGGTATTTTTATTATTACTTCCTATAATCCTTTCTGGTCCCTGAGTTACTATTATATCGACCCAAACCCTCCCCCTTTACCTCTTTTACTTTCTGCAGTCCTATTTATTCTTTCCGCTTGGACCTTGGTCCCAGCCTGGGTCAAGCTAAGAATTGAATATTGTCCAGTAAATGAGGAAGCTCTTTTAACTCTTCACTTGTGCTCGTGGAAAAGGTACAGGAGAAAGCTTGTCATATATTAGGAACCCCCTCTTTCACATCTACCCAACAACTTCATCTCTCAATTGACTTCTCTTTATTCTGTTGATATTCCTATGGTCGGTGCTCCTCTGAACTTTCTTCTTTTTCCCTCCTAAACTGCAATTGCACCATCTACATAGTCTTTCTCCATCCTGCCTTCTCACTATGTGAAAATAAAGATTTAACACATCATCTCACAATCTAATTTATTTCTCAGGTGCTCAGGAACATCTCCCGCCCACCCTGCCCAAATCAATCATTCCTTCTACAATGGTCAAGCTTTTCTTTGAGTGGTAAGAATATAATATAAGGTATCATGAATGAGCAAAGGGCATTGTTGAGGGGAAGCAGATCTTGTGGGGGAGGCAAGAACAGGTTGGCAGCAGGCCAGATGAATTTTGAGAGACTAAGGATGAGCATGAATGCTACTCTTAGCCCTACAAAAATCTTTTAGACAAATAAAAAACTTGACATTTTTGGAACGGCCTCTAGTGGTCCCTTTAAGGATCACTGGTCAGGCCTCTCACCGCCTGGAGAAAGTGGGAACTTTGCATGCTCCATCCACTTCTCCATGACAATTGCAACCGGAGTCCTACAACCAGCGTGGGACACCGATTTATATATTTAAACTGCCGCCTGTTTTGGGAAGGAGTGTTGGGCATCCATTTACAGGCCTGCCTGAAAAGTCGAATCGGGCGGGCAAATGGGTGTCCAAGGTCCCCGCCGGATTGTCCTCTGCCGCTCACCCGTTGCCCGGGCGAGCAATGGGCAGCTGGCAGTTGAAAGACGCCCCCGAGGTGTCATTCATTCTAGAGCAACAATCTCTCTATTAATTTCACACACTAAATGCATCTATTTTCTGAAGCGACTGTGTGTGAAAGGTACGTCCTGGCTGGTGAGTTAAGCCGACATTGTTGGAAACAGCAGTTGCAGTAGATTGAAAAAACGCTGGAGCAAAATCAATGTCTAAACATTTCTTCTTATTGTCATTATGTCCACACAAAGATGATTTACTGACATTTTGATGCAAATGCCTCCAATTGGCTTTGAAGGGGAAATTACAGAATGCAGCAGCACTTTTACTTAATACGCAATAAAGTCCTTCAGGCCAGCATCAGTTCACTTAAAAATAAATGCAATATGTTCACGAGTTTGCATTCACGCAGATATTTGATGAAGCTATTGTACCTTTTGATTGCACAGTGTCGTGGCAAGAGTACATTCTACCCGGGGGGAGTCAAGGATGGTATCCTTAACCAATAGCACCAGTTAGGATTCTTTGTTCTCCTCACCCACCTGATCCCCGGAGACCTAAACCAAAGGAATTGCTTCAAGCTTTAAATCAATTTGCTTGTGTCACCTCATCTGCACAGAGAGAGGAGAAAAGAAAGTTTCAAAGCGGCTGCTTGTCAATCACTGACCGCAGTCATTGATTGCTACGGAGCGATCATTGGCGGATTCGTGTCGCCAGACCCTGGTGTCATGTTGCTTTCTCCTGGCTGAAATAAAGCAGAAAATATTTCACTTTGAAGCTTGTCTTTTCCTACGTAAATGCTAAAAACAAAAATCCTGATATCAAATGCATATTGGAGGATTGTCCTGGGCATTAAAGTACAAGCAAACAGCAGCCGTGGGGTGGGTGGTGAGTCTCTCTAAAAGAATGATTTCACCCCCCTCCCACCCCACCGAAACTATATTGTCACCAAAATCGAATGATGCGACATTTCTCTTGCTTTGGCTCAGACTGCCGTCAGAGCAAATCCATTTTGGCTGATGCTTCATTTTCCTGGTGATATTAACATGTGCAAACAGCTAGGCTTTCAATACAAAGGAAGATTTATGGTCCTTGTGCACCGTGAAAAGCTGCCATCCCTCCCAGAATCATTGCAAGCATCTGTTGTCTTTACGCCTGACAGAGCAGATTAGGAACTGAAACATATAAAAGTAGGCCAGAGAATTTCAGATCGATTACCAGCTAAGAGTTGGATTGAAGTCTAAAATTCAATTCTTCTTCTATATGTTGGAACTAATGAGATCTGAAAATCTTCCCATCAGCATGCTTTGAGTGGCACCGCATGCAGCAGGACCTGGTTGGGGGAGGTGTAGTTAATGCAAAATAATATAATAACTTCTCGTGAAAAATGTGCGATATAATAGCTGCCAGAATGATGGAGCAGAATTTTTAAAATGCTACTGGAGGTATTTCCAGTACAAAAATCTTACAGTATCCACGAACCACTTCCTTGGGCTTTAAAGGAATACAGTGGTCGTTTTATTTTCTCTAAGATTCTGCGCATCTTTATGCTGTGAAAAAGATGCTCTATTTCAAAAGTACCAGATTAAATTCAACACTAAAAGAGCTAAATGGCAGTCTGAAATGTCATAAAACAGGGGATTAAACCTGAGTACAAGCATAAATAAGCATGACATACTTTCTCCTTGTAACTTTCATTTTCTCCAAATAGTCCAAGTTTTCTAAGCCCTTTTAAATATCTTTTGATTTTCCATCTAAAACTGTCCTTAGATTTTCCCATTGTGACTTATGTTGTAAAATTTGAAGTAAAGTTAATAGTCCAGAATTTACTCTAAAAATCATGGTGAGACTAACGGTGCTCATCGTTATTTATGCACAAATTGGACAGCAACTATCGGTGAGCGCAGATGTGCTGTTAAATCGCAAGCTGCACAAGAATGGCATCTCACCCCTGGCTCACCATTCAGATGTATTGAGTGGCGTGAAATTCCTGTACTTACATCATAGATATGGCCTAAACTCGCCACAGAAAGTTAGTGCTTGTCCATTTCAGTCTAAGTACCCGTTGTAACAGCGTGATAACTCGTAATTACTGCCAAACAACCTCTCTGGCACAGAAAATTAACTTTTTACAAGTGTGGAACCTCATTCCTTCAGATTTTAATTGTTGTTGGAGATTTTTTTTTAATGTAAAAAAAAATTAAAATTTTTCTTTCCCTTTCTTTTATCTCTCTCCCTCTTTCCAACCTTTCTTTCCCTCTCTTTATTTCACTTTCTGTACCTGATTTGACATTGAATTTACTATTCCAACTTACATTTCCTGGTTCAGACTCTGTGCTGCTCATTAACGATTCTTCAATCTGATTGGTTAAGGAGATACCTAGTTGCTTGCCCTGTTCACACAGGTCCCAGATGCCCTGTAGGGGGCACCGCACCATTTCAATGTCCCACTTGCAGCCGTGCAAAAGCTCATGGAAATTAAATGGGCAAGGTCAAGTCTCCCCAGTTACCGAAAATTCTGGCCCCATCTTTTTAATGTAGTGATCACAGTGTCATTTGAGGTAATGTAATATTGTTTTTTGATTGGCCTTTATATTGGAACTTCAAATGCCAGATTGGGCCTGTTTTCGCTGATGTCATTGAATTGCTTCGGCAAGAGCCTTGCAAGAGCCTTGCGAGATTGACCCCAGCCTCAATGAACAATCACCGTCACCGGTCTCACTGGGCAACAGTCCTTCACCAATCCTTTGGATGGGGCAATGCAAGGCAATGGACAACCCCAGTGTGAAGTTTTCAATGTACAATTGTACTATTTCAGTACAATGCCCTCTTGTAAAGGAGAGAACCCTACCTGTTAGCTAACGCGTGTCCTAACTCGCACCAAGTCCTGTTCGGCCACCCCCCCTGTGCTCGCTGACCTACATTGGCTCCCGGTTAAGCAGCGCCTCAATTTCAAAATTCTCATCCTCGTTTTCAAATCCCTCCATGGCCCCGCCCCTCCCTACCTCTGTAATTTCCTTCAGCCCCACAACCCCCCTGAGATATCTGCGCTCCTCTAATTCTGCCCTCTTGAGCATCCCTGATTATAATCGCTCAACCATTGGTGGCCGTGCCTTCTGTTGCCTAGGACCTAAGCTCTGTAATTCCCTGCCTAAACCTCTCCACCTCGCTACCTCTCTTTCCTCCTTTAAGACGCTCCTTAAAACCTACCTCTTTGATCAAGCTTTTGGTCACCTGCCCTAATTTATCCTTATATGGCTGAGTGTCAACTTTTTTGTCTTAAAATACTCCTGAGCAGTGCCTTGGGACGTTTTACTACGTTAAAGGTGCTATAAAAATACACGGTGTTGTTGTTGTTTTCAATTGTGTTTTCTCTGCTAATGTCTTCTATTTCTTGATATTTGTTTTCAATCTTACAGTTGGGGCTTTAAATAATAAAACTTCACCTAATTTTTAAGTGCAGTCAACCATAAGTATGTGAAATTACATCGTTTTGATTGGCTAACCATTATAGGTACAAATTTGATAGATGCTAGTCAACTCCTACTGACGTCATCCCCTTCAGATGCTCTTTAACATGACAGGACGCCAATCAATCGCCCATCAGAGTGTCAGAATCAATAGACGGAGCATTGCGTCTCCCTGAGTTTATGCTGTACTTAGTATTCCAAAAGTCTTTGATTCTTGCGCTAATTTGCTGAATCTGACTCATATGGTGTAGGCTGCTTTTATTTTGGTTTTAGTGGGGTGCTAGAGCCATGGATGTTAGTACTGAATCTGCCAAGTTTTCTTCAGGATCGCTGCTGACGATGTGAGACCTGTATGCCAAGAGTCGGAGACTATAGAGACCAGAGGTCCCAGGTTCAATCCACTGCGTACCAAGGTAGCTGATCTCAATCGAGCAGGCAATGGGGAGATATAACAGGGTAGAAATTGCTTTTAGTGCATTTGCTGTACTGTTGTATTGTTTGAGGGCATTGATATAGTGAACATCAGGACTGGATCAAATGGAAGGAGCAAATGGTGGTGCTCTGCGCAGGAGAGGGATTGTCCGGGAGAATCTCTCCTCAATAATTTGCTGCCTTACAGCTCTGGCAGCTCACTGTACTGCTGGGCCATGCTCTTCCTCTGCTTCGTCTGGCTCCACATCCCCTTCATCTTCTTCTTGCTCCACCTCTTCCTTCTCAGGAAGCTTCAAGGCAACTCCCCTTTTTACAGTAAGATTGTGGAACATGCAGCAAACGGTAATGAATCTTGACACTCATTCTGGGCTGTACTGAAGGACCTCTCCTGAGCTGCCCAGACAGCGGACCCATTGATTCAGGGCGCCAAAGATCTGCTCAGTCAGAACCCTTGTCGCTGCATGGCTCACGTTATACTTGGGTGGAACAGAGGGGCTCTTGAGGACTGGTGCAGTATGGAAAGCGGCACGACTTCTGCCAGGAAACCGGGCACAGACCTGCGCGAGTCGTTGCCTGCGGTAACAAACAAGTTGAACATTGGGCGAATGGAAGCCCTTCCTGTTGGGAAAGTGCTGGTTCATGATGGGGGAGTGCGCAGGGCTACGTGTGGACAGTCTATGGTGCCCTGGACCTGCAGGAGTCCAGCAATGTGGGCAAATCCCATGGCTCTTTCATCTTGCTTGCCAGCCTCCGTGGGGAAGGTGAGGAACCTGTCTGCCTCAAACTGACTGATGTTGCTGATGCCACCAGAAGCAGTTTGGAAGCAGCCAGAAGCATAAAACGTTACAGCCACAGTGACCTTCACTACCACATGCAGTGCCGTGCATCCCCTGGTGTTGGACTCCAATTCTTGCTGCAACAGGTGGTACAGGTATGTGAGTCTCTATGTTGAAACGCAGCCGCCTCACACCTTTGTGAGGTTCAGGGTCCTGAAGACCTGCATGCTGTAAGGCCTCCTGCACCCTTGTCTGCTTCGCCTTCCTGTGCAGGTCTTTGGGGGGGGGAGAGGGAGGGAGCCTTATTATCATATTTATATGATGCCGCCAGGGACGGCTATCGAACTCTCGGACCAATATGGCGTTGCATGAAATTCCAGCGCCTGTCTGGTGCAGAACGCCTCACCGCTGAATTCAACTTTGTGGCGTCCATTTTGAACCCCGGAAAGTGTGTGAGCCGTATCCCATTTTCTCATCCCGACAGGCCGGAACATCTCCAGACTCGGAAGAGAAAGTGCAATAGCAAAATACTGCGGATGCTGGAATTCTGAAATAACAACAGAAAATGCGGGAAACCCGCAGCAGGTCAGGCAACATCCGCGGAGAGAGAAAGAGAGTCAACGTTTCAGCACAGTGACCTGATGAAGGGTCACAGACCTGAAACATTAACTCCGTTTCTGTTGTTATTTCAGAAGAGATATTGGCCAGGATTCCTGATCGCTGTCCACTGACTCTTGGCAGTGAATGTGTGTGGACAGCGGGTGAGAGCAGGATAGGGTACAGCTGTGCTGCTAATCACAGTCAACTACATTGCCGACACTCACTGTCTATGTGATGTGTGAAGTAGGGTAACAACCAAAGGACCTCTGGAATTGCACCACCGCCTGAGTCACAGTCAGCAAGAGAGGAGAGGTGAAAGGAAGCAAATTCAAGTAGAAAATAACACTAAACAAAACATCAAAAAGCTGCAAGGATAAAAGGAAGAAGTTAGTGGCGGAAACTGATGAGTGAGAGATTGCACACTGCCCATTTTATATGGAAGAATTGGACACAGCAGGACAACTGGACTCAGTCTGGTGACCCATCCTTCAGACTGACCTGCTAGGAGAGGATCAGCTGTATTACTATTACCAGCACTGCCAGTTTTGTCTCACTCACGTACACACAATAATTTAGCATGAACTCAAAGTGATGAGTTAGTCACAGCCACACGAGACAATATGTTTTTGCGGATCTACACGGAGGATGCAATTACAATTCTCAAAGCAATGCTTGGAATGAATATTGCAAGGATATTACAGTATAGAAAATCAAATTGTTAATATTAATTTCACAGTGGTCTTAGACATTTTTAAATAAATTTAAATAACATTTGTTTGAAATGCACTTCATTCACATGTTGATACCAGACAAGCATGACATTTGATTTGTTGCGGTAAGATTGGGAGGCATAGATCTCTCACATAGGATTGAATTCCAAGTTGTTCAAAGGGTCACCTCAGTGCTGGTGTTAAAATGGTATTGAACAGAATTACATCAGTCAGTTTTGCTCTGGTGCACTGCTGCCTATTTATAAATCAATGGGATGTTTTTTTACTATCTAATATGTGGAAGGAATAACTGGCTGGATTAGTGTGTGGGCCTTTGTCACATGTGACCTCTAACGTTCTGGCATCAGACTGGCCTTGAAAACAATGCTCTGATACACCCCTAAGAAAAAAAATGCTTTTCAATAATTTGTTTTAATGCATGCTATAAATTTATTGTAATTCAAAACAGCATTTTTTTTAAAAATTAAGAATGTTCCTGTGTTAAACTTTAAGGTGAAAATTATTAGCACCCAAAATCAGTGGGGGATCGCCGAAGAGCAGAGATGTGCCCACCTAGGATGGTCACTACTGAACACTGCCCCAGTTTGTGGGGTCCGGGGGAGGCTTTGAATGGGCATCGGTGCCTCTAGGGGCATATCATGGCCATCTCTCACAAAAGAGGCTGGAAAGTCTGGCCATACAGTGGCCTTACAGAGAGCTGACGACTTCCCCACCCCCCACTCCAACATAAGACACCAGTAAGCTGTCTCTAGGACCCCCAGGTGTGCCCCATTTCTTCTCTTAGTTGGCCGATTCTATGGCTGGTCCTAATGAGGGCTGTGAAACTGGAAACTCCTGACATCGGGAGTTCCTGCCCATGCCCGCCCTCCCCTGGCACTGACGGCCTTGGTGGTCGAGGAAGCAGAGGCACCATTCCCACAAGGCCAACCCAAAATCCCCCCCGCTAGGCCGGGACCCACCGTATCATGGTTCTGGACTAATTTCTAGTGCTTCTGTCACACTCCTGCTGCAGTTACAGTGGGTGTGCACGGGGCGGGGTGGGGGGGGGGAGGGCGGTGGAGAGGTGGGGACATGGGGCAGCAGAGTCTGAGACTTACCTTGTGGGACCCAGCGGAGCACTCCCGCTCCTCCTGGCCCCACAAAGGAAAGTTAAACACTTATTTGTTTGCGGTCCCTTCAGTCAGAAGAACAGCTCTCACGGAATGAAGTGCCACAGCGGGTGCCCCACTCATACCAAGTTTCAAGGTCCTACTGACACAATAGGCTCCCAATTTGTGTACATGTATGAGATTCCTGTCTGGTTTAGATGGGTATCTCATTCACTGCGACATTAAATTCCATGCAGAACAGGCAATTAACTCGTTCCTTTTTAACTGCTTGCACCAGATGGGCAGAGTTAAAACTTCCCCCCAATTTTTAGCTTGACTCAATAGTGGCAATCTTGCTTCTGAGTCAGAAGTTTGTACATTGAAGCCCCACTCCAGGGACTCGAGTGCACACTTAGACTGATATTTCAGTACAGTATTGAGAGAGTGTTTCATTGTCGGAGGTGCCGTCTTTTGCTAAACCGAATGCCTGTCTGCCCATTGAGGTGGATGTCAAAGGTCCCGTGGCACCACTTGAATAAGAGCAGGGGAGTTCTCCGCTTGTCCCAGCCAACATTGCTCCCTCAACAGATTAACTGGGCATTTATCTCATTGCTGCGTGTAGGACCTTGCGGTGCACAAATTAGCAATGGTTTTATGCCGACAAAGCAAGTGGCTGCCCTTCAAAAGTAATTCAATGGCTGTTGATTGCTGTGGGACATCCTGAGGGTGTGAAAGGCGCTGTTCCTGGGACTAGGGGCAGGGTCACTGGCAAGTGCTTTGGAAGCTAAGCAGAGCCAGGCCTGGTTAGTACCTGGAGGGGTGACCATCAGGGAAGACCAGGTGCAGAAGGTCACGGAAGGAGCCCCGGGAGGGGCGGCTGGTGAGCAGGCCCGGGCGTTGGGCTGAAGATTGTCGGACAGGAGGAATGGTGGAAAATGGAATGGCGGCGCGCACAGACGCAGCAGCTTTGCTTTTCCCAGGACGGTGCTATTTACATTTAATGTTAATGTTATTTTTGTACTGGACTCATGGGAGCTTGCAAGATCACATTTCGTTGTTCATGTACTTGGGCATTGTACAATGACAATAAAGTTGAATTATTATTATATAAATGCAAGTTCTTTTTTTCTGTGAATATTAGCGTGCTTGAAATTCCTTTGAACACTACTTTAATTGAAACGTTAACAAGCACTTCAGTATTTGCATGTTAATATCCGAAGAGTCCAATTTATAGGCAAAAGGTGAAGGAGAGTTCATGTTGCCCTTTTTTAAAATAATTGTTTTCGAATATAAAATTCCCAATATTTTGGCCTTTTCATATTCGTAACTTTAAAATTGAAAATAAATGTAGAAACTGCCTTTACATTGATGTGGCCTTTAAATTTCTCATTTTATCTTCAAAATCCATTAATCGAGTGAACATATCTTCTATCGGGAAAATGCTAATTCATTTTAATAGAAAAAGCCCTAGAGGAGAAGGAGGTACTCAACAGTACAACAGGAGAAATTACATTCATCTGATCAGCAGCATTTTCTTTCAAAACAGTTGTGATACAGGTCAGCCACAAGCTGTCCTTCCACATGCCCATCACCAGAATGGTAATTATGTGCTGTATACTTCTTTCGCCCTTTGTGCGATTTCAACTTAGAGGGCAACTACTGAAAATGACTGAAAGCAAAAACAAAAAATAATTCCACCACTGCACTCATTCCGTTAACTGTGCATTACTATAACTAACAGGGAACAATATATCAAAGAACATAAGAATTAGGAGCAGGAGTGGGCCATACGGCCCCTCGAGCCTGCTCCGCCATTCAGTAAGATCATGGCTGATCTTCGACCTCAACTCTACTTTCCTGCCCGATCTCCATATCCCTTGATTCCCCTAGAATCCAAAAATCTGTCTATCTCAGCCTTGAATATACTCAACGACTGAGCATCCACAGCACTTTGGGGTAGAGAATTCCAAAGATCGACAACCCGACGAACTACTACATGGATTTACGCCCATGAGTCACATGACGATCTAAGCCACCTCTTCAAGGAGCCTAGTTCTTCTCTATCAAGTGACAGGGGAAATCAGCAGATGAGCCACTTTGCCTCACATTCTTTTCTGCAGCAACTGGAAGCTGGTTACAGAGGAACACTACAAGAGGCCAAGAAGTGGGTTGTCTACCTGTGTTGTCTCAGGCAAAGGATGCTGGATTGGTAAAGAAGGAAATGGAAGAGAAGGATGTGTCCAGCCTGTAACAGTCACTAGTTGTTTCAGAAAATAGAAAGGTATCCAAAAAATATAACGACCAAAAGCTCACAAAAGACTACAGTTGGAGGTCTGAAGGGGATGTAAGGCTGGAGGAGGTTGCCAAGATTGAGTGGGTCAAGGCCATGGAGGGATTTGAAGATGATGATGATGATTTTTCCTATTTCCCAAATGTTTCATACTTTTCAGAGGTCTCTGCACTCTATTCCACTTGGTCCTTGCTACATATTGCTGTTGAATATTCCATGTAGTCCCCATCAGCTGAATTTTATCTTTGTAAATCCTTATCAGTTTATTTATGAAACATCTAATGCAATGTGCTGGCGACTTTTTCCTCATTCTCTTCTCTCATAACTGAACAGTGACATTGAACTTAATTCCACAAACATTCATTCGATGAATTGGGCCACCAGTCATCGTAAGGAATCCGGGCCCACGTTTTGTCCTTCCGTTGAACGCTGTGCCCAGGATGGGTCTTTAAGATGTTGATATGATTGGAACCAGAAAGTGTTAAGCTGAACACTAACACCTGATCCAACATAATCTGCCCCGCCCTGCTTAACCTGCATTCAGTGTCACCTCAAGTAGTCAAACTGTGTAATGTAGTGTTACAAATAAAGAAAAACTATGCTGTAAATATTGATTAACCTATTTACAGTAATAGCATCTGTCACAATCACAAGGCCTGTGATTTTTATTACATTTTGGATGTGTCATCTCCTAAGACCTTCACAACTACAGCAGTTTTACAGCATCACATTTTGGATATCAGTTGTTAATAAAAATATTGCTCTTTGCAGGTTAAAGGAAATGCACTCACTCTGTATTACAGCTATTTAAAAATATTATTTACATATTGCCAAAATAATCCTCTGTAATTATCATAGTGATTTACAGTTATTTTAAATGGTGACGATAAAGTGATTAAATTGTGTTTGTTTTTCATTTGGTCAGATGACACGTCAATTTAAATAATGGTATCTCATTTAACTTGCATCTATTTTCTATTTTCTAAAGTGTAGTGTCTTTGCCCTGAAAGAGTTTATACATTGCAAAGTATCAACGCCCGACAATAGCAAGCTATGTCCAAAATAAATCTACATTACAATTATACAAAGACAATTGACTTTTTCTTCATAAAGCTCAGCCTCTGCAGTCCAGTCAGTGGAAGGCACATGTCTTGTTTCCCTTCGTGTTTTTTGACCTCTTTCTTCTTAGGTTCATGTCCCCATGATGAACCATTCCCTAGTCCCAGTAGGTGGGCAGGAGACCCACGCTATCAATGTGTTTCTTTGTCGTGCTGTAGATCTTCTGATTGTTTTATTACTGTGGAACTCCTGATTACGCCTGTCTTGTGCCCGCCCAAATCGAATTTCACCACCCCCCCATGTTTTTCCAGGCTTTCCTCATTATAACAGACAATTAATTTTTTTGTATAATTTAGTACTGACATGAACCTGCTAACCCATGAGCACTTGTAAACAAACTGACTGTGATAAATAGCATTTATTTAAAAAGCCGAAATTCACTTTGTTTAAATATTATAAATAACAGCTGTCCATCAATAACAGCTCTCTTGTTTTATGATGTCATCAAAACCCAATGTTGTAACTCACTGACAGCCATACCCTGTATCTATCCATATAAGGCTTCCTGCTATACCACCATTTCTGATATATATTTAAGAATCAGCAATTATAGTACAGAGCTTCATATGGGTTGCGTAGATTTGCAAAATCAACCTTGTAGCATCTACTACATTTTCTAGTATTTAAGGGTAAATTTAGTGCTCATCAAGGTGAAGGACGACAGTGTTGGAAGTGGAATGCTTTTGCCAATTTATCATTTAGTATTACCACGGCAGCATTCCAAGGTCAGGCAAAATACAGTGAGCTTCAAAGTAAAGCTCCCTTACTCTGTTCCAACAAAGTGCCTTAACCCAAGCCTGAGCAGAACATCCTTCACTGCAAGGGTATTTAGAAGGAATTCGGGAGAAACTTCCTTACCCAGAGAATGGTTAGATTGTGGGACTTTCTACTACAGGAGTAGTATTTAAGCACAGGCTAGATAACTACCAGAGGGAGAAAGTAATAGAAGGATATGCTGATAGGGTTAGATGAAGTAGATTGGGAGGCAGCTCATGAGGAGCATAAACAACGGCATTGACTAGTTGGGCCGAATGGCCTTTTTCTGTGCTGTAAATTCTATGTAATTCTATGTAATGCAAGGGTATTGAAACTGCAGCCTATAGCAAGGAAATTGGTAACTGCACTTAAAGAGACCAAAAGGATGACTGGCTTGCAAAGTGGAAAATTTCCCACTGGGGCAGTAGGACAGGGATGTCCAACCTTTTTTATACCATGTCTCCATTAATTTGCATATAGCTGAAGCTGGGGCCTCCGAAGCCAGGAAACTCAGTTTTATTTGCGCTTATATTTCTTATTTGTTGGTTTGCCCTGTTGGAATTTCCGTGGGCCTGGAGGCTTGGAAAGGGTTAATTTTATGATAGCTGACTCAGTGCTGGATAAATCCGAAAGCAGTGTACCAAAAACTGTCAGTATCGGCAACTGGAAATGTATGCAAATGAATGGGGACATGTATTCAATGGGGTAAAATTCGACAGTGGCGGAGGCGCAAAACTGTCGGAAGCGGATCAAACGCTTGTGATACACCCTGCCCGATATTCCTTATCATTGACTTCAATGGAAAGGAAAATGGGATGGCATGTATAATGGGCAGTCAATCTGCTGCTGCCAGAGCTCAATGCTACCCCTATAAGTGGCCTCCAATGCTCCATGTGGTCTATGAAGAGTAGATACTCCTGCCCTCGTGTGAATGTTTCCACTTCCCAAAGCATCTTTCTGGTCTCTTTGAGAGATTGACGATTTTGTTACAATTAGTACCCAACCAGGGGCACTTTTGTACTGTGGACTCACATCCATTCAGAACTTAGTTGAAGCTTTTTGAAAAAAAAACATTAGCCGATGTAAAATAAACATCACAAATGTTCAAAGCAGTAATTTAATCTTTCACCGTTCCACTGTCGATCTTAAACCTCAGTTTATAAAATCCTCAGAAAAGCTCAATTGAATTACCGCCTAGTAACTCCCTGCCAACCATCTATTTTCCTGTATTTATTGATGGCTCTCTCACTAATAGAGAGGCCATATAATAGACTCTATTTTAACCACAGTTTTTTGCATTGCTCCTGAGGACAGCATTACCAAGCGAGTCTCCTCCTCCAGTTGAGAAAGAGTTCAAGTATGTCTTTTTCACAAAGTCTGGGATGTTCAGGCCCTGAATGTTGTCATTCTTTTCACCGAGGGACTGCAGGCTAGTTGCTGTTATTCAATGCTTTTAGTTTCAGGCTGCTGACATTTTCCAAAAGACCCCCCCTATTCAAAAGGAAATAGATGCCCTGCTTAAACAAAACTTGAGCGTCTTAATGGCTTATATGGCATCCGTTATGAAGCAACGATGCCTTGTTGGCCACTTTGGTGTCCCTCTTAAATTTCTACATTATCTTTCCTCTCATGGTTTGGTGTCAGATAACAGAAACCTCAAGGGATCGGCATACAAATAAATTGCTCCCAATTAATGCTGCTGATGGCCCTCATTGCTCTATGAAACATATGACTACCTTTTAGTTGAATAATTAGGGATAAAAAACAAACAAACTATTCTTCCTCTTTCGAATACTTGATAGCTGACATTTGCTTTCCCCTCCTCTCACCTCCCAGTTCTTTCAGAACAACATCTTATCTTTTCTGGCTTTTTTTAATCTACATGTTTGAGGATGGTTACTATGTGTGCTTTCTCCCTCCTGCAACTTACTATAGCGCCACCCTTACAACATGAATGAATTCTGTATAAATACCTGTGCTAAATGTAGAATGGGACTATTTAAAAGGAACATACATGATCACAATGAGTCTCAGCACTTCAACAAGTGTCTTAATAACTATATCTGTCATGCACTTTCACCTCGATCCAGCAATCAATAAGAGGCAACTAACCCTTAGACAAGGCCCTGATCGGATCAGCGGATTAGTATTGATCGCTGTGCGCGCACACTGATAGCTAAAGCAATCAAGAAGCTCGACTCATCGCAGCGTTCCCTCCACTGCTATAAATCAGGTGAATGGACGAGGTTTCTCATCAAATCACTCTTCTACATTACCTCATATTTTAGCAATTACCACACAATTTGTAAAAGGTAGTCTCACTTCTAACAGGAAGAGTAAAACAATCTTAAACAAAGTGTTCCATGTCCCGAACAAATGGATTGCATTATTAATCTAAGCAAAATTCTGATGTTCTTCATTTTTTTTGGCAGTAGCTGTCAAGTACCCAACTCACAGGCCTCTGTCGATGCTCCCATAAAGTGCACTAGCATGGCCTGCAGTAACACTCCTTCTGTCCCTCTCTATAGAGAAACATTTAGAACTAGTTAACTCACCACAAGGGCAGCCATAGGCAGGAGGCCAGCACATGGCATAACTATTGGAACCCATATGTACAATTTTCCTCACTCCTACCGTCCCCTCCATCTCTGCACTCCACAGGGGGGATCAAGTTTCCTGTCTTGAGCCAGTAGTATAGCTCAGGAGCATTCCTGGTGCTGGCTCATCTCCTGGCTGGGCCTTGTGCCGAGAAACAGGGCAGGAAACAGAAGTGTAGCACTCGACCTGATGCTGAGCAAGTGTCCGGCCACCAGGATTGGGGCCTTCTGACTATTGCTGGAGAACAGCAGCCAGAGGCCCTGAGGCCCAAATATCATAAGATTACGCTTGGGAAGGAAAATCTCTCACGCTCAGCAAGTTTCTGTCTTCGGGCAATACTGGGACCTTCACAGACCCTCTATCCACTGGGGTCCCGGCACCAGCTTTAATGCCTACCTTTTTTGGGTGCTCTTGAAGTTGGACACCCAATGGATTGGAGAAGAGGAAGAGAAGAGATGGGTGGCAGGAAACACCCCCTCTTGACTGATTTCCATTGGATCACTGGACTGCTCCTCCTCCCCCCCACCCCCAACAGAGAAGCCCCAGGAATCCTAGGGCTATGTAAAAAGGGACAGAGATCTGGCGAAATAGTTCTCCACCCTTTTATCCTGACCTCTGTGTCACAGAAGCATTTTTGCCTATACCGTTCTTAACGGTTGTAAGTTTTCCACAAAACGACTTTCAGAAACCAGACTACCAACTATAAGTGCTTTGGTCGCGAGGCAAAGCAGAAAGTAAGACCAGTGGGAGCAAAATAGTCAAAAAGGAGATTGGCAAAGCAAAGGCCTGTCTAACTTCTTTCTATATTTTGAGTAAATATGATGTTAAGAAAGGATTTATGTACACAGTGAATTTCAGAAGACAATAATTGGAGTGACTGGGAGAGAGAACCCAATTCTCAGCTCATGATAATGCAAAAATGGAAAGTTACATCCAATGTATAGTAACCATGGCAGTCGTGAGCCAAATCATTCAATTTATAACTAAAAGATCATTCACGTATTTACGAGATAGCAAAGGTAAATAAAATGTTTAAGATTTTGAAATCAAAATGAGCTTGGATCAGGTTAAATTATTCTATCTAAGGATAGCACTTTAATTAATGCCAATTAGGTTGCACACATCACAAGACTTCATAATGCCATTATCTATTTTATGAATAAACATGCATCCTGCACCTCTTGAGTACTGCAGAACCCAGCAGAAGACAGTCTGGAAGCAAGGCAAGAAAGGCTTTATGAAATGTCTTCTTCAGGGTTGAAAATTACCTTCTGAGTAACAAAGACAAAGTTCATCAAACTAGAATAAGAACACAATGAATAACAGGCTTACATTATGCACAGTGTAACATTAATTAACGTATCCAATGTGAAGCATGTTTACTATATAATAACCATATGCTTTAGTACAGGAGAAAGGTACTGCATATTTGGGAGGTGTACACCATACAGGATACATATAACAAGTTAAATGGGTGCACCCCCCACCCCACACCGCCCCCCCTCCCAGTGCAGACTTATTCCCCAATGCACAAATGGTGAGGTCTGAGGAGCCCTGGACTTTGGGTCTCGGACCTCATCATAATGAAGACGGCACTACGAGAGGAGGCAGCATCAGGTAAGTGGGCCAAGTTTGATCATAAGGTAAGCGGATCGGGGACCTAAGGATTGCTGTTGGGGAGGGAGATCGGAGCCTCCAGAGATCGGAAGGCACTAGTTGTCGGGGCTGGGGGGAGGGAGGGAGGGAGGTCAGGGGGCCTGGAGGTTGGACGGCGGCGATTGTGGTGAGTACTTAACTTATTTTTTATTCAGGTGATACTTAGGGTTGGTTTTCTCTGGGCAAACCAAAGTTGCAGCAGCGAATGGCCTAATGCCTGCTTCAGGCGAGGGTTTTTCCTTTCCCAACATGGTGGGAGGTGCACTTCCGGTTGGAAGTGTGCGCACACTTCTTGCCTGCTGTTTCGGTTCTTAGAAGACTGCAAAGTGCCTGAAAAACGGGTACTGCGTGGTCCAATTTAACCCCAAAGGTTTCTAATTCATTTTGTGCCTTTTTCATACGAAACCCACTGGAGTGTGTTAGATCCGTGTATCTTAATGTTGTGTCCTTCAATAATCAGACAACACTGCAGGGAACGATTCAACAGGTGTTTACTGAATGAGGGTTACTCTAGAACTAATTGTACAGATCACTACTCCGGGTTTATATACAGGTGTGGTCACTGCCGGTACTACAGTATACAGGAGCTGTAAAAAGTAGATCTCCCCTTAAAGGTACATACATTACAATTCCTCCCCTTTTAGATTAACAGTACCATAACACTCATTTAACAATGAAATATCAAACTAATGACAATTAACACTTTTAACATGCAAAATTAGCTGAAAATAGTCTATTTATAAATTCAGTCTTTGGAGAGGCTTCCTGATCCTTTCTGGATAGCGCCTTTCCCGAGTGTCTTGCTCTTGGTGCGGAGGCGATTCTGGCCCCCTGTCGTCGGTTGGTTCATCAGCTTCCGATGCTACTGTTTCTGGGGTAGATGCTACCTGTACGTCGGGTTCATCACCAGGTACGTATGGGCGAGGTATGGGGTTGACTTGTTCCTGTGACTCTAGGATCTGGTCAGCATGGCGTCTCACGATGCTCTCCCCAACGTCCACTGTGTACATTAGTGGGCCCTGCCGTGTGCATAACGTTCCTGGCTGCCATTTTTCTGTTCGGTAGTCGCGGGCCAAGACTGGTTGCCCTACATTGAAGCTCCTTGTTGGCTTCTCATGGATGTGCTGGAATTGCTTACTCTCAACATCTCTTCGTACGTTTGGTCTGAGCAAATCCAGGCGAGATCTTAACCTTCGGTTAAAGAACATCATGGCTGGGGCCTGGTTGGTGACTGCATAGGCGAACAGGAAATTGTCCACCTTGTGCTGCAGCGGAATGTTGTCATTGTACATCGCCTTTATTGCCTTCTTAAAGGTTTGTACGAACCTCTCAGCCAATCCATTTGTGGCTGGATGATACGGGGCAGATGTGTAATGCCTTACCCCATTCCTTTTCATAAATCTTCGAAACTCTTCGGACACAAACTGTGGTCCGTTATCAGAGTAAATCTGCTCTGGCAAGCCGTTCCTGGCAAAAATGGTCCGTAGGACTGCAATAGTTTTCTCCATGGTGGTGGAGGACATTTTGATCACCTCAGGCCATTTCGAGTGCGCATCCACGGCTATTAAAAACATTGAGTCCATGAATGGACCAGCAAAATCAATATGCACCCGTTGCCATGGAGATGAGGGCCACTCCCATGGATGTAGAGGGGCATGTGTGGGGCATTTTGGACCTTCTGGCATCCTGAGCAGCTCTTTGTCAGGTCCTCGATTTGCTGATCGATCCCCAGCCACCACACATAAGCCCTAGCAAGGCTTTTCATTTTTACCCCTCCCAGATGACCTTCGTGAAGCTCATTGAGCACTCTATCCCTTAACTTGGGTGGAATTACCACTCGGGATCCACACATCAAGGTCCCCTGGCATACTGACAGCTGTTCTCTTCTGGATGAGAATGCTGGCAACAGTGAGTTGCCATGTGCTGGCCATCCCTTCACCGTCAAATCATATACCCGAGACAGTGTCGGGTCATTTCGGGTCTCCTTCTCTATACCAGCGTTAGTTACTGGCAAGCATTCAATTATAGTCGAATGAAATATTTTGACAGGATCCACTGCTGGTGCTTCCTCCGCAGTAGGCCATGGCAGGCGTGATAGCCCATCAGCGTTTCCATGCTGTTTCGTGCCCTTATACTCGATTTCATATTGGTGCGCCCCTAGAAAAAGGGACCATCTTTGTAGCCGTTGCGCAGTCATCACCGGAATGCCCTTCTTTGGATTAAAGATGGAGACAAGTGGTTGGTGGTCAGTCAGCAAGGTGAACTTCTGCCCGTGCAGATAGTGATTGAACTTTTTAACTCCTCACACTAGGCTGAGGGCCTCCCTGTCAATCTGGGCGTAGTTACGCTCGGCTGAGGTTAGTGATCGTGACGCGAAGGCTATTGGCCTCTCTGAGCCGTCCGAGAATTTGTGCGACAGCACCGCTCCAATGCCGTAGGGTGACGCATCACATGCCAACCGAATTGGTAATGCCGGGTTGTAATGGGCCAATACCTCTTTCGATGTGATTAGCGTTTTGCTCTTCTGGAAAGCTCGTCTACATTCGTCACTCCACTTCCATGGCACCCCAGTTTGCAGTAGGGTGTTCAGTGGGTGTAGTATTGTAGACAAATTTGGCAAGAACTTATGGTAGTAGTTTACCAGCCCGAGGAACGACCTCAGTTGTGACACATTTTCCGGTGCTGGAGCCTTGACTACTGCCTCAATCTTCTCTGGGGACTTATGTAACCCCTCTTTATCGATAACATGGCCACAATACGAGATCTGTTTTCTAAAAAACTCGCATTTGGGGCGGTTAGCTCGGAACCCATATTCCTGCAATCTAGTGAGCACCTGCTCCAGGTTGGCAAGGTGATCACTGTCATTTTCGCCCGTGACCAGGATGTCGTCCAAATAACACTGGGTCCCTGGGATCCCTTGCAGGACTTGTTCCATTGCCCTCTGCCAAATAGCTGGAGCTGATGCTACCCCGAATACCAGCTGGTTGTATTGGTAGAGACCTTTATGGGTGTTGATTGTGAGGTATTTTTTTGATGCTTCTTCTACCTCCATTTGCAGATACGCCTGGGCCAGATCAATCTTAGTGAAGCGTTTCCCTCCAGATAGCGAGGCGAAAATATCTTCAATCCGCGGAAGTGGATATTGTACTGTATGAAGGACTGGGTTCACTGTTACCTTAAAGTCTCCACAGATGCGAACCTTCCTTGGTTCCCCAGGCGTGCTGCTCAACGACTTTTTCATCACAGGGACGATGGGTGTAGCCCACTCGCTCCAGTCTACCTTGGACAGTACACCTGAACGTTCCAGACTCTCCAGCTCTGCTTCGACGGCTGGGCGGATCGCATAAGGTACCGGTCTGGCCGTAAAAAATTTTGGGCTTGCGTTTTCTTCAATTTTAATCATCGCTGTCATGCCTTTTAGTGTTCCAAGTCCTTGCTGGAACACTTCTTTTTCGTCAGTTAGGATCTTTGACAGTTGCCCAGGTGTGACATCATCATCCTTTTTGTCAGCCACAGTCAGTGCTTGTATGGAATGCCAATATAGCTGTATCTTCCGGATCCATTCACGTCCTAGTAGTGGTGGTCCTCCATCTGGCAATACATATAGGTCCATTTTTGGTGTTTCCTTGCCGTTATATATAACGTTCACCCTTATTTTTCCTTTGAGGTAGACTTTTTGCCCCGTGTACGTCTTCAAGACAATCTTTGTATCTCTCAAGGGTATATGTGAGAATAGCCGCTTGTAGTCCCTTCGGTTTATGACTGTTGGGGCTGATCCTGTGTCCAATTCCATTTTCACTTGGACTCCTGCTATCTTGAGCGTGACCCAGGTAGTTTGGTGATCCTCTGTTTTGATCACATTATGTAGTTTCAGACAACCCAGCTCCTTGCTTCCGGAGTCTGTATCACTCTTCTGTTCGTCTGAACTACTCTCCGTCACCTTATGTACCTTCTTGTACTTCTCCTGTGGAGATTTCTTGCTGCTGGTTTTCTTTTCCGACCTGCAGACTCTTGCTATGTGTCCTACTTTTCCACACTGTCTGCACACTTTGTCCTTGAACCAGCAATCATTATGGTCGTGTGTTGTTCTGCCGCAGCGATAGCACTTCACTGTTCCGTGTGACATTTCATTTGTGCCATATTCTTGCGGTCTCCGTTGTATCTCTGCAGTGCCCCGTGCTGTTGCTTCGTGTGATACTGCAATGCTGAAAGCCTTGTCCAGCGTAAGATCCTTTTCTGATAGAAGCCGTTTCTGGGTTCCTTCACTTTGAAGCCCACACACAAACTTGTCCCTTAAAGTATCTGCTAGTCCTGTTCCAAACTGGCAGTGTTTCGATAGCTTGCGCAGTTCCGTTAAATACTCAGCATTACTTTCATCTTTATGCTGGTTCCTTTTGTGAAACTTAAATCTTTCTGCTATCAGCAGCGGTGTGGGGTTTAAGTGGTCTTGTAGGATTGACACTATGTTTTCAAAATCCTTTTCTACTGGCTTCTCTGGGGTTACTAGGTTTCGTAGTAAGCCATACGTTTTTGCACCCATTGAATTCAACAATACCAGTGCTTTCTTGTCATCTGGCACTTCATTCGCCTTGCAGTATACTTCTATGCGTTCGACATATGTCGTCCAATCTTTGACTTCATTGTCGAACGCTGTGATACTGCCACTCTTCGGCATTTTTGGGTGTGGTTAGACTGGCTTAAAATGGCATCTCCTGTGCTTTCCTTTCTTCCCCGCTGTGGCTTAAAATGGCGTCTCCCGCGCTGCTGCCAACGCCGCTCTCGGCGGTCCTCGTGGCAAATGGCAATGCCCTGTGGGTTTTGTGCGCTGTTCCTGCGCTGCTGCCAACGCTGCTCTCTGCGGTCCTCCTGGCAATGGCAGCGCTCACGTTTTCCTGCACGCCTCTCTCCCCCATTGACGCTGCTCGGCCCTTGAACACCGGCTGCGCTCTGCTCTCTCTCGCCTCTCTCCCCCGTTGACGCCGCTCTGTCCTGAACACCGGCTGCGCCCTGTGCACCCTGCCCTCTCTTTCTCCCCCCTCGACGCTGCTCAGCCTTTTTCTGTGCCGCTCGGTCGGGCTCTAGCCCGTCGCTGTCCGGGAAGGGTCTGCGCAGTACCTGTTGCCAGCCCGTTTTGCTGGACCACCGTGACTGGAAAGCCAAGCCTGGCTCTCGACAGCCTCCCCTGCAATGCTCAAATCTCCGCTGGATGACTGGGCGGTTGCCCATGGTCGACGCCCGTGATTCTGGACTCGACCTTCTTCCACTGTTCTCCAGGAGCGAATCCCTGGGAGGTGATGCAGAGTTGTAGGTAGGTTCGAATCTGCTTGTCGCCAATGTTAGATCCGTGTATCTTAATGTTGTGTCCTTCAATAATCAGACAACACTGCAGGGAATGATTCAACAGGTGTTTACTGAATGAGGGTTACTCTAGAACTAACTGTACAGATCACTACTCAGGGTTTATATACAGGTGTGGTCACTGCCGGTACTACAGTATACAGGAGCTGTAAAAAGTAGTTCTCCCCTTAAAGGTACATACATTACAGAGTAAGTGAGGGACATCAAGCAACGTTGCTTCCTTCGCACAAGGCAGGTTCTACACACAGCCGCTCCAGGTTGCTCGGAAAGACAGAACATCACTGTGCCTGAAGAGGCATGTGCCCAATGCATGATGAAGCACATTCTTGTCTGCATTGGCGCTCTGATTTGGCATGCCAATTGTTTACATATGTAGGCACATGGCACAGCACCAAATGTTGGTGCCAGGGATCGGATTTGTACAGGCAGCAAGAGGGTGACTCCAATGTGAATCACAACCATATTGGATTATGGTGGCATTGTATTAATTGGTGCTTATGTAACATTACTCCATTGCTGGACTGCCAGCTGGGATGGATCTTGGTGGAGTCAATCCAGCATTAGCAGCTTCTGGGGATCAGAACTGGGATTATTGTGCCATTTTTAAGTAAAAGCAGTGTGAAAATCTTAACATAATACAAGCATCTCTGTGACTACCACAGTTAGTCTTGTTTTCAAATATTAGCTCTTTTACTACGATTGCTAGAATGCCTGCACGGCTTAATGCATAATCTACACATATACGACTGAACTCGGAGACATACACTATGCAAACAGTCATAGATGTGAACACATTTAATTGTTTCTGGATCTCCATGAATTGTATAGGCACAATTACTAGCACATAGAGTCTGGCATGGGCATAAGGAAAGGTGGTTGGACATAGGGAAAGAGAAAAAAGAGCAGTAACTTACTGTCTCTTTGAAGCCCATCAACTAGTTGCTGTTATTTTAACATTGGGCCATTATGGGGTGTGTGAGGTGCAATATGCGTATCTTTCATGAGCATGGAACCAATCAGCTAGCCTGGGACATCAGTCTCAGCCAACTATAACTACGGTATATATTTATTGTTTGATAACATTTTTATGCTATTCATCATTCCCTGAATGCATCATCACTCTTTTAGATTTAAGGAGTGGCAATATAGAGAACGCATTAGAAAGTATAGAAAAAAAAATCTACCCTGAATAGGAATTGGGAGCGCTGGAACGGTTTCCAGTCCTCGCGCATGTATGGTACAGTTATCATCTAACAAGTAACATTGTACATATGTGGATCATGAAGGTTCGAGCACAGAGAGCTGAGCAAGTTTTCCATGTGGCGGTTTCCTTCCCTTCCTCTTGTCAGTGACCTTGTAACGACGAACTCTTGGGGATACACGATGCCGGTTGAGGTTGAGACTCAGACTTGGGGTTTGCTCGTCAAGAGTCCAACACTCAAAGATGATAAATAGCAGATTACTTCAGTATTTCCTCAGTGCTTTTTCATCTGACAGATGATATAAATGTAGTCTGAATATCGCAGGAACAAAATAAGGCCAAAGCTCATACAAATTTCTTTATTTGAAATGCACTCGAAATGAAAATTGCAATTTTAATATATTTTTAGATGTAATGTAAAATATTACTGCTCTCACTCAAGCATTGAAGATCATGTGAGAAAATGAATTGGCTGACCTTTAAATGAGTTTAGATACATTTTTGCTCAAGTCTTTATTTTGTTTACCTCATTAAAAAGCAATATCTTCTATGTTTTCCACATTAGTCTCATCCTCTTTTACATTGTCCTTAATCACTATATAGGTTCAATTCAGGAATTCCACACTCCAAGCAGGGGACCATGCTCGACGGAAGAACATATCACAGGAAGGGCTACAAAACTTAGCAGCGAATCTACAACCCACGCCCTGGTCAAAGTAGGCTCCACATCGGGAGTATGGGAGTGCTGAATTTACCCTGATACTGGAACATGTTTTTGAGAGGATAATATGGCAATACTCCGCACAAGTTGCATAGAATTCCAGTTGGGCACTGGGCATACTGTGCTAGGTTCTGGCCTTTTACCTCTAGGAGCTGGTTTCAAGTCTATCCCAGACTGACGGGATGAAAATCTCATCTGCCTGATGGCTACGGGGGTCTCATTCTTGTTCCTATTGGATATGGGCCTACAGTGCACGCTGGAAATCTCACTTGAAAAGACCACAGAATGGTTGGCATGAGAAATGGAAAAATAGCACACTGGTGAAGTGGGGGGATCTCTGAATATGGGGCTGAAGCACATTGCTGGGGAAGAGTAGAGGAAACCACATTGAACCTGCCCTGTGCTTATTTGATATTGATACCGGGTGCGCAATGATCCATTTTCCTAGACTAACCTCACCCCAGTGAACACAAAATTCCCAATAAAGGAGAGAAATCCAGTAATCAAGGACCACAGTCGCTTCTCTCGATTTGAACCGAAGGATAAGCCTGCCAGGACAGCTGTCAAAGGATCAAATGCCTCCTGAGAGGATCGATGTTTTACCAGACACCCGGAGGTCAGATGGAGGTTAAAGAAACATTTCTCATGTCAATACCATCTAAAAAAAAATGGACCACACATATATCTTGCAGAAAATGCTTTGTATTAATAACACCATCAGAACCTGCAGTCACTAATACAAAACATTAGCAAAGAGGACCAGGTATTTAAGACACAATTGACGACACGTAATAAATTACTTCCTGGGAGACCAAAAAAAATTAAAATATTACATTTCAGATATAGAATTACATAAGTGCTATGAGTACTTAATCTACCAAAGAAACTCAAATATCCTTCACGATCTGCAGTTACAATGCTTTTTGAGTGGTCCCAATCAATAGCTGAAATGACACCTTTTCAGCAAACATGTGAAGGATGTGCTATAAGTAGTTTGCTTTATGTGACTCTACTGGCGAGGGTCTCATAAGTAGCCTGAATTCTAATGAGACGTTTCTGTATTGACATTAGAAATGATTTGATTTGTTTGGAGAATAATGTAAATGAGCAACTGTTTCTCCTCCCCCATGTCAATGTCCCTGTGCCATTCACTTGCTGATTCCTAGTGGGTATTCTGTAGACCTGTTGTAAGGCCTCCACTGGGAGCACTCTTTAACCTACAACTAGCAATGTTCAACAGTGATCCAGGATGACTGACACTTCACTTTTCCCTCATGACGGAGAATCTGCCTGACCTCTGCTCAACACCCGTCCCACACGGAGAGAAAAATACATTTTTACAGCTTTTCTCAAAAAATTCCCTACCCTCCCAATTAACTTCTCTCCTGAGGTCCTGACTCATTCTGGGGTACAATTCCATCGATGCGGGTTGCTATCAGTGCCTTCGTTGAGCCGACATTCCTCATGTGTGACCGCAAACAATGAGCGCACGCTGGGGCCACATCCAATCTTGTTGTCGTCCAGTGTCCACACGTTGTACTTTCCAACAGTACATTGTTCCCCTCCCAAGCCCTGGGATGCTAAGACCAACCATCAGACAAAACAGGAAGAAAGAAAGAAATGCAATGACATAATGACCAGATAATCTGTTTTTAGAGATGTTAGTTGAGGGATAAATTTTGGCCAGGACACTAAAGTAAACGCCCCTACTGTTCTTCAAATGGTTCTGTGGGACCTTTTACATCCATGTGAGAGGGCAGACAGGGCCTCGGTTTAACGTCTCATCCAAAAGCGTGGAATGCACTGCCTGAAAGGGTGGTGGTGGCAGATTCAATCGTGGCTTTCAAAAGGGAATTGGATAAGTACCTGAAGGAAAAAAAATTGCAGGGCTATGGAGAAAGGGCGGGGGAGTGGGACTAGCTGAAGTGAGCCGGCACAGGCTCAATGGGCCGAATGACCTCCTACTGTGCTGTAACGATTCTATGAAGGCGGCACCTCTGACAGTGCAGCACTCTCTTGGTACTGCACTGGAGTGTCAGCCTAGTCAAGTCTCTGGAGTGGGACTCGAATCCACAGACCGCCTGAGCCACGGCTATCAAGAATTGAACCGGGAACCTTCCTGGTTTGGATGGCTCAGGACCACACTGGGTTTTTCCAATGAGCCACCTTCAAATTTTATTCATGGAAAATATGTGTAGTGGGCCATTTCAAACAAAACTTAAACTCAGGAGTTAAAATATTTGAGAAACCTGAAATCAACCCAAAGAAGACCCAAAGGGAATTGAAGAAAGAAGTGTTGATTTTTTTAAAATTGAACTTCCCTAAAAGTTATGCAGCGAAACTAAAGCTGCTCTCCTCGGGTAACACTAAGTATCCCGACTGTCGGAAAAACAGACGCAATATTGTCTGCCTAGCGCAAAATGATCCTGCAACCAAAAATGTAGGTAACTGAGAAGACACAGGAGACCTGCTACACTTAGCCTCTCGGCTTCAGTTCAATTAGTACCGA
This sequence comes from Somniosus microcephalus, assembly GCF_052327205.1. Lineage (NCBI taxonomy): Eukaryota > Metazoa > Chordata > Chondrichthyes > Squaliformes > Somniosidae > Somniosus > Somniosus microcephalus. Next base: position 31,682,704 of record NC_141012.1, on the reverse strand, counting down.
CTTTCTTTTGCAAACTGAAGTGAGATAATATCTTTTCCACATCACCATCACTTACAGGCGAACTCTTCTTTGGTGATTTTTTTGGTTCCCTTCTGAACAGAAGTTTTTTTTTCCCAAGAAGGGGAAGATGCAAATAGCTCCAGACGAAGAATGCTATATTGTCGAAGATAGAGAGGTGAGGCGCAAATTTGTCATTGCGACTGATGCTGGGAGTTTGGAGAAACATTGAAATTCAATTGATTGTGGTCAGGGGGTTGAGAATAGGTATGGAAAACACAAAGGCTGGAAAGGGAGCTGAGGAACCTGGAAATTAGGTCAAAAAGTGGGACAGCAGAAGCTAGAAATGTCTGGCTCGACTAACACTGCAATTATTGATTAACATTGAGTGACCCCATTATAGGAAGGATAGTAGAGCCATGGAAAGTGAACAGCAAAGATGCACTAGAATGATAGCAGGAATGAAAAGTTAAAAGTTATAGTTATGAAAAAACTCTTTTCTTCACTGAAACAGAAAAGGTAAAGCGAAGATCTGAGAGCGGTTTTCAAATTTATGGAAGGTTATGATAGGGAAAATAGTGAAAGATTGTTTCCAATGGCTTGCAAATCGGTAACAAGGGGAGCATAGATCCAGAATTAACACACCATGAGAACGGAAGCTCGAAGGAATTTTTAAACAAAAGGTTATTAGAACACAGAATTCTTTATTACAAGTGGCTAGCGAGGCAGATGTTGGAATATAAATTAAAAGGAAACAGGGCTAGTAATTGAAAAGGAACAATACAAAATGATAGAGGGCAGGGAAATGGGCTTACCTAGATAGCTCTCACTGAACAGCTAAATGTGGTATAGGAATGAAGGGCTGAATGGCCTCCTTCTGTGCTGTAATTCTTGGGATTCGCTGATCATTAACCCTTTGAAACTCCTGCCTTTTTAATGTTATGTTTGATGTAGTTTATCAAGCCCAACACCAGTGGCCAGAACAAGAGTGTGTAATAGACAGAGGCCTGTTTCACCAATCTAAAATTGAATGATTGATTTGAGATATTGGTAAATTTGGAGATAATTTTATGTTTAAAAATAGTGCTATGATAAACACAAGCTTTGAAAAAAATAGGCAATTGCTGTCAAAAACATAAATAAAAAACAGATAGATGGTCCTAGTAGCGCACTGACCGCTTGGGGTAAATATTTAAGCATAGGTTAGTATCATGGGAAACTTGCCCAATGCCAGTGAGCGGCACATTGTGGCCAGTGATCCTGTGATTTTCCAATGTGCACTCGTGAGGGTCAAAGTTCCCCACTGCTGCCACAGATTCAGAAAATGACCCCTCGTACGGCATGGGTCAAAGGTCAACTATTAGGAGATCCCACAGAGCTGATCATTTCTCAATTGTTCATGTTTTCAAATCACCATTCAGTTTTGATGTCCGTAAGAGACTGTTGGAATAAAGCAGATCGACTGTTAAAATACTACTTATTAAATTTAGAAATTTACTTTTATTATTATTGATGGTGCACTTTATATTTGGGCAATCACATTTAGAAGATTTATAGGAACAACAGAGAAGAACAGAATAGAGCTGTTCGCCCAGAAACAAATCTGCTGCTTGGAGCTAGATGTCTTGTGACACCCTCGGCTACCATGAAAGTTAGGGCAGGAAGAATTTTATTTGTCTGTTCCTGTTGCTCTGAAGCCTTGTAAATGCTTCGATTTTTTGTTCTGTTTCTTGTGACTTAGCAGACAATGATGGACACTTTTCTGTTACGGGACGTGTAAAAACAAATTTAATTAATAAATAAAACTTGTCCATCCATAAATAATTACATTCTTAATAATTATTTCACAATTATTGAGAAAATCTCTGATCAACACAACACAATAGCAAAAAGGTACGGTAAACATTGCAGTCAACAAGAAGCATAGAAAGTTCTCTGCCCTGTAAGAGCTCCCATCACACATGGACCTTCCCTTGTGCCATTCAAAATGGGGTTTGAAGGCTAAAAGCACAATCCTGGTGTGAAGGTAGGAAAATTGCACCTGGTATTCATTGAAATATTTTTGCATGACTTCTGGGACCTTAGAGATTGTGACATGTAAGTGGGCTAAGACACAAAAATGTAGCCTAATGGAAAACCATAACCAAAGGAATCAGGCGCAAGACTTAAGCTAAAGCCTGTTCAGCTAATTTGCCAATCATTTTCTAACAGCTGATCAAAAAATCTACTCTCTGAAGTTTTGTTTGTTGCTGCTGAAAATTAATATAATTAAAGCCACTTACAATAGTAAGAGTGGGAAACGAGGGAGTTCTATTTTCAAAATCAGACGACTGGTGTCTGGTTTACATTTTACAATTTTTTGCCCAGCCAACTCAAAAACCAGACAGTCATCAAAACCAGACAGAGGGCAGCTCCAGACTAGAAACAAAAAAAAATACTAAATATAACCAAAGCAATCAGAGAAAATGGGAAGCAGATACACTGAGAAGATAAAATAAAGTGAGAAGGATAGACTGTCGGATGCTGGAAACAGCTGAGAAAATATTTGAAGTGATTTAAGGGGAGATTTTCCTTGGTCTCTGCTCAGGACACAGGAGCCCCTCGATGAAGCGAAAATCAGAAAATCGGGCAGGTCAGAGTGTATGGCTGTAAAGTAACACCTCCAATTATCCTCCATTTAAAATACTGGTGGAAATTGGGCTGGTTTCTTTACAGGCACAGGGGGTTAAATTGGATAACACTTGAGAAGGGGCATGGGGATTGCAACCACAATGCACCTCCCCATTAAGATGTGCAGGCTGCCTTTAAGTGGCATGAGCCACTCGTGATATTGGGCCCCTGCTGATTAAAACAGCAGACAACACAAATTTAACATGCTGCCCGCATCACAATGAATGGGCGTGGATTAATCTCGTACCACATAACTGGGTTAACCAATTTAACCCCTGTTAAGTGTGTTAGATTCAGGTTAGCTGTGGCTGACTAAAGTAACTCAACATAGAAACATATATTATATCAGGTAATAACAGCTATATTCTGATAACCAATATTAGATTATTATCTCTCGCTAGACTTGTACCGATTATGTCACAATTGCGTGCCTTAAGGTAACTTGTGAGTACCGACCTAGCTTAGATGGTGGCACTCAGAAGGTTAGTGGGTACAAGACCCACTCCAGAGCCAGTGCACATAATCTCTGCTGACGCTTCAGTGCAGTACCGAGGGAGTGCCACACTGTTGGATGAAACATTAAACCAAGGCGTTGTCTGCCTGTTCCTGTGGCTCAAGTGGAAATTAAAGATATGGGACTAGTTTCAGAGTGAGGAGTTTTCCTGGTGTCTTGGCCAATGTCCTCTCAACAAACATCACCAAAATCAGATTAACTGGTCATTCATCCAATTGCTCTTTGTGGAATCAAGCTGTGGGCAAATTTGTTGCAGTGTTTGCCAACATAACTACAGTCATTCCACTTCAAAATAATTCATTGTATGTGAAGTGCTTTAAAAAGAAAGACTTGCATTTATATAGTGCCTTTCACATCCTCAGGACATCCCAAAATGCTTTACAGCCAATTAAATACTTTTGAAGTGTAGTCACTGTTGTAATGTAGGAAACCAGCAGCCAATTGTGCACAGCAAGCTCCCACAAACAGCAATGTGATAATGACCAGATAATCTGTTTTTGTTATGTTGGTTGAGGGATAAATATTGGCCAGAGCACCGGGGATAACTCCCCTGCTCTTCTTCGAAATAGTGCCATGGGATCTTTTATGTCCACCCGAGAGAGCAGATTTAACATCTCCTCTGAAAGACGGCACCTCCGACAGTGCAGCGCTCCCTCAATACTGCACTGGAGTGTCAGCCTAAATTTTTGTGCTGAAGTCTCTGGAGTGGAAACCCACAACCTTCAGACTCAGAGGTGAGTGCTGCCCACTGAGCCACGTCTCAGTGAGATATTTGAGATATTTCTGAGAGATGATGAGCTGCAATAAACTACAAGTCTTTTTTTAAGGTACCAGGAGAATCCCAGATGCTTTGTGCTGCTCTGCTCGATCCTGATTCCCGGCATTGAATGGAAACGCCACAACTGAACTTCTCCTAGATGCTTTTACATTAGGCTTACAGTAAGGCAACGTTCGTGCACAAACTCCCTCCATTTAAACTGCTAAAACAAACTCCCTTATCGTAGTGGCAGAATTGGAAACACGTGGGGTTATTTATGAATCTGTGGTTGGGATAAGGAAGCCAGTTTTAAAGAAAAACCTGCATTTCTGTAGCACCTTTCACGACCACCAGATGTCTCAAAGCGCTTTACAGCCAATGAAGTGTAGTCACTGTTGTAATGTGGGAAACGTGGCAGCCAATTTGCGCACAGCAAGCTCCCACAAACAGCAACATGATAATGACCAGATAATCTGTTTTTGTTATGTTGATTGAGGGATAAATATTGGCCAGGACATCAGGGATAACTCCCCTACTCTTCTTCGAAATAGTGCCATGGTCTCATCCAAAAGGCGGCACCTCCAACAGTGCAGCACTCCCTCGGAGTGTCAGCCTAGATCTATGTGCTCAAGTCCCTGGAGTGGGACTTGAACCCACAACCTTCTGACTCAGAAGCAAGTGTGCTACCCACTGAGCCACAGCTGACACTAACAGTGTAAATGCGGGGGTCGATCTCATTCTTCTGTGATCCCAAATTAAATAAGCGCCAGTGTAAAAACACTCAGAGAAGGCAACGACAACACCAGGAATTAGGATCCAGCACAGCCGTCTGAGACGATGTGGGATCCTCCTGGACACGTATCGAATTTTTAATCCTTCAGTGAGAACATCAGAGTGTATCAGCTACATGTAGACTCAGGGTTGCTGACATCCACCATAATACAAAAAAAGAGTCAAAACAAACTAAAACTTCTCCTAAATCCATACCATCTTTTAAGGATATTAACCAATAGGTAGGGATTAATCTCATCACAGAGTTCAATCATGATCATTCCAGCTGTGTTGTCACAGCTTCTAACCTCACTCGACCCTCCCCAATAAATTATGTCATTATTCTTAGTTTACAAATATCAAATAGGATGTTATACAATAAGATGCAGTGAATATGAAAAGAAAATTGGAAGAGAAAAGGAGGACGAGTAAAAAGAAACCTTTAAAGTAGACAGTGGTACCTCCTTATTTTTGGCTGTCATTTTTTGGCGATCATCAGGATGAGGGATGACAATACTGGGAGCCCAAAGACTTTTCCACCTAACGGAATCAAGCACTCACAGGTCGACATAGCGCAGACAGATGCTGATTAAAGCTCCCTTACTCTTCCCCAATAATATGTCTTAACCATAACTTCAAAAATTACACCTCCCACTCCCCATGCACTGGGCCATTTTTATTTCCCAAAGGAGTTAAGATTAACTTTGAGTAAATTTACCTATTTAGTGGTAATTTGTGCTAAACTATGAACAATTCTGTATTGTGCACCAGTGCCTATTAGGCACGAGATTAAGACTATCCAAACTATTGGGCCTAGAAATTCGCTATCGCCGCGCCAGGTCTTTAGCGCCCGAAATTTAGCGCTCGCCCGGATTCCCGTAGCGCCCGCCTGAAATTCAGTTATGTCGCCCCAAGACGGAGGCGGGCGCTATTGCAGGGTTTGGCCGCCTCGCTTGGGGCGATGAAAGTCAATTTCAGGCGTCCAGCTGCCGCTGCGGCACCCGATGCGGTGCGGCAGGCTGGGGTACTGCAGGCCTCCTCCTTCTCTTAAGGAGGAGCTGCCTGCAGCCGTGAGATCGCCGCTGGATTCCCCCGGCAAATGAGCCCGGCACCACGGAGAAGTGCCGGGCTCGCGGGAGTCAGACACCAATGATGCGGGGGGGGTGGTGCAGGAGTCCGGGGAGGGAGGTGCGGCCAGGCGCCCGCCGGGAAAGCGGCCGCCCGCCCCTCCACCTTTATGCGCCGGCCTCTCGGAGCTGCAAGGCCCCGTTTTTCAAACGCTGTTTGCGGCCGCTACGGGCGAGGCGGCCGCAACTGAATTTGGCCGTCGGCACGGAATCGCGTTGGAACCGGGGCGCTGCGCACACCGATGACGTCATCGGTGCCGGCGCAGCGCTACCGGCTAACGCCGATTTTAGGGACCAACTGAATTTCGGGCACTAAAAAACTTCCGCCGCAAACCACTCTTTAGCCAATAAGTGGGCGCAAACGCGACTGAATTTCTAGGCCTTGATTTCATGTAGGACTCTTATATGAACAGGACCATTTCATTTCAGTTGTTTGACCTGTACTCAAGTTCATTTCCCGTGGATAAAAGGACAGCGTGTGAACCCCACTGGCTCATATATAGGGCCCTGGTGAGACCACACCTGGCGCATTGTGTACAGTTTTGGTTTCCTTACCTAAGGAAGGATATACTTGCCATAGAGGGAGTGGAACGAAGGTTCACCAGACTGGTTCCTGGGATGGGAGAATTGCCCTATGAGGAGAGATTGAGCAGGCTAGGCCTATATTCTCTGGAGTTTAGAAGAATGAGAGGTGATCTCATTGAAACATACACAATTCTTACAGGGCTTGACAGGGTAGATGCAAGGAGGATGTTTCCCCTGGCTGGGGAGTCTAGAACCAGGGGTCACAGTCTCAGAATAAGGGGTCGGCCATTTAGGACTGAGATGAGGAGAAATTTCTTCACTCAGAGGGTGGTGAATCTTTGGAACTCTGTTCCCCAGAGGGCGGTGGAGGCTCAGTTGTTGAGTATATTCAAGACAGAGATCGATAGATTTTTGGATATTAAGGGAATCAAGGGATATGGGGATAGTGCAGGAAAGTGGAGTTGAGGTTGAAGATCAGCCATGATCTTATTGAATGGCGGAGCAGGCTCGAGGGGCCGAATGGCTTACTCCTGCTCCTATTTCTTATGTTTTATGTTCACCAACTTTCAACGATCACTCAGATGTGAAAGGTAAAACTTGTCGAGCGCTCTCTCAAAGAACGTGTTTAAGTGTTAATGCTGAGGCCAGTGTCACTGGGAAACCTGCAGGCAGCAGAAGAATTATATCAAAGTTTGCAGATGATACTAAGATGGGAAGGAAAGTAGTGAGTGAGGAGGTCATAAAAAACCTGCAAAGGGACATAGACAGGCTAAGTAAGTGAGCAGAGATTTGGCAGATGGAATACAATACTGGAAAGTGTGAGGTTATGCACTTTGGCAGGAAAAATCATCGAGCAAGTTATTATCTTAATGGCAAGAAACTGGAAAGTACTGCAGTACAAAGGGATCTGGGGGTCCTGGTGCACGAAACTCAAAAAGTTAGTATGCAGGTGCAGCAGGTGATCAAGAAGGCCAATGGAATGTTGGCTTTTATTGCTAGGGGGATAGAATATAAAAATAGGGAGATATTGCTGCAGTTATACAAGGTATTGGTGAGACCGCACCTGGAATACTGCATACAGTTTTGGTGTCCATACTTAAGAAAAGACATACTTGCTCTCGAGGCAGTACAAAGAAGGTTCACTCGGTTAATCCCGGGGATGAGGGGGTGGACATATGAGGAGAGGTTGAGTAGATTGGGACTCTACTCATTGGAGTTCAGAAGAATGAGAGGCGATCTTATTGAAACATATAAGATTGTGAAGGGGCTTGATCGGGTGGATGCGGTGAGGATGTTCCCAATGATGGGTGAAACTAGAACTAGGGGGCATAATCTTAGAATAAGGGGCTGCTCTTTCAAAACTGAGATGAGGAGAAACTTCTTCACCCAGAGGGTGGTAGGTCTGTGGAATTTGCTGCCCCAGAAAGCTGTGGAAGCTACATCATTACATAAATTTAAAACGGAAATAGACAGTTTCCTAGAAGTAAAGGGAATTAGGGTTTACGGGGAGCGGGCAGGAAATTGGACATGAGTCTAGGTTCGGATCGGTCATGGCCCTGTGGGTGGCGGAGCGGGCCCAGGGGCCGTGTAGCCTGGTCCTGCTCCTACTTCTTGTGTTCTAATTCTGTGTTAGATTTCAGGAGATGGTTCCATTCACAGGGATTAGTGGAAACCTCGGGAACAGGCTGCCAGCTAGGAGTCCTTCAAGAGTAAATTGGGCCTGTTCCTGGCTGGGGTGGAGATCACCTTTTACAGAAGGTAAGTACTGCAGGAAATACAGGGACAGAGTGATCTCCTGGACGAGTTTCGATCGCCTAGATGGGTCGGAGAGGAATTTCCCAGATTTTTTCTCCCAAATTGGCCATTGGGTTTTTTATCTGGTTTTTCGCCTCTCCCGGGATATCACATGGGTTCGGGTGGGATGGAGAGTGGAAGTAGATTTGAGGTTAGGATCAGATCAGCCATGATCTTATTGAATGGCGAAGCAGGCTCGAGGGGCCGATTGGCCTACTCCTGCTCCTATTTCCTATGTTCTTATGTTAATTAAATCTTTCTTGTTGATTTGCGAGTGCAGCTTGATTAAGTCACCACATATTAATATGGCCCTCAGTAAAAAAGTTAATGAGTACCCCTGTGTCTAGTTAGAGTCAAGCACGCACACTTCACACTCAGGTACCAATAATCCGTAGTGTGAGAACAACATAAATGAATGTAAAAAGTCACACAACACCAGGTTATAGTCCAACAGCTTTATTTGAAATCACAAGCTTTCGGAGCGCTGCTCCTTCTTCAGGTGAAGTGGAGAAATGCATAAAGACACAGCTTATATAGTCAGAGAATCATGTCAGGTGTTTACAGGTAACCTTTCCAACTGCCATTAATCACACCTCGGCAGAGAGATAATCACAGCAGTCAAAGGTGTGAATGGTGTCCAAACAGGTCAGTCAGGGAAACATTACATCAAAGAACAATGAGGTGGGGTCACAAGGGGTCAAATATTGCAGATGCTGGGGTCTGTATGAAAAACAAAAAAAGACAAAAAACATTTTTTTTTTTTTTTTTGGCTGGAAATCACAGCAGGTCCGGCCGCATCCGTGTAGAGAGAACAAGCCAATGTCGACTCGAGTCTGGATGACCCTGCATCAGGTGGGGTTACATGTAGCGTGACATGAACCCAAGATCTCGGTTGAGGCCGTCCTCATGGGTGCGGAACTTGGCTATCAGTCTCTGACTATATAAGCTGTGTCTTTATGCATTTCTCCACTTCACCTGAAGAAGGAGCAGCGCTCCGAAAGCTTGTGATTTCAAATAAAGCTGTTGGACTATAACCTGGTGTTGTGTGACTTTTTACATTTGTCCACCCCAGTCCAACTCCGGCATCTCCACAACATAAATGAATGCTGATGGTTTTAGAATATTGTACCACTGTGGTTTTTGACGCTATGCCATTTAAGATATGTGACACATACTGGATTTCCTAAATTGCTAATAATTTTGCTTTACAGCTGCAAAAATAATAACTTCATTATGTTGTAACAGCGAGTCAGGCTGTTTAATCAATAGAATCTCTGCGCTAATGTAACCAACTGTCAATTGAATAACTCAATTTAACTGTGAATCCACAATGGACCCTTCGGAACCTATCCTCGATACTACAACACACTAATGGGAAAAGTCAGTTTAGAATACATATTGTAAAAAACAACACATGACTGAAAATGAGTGGACAAAATGGATATTAAGGAGCCATTGCCAAAAAGTAATCTCACGAAGGATTCAGGTACCATAAACTGCAAGAATAAAGCTTGGGCTTAAGCCAGAAAGAGTGAAGAGTTCTCCCAGCATCCCATCTAACATTTTTCTTTCATTGGAACATAGGAACATTAGGAACAGGAGTAGGCCATTCAGCCCCTTGAGCCTGCTCCGCCATTCAATGAGATCATGGCTGATCTGCAGCTCAACTCCATTCACCCGCCTTTGGTCCATATCCCTTGATACCCTTACCTAACAAAAATCAAACTATTCAGTCTTGAAAGCTCCAATTGTCCCAGCATCCACAGTCTTTTGGGGGCGAGTGTTCCAGATTTCTACTACCCTTTGTGTGAAGAAGTGCTTCCTGATTTTGCTCCTGAACGACCTAGCTCTAATTATAAGATTATGTCCCCTTGTTCTTGATTCCCCCACCAGAGGAAATAGTTTCTCCGTATCTACCCCATCAAATCCTTTTAACATTTTAAACACCTCGAGCAGATCACCCCTCAATCTTCGATACTCCAGGGAATACAAGCCAAGCATATGCAACCTGTTCTCATAATTGTCACCTAATACTGCCATATGGGGAAAAAAAAAACTGGTAAATCATCTCTTTACTATTTGTGGGATCTTACTGTGTGAAACATGGCTGCCATGTCTGCCTACATATGACCAGTTACTGCATCTCAAAATGATTCATTATGGGGTAGATTTTACAAATTAGCATTGGCGGCTCAGAGTTTTGTGTGACGGGAATGCATATCGAAAATTTGGGCTTTAACCTCTGTGCCTATATCCTTATTACTCACACCTCTCGCACAAAGCTCTGCACCAGGAGCACTAATTCATAAACTCTACTCCTATATCATAAGCGCTTTGAAGTGTTGCTGAGAGATGTGATAAAGTGCGATACAAATGCAAGCCTTTCTTTTTATCTTTAATAAGCGTGAAGCTCAGGATGAGATTGCCACCTGAAAGTCATTCCCGATTATCCACTAATTCCGTAGAATATACTGTGCAATGGCTGGGACTAATTTATTTGATTTTCACTCTCTTTTATTTTAGTCAGACTCCGGTATTAAGACGGATGCCAAAAGCCAGGACTTTCCATGCAGCTGATGTATGACAATATCCATCCTCCAGGATTAATGATTGTAATAAGATCACTACAGATTTATTGAATGATATCGGCAGTAAATTATAAGGAAGTAACGCAGTCAGTGCTTGTTGCAATTTAGTCCCTGGATTATGTAACAAACACAAACAGCTCAAGCCCTCTTATAACATCTCCTGGAGCTCTCGATTAAATTATGACCCTGTTACTCACTCTCAAACATACATTAGTCTACATGTTGAATCCTCCTGTGGCATTATTCAGCACAGTAGTCTCTCGGTGTCTTCAGTCAATGTCATTTCAGCTCCACTTTATTACTTTTCATGTCATTGGAACAGTTGTCCCTATTGTTCGGAACTATGGATGCTTATTAGTGAATAATAAGGTTGTCATTTAATTAAGAGTCAGATGACATCATAAACAATCCGAATCCTGAGATGAAATGATAGGTCTTAACTCTATTTTACCATCTGGAATCTTTTTTTTTTTTTTACAATGCACCCTGGTTTCAGTAAAATGAATTCAATGCTAATAACAGAGTTGGAAATAATAATGACCCAGAAATTGCTGGACAAATAACGGCGAGTTCATGGCATTGTTAATGCATAAAAAAAAACAGCAATTTGTGGCGAGGAAGAGAAACGCCTTGAGTTGCGAATCGCCACAAATTGTTGGACGATTTTGCATCGCTCCGCCGTTATCCTCGCCATCAACCTTTCTGTGAGTTTCAAGAAATTCCTGCATTTGTGCCCTAACTATGAATGAATCTTGCCAAAGACATTTAGGGCTGCTACTTCATGCTGTAAGGACCCTGTTAATGATGCAATTTATGGTCCTGCCATGAAACTCAACCTTGGGGGCTCAGAAAGGGAACAAATGAAGCTGTGGAGTCTCCTTCCTGCAGGTAGTAAATTGTTCCTGGAGGTATTTTTTAATTTTAAATTTTAAACTCTTACTTTTCCTTCTGTCTCTCTTTCTTAATCCAATCTTTCTTTCCTTCTCTTTATCTTCTTCTTAGACAGTCCCTCGGAACCGAGGATGACTTGCTTCCACATTAAAAATGAGTTCGCAGGTGACTGATTAGTCCAATGCAGGACCTACAGTCTCTGTCACAGGTGGGGCAGACGGTGGTTGAAGGGGCGGGTGGGTGGGGTGCTTGGGTTGACGTGCGCTCCTTGCGCTGCCTGTGCTTGGTTTCTGCTTGCTCCCGGCGAAGAGATTCGAGGTGTTCGGCGCCTTCCCGGATGCTTCTCCTCCACTTTGTGCGGTCTTGGGCCAGGGATTCCCAGGTGTCGGTGGGGATGTTACACTTTTTCAAGGAGGCTTTGAGGGTGTCCTTGAAGCATTTCCTCTGCCCACCTGGGGCTCTCTTGCCGTGCCGGAGCTCCGAGTAGAGCGCTTGTTTTGGGAGTCTCGTATCGGGCATGCGAACAATGTGACCCGTCCATCGGAGCTGATTGAGCGTGGTCAGAGCTTCGATGCTGGGGATGTTGGCCTGAGCAAGAACACTGACGTTGGTGTGCCTATCCTGCCAATGGATTTGCAGGAACTTGTGGAGGCAGCGTTGGTGGTACCTCTCCAGTGCTTTGAGGTGCCTGTTGTACATGGTCCATGTCTCTGAGGCATACAGCAGGGCAGGTATCACTGCTGCCCTGTAGACCATGAGCTTAGTGCCGGGTTTGAGGTCCTGGTCTTCAAACACTCTCTTCCTCAGGCGACCGAAGGCTGCACTGGCACACTGAAGGTGGTGTTGGACTTCGTCATCGACGTCTGCTCTTGTTGACAGTAGGCTCCCGGGGTATGGAAAATGGTCCACGTTGTCTAAGGCCTTGTCGTGGATTTTGATAATCGGGGGGCAGCACTGTGTGGCGGGGGCAGGTTGGTAGAGGACCTTTGTCTTACGGATGTTTAGTGTAAGGCCCATGCTCTCGTATGCTTCGGTGAAGGTGTTTACGATGGTTTGGAGTTCGACCTCCGAGTGAGCGCAGACGCAAGCATCGTCCGCATACTGTAATTCGACGACAGAGGGTGGGGCGACCTTGGATCTGGACTGGAGGCGACAGAGGTTGAACAGTTTCCCGTTTGTTCTGTAAATTAGCTCCACTCCAGTGGGGAGCTTACTGAGGGTGAGATGGAGCATTGCAGCAAGGAAGATTGTGTCTCTTTATGCACCTAATTTGACTGATATACCCTATTTCCTTCTCCGTCGTTCGCACTATTTCTTTCTCTATCTTTAAATTTCATTGGTTGAGGAGATAGACCATTGGAGCTGACGATCGCGAGGTCCCAGATGCTCCGTCGACCTCACCGTGCCGTTACCAATTCGTATTTCCAGCAATTTGCGGCACAAAAAAGAATACCATCTGAGGTGTGAGGAAAGCAATCCAATTCACACTGCTCGGCATGAGATGCTCCACACCACCAATTTCTGGGCCACTGATTGAAGGTTGCAAGATGTTGTTGGGAAGACATCAGTGTGGAAGGATCCTGTCACATGATTCATAGGACAGTATAATAAAAGAATTGTTTGTCATTCCACCGCTAAGTTAAAGTGGAATTACATTTCTAATAAATATGATAGGAACATAGGAACAGGAGTAGGCCATTCAGCCCCTCGAGCCTGCTCCGCCATTCAATGAGGTCAGGGCTGATCTGCGACCTAACTTCACAGATCCCTTAATACCTTTGGTTAACAGAAAGCTATCAACCTCTGATTTAAAATTAACAACTGATCTAGCATCAATTGCCATTTGTGGAAGAGGGTTCCAAACTTCTACCACCCTTTGTGTGTAGAAATGTTTCTTAATTTCACTCCTGAAAGGTTTGGCTCTAATTTTTAGACTATGGCCCCTGGTCCTAGAATCCCAAACCAGCGGAAATAGTTTCTCTTTGTCTACCCTATCTGTTCCCCTTAATATCTTGGAAACTTAAATCAGATCACCCCTTAACCTTGTAAATTATAGGAAATACAACCCTAATTTGTGTAATCTCTCCTCGCAACTTAAATCTTGAAATTTTTTTTTTAATTCATTGATGGGATGTGGGCGTCGCTGGCTGGCTAGGCCTGCATTTAGTGCCCATCCCTAATTGCCCTTGAGAAGATGGTGGTGAGCCGCCTTCTTGAACCGCTGCAGTCCATATGGTGTAGGTACACCCACAATGCTGTTAGGAAGGGAGTTCCAGGATTTTGGCCCAGCGACAGTGAAGGAACGGCGATACAAGTCCAAGTCAGGATGGTGTGTGGCTTGGAGGGGAACTTGTAGGTGGTGATGTTCCCATGCGTCTGCTGCCCTTGTCCTTCTAAGTGGTAGAGGTCGCGGGTTTGGAAGGTGCTGTTGAAGGAGCTTTGGCGAGTTGCTGCAGTGCATCTTGTAGATGGTACACACTGCAGCCACAGTGCGCCGGTGGTGGAGGGAGTGAATGTTGAAGGTGGTGGATGGAGTGCCAATCAAGCGGGCTGCTTTATCCTGAATGGTGTCGAGCTTCGAGTGTTGTTGGAGCTGCACTCATCCAGGCAAGTGGAGAGTATTCCATCACACTCCTGACTTGTGCCTTGTAGATGGTGGAAAGGCTTTGGGGAGTCAGGAGGTGAGACACTCGCCGCAGAATTCCCAGCCTCTGGCCTGCTCTTGTAGCCACAGTATTTATATGGCTGGTTCAGTTCAGTTTCTGATCAATGGTAACCCCCAGGATGTTGATAGTGGGGGATTCAGTGATGGTAATGCCATTGAATGTCAAGGGGAGATGGTTAGAATCTCGCTTGTTGGAGATGGTCATTGCCTGGCACTTGTGTGGTGCGAATGTTACTTGCCACTTGTCAGCCCAAGTCTGAATGTTGTCCAGGTCTTGTTGCATATGGACACGGACTGCGTCAGTATCTGACAAGTCTCGAATGGTGCTGAACAGTGTGCAATCATCAGCGAACATCCCCACTGCTGACCTTATGATGGAGGGAAGGTCATTGATGAAACAGCTGAAGATGGTTGGGCCTAGGACACTGCCCTGAGGAACTCCTGCAGTGATGTCATGTGATTGAGATGAATGACCTCCAACAACCACAGCCAACTTCCTTTGTGCTAGGTATGATTCCAAGCAATGGAGAGTTTTCCCCTTGATTCCCATTGACTTCAGTTTTGCTAGGGCTCCTTGATGCCACACTTGATCAAATGCTGCCTTGATGTCAAGGGCAGTCACTCTCACCTCACCTCTTGAGTTCAGCTCTTTTGTCCATGTTTGGACCAAGGCTGTAATGAGGTCAGGAGCTGAGTGGCCCTGGCGGAACCCAAACTGGGCGTCAGTTAGCAGGTTATTGCTGAGAAAGTGCCGCTTGATAGCACTGTCGACGACACCTTCCATCACTTTGCTGATGATTGAGAGTAGACTGATGGGACGGTAATTGGCCGGGTCGGACTTGTCCTGCTTTTTGTAGACAGGACATACTTGGGCAATTTTCCACATTGCCGGGTAGATGCCAGTGTTGTAGCTGTACTGGAACAGCTTGGCTAGGGGCGCAGCTAGTTCTGGAGCACAAGTCTTCAGTACTATTGCCGGAATGTTGTCAGGGCCCCTAGCCTTTGCAGTATCCAGTGTCTTCAGCCATTTCTTGACATCACGTGGAGTGAATTGAATGGGCTGAAGACTGGCATCTGCGATGCTGGGGACCTCAGGAGGAGGCCGAGATGGATCATCCACTCGGCACTTCTGGCTGAAGATAGTTGCAAATGCTTCAGCCTTGTCTTTTGCACTCACGTGCTGGGCTCCACCATCATTGAGGATGGGGATATTTTTGGAGCCTCCTCCTCCTGTTAACTGTTTTATTGTCCACCAGCACTCATGACTGGATGTGGCAGGACTGCAGAGTTTTGATTTGATCCGATGGTTGTGAGATCGCTTAGCTCTGTCTATCGCATGTTGCTTCCGTTGTTTGGCATGCAAGTAGTCCTGTGTTGTAGCCTCACCAGGTTGACACCTCTTTTTTCGGTATGCCTGGTGCTGTTCCCGGCATGCTCTCCTGCACTCTTCGCTAAGCCAGGGTTGATCTCCCGGCTTGATGGTAATGGTAGATTGAGCGATATGCCGGGCCATGAGGTTACAGATTGTGGTTGAATACAATTCTGCTGCTGCTGATGGCCCACAGCGCCTCATGGATGCCCAGTTTTGAGTTGCCAGATCTGTTCGAAATCTGTCCCATTTAGCACGGTGGTAGTGCCACACAACACGGTGGAGGGTATCCTCAACATGAAGACGGGATTTTGTCTCCACAAGGACTGTGCGGTGGTCACTTCCACCAATGCTGTCATGGACAGATGCATCTGCAACAGGTAGATTGGTGAGGATGAGATCAAGTAGGTTTTTCCCTCTTGTTGGTTCCCTCACCACCTGTTACAGACCCAGTCTGGCAGCTATGTCCTTTAGGACTCGGCCAGCTCGGTCAGTTGTGGTGCTACCGAGCCACTCTTGTTGATGGACATTGAAGTCCCCCACCCAGAGGACATTTTGTGCCCTTGCTACTCTCAGTGCTTCTTCCAATTGGTGTTCAACATGATGGAGTACTGATTCATCAGCTGAGGGAGGGTGGTATGTGGTAATTAGCAGGAGGTTTCCTTGCCCATGTTTGACTTGATGCCATGAGACCTCATGGGGTCCTGAGTCAATGTTGAGGACTCCCAGGGCTACTCCCTCCCGACTGTATACCATGGTGCCACCACCTCTGGTGGGTCTATCCTGCCGGTGGGACAGGACATACCCAGGGATGGTGATGGTGGTGTCTGGGACATTGGTTGTAAGGTATGATTCGGTAATTATGACTATGTCAGGCTGTTGCTTATGATTCTGGTAAACCTACGCTGCACTCCCTCCAAGGTCAATATATCCTTCCTAAGGCGTGGTGCCCAGAACTGCTCACAGTACTCCAGGTGTGGTCTAACCAGGGTTTTAATATAAAAAATGCAGACGGTAAGTAAAAGGCTATAATTTAATCTTGTTAAAACTTTGCTCTAATGCTTTATGATCCTATCGCAGCCTATGAAACACAATTACAACCTCATTGATTACTATCACCCCATCCATAATTTATATATTAAAACCAAGGAACTCAAGGCAGTTAAATAATTATTGAGTAGAATCCGTGATAGGTTAACAGATCTGAATTGGTGGGGAGTGTCTTATGTTACGGTAAGGCTATGGTTAAGGATTTTTTATAAGTAGTCAACTGTATTAAATGCTGGCCTTGCCAGCGATGCCTATATCCCATGAACGAAAAAAAAAAAAATCACGAATGCCTCCTTTATATTACAGACTGTTTCCAATGGAAGTGGTTCGATAACATGCTGGTTCCATTGGTGGAGGGCAGATTCAGTCATAGAGCAACATCTACGCAGCAAAGGAACAACACTGTAGCGATGGAGTTTTTCCAATATTGGAAGGAAGCCTGTGTAGGCAAGCAACGGCACCAAGTGCATTGCTGGCTTTAATGGGAGACGGTGAGCTGAACTTTCTATTGTAGGGGACAGTGGATGGATTTTCTTTTGTAATCCACTGTTGTTATATGATGCAGGGGATGGAGATGTTCCGAAGCCCTCACATCTTTTGTTTATTGTTTAATTTACTCTCGAATGGTGAATGTAGAGCACAGCCAGAATTCAATCAGAACAGCGGCTCATTAAATTGGAACAGGCAGATGTCATTTTTGTCACCCCTCTAAAAATATTTAATATGCTGTGCCACATTCTACTGTTTATTGAATCAACTCAATGTTTGGTGAATTACATTAGATGAGAAATGGAATGGTGGAGGGTAATTTATTTTTTGATATTCTATCTCTATGGTAATTGTTTAGTTTCACATTTGTGCTGTTTAGGACTGAACGGCATCAAAGTAACCTTTATAATTTGTCATGACGTTCTGAGCCATTGGGTACATAGTTTATGGTATTGCAAGACATTTTCATTGGCAAGAGACATGTCTGCAACTCTCAGGTAGGACACATCCCATCTCTATGGCAACCATCAGACCTGAGGTGCATAATAGCATCACTTGAGCAATTTTTTTACTAAATCACCGTGACCCTTAACTTTTATTTTTAATTTTGCCTTTTCATTTTACATAGAAACATAGAAGATAGGAGCAGGAGTAGGCCATTCGGCCCCTCGAGCCTGTTCTGCCATTCAATGAGATCATGGCTGATCATCCAAATTCAGTACCCTGTTCCTGCCTTCTCTCCATATCCCTTGATCCCTTTAGCCTTAAGAAATATATCTAACTCCTTCTTGAATATATTTAATGAATTGGCCTCAACTGTCTTCTGTGGTAGAGAGTTCCACAGGTTCACCACTCTCTGGGTGAAGAAATTCCTCCTCATCTCAGTCCTAAATGGCTTACCCCTTATCCTTAGACTGTGACCCCTGGTTCTGGACTCCCCGACCATCGGGAACATCCTTCCAGCATCTAGTCTGTCTAGCCCTGTTAGAATTTTATAAGTTTCGATGAGATCCCCTCTCATTCTTCTGAACTCCAGCGAGTACAAGCCCAATCGACCCAATCTCTCCTCATACGTCATTCCTGCCATCCCAGGTATCAGTCTGTTGAATCTTCGCTGAACTCCCTCCATGGCAAGAACATCCTTCCTCAGATAAAGCGACCAAAACTGCACACAATACTCAAGGTGTGGTCTCACCAAGGCCCTGTACAACTGCAGCAAGACATCCTTGTTCCTGTACTTGAATCCTCTTGCTATGAAGGCCAACATACCATTTTCTGTTTTTATTCCCTTGAAACCTCCCTGGGCTACACCAAAAGGTTAGGCGTGTAACTTAGTTCCGGAACTCTGGCTTTGCATCTCTTAAGCAGATCATTAGGATGTTCTTCAAACAAGTGGGTGGCCTCTTTTTTGCACTCCTGCTTACATGGCAAAGATTGCCAGAAATTGACAATACTGAGAATTGCAAGCAGAAACCCACGTATTACTACTCCAGGACCTAATGGGTTGGCGCTATATCATTTTTTTAAGGAATGACTTTAAGCAACATCTGCTAAGATTTCCTTTTGTGTGCTTGAACTGCTCAGTAGATGCTTCAGAGTCCTGGAGAAGAAAGTCCCAGGACAGAGACAGATACCTCCACATAATATTATTGAGTGATGTGTCGTATTATTACATTTGATAATCTAGAATTCTACAATAATACATGTTTCAAATTTGTTTGGGAAACACATAATGAGAAAGAGAGTCACAAAAAGTGTTAAGTGCATCTTTCTCGCAAGATAAGGCTTAATTAGCTGAAATTGATTAAGTTCAACAGCAAGAGATTTATACAATCAAACTGGCCAACATGAGGGAGGAAATGTATAAATATGAACAACAGGGGAAGAGATTTGAGGCAGAAATTTTGGCCTGGATGTGGCAGTCAGCGACGATGGAACGGCACTCTCCGTTCTCCTCACTGACAGCTGCCCACAAAGCTTTTGTGGGCTTTAGAGCAGAGACTTGCTCTAATCCTGCGCCTGAACCAGTGCCGTGCCCGCTGCAGGGGATCTGTGACGTCTGTGAGCAGGTGAAGAAACAGCGGGGCTCTTCAACCAATGAGATTGAAGAATCCTCACTGAGACACGCAGGGCAGGATTTTCATTGGGCTGTGGAGGCGGGATTGGAGGCGTGTGGGGGGTTAAAATCTCAAAAATCGGGGGGCACGAACTCATCCCGCCCCCAACCCGCCTCCATGCCCGTTTCCCAGGAGGCGGATACCCGACATGTGCTGGGAGCTGCCTCCCCGAGCCGGGAAGGGGATTAGTGCCAATTAACTGCCTGTTAACAGGTAGTTAACAGGCAGTTTTTAGCCTAATCCCTATTTTTATTCCTGAAGTGTGGGATTCCCGACGGCTCCAAACCACGCCAAGTTAGCGAGGTGGAACGTCGGGCTGAAGGGCTTGGAGGGTTCGAGATGTCCGTTGTTCAGGTGAGTGATGGGTGCATGAGTGCAGAGGTAAGTGTGTTTGGTGTGTGTAAAGTGTTTAAAGAAGTTTTACTTACTTTTTCTTACCTTTACAGCCTTCCTTCCTTCAGATCTCGGGAGTCCCTCATCTCACCGGCACAGAAAGCAGAATGGCCGCGAGCTGTCAAATGTTGCAGCATTCAGCTTTCTGTTCTGGAGAGATCTCTAAATCAGCCTGAGAGGAAGGAATTAACTTGGAGTACAGATTGTCAGTGTTTGACAGCTTCATTTCATCTGTCAAAAGCTCTTGACAGATGAAATGTCAATCTGTGACATCACCTGTTGCCGGGTGGCCCTTAATTGGCCTGCTGAGCCCGCTGGGCAGGCTCATGAAGATCAATCAAGTGAAAATCGCGTGTGTTAGCCACAACTCGATGGAGGCGGGACGACAGCCCCAAAAGTTGTAGTCCTGCCTCCTACACGCCTCCAGTATCAAAATCCAGCCCGCAGTGTCTAAACCAGGAAGGAGGGCTGGAATTTTGCCGGCGCTCAGGAGGCGGGCTTGGAGGCGGGACCTCTGACAAAATCGCAAAGATTGACAGCGGGCAGGAAACCCGCCGTCAACCCGCCTCCAATCAATCTTCCCAAGTGTCGGGTCCCCGATTTGTGCATGGACCTGACACCTAGTGGTGGGAAGAGGATTATAGCCACTTAACTGCCTGTTAAAGGTTGTTAACAGGCAGTTAACAGGCTCTTTTTCAATTTTGACACTTCTACTTCAGGCTACCCAACGTCCGGACACTACGCCAGGTAAGTGTGGCATGTTGTGAGTCTGCTGTAATGTTTCTGCATTGATGACGGCTGCAGAAGTGGGGTGAAGGATCCAATGGTGCACTGGTGAGTTTCAGAGGTAAGAAAATGTTGGGAAATTCATTTTTAATGCATTTAGACTTTTCTGTAGGTAACACGTTTTGATTTGTATGTCTAGTCCCACCTCATTGGGAGAACCTCTCTCACCAGTATCAGATTGCTTCTGTAACCTCACCTGTAGCTGCCATCTGTTCTAGCCTAAGGAGGGAGTCACTGGAGAGCCTGGCTGCAAGAGCTCACCTTTGTACAGTGATTGTCAGTGTTTGCAGCACCTCAATGCTGTCAAACACTGAGAAATCAGCTGTCAAAAAAAAATTGTGCATGGCCTCTAAGAAAACCAGCAGATGACGCGTCATCAAATGATGCCACCTGACCGGCTTCATCTTAATTGGCCAGCAAGCCCACAGGGCGGGCTTAACAAGGCCAATTGATGTAAAATCACATCTGTCGGCCGGATGTAGTTGGTGGCGGGACTGGAAACCAGAAGCCACCTGACCCGCTCCCAAGCTGCATCGATCGAGAAAATCGTGGCCTTTAAATCAGGAAGTTTAAATTAGATTTAAATCATGTACATAAAGCAAGATAAAGATTAGGAAAGATAAGTGGGATTAAGAGAGACAGGCAGAAAAAGTAAAAAAGAATACTTTATTTTTTATTTTTTTGAAATCTCCAACACTAATTAACTTCTGAAGAAATGAGACTTCACACTTGTAAAATGACATTTTCAGGGGCAGAGAGGTTGTTTGACAGTAATTATCAATTATCACGCTGTTAAAAATTCACTTATTCCTGAATGCACCGGCCCTAGCTTTTTATGGCGCATTTATTCGGGGACTAATGGAAAGGACCATTGCATGTCTTTCAATGCAGAGTCCATCAGCGAGGACTGTTATAGCACACCCTGTGGAAGAGTGGAGTATTGCTGACACCAACTTCCGGATTTCTGCATTTAACTGCGCATGTGCATGCGCCAGAAATTGCTATCCGATTTACTCCACAATAATGGTGAGCACTGTTAGCCTCACTGTTATTAGTAATGCAAAATCTGGACCAATAAGACTTTAATTAAGAAGCAAGGGAGCTTTAATAATTTAATAATTAAAAGCACTGGTGGCTCTCACCTTTTTACTAAGAAATTATTAGATGTAATCTACACTGCGGCTGAATCAGCCTACTGATGTTTAGCTTCCTCCATTTGGAAAAACTCACTGAACTGGACAGCGAAACCAGATCATTGTTCATCTAGCATAATGAAACATGTAGCCTACACTAAACTACAGAACCAACTCTAGCTTTGAATTCACTGTCCAAGGACCAGCTCCTATTCCTGGTCAGGATTTCATACAAGCTAAACCCAGTCCTTGCTTTGTTTGGAGTTACTCCAATTCCCTAAGCTTCTCCTGTTGCCTGTCTCTTATTACCAAATTAGGGACAAGGGGCAGTGGACAATAGCACATTGATGAAGCGGAAGGCAGGGTGGAAACAGAGTTTTATTTTGAATGTGTGGTTAATGGACACTCCCAGGACATAAGTAATGATTTTGTCTGAGCCATACCACACCTGACTTGGTGCAACTTGACATTACCTGTCAATGCAAATAATAAGAAAGACAAGATACAACGACCAACACTGCAGTCTTTCACCTTTACATACTTCCTCTTTTGCAGAATACAGGTACTACTGTTTAATAATAGGCTTTAGGATGCATTGACATACAGTGACAGAGACTGGAGAATTTTGCATGTGCAATGGTGGTTGGGGAAATGCTGCTAAATATGCCAAATGTTACAGGTTTCTGTGTTTTAATGTATAATACAATATACTTCACTTCAGATATATCATTCAATTCATGAATTCACATGAGTGCAGACCTAGTACAGTATCGGGATAATATTGCAATACTGCACTGCTGGGTTCAAATATCAGGGCTACAATATTGTAGCTCCCTCTGCACGACTGAGCTCACTGCCAGCAAGGACCCCTGCACAATATTACCCCTCATAGGTCAATTGAAAGGCACCCAGTTATTACTTCTGCTTTTTGCCTCATTTTCTTTCTGCCTGTCCTGAACACAAACTCAGGGCTTTTGTGCTCCCAGCAGAGGACAGTGTTCACTGGGAGTGCGTTGAAGGTGCCCAGCCTGCAATTTTCTGTCCATTGATCTGAATGGTTGCGAGGTCATGGGCTGTGAACCCACAATGCACTCTTAGTGAGCCTCGTTCCCTGCTGGGAGCGCGGAATTGGCACTGCTCTAGATCTAGGCTGACACTCCAGTGCAGGTGGTGTGGAGATGCCGGTGTTGGACTGGGGTGGACAAATGTAAGAAGTCACACAACACCAGGTTATAGTCCAACAGTCAAATAAAGCTGTTGGACTATAACCTGGTGTTGTGTGACTTCTTACATTACTCCAGTGCAGCACTGAGGGAGTACGGCACTGTCGGAGGTGCCATCTTTCGGATAAGACATTAAACCGAGGCCCCGTCTGCTCTCTCAGGTGGATGTAAAGATCTCACAGCACTATTTTGTAGAAAAGCAGGGGAATTCTCCCTCGTGTCCTGGACAATATTTATCCCTCAACTAACATCACTAAAATGGATTATCTGGTCATTATCACATTTTGTTTGTGGGAGCTTGCTGCGTGCATTTTGGCTGCCGTGTTTCCTACGCTACAACAGTGACTACACTTCAAAAGTACTTCATCGGCTGTTAAGCGACTTGAGACATCCTGAGGTTGCGAAGGGCACTATATAAATGCAAATCTTTCTTTCTATTGCTCCTTGGGTGACATCTGCCTTCCAGTACTTCACCCAAGAGACTATTCTTTGTCTGTGAGAATGGACAGGGTACTGGCCATGGGTGGCAACACATCTGAGCCCAATAATTTGCATACAGATGACATACACATTAGATAGTAATGAGAAATAGGAAGCCATTTTTCTCTCCTCCTAGTCCAGAGACCAATTGCAACTAGTGCTGACCAGATGAGACTCAGCACAGGGTAGGAACAGAACCTCGAACCTTCATGGTCTGATAATGCTCAGTTCCACACTGGGCAATATGTCCTACCAGCTGAGCCATCGGGCAACAGTGTAGGCAACCAGCTGAATGATAGTTACTTAAATAAAAATCTCCGCCTTTTCAAATTGAAAATTGCAAAGAATGATGACAGTCATCAAGAATCTGTTCACTCCTCACCTTTAAGGGAATTAAAGATGCAAACATGAATTAATTGGCTGCTTAACAGGAAGTTTTGTTGTGAAAAATGATGACAGGGGTGTTTTTAATTTTAATTCATGACTTGCTATTAATTAATGAGCATAAATCTATATCGTATCAAAACAAGCAATATTGCCTGTCAAATTGTGAAATTAACAATCCCAGCCCACCTACTTCAATTAGTATAAATAATGTGATACAAATTAGATACAGTTAGAACAAGAGCTGGGACCTTAAACAAGCTCTGAAAACTAATGGCAGAAAGAAACTCAATTATGAAACTTAAACTCACCTTAATCTCCATGTAATTGGATACCCAGATTTGAGGACCCACCCAATATGGTCACTCGAAGTTTAGGCACCACTATTGAAGTCACTTGTTAAGGGACAGTCAGAATGGATTCAGGAAATAGGCATAATGTTCAGCTAACCTGTCGGAGCTTTTTTTGAAGCCATTACTGACTTAATGGACAGAGGAACTGCAGTTGATATATATTTGGATTTTCAGATGCTGTTAAGAGTTCCATATTTGCCTGACACCTGGGAATCCCTGGCCCAAGACCGCACAAAGTGGAGGAGAAGCATCCGGGAAGGTGCCGAACACCTCGAGTCTCTTCGCTGGGAGCAAGCGGAAGCCAAGCGCAGGCAGCGCAAGGAGCGCACATCAACCCAAGCACCCCACCCACCCGCCCCTTCAACCACCGTCTGCCCCACCTGTGACAGAGACTGTAGGTCCCGCATTGGACTCATCAGTCACCTGCGAACTAATTTTTAATGTGGAAGCAAGTCATCCTCGGTTCCGAGGGACTGCCTAAGAAGAAGAAGATTTGCCTAAAGTAAGGAGCCATAGAATACTAAGTAAAACAGCACTGGATAGAAGATTGTCTGGTAAATAGGGAATGGGGGGTTGCCAGAAAAAGGGATCTTTTCAGGTTGGAGAGAAGTTAAGACCTGGATAACCCTGCTATTGGTATTGGTCTTGGAACCCTCATGACTTTTACTCTGTATTTGTGCCATGGATGAAGATACAGGCCTAGAAATTGAGTTTGCCTCCGCCAGGGCTGTAGTGCCCGAAATTTAGCGCCAGCGTTAATTGCCGCTGCACCCGCCATAAATTCAGCTGCGCCGCGCCCAGACGGCTGCGGGCGCTAATGGAGGGTGTCAGCGCCTCGCAATGGGCGCTGAATGCAGGATTGCGGCACTAATCCCCCGCTGCGGCACCCGATGCGGTGCGGCAGGCTGGGGTACTGCAGGCCTCCTCCTTCTGTTAAGGAGGAGCTGCCTGCAGCCGACCGCTGGCCGGTGGAATCGCACGAAAAATGAGCCCGGCACCTCGGAGAAGTGCCGGGCTCGAGGCCCACACACATCTGTGCCGCGGGGGGGGTGGTGGAGGAGTCCGGGGAGGGAGGTGCGGGCAGGCGGCCGCCGGGAAAGCGGCCAGCCGCCGCGCCACCTTAATGCGCCGGCGCTAAGTCCAGCAAGAAACTTTTGAAAAATCGTTGCTTGCGGCTGCCACGGGCGAGGCGGCCGCAACTGAATTTCGGCGTCCGGCCGCGTTACCACGGCAACCGGGACGCTGCGCACACAGATGACATCATCGGTGCCGGCGCAGCGCTACCGGCTAACGCCGATGGTAGGGCCCAAATCAATTTCCGAAGCGGCTATAATTCCGGCGCAAGGCCCTCTAGCGCCTCTAATTGGGCGCTAACCCCACTCAATTTCTAGGCCACAGTGTGTTAAATCTCCATGTTTATAGTCGATACTGAAATAGAAAGCAGCGCAAAGAACAATACAACTAGATTCAGAAAGCTTCAGATCTTTAGGTAACTGTGACAAATAGATTAGAAATGAAATACAATGCAGATAATTATAAAATAATCAGCATGGGAGGAAAGAATCAAAAGGAGTATGTGTTAAAAGGAAAAATGGTACAGTTAGCTGATTATGAAAAAGATCTAGCGATTATAATTGATAAATCTTGGAAACCTATGAACATAAGAACATAAGAATTAGGAGCAGGAGTAGGCTATATGGCCCCTCGAGCCTGCTCCACCATTCAATTAGATCATGGCTGATCTTTGACCTCAACTCCACGTTCCCGCCCGATCCCCATATCCCTTGATTCCCCTTCGGCATGGGGTTTAGCTGCAACTAAGGTTCTGGGTGGTATTAGCCACATATATATCCAAAGAGTGTGTATTGTTCTTGTATAAGACATCGGTCAGACCCATCTAGAGAACTGTGTGCACTTCCAGTCACTTACTGACAGGAAGAGTAGTGCGATGGTACAGAGGTGAGTAGTAAAGATGATTCCAGTTATGAGGAAAGTTTAAGGAAGTTGGACTTATTGGAGCAGAAATTTGTTTGGGCTATTGCAGTATTGGATCGGCCGGCTGTTTTAGGCCCCGCCTGATATTCAGTTCTATTGCAATCAATGGAATGCGGGCGTATAATGGGCCACCGATCCATAAACAGCCATTTTGCGCCACCGACAAGGTGAATTTCTACCTCGTTATCTTTGGAAAGAGGAGATTTTGAGATGACTTGATTGAAGTTTTCAAGATTATGAAAGAAATCGACAAAATAGAAATATACAAATTGTTAAACTAGTGGGTTCAAATAACATGGCACGTGGGTTCAAATTACAAAGTTAAGAAGAAAATGTAAATTCAAGTGAAACTTACTCACCCAAAGGGTGGTGGCATTGTAGAGCAAGTTACCAAGGAAAGCAGACCACATAAATAGGATGAAGAAGCAATTAGATGCATTCCCAGAGAGAGAGATGGAATTGAGGGGTGTGATAGGAGGGTGTGGGTAGACAGAGTTAATTTACAAAAAAAGGGTTCGGCTAGTTTGGGCCTAATGTACTTTTCCTGTACCTAAAAACTCTTATGTCACAATCAATATTAGCTTCACGTTGAAGCTGCAATAGCTTCAGGCTCTCCTGTCCCTGCAAACCCCCACAAAAGAATGTTCCAAAATGTAAGACTTTATGAACAATAACAAAGGATTTTGTACGCCAAAAATTATTGCGATATTTTACAGATAAAGAAACAAAGCAACATGATATAAAATAAGTTAAAAACAGAAGAAAAGCCATTTTTAAAATAAGTTCTTAACGCTTTTCTCCTGTATTATTTGCTCCGAGAGTTGGGACTGAATGCACTTTAACAAATTCTCACAATGATTATGCGACAAGATGAAAAAACTGACAACGGAACTCTTGTTTACCGATGGCAATGGCTGGATGAATCCAGATTGGATTGAGATTTAGAATATTGTCCAATTCCAACTGATTCGAAAGCAGACTAAACCTGGAGGAGGTTGCTATTTAACCAAGAGTCTTGCAAGAAACCTGGAGAGGTCTGAAGACAACAGCGTGTGTCAAATGATCAATGCTGTGATGACATCTTTGCAACTCCAATTGTCTCTGCCCATCCAACCATTTCAACTTGAAATTAAGCTATAAATAATAACTTTAAGAAAGATAAACACATTATAAACATTTAAATCACATAAATGTCCCACAGTAGGCCATAGACCGCCATATTTTCAATGCAGCTGCTATTCCAGCTCTTCCAGGAACTTGGCCTGCTTGAAAATACATCAAACTACTGACAGTAGGCCTTGTAATGTTATTTATTTTTTACAGGGAAGAAACAGAATGGCTCAATTTATTTTCTTCATTAATTGGGAAAGCTGAGCTTTTTTTTCTCTCCAAATGGTGACAACGGTTTGCAAAGTCTGTGGTAGTTACCGGCATTGATTTATTAAAATAAGAATGATCCGCTCCCCCCCCCTCCCCACATCCGGCCCAGGCACTAAGTTGCTGCCTTTACACTTAGGAGGTCGAGCTTTTGTTCCGTGACAGTAGCCATGGCGTTAGGGTTAAATGTGTCCCTAAGGAGGTGACCATCCTGCCACTGACTCCGAAAAGCTATTCTGAAGTACAGCTCCGTGTCAGTGGCCTCAAGTCGCAGCCTGTGTCATGGGTAATCTGCACACTGTTTGGTGTATTCTCAGGCTTCCAGCCAGACGACAGTGTAATTCATCCAGCATCTGCTCAAGGATTTTAAGTCCACAGATGGGACTTGTCAAAGATTAGGACAATTTGTAACGTTCTCAAGCCTTACATTCTGTTAGGTTTATGTGGCTGAGCCTCTCTGTGCTGTTTAATGATTCAGCACTGAAATGACAGTCAAACCAGCAGTATATGGCAGCAAGAAATCTAATATAGTCTAGGGGATCTTTGGAGTACTAGATTTTGTTTGTGGTTTGCAGTGTAGCAGCCTGTTTTGATAATGTTATCTGCATTTACACTCGCAAAACCTACATCATTGAACAATACTGACCTTTAAAGGCTATGACAGCATTCTTTTACCAGAATGAAATACTATATGTAACAAGATTACAGTCAGTGTCAATGAAGACCTGCGGTGCAGCTCTGTAAATGTTTCCACTTCCATTTTATCTTAAGGATTAAGAATGCATAGAAATTATCTAGTACAGATGTTTTTAGACAGATAACAGGTCTGTACTGAAAGCTGCAGAGGCCGTGCAGGACACTGTAGGTTAACGTGGAGCGCTTTACTTGTTCAGTCCTCTTGTGCTTATTAGAATGCTAATATCGTAGTATATACATTTAAAAATAGACCAATATATTGGATGCAGATGCTGTAGCTGATAGCATTTGTAGACCAAATACATAAGGTCAGGTTATCTCTACTCCTTCTGGGTTTTGGCTTCATGTCATGTAAAATATTTGTATATTTGCAAAGTCAAAGGGGTTGAATTTCCACAGGAGATCGCTCGTTCATTGTAGCTTTGGCAGAAGAGCTATGGAAGCTCCCAAAAAAACCAGTGTAAACATCGTTACAGCAGAGGAGCGGGAGAACCCCTGGAGAAATTCACCCCCAAAGGTTCAACCTTGAGGCAGAAGGTTGATTGACAGTCCCCTTAAACTGCACGGGCCCAGAGGCTCATCGCTCCTCTTACCAATTACTGCACAATAGATAGGGTGCAAACATGGCCTGGAATGACCAGCCAGTCTCCACTGCAGGGAAAGTGGTTGAAGTTAACTAATCGGAATTGCTGAAATTTTTTGTCCTCATACCATGGGTTAACCACCTCACTTCCACATAGAGCTGTCCCAATATCCCGCTTCATGTCCACGGTTATCTAGAATACAGGTGCCAGACAAGTCAACCTGTGACCTGTACACTGCCTAATTGGGTGGTGGATAGAGGTTCAGTTGTAGCCATCAAAAGGGAATTGGATAAATACTTGGGAAAAAAAATAGCAGGGATCTGGGGAAAGAGCGAGGGAGTAGAACTAACTTGATTGCTCTTTGAAAGAGCCAGTGCAGACTCGATGGGCTGAATGGCCTCCTGTGCTGTACTGTGCTATGATTCTAAGGAAGGGTGGGGCCGATGAGGGACCAAAAAGTAAATATTCATTCTTGTGGAGGCAGAGGACATGGCTGAAGAGGATGCTGCCAATGTAGCAGTAAAGGAGGAGGTAGTAGCAATATTGGATAGGATAAAAATAGATAAAGGCTGGCAGTCCTCCAAGTAGAAAAGTCACCCGGTTACTCCTCCTAGGTTACTAAGGGAAGTAAGGGTGGAAATTGCAGAGGCTCTGGCCACAATCTTCCAATCTTCCTTAGATATGGAGGTGGTGCCAGAGGACTGGATGATTGCAAATGTTGCACCTGTGTTTTAAAAAAAAAGGGGAGAGGGATAAACCGGGAAATACAGGCCAGTCAACCTAACGTTGGTGTTGGGGGAACGTTTAGAGGCCGAATTTCAAAGTTTGCAGATAACACAAAACTTGAAAAGGTAGTAAACAATGAGGATGATAGTAAGAGAATTCAGGAGGACATGGACAGACTGGTGAAATGGGCAGACACATGGCAGATGAAATTTAACGCAGAGATATGTGTGAAGTGATGCATTTTGGTAGGAAGAATGAGGAGATGCAAAATGAACTAAATGGCACAATTTTAAAGGGGGTGCAGGAACAGGGAAACCTGGGGTGTATGTACACAAATATTTGAAGGTGGCAGGACAAGTTGAGAAGGCTGTTAAAAAAGCATACGGGATCCTCAGCTTTATTAATAGAGGAATAGAGTACAAAAGCAAGGAAGTTCTGCTAAACCTTTATAAGACAGTGGTTAGGCCTCAGCTGGAATATTGTGTTCAGTTCTGGGCCCCACACTTTAAGAAGGATGTCAAGGCCTCGGAGAGGGTGCAGAGGAGATTTACTAGAATGGTACCAGGGGTGAGGGACTTCAGTTATCCGGAGAAGCTGGGGGTTTTCTCCTTAGAGCAGAGAAGGTTAAGAGGAGATTTAATAGATGTGTTCAAACTCATGAACGGTTTTGATCGAGTAAATGAGGAGAACCTGTTTCCAGTGGCAGAAGGGTCGGTAACCAGAGGACACAGATTTAAGGTAATTTGCAAAAGAACCAGAGGCGGCATGAGGAAATATTTTTTACACAGTGAGTTGCCGTGATTTGGAATGCACTGCCTGGGGAGTGGGTGGGGAGGGGGGTGGGGGCGGATTCAATGGTGGCATTCAAGAGAAAATTGGATAGATCCTTAAGGAGAAAAAAATGACAGGGCTATGGGGAAGGAGCAGGGGAGTGGGACTAATTGGATAGCGCTTTCAAAGAGCCGGCACAGACACGATGGGCCGAATGGCCTCCTTCTGTGCTGTATCATTCTAATACATTGGCCCAGAAATTTGGGTCCCAACGCGTGAGTACGCACTGGGTACTCACACGTAGACCCAATGAAAGTGCCGGTTTCGTGCATGCACTGCGCATGCGCGGGAAACCGGCACTTCCGTTCCCCTGAAAGAAGGGGTTGACAGGTGGAATGCGTGCGCCGGAGAGGCAGCGCATGTGCGCATCGAACTTACGTTTTTTTTGCAGGTTTCTCCGGGAGGGTAAGTCTCCAGCAGTTACACTTTTAAAAAGCAGGCGCAAGGCCTGCTTTTAACAAGGTAAGTGGTGAATTAATTAAAACATTTTTTCCACAGGTTTATGTAATGATCAGTAACATGTCATTCTAGAATGGTACACTAGGTGGAGCTGTATGTTTAGTAGTGGGCTACCCACAAGGCAGTAGTCAAGATGGATGCCTGTACACTAGTCCACATGGCTGAATAAATGACTAGCTCAAGCTAGCTGTTCATAATGAAAACGTCTATTTATTTATGAACATAACATGGTACCAGGATTGGTAATATCTGCTGAATATTGTGAAATGCGACATGGAGAATTTGAAGCCACTGGAGGGTTTGAAACTCACGGGGAATGTCGACTGTAATTGGCGGACTTTCAAACAACAATTTGAATTCTATATTGCTGCCATCGGGTTCGGTATGATGCCAGACGCAAGGAAAATAGCGTTACTGCTCATGGTTGCAGGCCCGCAGGCGATAGAGGTATTTAATACGTTTGTATTTGATCAAGAGGAGGACAGCAAAAAAATGGACGATGTGCTAAAGAAGTTTGATACACATTGTTCTCCCAAAAAGAATGAGACCTATGAGAGGTACGTGTTCCGTTCACGGACACAGCAGCAAAATGAGACTTTTGATAGCTTTGTGACCGATCTGAAACTGAAAGCACAGACATGTAATTTCTCTGAACTGAAATCATCCATGATTCGTGACCAGATTGTGTTTGGTATTCATGATAAAAAGGTCAGGGAATGTTTGTTGAGAGAAACCGAACTAACATTGGAGGATGCTGTGAAAATATGCCATGCCAGTGAGCTAGCTCGGCAGCACACAAAGACTTTCAGTGAAATTAATAATGATGCGACTGCAATGAGTGACTGTGCTGCTGTCGGTGCTGTGTCCTACGAGGGGAAGAAACATGGGCAGAACAGAAATGCAAAGCAATTGGAGGATGGAACTTTTAATTGTAAACTCTGTGGTTACCAGCACCAGTCAAGACAATACCCAGCGTTTGGGAAAATGTGCACAAAATGTAATGGAAAGAATCACTTTGCCAAACAATGCTTTTCAAAAGTAAAAGCAAAGAAAGGGCAACAAGTCAATGTGACATTTTTTGTAGGAATGGTGTCATGTGACAATATAGAAAAGGATACAGAAAATGTGAAGCCCTCAGGAATGGACAATGCTGAACATAAAGTTAATGCAGTAAAAGAGGACAAATGGATGATGCCACTGCAGGTAAATGGAGCATTAGTTACATTGAAACTAGACACTGGGGCAAAAGCAAACTTAATCAGTATGAGTGACATTAAAAATATGAAAGAAAAGCCCAAAATACAGAAAAAGTGAGTACTACTGAAGAACTATAATGGACAGAAAATAGATAGCTTAGGTGTATGCACACTTAAAGTGACAGTCAAAGACAAAGTGCATCACCTCATGTTTTCCGTTGTGGCTGAAGGACTTGATTCACTACTAGGTGACAAAGCTTGTGAGGATTTAGAACTGGTCAAGAGAGTCTACCATATAAACTGTGCCATAAGCAGACCAGATGACTCAGTGGATTCTGTAGTGAGTAATTTCCAGGATGTGTTCAAAGGATTTGGAGTTCTACCATTCACTTACAAGATCCAGCTAAAGGAGGATGCTCAGCCAGTGGTACATGCTCCACGGAGAGTTCCAGCACTCCTGCGTGACTGGCTCAAGAAAGAACTGGACAGAATGACCACACTAGGAGTCATCAGGAAAGTCGAAGAGCCAACAGACTGGGTTAACTCCATGGTATGTGTAAAGAAAAAGAACAATGATCTAAGAGTATGCATGGATCCAAAGGACTTAAATGCAAATATAAAACGTGAACACTACCAGATTCTCAAGCGAGAAGAAATCACCAGTGAAATGTCAGGTGCCAGATACTTCACAAAGCTCAATGCCTCACAAGGATTTTGGCAACTAAAACTGGATGAAGAGAGCACCAAATACTGTACCTTCAACACACCATTTGGCAGGTATTGTTTCCTCAGAATGCCTTTCGGGATAATATCTGCATCTGAAATCTTTCATAGAGCGATGGAACACATAATTGAAGGTCTGGAAGGAGTTCGGGTCTATGTTGATGACATCATCATCTGGGGCTCCACACTGAAAGAACACAATGAGAGACTGACTAAAGTGCTACAGAGCATACGCCGGAATGGACTGAAGCTCAACAAAGCCAAGTGTCAGTTTGGCGTCCAGGAAGTCACTTTCCTAGGAGATAATCTATCTGGTAAAGGAATAGAGCCAGATATGGAAAAAGTAAACGCCATACTCAACATGCCCCGACCCACTGACAAAAAAGGAGTGCTACGCATCATGGGGATGATAAACTTCATTGGAAAGTTCATTCCTAACTTGTCAGCCAAGACAGCTTGTCTGCGAGACCTGCTACATAAAACAAATGAGTACGCATGGACAGAAAGACATGAACAAGAGTGGATGAACCTCAAAACAGTGCTGACAACCACACCTGTACTCACCTTCTTTGACCCAACAAAGAGAATCAAAGTGTCAACGGATGCATCAAAAGATGGCCTAGGCACGGTCTTGCTACAAGCAGAGGGTAAAGATTGGAAGCCTGTTGCCTATGCCTCCAGGTCTATTACTGACTCTGAGTGTCGATACGCCCAGATTGAAAAGGAATGTCTAGGCTTGGTAGTTGGACTAGAAAAGTTCCATGGCTACATATATGGACTTCCCACCTTCACAGTTGAGACAGACCACTGCCCACTGGTTGTCATCATAAAAAAAACCTGAATGAGATGTCTCCAAGGATTCAACGACTCATGATGAAGCTGCAAAGATATGACTTTGAACTGATCTACACACCAGGCAAACACATAGTGTTAGCAGATGCACTATCCCGAGCACCCACAATGAGTCATGTGAGCTCTACTGAGGAAGACGTGGATGTTCATGTGAGTATGGTCACTGCTGCGCTGCCCGTGTCAGACACAAATTCAAAGGAAATAGCAGAAGAAACAGTAAAAGATACAGTGTTACAAACAGTAATGGAGAACATTCATCATGGTTGGCCAAAAGGTTCCTGTCCAAAGTACTATCACATCAGGTCAGAGTTGAATGTCGCAAGTGGACTATTACTAAAACAGAACAGAATAGTCATTCCACAGGCTCTATGTCAAGACATGCTCAAAAGGATTCATGAGGGACACCTCGGAATTGAAAAATGCAAAAGTAGAGCAAGAGACACTGTTTATTGGCCTGGCATAAATAAGGACATTGAGAACATGATAGGCATATGTGAGACATGTCAGAAACACCAAAACAAACAAGCAAAGGAACCAATGATAGTAGCTGACTTACCAACAGCACCATGGCAAAAGGTTGGTATGGACCTCTTTCATTTGAATGGTAAAGACTATCTAATAGTGATTGACTACTATTCTAACTATCCTGAGATGGCGCTGCTCTCAAGCACATCAGCAAGCAGTGTCATAATGCATGTTAAATCCATCTTTGCCAGACATGGAATTCCCAGGATTGCCGTTAGCGACAATGGTCCATGCTTCAACTGTAAGGAGTGGCAACAGTTTGCAGCACATTATGACTTTCAACACATCACATCCAGTCCTCTGTATGCTCAGTCGAATGGTAAGGCAGAGAAAGGTGTTCAAGTTCTCAAACAGCTACTGAAGAAAGCAACAGAAAGCAAGTCTGATCCTTATCTCGCCCTGCTGAGCTACCGAGCCTTCCCTTTAGACTGTGGTTCTTCACCTGCTGAACTCCTAATGGGTCGCAAGTTGCGCACCACGCTACCCTGCTGTGCAAAAGAAAAGCAGAGTAAGGAACTGAGACAGAGACTTCAACTGTTAAAGCTGAAACAGAAATCACACTATGACAAGTCATCCAAAACTCTGAAACCATTGACAAGGGATGATGTTGTCAGGATTGAGGATCCAGATGCATGAAACAGGAAAGCTACAGTTCTTGAGGAAGTAGGACCAAGGTCATACACTGTTAGAACTGAGGAAGGACAGATTCTCAGGAGGAACCGCTGTTCCCTCCTGAAAACACAAGAGCAAATCGATGACAATGCCGCAACTGAATCTTGTCACTCACCACCAGAACAATCTAACACAAACACACATACAGGCTCTCATGAAAACACATCAGACTTACCTGTGCTGAGAAGATCCACACGTGAAGTAAAAAAGCCTGATAGACTTAATCTTTGAGTACAAAGAAAACTATAATAAAAGAATGAAAAGCTTAGAGTTCATAAAGTAAAGCTTTGAAAATGTGTTGACAGTTGTAAAGATGTTTATGTCGTTATGATTGATTGATATTGATTTTGTTTAACCTCTAATGAAGGGGGATGTAATGATCAGTAACATGTCATTCTAGAATGGTACACTAGGTGGAGCTGTATGTTTAGTAGTGGGCTACCCACAAGGCAGTAGTCAAGATGGATGCCTGTACACTAGTCCACATGGCTGAATAAATGAGTAGCTCAAGGTAGCTGTTCATAATGGAAACGTCTATTTATTTATGAACATAACAGTTTATTATTTTTAAATACTTTAAAGAAAGGTAAGTTTATTTTTAGCCCCGTTAGAAAATGTAATTCATTTTTTCAAAAATTTAAATTATTGTTTATAATAGTTATTTAATGTAATTTATAGTTATTTTAAAAATGTGATTTAAAAAAATATATATTTGAAGTTTTAGTGATGTTTTGGGGCTTATAGTATTTATAGGTTTCACAGCTCTTCCTGTCAAACTTAGAAATGAAGCATTCCCTGCTACCATTGGCTCTCCATGGCCCACGTGATCCCAGGGGACGCATCGAACTAACCGCCTCTGGGATACGCAAGCACTGCACACCGGCAGTTGGAGGAGGCCCAGGATCGGGATCCCACGCAGGCCCACAGCTCAACGGCCGGCGCGCTAGGTAAGTGCAGGTCAGGGGCTTGCACCCGCGGGAAGCCCCCGACCCGAATTTCTGGGCCATTGTAGTGACATGATGTGCTATCAATTCGCCATGTGTGTTTTATCACCTTGGCTAATATTTTAAAAGTGAATATGAAAAATACTTGTCCTTAAATTTGTAAAGATTGGTAACCAGATGACATAGTCATTAGCATACTGGCACATTGCATCATAGAGTCGTAGGATGCAGGCCTCCATTACTAGCCCCATATAGTTTGTTCCCAATGTTAGAAGCATCATGTGGAGGCGGCACTGAGCAATGAGAGCAAATGTTTCCCAGAGGGTGAGTCACCTACCTTCTAATGAGGAGTCTGAAGTGAAATTGGGAGAAGTTTGCCATTCTCCCAGATGGCAGTGCTTTATGCTGTAATTAGATTTAATGAGGAAGAGATAGAGGTATGAATAAAATGCTTTCTATTTGAAACAAGTTGCATCGGTCGTGTATCTAGCTCCCAGTGGCTGCTTGCCCACAGTATGACACTGTCCAAAAATCGATACTACTTGACAGAAATAGGCCAATCATAACAAAAGCAGGTGTAGGAAATGGAAATGTTCCACTGATGCTGTAAGAAGTTTGGGGTTAAAGCATGTTCACACAACATTTCACACTGTCAAGTCTTGTAAAGTTGAGACCAGTGTCAATGTTTGCTGACAGACATCAACACTTCTCCTCAGCTCTGGCCCTTCTTCTGTGGTTGCCTGCTGAGCCACTCCAGGCTGCTCTCCAGCTCCTCTTAGTGGGAAGCTCAAGGATGCCCATGATCCATTGTAACAAGTTGTCTGCCTATCCTTTTGGCCTGGGAATACTATGTGGCCCAGGAAGACATAATGAGGGTAGAAG
Organism: Somniosus microcephalus; assembly: GCF_052327205.1. Lineage (NCBI taxonomy): Eukaryota > Metazoa > Chordata > Chondrichthyes > Squaliformes > Somniosidae > Somniosus > Somniosus microcephalus. The sequence continues at coordinate 31,646,166 of NC_141012.1, read as the reverse complement.
ACAATAAATGTATTTACCTGTCCAGAACATGAAGGTCTAGAATTTCGTCAGGGTTCTCCCAATCTATTGCCATACTTTTGGTGGAAGATTAGCAGGAACCCTGTAGAAACGGGGTAAATGGCCATTTTCGGAGTCTTGCTGATCTTCTGTCAGAAGCCCTCATGGAACTTCCAGGTGGAAATTTTCAGTGGTTTGCTACTTCACCAAGTCCAGCGAACAACTCATTACTGGAGGCCTCCAAAATAACAGTTTTTCAGGTATTATTGACACAAAGCTTCACCGTATTTATTACAGATCTAAAACTAATGTGTTAAGGCTTAAGAGCAATGACTTATGTAACAAGTATATATAAATATATAGTGACAAATTTCCTCGGAGCTGCTCTTGCCCTGCTGGCGTAGCTTCATCAGAAATGCAGCAGAAATCCCTTTAAGCAATTAAACGGGATTTCCGCAAAGTAACGCCCGTAGAGCGGGAGGCGGGAGCAGCTCCGAGGAATTTCCCGGCCAGTATTCCAATAATTCTTTGGTGGAGGGAGTGAATGTTTAAGGTGGTGGTTAGACTCTCGCTTGTTGGAGCTAGTCATTGCCTGGCACTTGTGTGGCACAAATCTTACATGCCACTTATCAGCCCAACTCTGAATGTCGTCCAGGCCTTGCTTAATGTGGGCATGGACTGCATCATTATCTGATGAGTTGCAAATGGAACTGAACATTGTGCAGTCATCAGCGAACATCCCCACTTCTGACCTTATGATGGAGGGAAGGTCATTGATGAAGCAGCTGAAAATGTTTGGGCCTAGGACACTGCCCCGAGGAACTCCTGCAGCAATGTCCTGGGGTTGAGATGATTGACCTCCAACCACCACAACCATCTTCCATTGTGCTAGGTATGACTCCAGCCAATGAAGAGTTTTCCCCCTGATTCCCATTGACTTCAATTTTACTAGGGCACTTTGATGCCACACTCGGTCAAATGCTGCCTTGATCTCAAGGATAATCACTCTCACCTCACCTCTGGAATTAAGCTTTTATGTCCATGTTTGGACCAAGGCTGTAATGAGGTCTGGGGCCGAGTGGTCCTGCCGGAACCCAAACTGAGCATCGGTGAGCAGGTTGGTGGCGAATAAGTGTCGCTTGATAGCACTGTCGATGACACCTTCCATCACTTTGCTGATGACTGAGAGTAGACTGATGGGGTGGTAATTGGCCGGATTGGATTTGTCCTGCTTTTTGTGACATACCTGGGCAGTTTTCCACATTGTCGTGTAGATGCCAGTGTTGTAGCTGTACTGGAGCAGCTTGGCTAGAGGCACGGCTAGTTCTGGAGCATAAGTCTTCAGCATGACAGCCGGGATGTTGTTGGGGCCCACAGCCTTTGCTGTGCCCAGTGCGCTCAGCCATCTCTTGATATCACGTGGAGTGAATAGAATTGGCTGAAGACTGGCTTCTGTGATGGTGGGGACCTCAGGAGGAGGCCGATATGGATCATCCACTCGGCACTTCTGGCTGAAGATGGTTGCAAATGCTTCAGCCTTGTCTTTTGCACTCATGTGCTGGGCTCTGCCATCATTGGGGAATGGGAATATTCATGGAGCCTCCTCCTCCCATTAGTTGTTTAATTGTCCACCACCATTCACGACTGGATGTGACAGGACTGCAGAGCTTTGATCCGATCCGTTGATTGTGGAATTGCTTAGCTCTGTCTATATGCTGCTTCCATTGTTTAGCATGCATGTAGTCCTGTGTTGCAGCTTCCCCAGGTTGGCACCTCATATTTAGGTATGCCGGGTCCTTCTCCTGACATGCTCTTCTGCATTCCTCATTGTGCCAGGGTTAGTCCCCTGGCTTGATGGTAATGGTAGAGTGAGAGATATGGTGGAATACAATTCTGCTGCTGCTGCTGCTGATGGCCCACAACGCCTCATGGATGCCCAGTTTTGAGCTACTAGATCTGTTCTGAATCTATCCCATTTAGCACAGTGGTAGTGCCACACAACATGATGGAGGGTGTCCTCAGTGTGAAGACGGGACTTCGTCTCCACAAGGACTATGCGGTGGTCACTGCTACCAATGCTGTCATGGACAGATGCATCTGCAACTGGTAGATTGGTGAGGACGAGGTCAAGTAGGTTTTTCCCTCGTGTTGGTTCTCTCACCACCTGCCATATCTTGTACAACACCCATCTTTTATAGCTCCTCCACCCTCACTTCTAGCGATGAGGAGCTTCTGGACTTCTTCGTCACTTCAATTCAGACCATCCGTTCAGCTGCCTTTAACTCAACCTTCACTTCCCCTTGTCCACCAAGCCACAAGATTTCCCCTGCCCTAGTCCTGAACCCGCATCTTTCTCTAGTTTTTCTTTTATCTCCCCTCCTGCCCTCTCCAAGCTCATCTTGTCCATGAGACCCACCTCCTGCTCCCTTGACCCTATTCCCACTAAACTGCTAGTCACTCAACTTCCCTTCTTGGTTCCCCTGCTAGCTGACAGTTCTCCTTTCACAGGTACTGTCCCCCTTCCTTTCAAATCTGACATAATCACACCCCCATCAAAAAATTCACCTCCATTTCATCCCCAAAGTCCTTGAATGTATTGTCGTCTCCCAAATCCGTTCCCACCTTTCCCGTAACTCCATATTTGAACCTCTCCAATTAGATTTACGCTCTACCACAGCACTGAATCGGCCCTAATCAAAGTTACAAATGACAGCTTCTGTGTTTGTGACCATGGGGCACTACCCCTCCTCATTCTTATTGACTTCTCTGCAGCCTTTGACATGGTTGTCCAAGTCATCCTCCTGTAACACCTCTCCGCCATTATCCAGCTCAGTGGGACTTCCCAAGCCTGGTTCCATTCTTCCCTATCCAGTCGTAAACAGAGAATCTCCTGCAGTGTTTTCTCTTTCAGGCCTGCTCCATTACCTCTAGAGTCCTCCAATGATCTATCCTTGGCACTCTTTTATTTCTGCCCCTCGGCGACATCTTCCGAAGACCTGACGTCTTGTTGTATTGTGTAAATTGACGTCACCCAGCTCGACCTCACCACCACCTCTCTCGACCCAGTCACGCCTCTGTGTTGTCAGACTGTTTAACCGACATCCATTCCTGGATGAGCCACAATTTCCTTCCTAATCATTGGGAAGACCAAAGCCATTGGGCTCGATTTTCCAAGCCCCGAGGAGGCGGGTTTGGAGGCGGGAGTGGTGGGAAAATTGCACAATCAGGGGGCAGGAACCGATCCCGCCCCCAACCCGCCTCCGTGCCAATGTCCCAGGAGGCGGGTACCCGACCTGTGCTGGGAGCCGCCTCTCTGAGGCGGGAAGGGGATTAATGTCAATTAACTGCCTGTTAACAGGTAGTTAACAGGCAGTTTTTTGCCTAATCCCTATTTTTAGCCCTGAAGTGTGGGCTGTCCGACGGCTCCGAACCACGCCAAGTTAGCAAGATGGACTGTCGGTCTGCTGGGAATGGAGGGGTCGAGATGTCTGTTGTGCAGGTGAGTGATGGGTGCATGTGTGCAGAGGTAAGTGTGTGAGGTAAGTGTAAAGTGTTTTAATAAGTTTTACTTACCTTTACTTTCTCCTGCAGGCTTCCTTCCTTCAGTTCTCGGGAGTCCCTCAGTTCACCGGCACAGAAAGCAGAATGGCCGCTGAACTGTCAAAAGCTGCAGCCTCTGCTTTCTGGTCTGGAGAGATCTCTAACTGAGTCTGAGTAGAAGGACTCAAGTTAGAAGACAGATTGTCCGTGTTTGACAGCTTCACAGAGCTGTCAAACGCTGATTTTTCATCTGTCAAAAGCTCTTGACAGATTAAACATCATTCGCTGACGTCACCAGTAACCAGGTGTCCCTTAATTGACCTGCTGAGCCTGCTGGGCAGGCTTAACAAGGTCAATCAAAGGAAAATAGCGTGGGTTGGCCACAAGTCAATGGAGGCGGGACTACAACCCAAAATTGGCAGTCCCGCCTCCAAAAGCTCCCCATTGACAAAATTGAGCCCATTGTCTTTGGCCCCCACCACAAACTCTGTTCCCTCACCATCGATTCCACCCCCCTCCTCAACTACTGTCTCAGATTAAACCAGACTGTTCACAACCTTTTTGTCCTATTTGACCCTGAGCTGTGCTTCTGACCCCATATCGTCTCCAATACAAAGACCACCTACTTCAACCTTTGTAATGTTGCCTGTATCCGTCCCTGCCTCAGCCCATCTGCTCACAAAACCCTCATGTTTTTTAACCTCCAGACTCATCTATTCCAAAGCTTTCCTGGCTGGCCTCCCGTCTTCCACCCGCTATACACAGAACACATCAAAAACTCTGCTGCCCATCTTCTAACCCGCACCATGTCCCACCCACCCATCACCCCTATGCTCGCTGACCTACATTGGCTCCCGGCCCACCAACGCTTCAATTTAAAAATTCTCATCCTAGTCTTCAAATTCCTCCTTGGTCCCATCACTCCCTATCTCTGTAACCTCCTTCAGCCCTCGAACTCTTCCAGAACTCAGTGTTCCTCCAACTCTAACCTCTTACGCAACCTCACTTCCTTCACCCCACAATTGGCTTCTTGTGCATCCCCGATTTCCTTCACTCCACCACTGCCTTCAGCTGTCTAGGCCCTTGACTCAGGAATTCCCATCCTAAACCTCTTCATCTTTCCACTTCTCTCTCCTCCTTTAAATCCTTCTTAAAACTATCTCTTTGACAAAGATTTTAGTCACCCCATCTAATATCTCCATCAGTTTTTCGCTGATTATGCTCCTGTGAAGAACCTTGGGATGTTTTCCTACATTTAAGGAGCTGTATAAATGCAAAAGCAAAATACTGCAGATGCTGGAAATCTGAAATAAAAACAGAAAATGCTGGAAATACTCAGCAGGTCAGGCAACATCTGGAGAGAGAAACAAAGTTAATGTTTCAGGTCGATGATGAAGCATCTGTGGAGAGAGAAACAGAGTTAACGTTTGAGGTCGATGATGAAACGTTAACTCTGTTTCTCTCTCCACAGATGCTGCCTGACTTGCTGAGTATTTCCAGCATTTTCGGTATAAATGTAAGTTGTTGTTGTTGCATATTAAGTCCTGCTTGCTAATTACCTCTGCACTTGCTGACCACCATTGGCTTCCTCTGCTTCAATGCATGGGACTCAAAAGCTACATCCTAGTTGAGAGTCAGCTTGGTTCAGTTATTAGCAGCCTTGCTTCTACGTCAGAAGGTTTTGGGCTCCATCCCCACTCCTGCTACTTCAGTGCGGTACTGAGGGAGTGCTGTGTTGTCGGAGGTGCCATCTTTCAGATAAGATGTTAAACTGAGGCCCCATCTGTCTGTTCAGGTTGACATAAACAATCACATGGCACTATTTGAAGAAGAGCTGGGAGTTCTCCTGGTGTCCTGGCCACCACATCGCCCTCAAATAACATCACAAAAATAGATTACCTGGTCATTCATTTATTTGCCACTTGTGGGACCTTGCTGTGCACAAAAACAGCTGCTATATTTGCCTACAATGACTATATTTCAAAATTAACTTATTGTCTCTAAAACAGGTTGGCACATTCTGAGGACCCTAAATAAATACAATTTTTTCTTTCAAAATCTCTGCACAGTCTCACCTCACCCTTCCACTGCAACCTCTTTCAGCTCTACGTCCCAACCGATGACCTTTGGACCTCCAACTTGGCCCCCCGTGTATTCCACCACCCTCTGCTTCACCATCAGTGGCAGAGCCTTCAGGTGCCTCAGCTCTAATCCCTTGAACCCTCTCCCTAAACTCCTCCATCTCCGCAAAACCTATCTCTTCCAACATGCTTTCAGACATTTCTCCCAGCTTTTCTTCGACTACCCATGTCTGTCTCTTCTCTGCGAAGCTCCTTGGGATATTTACTGTATTAAAGGCACAGTATAAACGCGGGGTTGTGCTGTTTTGGTTGAGATGTGCCTCCAACTTCAGCTTTCCAAATAGCTGACTTTTAATAGCTGTAAAGAACAAATCCTGACCCCCCAACCATCTGAAATTGATAAAAAAAATAATCACGATCCTGTAATTCACAAATATAAGTAAAAATTCTGGCGGTGAAATTAGACAGTCAGAAACTCCAGAGAAATGGCGGGAGACCAGCGATAGTCCCATGGAAATTCAGAGTGCCCAGTGCATTTTTTATAAAGTGCAAATACCAGGCACAACATCAACTGCAGTGTGCACTATCTACACTGCACAGGAGTGTCAGCCTAGATTTTTGTGGTCAAGTCTCTGGAGTGGGACTTGAACCTACAACCATCTGGCTAAGAAGCGAGAGTGCTACCAACTGAGCCATGACTGAAACACCCATTGGCACACAATGAAGATTGCAAGTCTAATGTGCAGGCAGTGTGCAGGTTCTGCTTTTGTCCTATTTAAGTGCGATAATGGCCAACACACCAAATAGTGCAGTTGCACTAATGCCAGCATCAGCTAACCCGACATGACAGCACCAAGCACCACATCAAAGATAAATGAGCTGGCACTTGCCCCTTCAGAAACGAACTCTAAGAATAACTACCAAAGCATATTTACTTAATGTATAGTTGCAGTTCGACACCCGACTCATCACTAGAAGGTCACCAAGTCCTAAGGCTCAACTGCAGTGTGAACTACCAACATGATGCACTGCAGCAACTTGTCAAGGCTTCGCCAACAGCACCTCCCAAACCCAGGACCTTCATCACCTAGAAGGACAAGGGCAACAGCAGGCGCATGGGAACACCGCCACCTTCAAGTTCCCCTCCAAGGCACACACCAGCCTGACTTGGAAATATATCGCCGTTCCTTCATCGTCGCTGGGTCAAAATCCTGGAACTCTCTTGCTGACCGCAGTATGGGGGCATCTTCAACACATGGACTGTTTAAGAAGAAAGTTCACCACTACCTTCTCAAGGGCAACTAGGGAGGGCCAATATATGTTCGCCTTGCTAGTGATGCCCATATATCCAGAATTATTTAAAAAAATTATAAAATCAATTGAAATACTCAAAACCAATACAATTCTTTAAAAACCTTAATGCAGCTTACTCATCCTAATGTTTTCTATGATCTCTACAGGGGGACTTGCATAGCTACAGGGGTATCTAAGAAAATAAAATGATACCGGAAGCAATCTTTTATAAATGTTTCTGGTATATTCAGGGGGAGAATATTGAAGTGTCAATTTTAGCTAACTAATTTATGTCGCCTTCAACCACAGCCAACTGAGGGATTATGAAAGGTTCGACAGTTCAGATGAAGATATACACTCAGTCGGCTGGGCTTTCAGACTATGGTCAGAAACAGCTGCATTTTGTTCAAAAGAACGAGTGGTTTTAGCCTCTGTTTGAATGTAATTTCAAGAGGTGGAGGATGCTGCGAATGACACATTTATCACCCATTCGTGAACCTTTGCAGTCCTTGTGTTGGTGGCCCCTCAATTTCCTCCAATCTCCTGCTGAAGTTATGGTGAAAGAACATAAGCCTGAGGGAGTCGGGAGAGGAATTTTCCAGGGTATTTTTCCCCTCTTGGCCCGAGGTTTTTAATCTATTTTCTTTGCCTCTCCCAGGAGATTGCATTGCTGCGGGGGTGGGTGGGAAGTGGAGGGGAGGGAGGAAGTGGCCATCATGGTGTGGGGCAGGCTTGATGGGCCAACTGGTCTTTTGCTCCCTGCCAATCTCGTATGTATGTTTGTATTTATAAGCCGTGTGAAATTTGCTAATTGGGAGGAAATGGATCACTCATTCATGTCTGTGTTGCTCTTGTCTTCCTAATCTGGGCACTCATGGGAATGAATTATATATAGATATAACCATCCCCTTGCTAATATTAAGAAGCTCTACAGATATTGGATCTAGCAATGGCAATATGAGATTCCCAGTAACAGAACTGTAATGCGTGTGTGGCTTTGCAATGCTTTATACTTCTTGCGTGCTTTGGCATCGATAAAGGCGTAATCACAATTGCAAAACTGAAAAAGTCATATTTGTAGTCATCTCACAAGGATCTCAGCTATAATCATTACTACAACAGTGGAAATGTGTGGAGGGTTGTGTGTGTGTGTGTGTGTGTGTGGGGGGGGGGGGGGGGGGTGGGGGGTGGAGGGAAGGAACTGAAAGCCGTTGGGAGAAAAGCCAGCTCACCAAAAGGTCTGTTAAGTGACCACAAACAATGGAGAAGGAGGACAGAGCTGCTCTTTGTCTGCCGGCAGTTCTGCCGTATCTGAAGAAGGACAGACTAGCTTTTCATCAGATTACCATTCATACCGAAGCCCATTAATAAAACCAGGGGCAGTTACACCTGCTCGAATCTGCACTGAGCCATGAGTTGTGAGCGTCTTTTGTTCTGACCTTTTCAATTAATGCGGCACTAATTTTGCATGATTTTGAAATTGAACAACTGGAGTCAGATTTTTCCAGTTGATTCAGCAGGAGCTTTTATCTACGATTTAAAAAATAAATTATTTTTTCTATTCCCATTTAGTTTGATAAAAATGGTTAATTATTGCATATAGATTTTTGGCTGAGTGGGAGCATGCTTGAAATGTGTCATTTAATCAAAATTGTCACGTGTAGCTCCAGTGGTCTCCACACATTATCTGAACCCCAAAACCTTGGCATTTTAGTCACTCTCTACAATCAGTCCTTTCAACAATATATATGGGAAACATATTCCACTTAAATCCTAATTCCCAGAAAGTTTGACCTGCAGTTTTCTCCCTTTTTCTCTCATCTAAAGATGAGATGATATACCCCACACCCCTCACTGTAAGAGTCTGATATACCCCACACCCCTCACTGTAACACTCTGATATACCCCACACCCCTCACTGTAAGAGTCTGATATACCCCACACCCCTCACTGTAACACTCTGATATACCCCACACCCCTCACTGTAAGAGTCTGATATACCCCACACCCCTCACTGTAACACTCTGATATACCCCACACCCCTCACTGTAACACTCTGATATACCCCACACCCCTCACTGTAACACTCTGATATACACCACACCCCTCATTGTAAGAGTCTGATATACCCCACACCCCTCACTGTAACACTTTGATATACACCACACCCCTCACTGTAAGAGTCTGATATACCCCACACCCCTCACTGTAACACTGATATACACCACACCCCTCACTGTAAGAGTCTGATATACCCCACACCCCTCACTGTAACACTTTGATATACACCACACCCCTCACTGTAAGAGTCTGATATACCCCACACCCCTCACTGTAACACACTGATATATACCACACCCCTCACTGTAAGAGTCTGATATACCCCACACCTCTCACTGTAACACACTGATATACCCCACACCCCTCACTGTAACACTCTGATATACCCCACACCTCTCACTGTAACACACTGATATACCCCACACCCCTCACTGTAACACACTGATATACCCCACACTCCTCACTGTAACACTCTGATATACCCCACACCCCTCATTGTAAGAGTCTGATATACCCCACACCTCTCACTGTAACACACTGATATACCCCACACTCCTCACTGTAACACTGATATACCCCACACCCTTCATTGTAAGAGTCTGATATACCCCACACCTCTCACTGTAACACACTGATATACCCCACACTCCTCACTGTAACACATTGATATACCCCACACCCCTCACTGTAACACTCTGATATACTCCACACCCCTCATTGTAATGCTCTGATATATCCCACACCTCTCACTGTAACACACTGATATACCCCACACCCCTCACTGTAACATACTGATATACTCCACACCCCTCATTGTAACGCTCTGATATACCCCACACCCCTCACTGTAACATACTGATATACCCCACACCACTCACTGTAACACACTGATATACCCCACACCCCTCACTGTAACACTCTGATATACACCATACCCCTCACTGTAATACTCTGATACACACCACACCCCTCACTGTAACATTCAGATATACCCCACACACCTCACTGTAACACTCTGATATACTCCACACCCCACACCCTTCACTGTAACACATTAATATACCCCACACCCCTCACTGTAACACATTGATATACCCCACACCACTCACTGTACCATTGATATACCACACACCCCTCACTGTACCACTGATATACCCCACACCCCTCACTGTAACACTGATATACCCCACACCCCTCACTGTAACACTGATATACCCCACACCCCTCACTGTAACACTGATATACCCCACACCTCTCACTGTAACACTCTGATATACCCCATACCACTCACTGTAATACTCAGATATACCCACACCCCTCACTGTAATACAATGATATACCCCACACCTCTCACTATAATACTCAGATATACCCACACCCCTCACTGTAATACAATGATATACCCCACACCCCTCACTGTAACACTCTCTGATATACCCCAAACCTCTCATTGTAACACCGTGATATATACTACACCCCTCACTGTAATATTCAGATATACCCCACACACCTCACTGTAACACTCTGATATACCCCACACCCCTCACTGTAACACTCTGATATACCTCACACCCCTCACTGTAACACTCTGATATACCCCACACACCTCACTGTAAGAGTCTGATGTACCCCACACCTCCCACTGTAATACACTGACATACAACACACACCTCTCACTGTAATACTCTGATATACCCCACACCCCTCACTGTAACACTCTGATATACTCCACACCCCTCACTGTAATACATTGATAGACCCCACACCCCTCACTGTAATACTCTGATATACACCACCCCTCACTGTAACACTCTAATATACCCCACACCTCTCACTGTAACACTCTGATATATCCCACACCCCTCACTGTAACACTCTGTATAACCCACACACCCCATTGTAATATACTGATATACCCCACACCCCTCAATGTAATACTGATATACCCCACGTCCATTACTGTAACACTCTGACATATCCCACACTCCTCACTGTATCGCTCTCTGATATACCCCAAACCTCTCATTGTAACACCCTGATATATCCTACACCCCTCACTGTAACACTCTGATACACCCCACATCCCCCACTATAACACTCAGATATACATCACAACCCTCACTGTAATACTCAGATATACCCCACACCCCTCAGTGTAACACTGATATACCCCACGCTCATTACTGTATCACTTTGATATACCCCACACCCCTCACTATAACACTCAGATATACACCACATCCCTCACTGTAACACTCTGATATATCCCACACTGCTCACTGCAATACACTGATATACTCCACGCCCCTCACTGTAACACTGATATACCCCACACACCTCCCTGTAACACTCTGATAAAGCCCACACCCCTCACTGTAACACTGATATACCCCACATTCCTCACTGTAACACTGATATACCCCACACTCCTCACTGTAACACACTCTGATATACCCCAAACCTTTCATTGTAACACCCTTATATATCCTACACCCCTCACTGTAACACTCTGATATACCCCACATCACTCACTATAACACTCAAATATACCCCACACCTCTCACTGTAACACTCAGATATACATCACAATGTTCACTGTAATACTCCAATACACTGAGGGGTGTGGGATGTAACGCCCTGATATATCCCACACCACTCACTGTGCCACTGATATATCCCACACCCCTCACTGTAACACTGATATACTCTGCGCCCATTACTATAACACTCTGATATACTCCAAACCTCTCATTGTAACACACTGATACATCCTACACCCCTCACAATGACACTCAGATATACCCCACACCCCTCACTGTAATACATTGATAGACCCCACACCCTTCACTGTAACACATTAATATACCCCACACCCCTCACTGTACCATTGATACACCACACACCCCTCACTGTAACACTGATATACCCCACACCCCTCACTGTAACACTGATATACCCCACACCATTCACTGTACCATTGATATACCACACACCCCTCACTGTACCACTGATATACCCCACCCCTCACTGTACCACTGATATACCCCACACCCCTCACTGTAACACTGATATACCCCACACCCCTCACTGTAACACTGATATACCCCACGCCCATTACTGTAACACTCTGATATAACCCACACCCCTCACTATAACACTCAGATATACCCCACACCCCTCACTGTAACACTCAGATATACCCACACCCCTCACTGTAATACAATGATATACCCCACACCCCTCACTGTAACACTCTCTGATATACCCCAAACCTCTCATTGTAACACCGTGATATATACTACACCCCTCACTGTAATACTCAGATATACCCCACACACCTCACTGTAACACTCAGATATACCCCTAACAGTAACACTCTGATATACCCACATCCCTCACTGTAACACTCTGATATACCCCACACCCCTCACTGTAACACTCTGATATACCCCACACCCCTCACTAACACTCTGATATACCCCACACCCCTCACTGTAATACTCTGATATACCCCACACACCGCACTGGAGCAGTCTGATATACCCCACACCCCTCATTGTAACACTCTGATATACCCCACACCCCTCATTGTAACACTCTGATATACCCCACACCCCTCACTGTAATATAACTAGGGCTGTAGAGAGGGCTTTAAACTAACTAGTCGGGGGGGGGGGGGAGGTTCCTAGAGAGCAAATAATAAAAATGACAACAGAGAAGGTCATAGACTTAGGTAGCAGTGGGGAAATTAAAAACCAGAGCATGTCAGGAAGGTGCAGAAGGTATGGAGTAAAAGGTAAAGTAATAAAAAGGGCAAAAGCAGGAACTAAGTGTCACAAAACATATTTGAAAGATCTCTATCTGAATGCATGTAGCATTCGTAACAAAATAGACGAGTTAATGGCACAAATAACTACATATGGGTATGATCTTGTGGCCATTACAGAAACATGGCTGCAGGGTGACAATGCCTGAGAATTAAACATACCAGGTTATTTAACGATCAGGAAGGACAGGCAGGAAGGAAGGGGAGGTGGGGTGGCTATGTTAATAAAGGAAGGAATCACTGTAATACAGAGAAATGATATTGGGTCAAAAGATCAGGATAATGAAACAGTTTGGGTGGAGATAAGGAATAATAAGGGGGAAAAAACACTAGTGAGCGTAGTCTATAGGCCTCCTAACAGTTGCAACTCGGTTGGATGGAGTATCAATCAGGAAATAGTTGAGGCTTGTAATAAGGGAACATCTATAATTATGGGGGATTTTAACTATCATATTAATTGGACAAATCAAATTGGGCAGGGCTGCCTTGAGGATGAGTTCATTGAGTGTATTAGGGATGGGTTTCTTGAGCAATATGTAACTGAACCGACCAGGGGGCAAGCAACCTTAGATCTGGTCCTGTGTAACGAGACAGGATTAATTAAAAATGTCCTAGTAAAGGATCCCCTTGGAATGAGTGACCATAACATGGTTGAATTCCATATTCAATTAGAGGGGAGAAGGTTGGATCTCAAACAAGCGTGCTAAGCTTGAATAAAGGAGACTATGAAGGTATGAGAGCAGAATTGAGTGGAGTGGATTGGGAAAATAGATTAAAGGGTAAGACGATACATGATCAGTGGTGTACATTTAAGGAGTTATTTTACAACTTCCAAAAAAATATATTCCACTGAGAAGAAAAGGGTGTAAAAGAAAAGACAGCCACCCGTGGCTAAGTAAAGAAATTAAGGATAGTATTCGACTAAAAACAAGGGCATATAAGGTAGCCAAATCTAGTGGGAGGATAGAGGATTGGGAAAACTTTAAAAGACAGCAAAAAATAACAAAAAGATTGATTAAGAAAGGGAAGATAGATTATGAAAGTAAATTAGCAAAAAATATAAAAACAGATAGTAAGAGTTTTTATAGTTATATAAAAAGAAAAAGGGTTGCTAAAGTAAATGTTGGTCCCTTAGAGGATGAGACTGGGAAATTAATGGTGGGAAATATGGAGATGGCAAAAACACTGAATGAATATTTCGTATCAGTCTTTACAGTAGAAGACACTAAGAATATCCCAACACTGGACAAACAGGGGGCTATAGGGGGGGGGGAGGAGCTAAACATGATCAAAATCACTAAGGAAGTGGTACTCAGTAAAATAATGGGACTCAAGGCTGATAAATCAGCTGGAGCTGATGGCTTACACCCTAGGGTCTTGAGGGAAGTGGCGGTAGGGATTGTGGATGCATTGGTAATAATTTTCCAAAACTCCCTGGACTCAGCAAAGGTCCCGGCAGACTGGAAAACTGCTAATGTAACACCCTTATTTAAAAAGGGCAGCAGACAGAAGGCTGGAAACTATAGACCGGTTAGCCTAACATCTGTGGTAGGTAAAATATTGGAGTCCATTATTAAGGAGACAGTAACACGAAATTTGGATAATCATAATTTAATAGGACAAAGTCAGCATGGTTTTATGAAGGGGAAGTCATGTTTGACAAATTTGCTGAAGTCCTTTGAGGAAGTAACATATAGGGTGGATAAAGGGGAACCAGTGGACGTAGTGTATTTAGACTTCCAAAAGGCATTTGACAAGGTGCCACACAAAAGATTATTGCTTAAGATAAAAAATCACGGGATTGGGGGGTAATATTCTGGCATGGATAGAGGATTGGCTACCTAACAGAAGGCAGAGAGTTGGGATAAATGGTTCATTCTCAGACTGGCAATCAGTAACTAGTGGTGTTCCACAGGGGTCAGTGCTGGGTCCCCAACTCTTTACAATCTATATTAACGATTTGGAGGAGGGGACCGAGTGTAACATATCAAAGTTTGCAGATGATACTAAGATGGGAGGGAAAGTAGTGAGTGAGGAGGACATAAAAAACCTGCAAGGGGACATCGACAGGCTAAGTAAGTGGGCAGAGATTTGGCAGATGGAATACAATACTGGAAAGTGTGAGGTTATGCACTTTGGCAGGAAAAATCGTAGAGCAAGTTATTATCTTAATGGCAAGAAACTGGAAAGTACTGAAGTACAAAGGGATCTGGGGGTCCTGGTGCACGAAACTCAAAAGGTTAGTATGCAGGTGCAGCAAGTGATTAAGAAGGCCAATGGAATGTTGGCTTTCATTGCTAGGGGGATAGAATATAAAAATAGGGAGGTATTGCTTCAGTTGTACAAGGTATTGGTGAGACCGCACCTGGAATACTGCGTACAGTTTTGGTGTCCATACTTAAAAATAGACATACTTGCTCTCGAGTCAGTACAAAGAAGGTTCACTCGGTTAATCCCGGGGATGAGGGGATGGACATACGAGGAGAGGTTGAGTAGATTGGGACTCTACTCATTGGAGTTCAGAAGAATGAGAGGCAATCTTATTGAAACATATAAGATTGTGAAGGGGTTGGATCGGGTGGATGCGGGGAGGATGTTCCCGATGATGGGTGAAACTAGAACTAGGGGGCATAGTCTTAGAATAAGGGGCTGCTCTTTCAAAACTGAGATGAGGAGGAACTACTTCACTCAGAGGGTGGTAGGTCCATGGAATATGCTGCCCCAAAAAGCTGTAGAAGCTACATCATTACATAAATTTAAAACAGAAAGACAGTTTCCTAGAAGTAAAGGGAATTAAGGGTTACGGCGAGCGGGCAGGAATTTGGACATGAGTCTAGGTTCGGATTGGCCATGGCCCTGTGGGTAGCGGATCGGGCCCAGGGGCCGTGTAGCCTGATCCTGCTCCTATTTCGTGTGTCTAATTCTGTTAGATTCAGGAGATGGTTCTATGATAGTAGATTGGCGGTTAGGATCAGATCAGCCATGATCTTATTGAATGGCGGAGCAGGCTCGAGGGGCCGATTGGCCTACTCCTGCTCCTATTTCTTATGTTCTTATGTTTATGTAACACTTTGATATACCCCACACACCTCACTGTAACACTCTGATATACCTCACACCCCTCACTGTAACACTCTGATGTATCCACACCCCTCTTTTTGGGATATGGCCCATGGTTGCCCCAGCATATGAGCCCAGAGTGTCAGCAGGCTTTTCAACCAAATACAGCATCATAACCAAACTGTATCCTGACTTCAGCTAACATCTAAACTCATGCATTCTCCAGCAGGATGGAAGACCGTTAATAAAAGAGATCCTGAGTGCGACTCCTGGCTGGATGTTTTCTTCCATTCCTCGTGCACTGTGGCAAATTGCAAAGCCTCAGCTACCACCCATGCTGGGACCAGATGACTCAGCATAGACTGCAGATCAGACATGGGATCCTCCTGATCTGTTTGGCTGAGCAGCACCCCGAACAGTGCATTTAAAGAGAAAGGAGGAAAGAACAACTTGCATTTATATAGCACCTTTCACAACCCCAGGACATCCCAAAGAGCTTTACAGCCAACGAGGTACTTTTAAAGTGTAGTCACTGTTGTAATGTAGGAAACATGTCAGCAAATGTGAGCACAGCAAGCTCCCACAAACAGCAAGGAAATAATGACCATATAATCTGTTTTAGTGATGCTGGGTGAGGGATAAATATTGACCAGGAAATCAGGGAGAACCCCCATGTCTTCAAAATAGTGCCATGGGATCTTTTACATCCAACTGAGAGAGCAGACAGGGCATCGGTTTAACATCTCATCCAAAAGACGGCTCCTCTGACAGTGCAGCACTCTTTCAGTATTGCACTGGCGTGTCAGCCTAGATTTTGTGCGCAAGTCTCTGGAGTGGGGTTTGAAAGCAATACTTCTGACTCAAAGGCGGGAGTGCTACCAACTGAGTCATGGCTAACGCCTCTAAGCTATCAAGCATTCTAACGTTATTAATCACGAATATTGTTACTGAAGATACTGGTTGAGAAATTCGTCTCGGGCGGTGTCACAAAACGGGCGGTATCGGATTGGCTGCCATGGAACTGAATATCAAGCGCTGTGTATAACGGGCAGCCGATCAGTGATGAAAATCGATGAGTAATTACTAATCTGACGCATTAGGGAAACCTAATCCCGGGTCTAAGTGCAGGCTTCATCCATTGTAACAATAATGCTTTCCCAGCACCTTTGCTGGGACTGTGCACACTTGCCCACTGGAATACAACCTGGGAAGCTCATTGGATTGTGGCTGCGATGCAAACAGTTATTGATAGAGTCATACGTATCCGTATATGGACTTGATACAGTGCAAGCAATTCCTGTCAGCTCCAGAATGCTCTGCTAGGAGCTTCTATTGCCTGCTTCCAATTTTCTTGTGACATACACCTGCTCAGCTCTGGTGTAATCTCTCTTGTTACAAGCAAGTCTGGAATAAACAGCCGGTCCATCACAACCTGGTGCATTAGCAGGATTCCACTGTCTGTCATCACTATTGTAACAAAGGGAGTAACATTTTGCGCAGTTTAAAAACTGAATTATTATCTGTACATTTTTGTTAAATAGTGGAAACCTGGGTTTCAAATGGACTTTTTCTATAACAACTTGCACCTTTTGAGATAACAAACAGTAAACGTTTCAGAACAGAATTTGCAAAAACGATGATTACAGAGTTTAGATGCTTAAACAGAAATGTCAGTGCACGAACTGTGTGCCCAAGTACTGAGAGCAGGCATTTAATTTTTTTGTTTCATTTCTGAAAGCAGAGAATCTAAAAAGTAAAAGGTCTCCGGGTGCTGTCACGATCTCTCGTACAAAATTCGCCACACGTCACTCTGTCAGTCTGTGAGCTTTCTGCTCCCTCCAGTCACTTGAAATTCTGCCCGCAGATTGAATTCTGCAGTTTGAAGTGTTCTTTGTTTCAATGTGGGACTGGGCTGAATTCTACATTATCAATTCAGTTCAGGTGCAGCTTAAACTCCCACAGGGATATTCCCAGATGCCTACAGTATTACATATCTGGCAATATCCTTCCTCATCAGTAATATAACCCTGTATTGTACTGCGCTACACTTAATCTGTCAGAGGTTTGTAGTAAAACATTGCAACGAGGCTTGATCTGCTTTACATTGTTACGTTAGCAGGTAATCTCAGCTATTTGTCACTGTTGTACAATCCAATACTTTCACTCTATATTGCTCACACACGTTGGTATTTTAATACACTGTATTTCTACACTTTTTACTTTAGGAGCTTTGGGCTAGATTTTCAGTATAGACAGTTTTGGGGCGCTAACCTTAGCGCCCGCCCGAAGTTAGCGCCCGCCCCAAAGTAGCGCCCCGTTGCCGGAAATTCAGTGGCTTCGCCCTAAGAGGTTGGTGGAGCGCTAAAAGAGGCGTTCCACTACTATCTTTAGGCGCTAAGCCGGCGGTGCAGAGCGCAGCGCCCGACAGACACTCTGGTGCAAGTGAGCTCTTAAAGGGGAAGGGTGCATGTGGGGGGGGGGGGGGGAGAGAGACGAAGATGAGGAAGAGGAAGAGGAAGAGGAAGAGGAGGAGGAGGAGGACGGAAACATAAATACACCGTTCACAACAACACACTGGATCCTTCCACACAACACATGCAGACTGCCGTTTATAGTGCAGGAGGAGTGCCCTTTAATTTGCGCTCCCCAGGGTGTGTTGCGTTCCATTTTACAAACGCTCTGGACGCCAGCCGCAGAATGGGGCGGTCCAACTGAAGTTTGGATTCGGGGCGGCCAAAGGGCGTTGCACGAGGATGTGACGTCATTTTCTGCGCGCGCATCCGGGCGGCCGCTAAACTTTGCGCCGGCGCTAACGGGCAACTTAATTTGGGGCGGGGCGCAAACTGCGCTGCGCCCGGGCGCTACACGAATAGCGCCCGAAAATCACTTCTCTTAAGGCGCTAACTGCTGGCGCAAGCAACTGAAAATCTAGCCCCTAGAGTTTTATTTGCACAATATTTAAGGGATATTTTTTAAAACGTTGAACTAAAAATTAAGATATTTTCCTTACAGAAAAAAACCAAAGAAGGGTTTCCTCCCTGTGCTAATTGTAGTGAAATCTGAAACATTTATAGAGATCCATTTGCAATTTTGCAACAAATAGTTGCCCCCGAAAGGGTGTTAAGAGTGGAAAAGTCCGTGGGAAAGTGCCAATTGCAATGGAATTATTAAACTAAGCTTCAATTTCTATATCTCTTACTTTTTCAGTTTTGTTCCCCTTTCACTCTTCTGCTCAAAGCACCGACTCATCCTGGGGTACGGTTTCGAGGTATTAATAACCTCTGTCAATTCATCACCGTTCTTCATGCGTAAGACGAGATAGTGAAGCCTCGATATGTATGATATTAGTGGAGGCATTAACGCAATTACAGTAAAACAATAGCAGAAAGGATAGCACATGACTAAACTACACATTTTTCCACTAATATTGCCAACAATAATTTCTAGGTCTGAACGTGTTGTCGCCTCCCAAATCCGTGCCCACCTTTCCCGGAACTCCATGTTTGATTCCCTCCAATCAGGTTTCCTGCCACAGTACCGAAACGGCTCTTATCAAAGCCACAAATGAGATCCTATGTGACTGTAACCATGGTAAACTCTCTCTCCCCGTCCTTCTCGACCTGTCTGCAGCTTTTGACTCGGTTGACCAGACCATCCTCCTCCAGCGCCTCTCCACCATTGTCCAGCTGGGTGGGACAGCACTCTCCGGGTTCCATTCTTATCTATCTAGTCATGGCCAAAGAACCACCTGCAAAGGCTTCTCTTCCTGCTCCCACACCGTTACCTTTGGAGTCCCTGAAGGATCTATCCTTGGCCCCCTCCTATTTCTCATCTACATGCTGCCCCTCTGCGACATCATCCGAAAACACGTCAGGTTCCACATGTATGCTGACGACACCCAGCTCTACCTCGCCATCACCTCTCCCAACCCCTCTACTGTCTCTAAATTTCCAGACTGCTTGTCCAACATCCAGTGCTAGATTTCTTCCAAATAAATATTGGGAAGCCTCCGACCGGAATTTCTGGATTGTCTTTGGTCCCCGTCACAAATTCCGTTCCGTAGCCACCGACTCAATCGCTCTCCTTGGCAACTGTCCGAGACTGAACCAGACTGTTTGCAACCTTGGTGTCATATTTGACCCTGAGATGAGCTTCCGATCACATATCCACACCATCACCAGGACCGCCTATTTCCACTTCCGTAACATCGCCTGACCCCGCTCCGCCTCAGCTCACCTGCTGCTAAATCCCTTATCCATGCCTTTGTTCCCTCTATTCCAACGCACTCCAGGCCGGCCTCACATCTTCCACCCTCCATAAACAGAAGCTCAGCCAAAACTCTGCTGCCCGTGTCCTAACTTGCACCAAGCCCTGTTCACCCATCACCCCTGTGCTCGCTGATCAATATTGGCTCCCAGTTGAGCAACGCCTCGATTTTAAAATTCTCCTCCTTGTTTTCAAATCCATCCATTGCCTTGCCACTCCCTATCTCTGTAACCTCCTCCAGCCCTACAACCCTCCGAGATATCTGCGCTCCTCCAATTCTGGCCTTCTGGCCATCCCCGATTTTAATTGCTCCACCATTGGTGGCTATGCCTCAGCTGCTGAGGCCCTACGCTCTGGAATTCCCTGCCTAAACCTCGCCGCCTCGCTCTCCTCCTTAAAGACGCTCCTTAAAATCTACCTCTTTGACCAAGTTTTTGGTCACCTGCCCTAATATCTCCTTATGTGGCTCGGTGTTAAATTTTGTTTCATAACGCTCCTGCTAAGCACCATCGGACATTTTACTATGTTAAAGGCGTTATATAAATACAAATTGTTGTTGTTGTTGTTGCCAAGATATTTGACTGTGGAAGGAATCATGATCAAGCCTGACCCTAGCCTGAGCTGACATCCAATCACGCCTGCCTTTCTAGCTGTGCCATTGGATACTGATCAAGAGTGAGTACCTTGTTCTGTGTCAACTCCCTTATCCAGGGGAGGGTGGCGGGTGGTGGGAGTGAGACCAGTTATTTACTTACAGCTACCCTTACTGTCGATGTTAACTCTGTTTACCATGCCAAGCAGCAAAAATGACTGAGTACTGAACCAATGGTGGCATCATCAAGACCCATGTCACTCTCACAGATAACTCATATCCTGGTGCTGAATCAGAATCCTACTGTGACAAACTGGGGGTTAAACATACCACCTGACTCCTCATTGCTCTCCAGCTTCATGTGTATTCCTATAGCCCTGTCATCCACACTCCCCCAGTCGTTGTCCCTACCAATCCGGTTCCTTTATACTTGAGTGACCATATGAAAAAGATATGTATGCTAAAAGAAAAGATAGAAAGACTTGCATTTATATAGCACCTTTCACAACCTTAGGACATCCCAAAGCGCTTTACAGCCAATGAAGTATAGTCACTGTTGTAATGTGGGAAACACAGCAGCCAATTTGCGCACAGCAAGATCCCACAAACAGCAATGTGATAATGGCCAGATATTCTGTTTTAGTGATATTGATTGAGGGATAAATATTGGCCAGGACACCAGGGATAACTCCGCCTGCTCTTCTTCGAAATAGTGCCATGGGATCTTTTACGTCCATCAGAGAGAGCAGACGGGGCCTCGGTTTAACATCTCATCCGAAAGACGGCACCTCCGACAGTACAGCGCTCCCTCAGCACTGCACTGGAGCGTCAGCCAAGATTGTTGTGCTCAAGTCTCTGGAGTGGGACTTGAACCCACAACCTGCTGACTCAGTCGAGAGTGCTACCCACTGAGCCATGGCTGAGACACCCATTGGCACACAATGAAGATTGCAAGTCTAATGTGCAGGCAGTGTGCAGGTTCTGCTTTTGTCCTATTTAAGTGCGATAATGTCCAACACCACAAATGGTGCAGTCGCACTAATGCCAGCATCAGCTAACCCGACATGACAGCACCAAGCACCACATCAAAGATAAATGAGCTGGCACTTGCTCCTTCAGAAACGAACTCTAAGAATAACTAGCAATGCATATTTACTTAATGTATGGTTGCAGTTCGACACCCGACTCGTCACCAGAAGGTCACCAAGTCCTAAGGCTCACTGGAGTTTGCTTGGCTTGGTTGGTTAGATGAGCTTGGAACAGCTAGGCCGCTCAAACAGAGCAGCAGGTACAAGTGAGGTGTTCCAGCTCCAAGATTGGGAAGCAGAGAGGAGGGTAAAGAAGCATTCCAGTTCAGCTTATTGTTCGAACTGTGTCTCACGTCACCCAACCCCTGAGCAGCAATGATTCGAGTGATGGATCTCTCCATGATTCACATGCAGGCTGAAGGAAGCTGTTCAATGGCAAAGCAGCCTACGATAAAAGGAGGCAATCTGGAGATAAAGAAATGAGCAGAAAATAATACATTTACAACCAATGGAGGCAGAGTTATAACATAAACTATTCTGATAACTCTCCCCATTACACAATGTAATACCAGACAGAACAGCCAGAAGCAATTGAAACTTTACTCGTAGCAAATCAACATATATATATTAAAAAGTTTGCAAATCAGATGTTGGAATAAAGAAAGCAAGGATCCTTTCTTATCTTAATCACTGGCTTAGTGAAACAAAATGGTATAATGCATTTAATGGTATAGGTCACCAATAAACTATGAAAATGTTAGATTGCTGGTTCCATACCATAATACAGGAAGCAATGCTAACTATTTTGTTAATAAAATATAACCACATCCTGACACAGATATTTTCACTGACTGTGGTTAAATATTGATGCAGGATGAGGGGGCTATGATTCACTTCTGCATCTCTGGAATGTGCGCACATCCCACTGTTGATTGAGGATGGAATTGAGCTTGGGCTGTGACCCTCACATGGCTGAGTAACCCACTGATCTTTAGGGGATGAAACTGATCAATGCCAGTAGCGTAAAACATCCGTATAGTGACTTGGCAGCCGGTCTTACACCGCGCCCGATATTCTTTTCCATTGAAGTCACGGGGCGCGGCGTAAAAGGGGCTGCCGATTTGCTAGCAGCCCATTTTGCGCTACTGTTGCTGACCCATTTCACCCTCTTACAGAGCAGTCTCATCTGTGGAGGGAGGCCAGCTGGGTGAGGTAATGGGAGGGCTGCCCATCCTCATGGGGCTGGACCCCAGCGCACGTCGGCAGCTCCGGGAGCGCAAAGTAACAGCGGAGAGTATGGTCTTGTATTTAAAATCTGTAAGGAATAAAAGGAGTGGCAGGACCCTGAGATCTGAAAATGGGACATTACATTAGGAGTGAATTAATATGCAATGGGAAATCAATGGAAACATTACGCTGGGGTAGCAATGCAAGTTGGAATAGAAGTCAATAATATATTCTTCAAGCCAAGGCTTAAAATCCATGACTTGAGGAAATTAATATCAGTGTCAACAATTCGAAGTAACGAATGTAATTTTCAGTATTAACAAGATGCTGAATAGCATGTATCACAGTATGCTGCTTGGCTCAGTAGAGTTGCAACTACTCGACAAAAGAAAAAACTGATCACTGCTAACTTGAGGCTATTGTAATCATTTGCTATGAATTCTTAGGATAAAAGATGTGAAGCGATTACAATGACTGTACATTCACAGTTGATGTTTCTTTATATCCATATATTTTCACTTAATTCATGGAACCAACCATTCATATTTAACGTTCATAACAGGCTGGACACATCACTGGGATTTTCAGACAGTCCAGTTTCGAATGACATGTATGGAAAATTAGTGTCAAACTGCCCTCACTACTTCCTGTGTAAAAGCCTAATTGCAAGACAATGAGTGCCCTGTCAACCAATAATACACTTAACAGGATAAATTAAAAAGTAATCAGCAGAACTAATCTTCACGTGCCAACCTCTCTGAACTAAGCTTAGTCTTGATAGCTACAAGAATAGGCAATGGCTCAGATTTCCTTTAATAGTTCTTTACTATTACTAGTCCATGATGTGGCACCTTTTTGATTGCATTTCATTGGTTATATTTCCACTTCTATTACCAACTACAGGAACACAGATTCTTGGGAATTCTAACTGAGATATCAGCTGTTCATCCTAAAATGTATAAGTTATGTATTATACCAGATTCTTTAATTCTCTTCTACTCAATGCGCTTTGCGAAGGTGCTATACGATATAAATGTAGTTTGGTAGGAATTAACTTGCAACCAATTATTTCATGAATAGCTTTTTAAAAATCAAATCGAGGTTGTAGCAATTTTTTTTTAGCATTAGATGCCATAACAGAATATGTTATTGATTAATTAATTTATATTATAGGTTCACGTATATGTTAATCATTGATTTATATATGAAATGCTTACTGGACCACAGTGTATAATATGCACTGTATAACAGCAATGTGGCTGATGTGTGTGGGCAATTATTCAAATAGAGTCCCAAGTACAAAACCAATATTGCTTCAGCTGCTAAATATCTCCATAATTATCAAATATTAATGGATATTTTTGCCTATATATCTTCCTAACCCACTTACCTATCAACTTGTGTTTGAAGAAAACCCCACCAGGATTTGTGTCAGTGCACTACTGGCTCATTCTTTTCTTACGCTGTTAAAAAAACATTTTTAGCGTGGACAACATTCGGTGATTTATAAACGAGTTGTATACAACACATAAAACAACAACAAAATGATGAGAAACGGGGAAACTAAAACTTCATACGTACACCTGGAGTGCCCGACTATCGCATGGGGACCCGCCAATAGACAAGGGTGAACCATTGGGAGGTACGAATGCTAAAGTGAAGTAAAAATCGAGCTGCATCCCAAAAATCAAGCAATAGATATCCGACCATGAATTGAAACGGGATGACAGCTGCCCATAATGACTGCACAATACCACATATCAGGTCACTGGCTGATAATTGTGGCACTGGCTACTGGCAATTAAGACCATCCAGATGCTCAGCAACCTCATACTGTAATATATCTCAATCACTGCTCTAATCTGCTAATGATGCTGATAGACTAAGGCAACTGAGTGCATTGGCTCCACAATCAGTTGGTTGAAACAAAATAGATATGCAAAGCTTGAAAGCAACACTGCCATTTTTGGATCAATGTTAAATAAAAAAAATCACAAGGTGCCCCGTGGCTGCAGCCAATTTTACCAATTTAATCCAGAATTCATTATGAATGTATTTTTGGAAAGTTGCAGCGGAAAAGACGGTGCTGCAAAGGTTAAATCTCATGGTAATCATTCTGCTCGTTCCTGAGAAAGGCTTTTATGTAAAGAAGACATAAAACAATAAGCCCAAGCTATTTGGTGCTGGCAACCCGGGTATCTGTGGTTTCAGCACAAGGGAGCCTTGGTAAATCCCTTGCTGCCCATTAAAATCAGCTAATAGAAAGGATCTCACACTTAAAGAAAGCTCTTGTTTTCAGCCCGTGTTCCCTTCCATTCCAAAACAAGACACTGCGGCTCATTCTGAAGCATAATTCTCAGAACATTTCAACTTTAGAATCCTGCGTGAAAACTAGGAACACTGGAATTAGCACTTGTTTCAGCGCCTCATCAAAAATGGGGGGGGGGGGGGGGCAATATTTTAACCATTTAATAGCTGCAAGCAGTATTTTTGCACTACACTCAAAAAATTATTACCAAATCACATTTTCCTCAGGGTACCTCTGAGGTACGCTCTACTGTGCTGGGTTCTCTTTGTCCTTTAGTCAGGAGCACTGTTATTTTACAACGATCTCATTTTGTACAATGTAATAAAAGCTGCATTTTCTGCTTAGAAATAAAAATGAGAAATAAGCATTTTGTCTTCAAAGAGTTAAGGATTAGCGATGAGCTCTATTCGCATCAAAAACATATCTGTGGCAATATATACTGCAGACATTTGACTGAAAGACTTATTTAAGCGTCTAATAGCACTGCTCTAAAGCTACACAAGAAGCTTCATAAACGGTATACAAATCATACAGACTTTGAAAGAGAATGAGGTACCTCAGGTCTGGAGAGTGAATGGTCTGAGTTTCCCACCACATGCTGTTAGCTGACTTCCATTCAGTCATAATCCTTTCTTTAAGCACACAAGCAGAATTCAAAGCATCCCTTTATCTAATCCTGCAGCTGCTGACAGTCCCCCAAGTTAATGCAGCCCATGAAAAACAGCTCTACATAAACCCAGCCACCCTACAGTTCCTTCAAGCCGGCTCCGCGAATGAGAGTGCCCAGCAGCAGCAAAATGATCTGAAGCGTGGAGTAACATCTGTGTGTTTTTGAACAGAGAAACCAGTCCTGGTACCCCGAGAGCCCACCCCTACGGGGGCATGGGACTTATTCTGCGAATGGTCTGTACCAAAGGAAACAACGATCCAGGGTGGGCTGCTATTACCCTCACAGTAACAGCTGCATGCAAATCAGTGAAGTCTTCCTCAATTATCCCCGAGAAAGAATGGTTCCTGCCACCTAACAGGAAATAGTCCAGCTAGTTGCAATATAAATCCACAAATTGTGCTTCATTCTTGTAGAAGCAACAATGAGATGTCTGATACCGCAGCTTCATTGAACACTGTAAAATTTCAGCTACTTTTTTTTTAAATAGCCAAATGATGACTATAAACTGAAAAAATGCACAAAGTAATATGATGTAAACTGCTTTTAATATTTTTGAGTCCAGAATTACACAGATGCAAAGATTTTACATTTACTATAACAATATTTGAAATTCAAACATTAGGGGTGCTCACTGTGCTATTGATGAGTTTGATTAACACGTCAAAACCCTAAAATTAAAACTTCAGTAGGACTGTCTGCCTCTCTATCTCTCCATCTTACATGTATATAAGTTGTGATTCAGTACTTTTTTTATATGGGTCAGTAAAGTTTAATTTTTTTGCTCCAATTCCCTCCTCACATTTCCTGAAGGCAGTGACATGCAAGTGGCAGCAATCCTCTGGTATCTTGTCCAAATCAGAGCTCTTCATTCGTGACACTAGTTTGATGTGAGGCTGTGAGTGAGGGTGTGCGTGTTAGGGTGTCTGTGAATTAGGGTGTGTGTATGTGCGAGTGCGTGTGACACAGTTATGACAGAGAGGCATCACACCTGAACCCAGACCTATCTGTGCCCACTATTGACACACACATACTGGCCAGCAGGGGTCACTGGATAGTGTTCAGAACTGGAACCCTGATGAATTTGCTACTCTCTTTAGACCAGTGTGCTGAGACCAACTGCAGTGGCCCCTATTGTTTCCCTAACCGATATCAACTCACTCAATACAGACCGAGGTTTGAATCTGCAACCTGCTTGGCCTGAATGGCTCAGTTTCACATCAGGCAGCACAACATTTTGTCAATGTTCACATCATAGCTTTTTAATTAAGTTTGGCTGTTTGACGTTTGTGGCACTGTTGCTGCACTCAAGAGCGCGACACCCTGATAATGTTATGCAAAGTTCCAATAATCTACACATTAGCCTCCTCTGAGGTCGAAGCTGCATTTCTGCACCAGGATTCAGCCTAGTAGAGATTAAACATTCCTGTTCACTTCCGAGAATAATGACATATCACCGGTGTGACATGTTACGGTCCAACAAAAGGCAATTGGGCTTCTGGATTTAATAGATAGGGATATTGAATACAAAAGCTAGAAGGTGATGGTGAACCTGTACAACACATTGATTAGGCCAGGGGCTGTAGTACTCTGTCCAGATGTGTGGGCCCCTTTTATAGAAAGGTTATTGGAGCCATGGAAAAGCTACAACATAGATTCACTAAGATGACATCGGGGATAAAAGGATATAGTTATGATGAGAGATTTGAATAATTAGAGCTGTATATGCTGAAGCAGAGAAGGTCAAGGGGATTTGAACAGAGGGATTCACAATTCTGAACGTGTTTGAGAGGGTAAATAATGAAAGCTTATTTCCAGTGGTTGGTGAATTGGCAACAAGGGCCCATAAATTTACAATGACTAATAGAATCAGAAAGGGGAGGTTAGAAGATTTTTTTTCACACAGTTATTAGCATAGGGCTGATGAAGCTGTGACAGTCACATTTAAGAGTGAATTAGGTAAATGCCTGAGGAAGAAAAACACCAAAGGGTGTGAGGAAAAGAAGAGAAATGGCATTAGGATAGATAGCTCCGATAGCTCTTTCTGGAAGCATCTTTGCTCCTCCAGCCCCACAACCCCCCGAGAAATCTGCGCTCCTCTAATTCTGCCCTCTTGAGCATCCCTGATTATAATCGCTCAACCTTTGGTGGCCGTGCCTTCTGTAGCCTAGGCCCTAAGCTCTGAAATTCCCTGCCTAAACCTCTCCGCCTCGCTACCTCTCTCTCCTCCTTTAAGACGCTGCTTAAAACCTACTGACATGAATCAGTCATTCATGAAAGAAAGACTTATGAAATAATACTGAGCGGCCTACGGGTGGCGCTGTCCAGGGAGAGTATAAATACTCGGGCATGGGCCCAGCTTGCGCAGGACATTCTTAGCAGGAACTAGTGAAGGACACAACTAGACCTCCATGTTGTAAAACAGTTGATTAAAGCTTTGTTTAATGCTTAGACCAAGTGCCTAGTAGTTTTCTTACATCACCTACCTCTTTGACCAAGCTTTTGGTCATCAGCCCTAATTTCTCCTTATGTGGCTTGGTGTCAATCTTTTGTCTTAAAATACTCCTGTGAAGCACCTTGGGATGTTTTACTAGGTTAAAGGCGCTATATAAATACAATTTGTTGTTGTACACTAATTCAAATATTCTCAACACTATTTTTATCAAATGGAAAAGATGTATGCTTATCTAAAAGTGTAGTTTTCTTAATAGTCAAATCTTTAAATGTTTGCCAATTACAAAGCTTCACTAGATAGTATTTGCTGATAGACCATAGCCTCTGACCTGAAGCTTTCATTAATACATGGCTCATATCAGACACTCCCTCTGAGGTGAAAGTGTGCTATATGATTTTCTACCTGTTAGTAACAGTAATTGAAAGGTAAAATGGGTAATTATTGGATTGGCAGGTAGCAAGCCTATCTAATGTGTCTTTACCTGCAGCAATGTAAAAATAGACCTCATGTTACAGAGAAAATGTTTGATTGAGATGTTTATCATAGAATCATAGAAGTTTACGGCACAGAAGGAGGCCATTCAGCCCATCATGTCTGTGCCGGCCGAGAAAGAGCCATCCAGCCTAATCCCACTTTTCAGCTCTTGGTCCGTAGCCTTGGAGGTTATGGTTCTTTAAGTGCACATCCAAGTATTTTTTAAATGTGATGAGGGTTTCTGCCTCTACCACCCTTTCAGGCAGTGAGTTCCAGACCCCCGCCACCCTCTGGGTGAAATAAATTTGCCTCAACTCCGCTCTAATCCTTCTACCTCTCTACCGGAAATAGGTTCTTCCTATCCACTCTATCTAGGCCCCTCATAATTTAATACACCTCAATTCAATCTCCCCTCCACCTCCTCTCTTCCAAAGAAAACAACTGCTGCTTATCCAATCTTTCCTCATAGATACAATTCTCCAGTCCTGACTCCTGGCCCATTAGCTGAAATGACCAGACTTTACCTTTATGTTCTATTGTTTTTGACTACACTGTTTCATTTTGGGACCAATTTACAACCTCTGAACAATTACAAAATTACACAGAAGGTGACTTATCAAGTTAGAAAAAATGTTCTCTGTGACAGAAGATGCCTGATATATCAGAGTACAGATAATTAGATAATAATGGATTATACAGTATGATAATGAGCATACTATACCACAAGAGTAATGAAGTGTGCACCAAAATTGTATTGGTGCCCTTATTACACATTGCCTTGAACAATGTTGGATCAAAAAAAAGAATGCAACATAAAAGAATTAAAATAACAGTGGCCTCTTTCTTCGGTTGACAGATTTTTATAAGGTGATGCACCTGTCATATTTTCATCTCATATTTTACAATTTGGAATTTTAAGCTGAATAAACCTAATCAATCTTTATCTTTTAAATTTAATTATTTTCCCTGCTTGTTTCCTTGATTTTTCTGGTGAATGTCCATTTCAAATTTTGGTCTTAACCGACGTCTACGTGGAATTATTCAGAGAATGACAAACAGAATTGTTGACATGAATTGCCGTTTTCTAACTATTACAAAAGGGACCATAAGACGTAGGTTTCTGCTGTCTCTACCTCATCTTGCAGACGACAATGGCAAAGGATGAGGATTCAAGGATTCGGAGATTATGCCTTCAGCTTTGAGGATCAGAAGTGTGGGTCTTCATAAAGACAAAACTAAAGATGTGATCATAGAACTGCAAGCCTTCCTAGAGCACCGTGAAGCACAGTCACCTGGGTAAATAGATTTATATCCACCTCTAAGCCAGCAGGGATCGAGCTCAGGAATGCCTTGCATTGATTAATCTACCAACATTGCCAACAAACATTTCCTCCCACAAGACCACAGAGACAATGGCCCCGATATTTACTGAGGCGTGGTTTCCGTGCAGGGGGGTGAAGGAGTAACCTAGAAGTGAGGGTTTCCCCGAACGCTGTGAAGGTTTAACTCCAGGGCGTGTGTGAATTTTTTCCCACAGGTTCCGTACCTGACAGCCAGCCTGATTGACAGGCTTGGCTTCCTGTCAGATGTGGAAAGTTCTGGAAAAGGCTGCAGGCGAGGAGCCGGCAGGTTTAGTGGTGGTGGGTGAGGGGGGGGAGAGATCGCGGTGGGGGTGGGGGGGAAGCTGACAGATTGTGCAGGGGCAAATCATGCGAGGTGGGAGATCGGTGGGGGGCAGTGATGAGATATCAAGGGAGGAATGGGGAGAGATCGTGAAGGTGCAGGGGTATTTTAAAGGATCAGCTTGTAGGGCCGGGGGTAAACATTCCTGCTCCTCCTGGCCCACAAGCACTGCTGTAAAGGCACTTACCTTATGCAGCTAGCCCCTCTCACCTCCTTTTACCTGTCAGGTTTCTCCAGGCCTGGGAAAACCTTCCGACAGTAGTTAAAAATGGAAAACTTGTTAAAATGAAGGCACGCAGCCTCCTTAAAAGGTTTTAACAACCGACCCACCTCCTGAGAGCGGATTGGTCGTCCGCCCCTCGTCCCGCCTCCATTTAAACCGGAAGTGGGTGGGTTCGAGATGAGTTGGTTCTTGTTTGAAATTTTTAACATTTTAACATCCCACCCGACCCAAACTCCCAATGCTTTACCATCAGATGGCCAGGAACCAACTGATTGACAGGCGATTGGGGGAGGAGTCCCCCAATCCCCCATCTGTGCTGTCAGTAGCCGAGGTGGCCGGCAGGAGCACAGCATTGTAACATCAGCTCTCCGATGCCCCCATCGCCCTGGAACATGTGTTAAAACTAAAAAATGTACTTCAAACATTGGCTTTTGATACTGTAGCTCTAACCTTGACATCTACCTTGATAAGTGCGAAAATATGGTGGGACTTGGGAAACAGCTGTGCACATGCACATCGACTGAAGTACTTTATTCTTTACTGAATCTGAACATGAAATACTCCCAAATAGATACTTTGGCCCCGATACTTACGGGGAAACGGGGAGAGATCAACAGGGGGTTGTGGCAGCCGGGAAACCCGGAGGTTTCCCAAAGGTCCTGCCGAATTTAACGGCAGGATCTCATTTAAAAAAAAATTCTCTGTTTCCCGGCCAACAGCCAGCCAGATTGAGAGGCTGCCTGGCTATTGGACGGGAGAGGCCTGCGCTGGTAGGCCACAGCCAGGGAGCGGAAAGGACAAGGGTGTTGGGGGAAGTCAGACCGTAGACCAGGAGGGACAACATCGAGGCTTGGCACATTGGATCCAAAACTGGCTTAGTGGCAGAAGGCAGAGGGTGATGGTCGAAGGTTGTTTTTGTGACTGGAAGCCTGTGTCCAGTGGGGTACCGCAGGGATCGATGCTGGGCCCCTTGCTGTTTGTGGTCTACATTAAAGATTTGGATGTGAATGTATAAGGTATGATCAGTAAGTTCGCAGATGACACGAAAATTGGTGGGGTGGTAAATAACGAGGAGGGTAGCCTCAGTCTGCAGGACGATATAGATGGGTTGGACAGATGGGCGGAACAGTGGCAAATGGAATTTAACCCTGAAAAGTGTGAGGTGATGCATTTTGGAGGGACTAACAAGGCAAGGGAATACACAATGAATGGTAAGACCCTAGGAAAGACAGAGGATCAGAGGGACCTTGGTGTGCATGTACATAGATCCCTGAAGGCAGCAGAACAGGTGGATAAGGTGGTTAAAAAGGCATATGGGATACTTACCTTCATTAGCCGAGGCATAGAATATAAGAGCAGGGAGGTTATGATGGAGCTGTACAAAACGCTGGTTAGGCCACAGCTGGAATACTTTGTGCAGTTCTGGTCGCCACACTATAGGAAGGATGCGATTGCTTTGGAGAGGGTGCAGAGGAGATTCACCAGGATGTTACCTGGGCTGGAGTGCTTCAGCTATGAAGAAAGACTGGACAGGCTGGGGTTGTTTTCCTTGGAGCAGAGAAGGCTGAGGGGGGACCTGATTGAGGTGTACAAAATTATGAGGGGCATAGATAGGGTAGATAGAAAGGAACTTTTTCCCTTAGTAGAGGGGTCAATAACAAGGGGGCATAGATTCAAGGTAAGGGGCAGGAGGTTTAGAGGGGATTTGAGGAAGAACTTTTTCACCCAGAGGGTGGTTGGAATCTGGAACTCACTGCCTGAAAGGGTGGTAGAGGCAGGAACCCTCACAACATTCAAGAATCATTTGGATGAGCACTTGAAATGCCATAGCATACAAGGCTATGGACCAAATGCTGGAAAATGGGATTAGATTAGACAGGGCCTGATGGCCGGTGCGGACACGATGGGCCGAAGGGCCTCTTTCTGTGCTGTATAACTCTATGACTCTATGGGGGAGAAATTGGGTGAGTAGCGCCACCTGTTAGCGCCTAAAGAGGCAGTCAGTGGCTGTAGCGCCACTGGCTGCGCCTCCTGCGATATTCAGCAGGGGCGCTAATGGTGGCATTAGCCTTTTGTGCTGCGCCGCCACCGATGACGTCATCGGTGTGCGCAGTGCCCCATTCGCGCCCGATCGCGATATTTGGTAGCGAACGCCGCTGTAGCGCCGTTCGCTACCCGCGCCCGGTTCACAGGGCCTTGCTGCGCCGGCAGAGGCGCAAGTTAAGGTGGAGGTGCGGGGCGGCCGCTTTTTTGGCGGCCGCCTGCCAGCACCTCCATCCCCGGCCTCCTGGTCCCCCCCCCCCGCAGCATTGCCAGCTGTTTCCTGAGAGTCCGGCACTTCTCGTTGGTGCCGGGCTCTTTTGCCGGCACTCGCGATCGGGGCTCACGCAGCTGCAGGCCCCTCCCCCTTAACAGTGGGAGGAAGGCCTGCAGTACCGCAGCGTGCCGTGCCGCAGCGTGTGGCGCTGCGAAATTCACTTTCAGCGCCCTAAGAGGGACGCGGAGCGCCTCGAGCCGCGCCCCGTCTCCCTCTAGGGGCACTTCAACTGAATTTGCAGCGATTGCTAATGCGGCGATCGCGGCGCAAATTCCAGCGCCCAGGCGAACTTTGCGCCGCTTGCGCGCCTCAGGCCAATTTCCAGGCCTATGACTCTAAGATATGGGGAAAGAGCGGTGGAGTAGGACTGACTGGATTGCTCTTCGAAAGAGCTGGCACAGACTTCATGGGCCCAATGGCCACCTTCTGTGCTGTACTTTTCTATGATTCTATGATTCTAGGTCAGTAAGCCGCCCACATGTGCATCAGGTAGGTCACATATGCACTATTTGGCAGGGACAGATGATACATATCTTTCCGGGCAGATGAACATAGAAACGTAAGAAATAGGAGCAGGAGTAGTCCATTGGGCCTCTCGAGCCTGCTCCGCCATTCAATAAGATCATGGCTGATCTGATCTTGGCCTCAACTCCACTTCCCTGCCCGCTCCCCATAATCCTTGACTCCCCTGTAGTCAAATATCTGTCTGTCTCCGCCTTGAATATATTCAAAGACTGAGCCTCCACAGCTCTCTGGAGTAGAGAAGTACACAGATTTATGACCCTCTGAGAGAAGAAATTCCTCCTCATCTCTGTTTTAAATGGGTGACCCCTTATCCTGAAACTATGCCCCCCAGTTCTAGTTTCCTCCACGAGGGGAAACACCCTCCATGCATCTACCCTGTCAAGCCCCTCAGAATCTTATGGAGGTAAAATTAGGTCACGCCCCCTTTGGGGCACTAACTTTGCCCCCAAAAAACTCAGCGCCCCCACGTCCGAAATTCATTGGTAGCGCCCCAAGAGGGAAGCAGGGTGCTACTGGAAGCGCCCCGCCTCCCTCTTGGGGTGCTGCGAGTGAATATCGCGGCGCTATGTGCCACAGCGCCACGCTCCGTGGCACGTTGAGCCACGGTACTGCAGTCCTTCCTCCCTTTATTAAAGGGGAGGGGCCTAGCGCAGCACGACCCGGGGCCCAGCTGGGCCACCAGGGATCGGAGTGCCGGCAAAAGAGCCCGGCACTCAAGAGATGTGCCGGGCTCACGGAGCGCAGCCAGTACCCCGCGGCGGGGGCTTCACAGGAGGCTGGGGACGGCAGAGGGGGCAGGTGCTGGCTGGCGGCCAGCAACAAAAAATGGTTGCCCGGCACCTCCCCTTTAATTTGCGCCACCCCGGCCGCACGTACACCCTCCCTAACCCTGTCGAACATAGCATTCAGCGGTAAGTCAAAGGGCGCTACCAAAGGTCACGGCTGGGGTGCGAGCGGGGTGCTGCGCAAGGTGATGACACCATCGCCTGAGGCGCAGCGCCACAGGGCGCTAACGGTTACCGCCGCCACTATCCTTCCGCTGAATTTTGCGGGAGGCGTTAGCAGCACCACGCCCGGGCACTATTTGCTTTGCGCCCCATTAGCGCCCTCTTAGAGCCCTCTTAGGGTGCTAACGGGAGGCACAAATCAAACAAAATTTTCCCCCTATATGTTTCAATAAGATCACCTCTCATTCTTCTAAACTCCAATGAGTATAGGCCCAACCTGCTCAACCTTTCTTCATAGGACAACCTCTTCATCTCAGGAATCAACCTTGTGAACCTTCTCTGAACTGCCTCCAATGCAAGTATATCCCTCCTTAAATAAGGAGACCAAAACTGTACGCAGTACTGTAGGTGTGATCTCACCAATACCCTGTACAGTTGTAGCAAGACTTCCCTACTTTTATACTCTATCCCCCTTGCAATAAAGGCCAACATTCCATTTGCCTTCCTAATTACTTGCTGTACCTGCATGCTGACTTTTTGTGTTTCATGTATGAGGACCCCCAGATCCCTCTGTACCGCAGCATTTTGTAGTTTCCCTCCATTCAAATAATAATTTGCTTTTTTATTCTTCCTACTAAAGTGGATAACCTCACATTTTCCCACCTGCCAAATGTTTGCCCACTCACTTAACCTATCTATATCCCTTTGCAGACTCGGTGTCCTCCTCACAACTTGCTTTCCCACCTATCTTTGTATCATCAGCCAATTTGGCTACAGTACACTCGGTCCCTTCATCTAAGTCATTAATATAGATTGTAAATAGTTGAGGCCCCAGCACTGATCCCTGTGGCATCCCACTAGTTACAGATTGCCAACCTGAAAATGACCCATTTATCCCGACTCTCTGTTTTCTGTTAGTTAGCCAATCCTCTATCCATGCTAATATATTACCCCCAACCCCGTGAGCTCTTATCTTGTGCAGTAACCTTTTATGTGGCACCTTATCAAATGCCTTCTGGAAATCCAAATACACAAGATCTACTGGTTTTTCCTTTATCCACCCTATTCGTTACATCCTCAAAGAACTCTAGTAAATTTGTCAAACACAATTTCCCTTTCATAAAACCATGTTGACTCTGCTTGATTGTATTATGATTTTCTAAATGTCCTGCTATTACTTCCTTAATACTGTAATGGATTCCAGCATTTTCCCAATGACAGATGTTAGGCTGATTGGCCTATAGTTTCCTGCTTTCTGTCTCCTTCCTTTCTTGAATAGGGGTGTTACATTAGCGGCTTTCCAATCCGCTGGGATCGCTCCAGAATCCAGAAAACAGCAAGAGTGCCAAGAGGGCAGCATGTATTGCGCCCATAGTGCGAATCTCCCTCCCATAGGGTTCCCACTGAGCTGCAGGAGAGCAGATTTTAGGCCATGAGTAATGCTTTGAAAGCCCCTATATATTCAGTCCACCATTTTCTCCAACGTGGAGCAGACGATGGAGCCCAGAGTCTTTATGGCAACCGTCTGAGTTTGCATCAAAACTGCAAAGAATGGTGACACAGACTCTTGGTGTGAGGGCCCAGTGCAGTGTCCTTGGAGGTGGCCACACAATCCAGGGTCCAATGTGGAAATGCCCTGCGATAGCACCCCACAGATGCTGGACAAAAACTCCTCCATCCTTCCTACTTGGGTGGTCAAAGTGTTTGGCAGGCTTGCCAATACCTCATACATTTTCTTATTTCTGTCTGAGCCTTGGAGTTCCATGTTTCTAGGAGAGGATGGCCCCCGCTAGCCCATCATCGCCTCGATTGCCACCACTATCCACTCCTGCTCACTCGTGCTGTGTGACTCACCAGGTATAGGCCCCTCTAGCTTGCGCTCAACCCCACGTGGAGTGCCAATCTCTGCGCTGGTGCCTGGGAGGGATGTGCCGCATGACGCTGGATCCTCAGGGTGGATGTCTTCCTCCGAGGTGTCTTCTTCCGCAGGAGGCAGCAGTTGTTCTTGGTGATGAGAAATACCTAGAGAGAAGAAGAAAGGGAGAAGAGTTAGGATGGAAATGAGAAGCTGGATAGGAGCACATGAAAGGTTTGACCATACTGGTTGAGGTTTGGATGTGGGCTGCAGTTGCTTGTGGTAGATGAAGGGGTACAAGTGAGAAACAGTCACCCTGCTTAACGGAGCGCCAACCTCCCCATCGCCAATGCTGGATGCCCCACTAATTTCCAGTGCTTGTTCCTCTGCCTGGCTAAGGGTCACAAAATGGTGTGGTCCTCCACTGGTCCTGGTCCTCTCCCTATTATTGGGCACTCTCTTCTCCTGCAGAAGAGGAAAGAGAGAGTTATGAGTGGCTAGTGAAGATGCAATGGTGTTTCTAGATATAGTGCATAAGGTGAGAGGGGAAAGAAGGAAGATGGCATGAGAATGGGGATATCATACATCATTACTGGTGCAGTAATTGACTTGAGTGTGAATTGAGGCGCTGCGATGACAGAAAGTGCAGGTTAAGCATTGAAAGCAGATAAGAACAGGATGGAGTGAGTGGCAGCAGTGAAGGGAGGAAGCAAGAGGTGAGTGTGTGTCAGGAATGAAGATGGGCGGTGGTACAGTGTGCCTTTGTGATTGGTGGTGAAGTGATGCAGGGGTGGTGATTGATGTGAATGGCAGAGGAAGGAGGAGAGGGACTGTGAGCAGGGGATCTGCAAGAGATGGGTAAAGGAGGAGCTGTACTCTCCTTTCCCGACCTAGTGAGATCATTGAATCTTTCTCGGCACTGGATCCAGGCCATCTTGGTGATGCTCAATTCTTGCGCCACCTCCAGCCAAATGTTTTTGGTGAGAGCGTTGGGCTTCTTCTTCCCACTTTTGGGGAATTGGACATCCCTCCTGGCCACCACAGCTAATGCCAACACCTCCAGTGAGGTGTCAGAGAACCTGAGGGCTACCTTCCCTCTCTTGCCAGCGATCCTGAAACTTTCATAGCTTCCCTGTAGGAACTCCCAGCGGTATTTACCTTCATGAATGCTGCCTCTAAGAGGTGCATTCAACAACAACTTGCATTTATATAGCGCCTGTATCATAGTCAAACATCCCAAGGTGCTTCACAG
This sequence comes from Somniosus microcephalus, assembly GCF_052327205.1. Taxonomy (NCBI): domain Eukaryota; kingdom Metazoa; phylum Chordata; class Chondrichthyes; order Squaliformes; family Somniosidae; genus Somniosus; species Somniosus microcephalus. The sequence goes on along the minus strand of NC_141012.1, from coordinate 31,608,489 downwards.
GTGCTTTTTCAGACAAAATTTGACACCGAGCCACATAAAGAGATATTAGGACAGGCACCCAAAATCTTAGTCAAAGAGTTAGGTTTTAAGGAGCGTCTTAAAGGAGGAGAGAGAGGTAGAGAGGCAGAGAGGTTTAGGGAGGGAACTCCAGAGATTAGGCTTTAGGAAGCTTAAAGGCAGGCTGCCAATGGTGGAGTAAATAAAACCGGGATGGCTAAGAGGCCAAAATTGGAGAAGCAAAGAGATCTCGAAGGGTTGTAGGGTTGATGGTTCCACAGGGTGGGGCCATGGTCGAATTTAAACACAAAGATGAGAATTTTAAAGTTGAGGCACTGCCGGACCATGAGCCAATGTAGGTCAGCGAGCACATGGGGTCAACACGACTTGGTGCGAGTTAGGATACAGACAGCTGAGTTTTGGAGGAGCTCAAGTTTTCGGAGGGTGGCAGGTGGGAGGCCGGCCAGTGATAGTCGCTTTAAATTGTAAGCACTTTAAACACTGGCCATCGGAAATGTTGGGAGGGCCGGCGGCCTGATGGGCTGGCCAGCCTGTCAATTTTATGCAAATGAGGCAAGGCAGTTAAAATTGGCCAGCCTGCGCTATTGCTCTCGTTTCCAGGTGAGCCGCCAGCTTCGGTTTATGCAATCCCGTTAAAATTGGAGCGAATAACACACTTACATCAGAACATTAAACTATCCAGAGTGAGAGAAGTCCAATCAGCCCAGAAAGCCCACCCCATTCAATGTGATTACTTTATCATGGATTGCCCTCTCACACTACTTCCAAGGAACACGAACTGCACTTTCTGTTCCACTTGAAAAGAAGTTGAGTAACCTCTCCGACTTGATTTGTTTAACAGATTTGAATATTAAATTTTAGCTAAAACGGATGCAGTATGTAATATTTCCCTTCCTCTTTTGTGGAGCCGTCAACACCTCGCCTTTGTAAGTCATGAACTGCAAGGCAAAGAAACATAGCTAGTACATCAAATGCCTACCTTGCATTCAATTATCTCCGATTTATACAAAAGTTCTACTTAACAACTTCAAGGAAGGATTCTCTCTACTAATACTGGTCGCCCTACTTTTAATGACTGTTAGTTGCAATGCTTACCACGCAGTTTACCACGCAGACCCATCTATACATAGATCTTAATCTAGATCACATACCTTTTCCTTCAGATAGTTAGAATAATTTGGGTAGCTATCAAGAGTTCTCATTTCTGTCTCATTAATGGGACCGTCCCAATTTGCACTGATTACTTCTGTGACTTCAAGACCCAGTTCTCATTCTTCACAAATACCCGAGGGAAAATTGTCATTGCTCTGACACCTCGCAGCCACTCCCAGATGTACTGCCTACCCACACCTCCCAATGGATTCAATCATTTAGGACTGTTACTTGTTCACTTCGCTCCCAAAGCCAATTACAAGAATCTCAAGATGTCAAATTCAATGGCTGGCACCCCTTTATGAAAAGTCAGATATGGTCCCATCGCAAGATACATTAAGGAAGGTTATGCCAGAATATCTGGATTTAGAACAAGGAAGAAAACCAGATAAATGGGCTTATAATATTATCTCAATAGACATTACCAAGTTGGATGACAATTTCTTTCAACTGTTGATTTTCTCAATTCCTGGAAAGAGGGACAATATGAGAATCATTAAATGGAACACTGCAGTTGTAGTAAGGCAACAATAACAACTTGCATTTATATAACGCCTTTAACACAGTAAAACATCCCAAGGAGCGTCACAGGAGTGTTATCAAACAATATTTGACGCTGAGCCACATAAGGAGGTATCAGGACAGGTGACCAAAAGCTTGGTCAAAGAGACAGGCTTTAAGGAGGGTCTTAAAGGACAAAAGAGAGATAGAGAGGCAGAGAGGTTTAGGGAGGGAATTCAGAGCTTAGAGCCTAGGCAGCTGAAGGCACAGCCGCCAATGGTGGAGTGATGAAAATCGGGGATGCTCAGGAGGCCAGAATTGGAGGTGCTCAGAGAGCTTGGTAGGGGCGAGGCCATGGAGAGTTTTGAAAGCATGGATGAGAATTTTAAAACAGGACCACTGTTATTGGCAGTCCAGACCAATGATTTGCAATATTACAAACTCATAGGCCTAGAAATTGGCCTGAGGCACCCAAGCGGCGCAAAGTTCGCCTGGGCGCTGGAATTTGCGCCGTGATCGCCGCATTAGCGATCGCCGCAAATTCAGTTGAAGTGCCCCTAGAGGGAGACGGGACGCGGCTCGAGGCGCTCCGCGTCCCTCTTAGGGCGCTGAAAGTGAATTTCGCAGCGCTACGTGCCGCAGCGCCACACGCTGCGGCACGGCACGCTGCGGTACTGCAGGCCTTCCTCCCCCTGTTAAGGGGGAGGGGCCTGCAGCAGCGCGAGCCCCGATCGCGAGTGCCGGCAAAAGAGCCCGGCACCAAGAAGAAGGGCCGGACTCTCGGGAAACAGCTGGCAATGCCGCGAGGGGGGGGGACCAGGAGGCCGGGGACGGAGGTGCTGGCAGGCGGCCGCCAAAAAAGCGGCCACCCCGCACCTCCACCTTAACTTGCGCCTCTGCCAGCGCAGCAAGGCCCCGTGAACCGGGCGCGGGTAGTGAACGGCGCTACAGCGGCATTCGCTACCAAATATCGCGATCGGGGCGCAAATGGGGCGCTGCGCACACCGATGACGTCATCGGTGGCGGCGCAGCGCAAAAGGCTAACGCCACCATTAGCGCCCCTGCTGAATATCGCAGGAGGTGCAGCCAGTGGCGCTACAGCCACTGACTGCCTCTTTAGGCGCTAACAGGTGGCGCTACTCACCCAATTTCTCCCCCATAGACTTTTTGATCAAACTAAACATGATTGGAATTGGACGCTGCTTAAAAAGTTGTCACTATAGAAAGCTGACTGGTCCCAGGGTGGAGAAGATTTGCATTTCACAAATAATGGATTTCAGGAGCTTCTTGCCCACTGATTTGTTTGCAACAAAATGTATGGAAGGCATAAGGAGTGAAATAAGACTGTTAGGATTATTTGCCCGAATGGTTATTCCTAAATTCTAAACAGTGAATTAAGGTTATGCTTGAATTTAGAATCCAAGAATATAGCATGCAGCTCGTACACATCCAACTCTCAGTGGGGCTGTTTAACCTTTTCAGCCCAAGTATGTCAACTTTCTCAGTCTTACTAAAGCTAGGGTCCTCTGAAGTCTTTTCAGATGGATCAAGCAGACATTTCTACCCTCAACTCATCTCTGAGTCAGAAGGTTGTGGGTTCAAGTCCCACTTCAGAGACTTGAGCACAAAAGTCTAGGCTGACGCTCCAGTGCAGTGGAGTGCTGCACTGTTGGAGGTGCTGTCTTGCGGATGAGACGTTAAACCGAGGCCCCGTCTGCTCTCTCAGGTGGACGTAAAAGATCCCATGGCACTATTTCGAAGAAAAGCAGAGAAGTTATCCCCAGTGTCCTGGCCAATATTTATCCCTCAATTAACATTACTAAAACAGATTATCTGGTCATTATCACATTGCTGTTTGTAGGAGCTTGCTGTGTGCAAATTGGCTGCCATGTTTCCTACATTACAACAGTGACTAAACTTCAAAAGTACTTCATTGGCTGTAAAGTGCTTTGGGACATCCTGAGCTTGTGAAAGGCGCTGTGTAAATGCAAGTTTTCTTTCCTTTCAAATCATTGACGCTGCTGACTTTTCAACTCTAAACCATATACGGTGCCAAGGCCTCTGCACTATAGGCTTTAATATCATCTGACAGTTGGCATAGATGGGGTAGATTTTCATCTTCACCATTTGGACAGTAATCTCGTGGGGTTGATTACACGTCCTTTATAGAACCCACTTGATTTTCATCCCATTGATTTCAATAGAATTAAAACTATTCGGGTTCTAGAAAGGACAGGTAATCCATCCCACCAGATTATTGCTCAGGCAGTGAATATAAGTATCTACCCTGTTATTCCTAGGTCTACAAATACATTCTACCAGTTCTTAAAGCTCCTGGATTAATTAATCTTGCCAAAATCAGTCAGGTTGTATAGTCCTTAAGGATACGAAGGTGATGATTTTGAAGTAGGCTTTATAAGATAGACCCCAAAGAATCATAATTCAGTTTTTGTGTCTATTGCCAGTACAAAAAGTTTCTCATTTCTTTTAGAGAAGAATGATTATCTTTTGCCCTTTACATTCTGCTCTGTTGAGTGCTAATCTTTTTATATTCTATGCACTTACAAATAATATCTTTCTCTGAGCAGTAGAATTTTAGGAAATTCTTTGTACTTAACCTTCACTATCTTCAAATATCCTTTCCATTTTATACATTATATACTTCTTCATTGATGTGGTGAGATGTGCTTGCATCCAAAAGCTGAATCCAGTCGAATCTTGAAAGCTTTTTTTTACATGAACAAACCAAGGGGGGAGATTTCCTCCAGTTGCTATTTGTTTGCAATACAGCAAGATTTCCCATGTTCACTACTTAAACATAGAAACATAGAAAAATAGGAGCAGGAGTAGGCCAGTCGGCCCTTCGAGCCTGCTCCGCCATTCAATATGATCATGGCTGATCCTCTATCTCAATACCATAGTCCCGCTCTCTCCCCATACCCCTTGATGCCTTTTGTGTCTAGAAATCTATCTATCTCCCTCTTAAATATATACAGTGACTTGGCCTCCACAGCCTTCTGTGGTAGAGAATTCCACAGGTTCACCACCTTCTGGCAAGATCTTCAAGTGTTTTAGAAGAATGGGTTTACCGAATGGCAAGTGGTGAAAATCTTCCCGTTATGTTTATAATGCAACTAATGCATAGAAACCAGAGGACACGTTCTCTGAGTTATCCGTTGCAAGTCAGAGCCCTTCCCAGATGAATCCTTAAGGAATGAGATTTGCCAACTGACAACCTCCTCCATTGAGATTATGACTTATTATATACGTTGAACTTTAAGGGTACCTGACATCTGTCATCTTTATTTTCCCTCCTTTAGCAACTCGGAAGGGACAAGGTTATAATCCTGGCTGACATGGTTGAATCGCAAATCAAATCATCCCGACATCATTTTGCCATTAGATTGCGTGATCAAGCCAGTCTGATTCAAACCATTTAACTGAATGGTGCTATTTATTCGGATGCTTTTTGTATTCTGGTGATCTATTTTATTGCGAATCAAGTTTTCATTAAATTTTAAGTATCTTAAATGGCTGTTTTCATAGTTCAACAGGTTTCCAATTAATCACATCCAATGTGTGTCTTTTTCAAAGTATGCGAATGTTATGAAGGAGAGAGAGAAAGAGAGAGAGAGAGAGAGAGAGAGAGATGACACTATTCCCATCATTAATATGCTTTGTGGGACCCTCATAAATGATGCATTTGTTTTGGGCTGAGATGTCAAATTTCCTGAAGAAATTGGTTATAACTTTATACAGCAAACTTTTATCTGGTATTATTCACTGCATTCTGTACCTTGGCATTTTGGTGTCAGTCATGGTGGGTTATGAGTGTAATGAGAAACCCATTTTAGACCAAATGCTGTAGGATAGATTTATTAAATTATGATTCAGCAAAATGGAGTAGGTCTCACATAAATCATACAGTCCACCTTGCATAATGGAAGACAATATCCCACAGTGCTCTAATGATCTGTAAGAGCTACAATGAAAGCATTGTAAGTACAAGTGCTCACTAAGGGAGCCAATTGCACAATGTGATTGAAACTTTCTCACGTTGCACCTTTTTAGAAGAATGGGAGGGGATCTCATTGAAACGTATAAAATTCTGACAGGGCTAGACAGACTGGACGCAGGGAGGATGGTTCCCCTGGATGGGGGGTCGAGAACGAGGGGTCACAGTCTCAGGACTGAGACGAGGAGAAATTTCTTCTCTCAGAGGGTGGTGAACCTGTGGAATTCTCTACCACAGAAGGCTGTGGAGGCCAAGTCAGTGAATATATTTAAGAAGGAGATAGATTTCTAGACACAAAAGGCATCAAGGGGTATGGGGAGAGAGCGGGAATATGGTATTGAGATAGAGGATCAGCCATGATCATATTGAATGGTGGAGCAGGCTCGAAGGGCCAAATGGCCTACTCCTGCTCCTATTTTTATATGTTTCCATGAAGCATTGTGCTACAATGATGATAGCTAAAGATTGACCACTGTGACATTTTCTTTCAGTGTAATAGGCTTTTGTGTTCACTCTCCAAAAGTTTGCTGATATATTGCTAATTATTGCTAACTTTGTGGCATTTTTAGCTGCTGTGCTAAATAAAACTCATCAGGATTTTGAGATTATAAAAGGCATAATATAAAGTCTGTCGGATTTACAGTTCGACTGGGAGAATCCTGCATAATTTTCCTTTAAGATTATAATGCTCTCTGCTGGATCTGTAATAGTTTTGAGGAGGTTATTAATTGGACATTTTAAGACAAGTCTAGCTCATTAAGGATTAAACTTCTATTAACTTGATTTGTTCACTTAAAAATTAAGGCACTATTAAATTGCAACTTTTGTATCGATGCCAAGAAGCTTTGAGTGTGCATCAAAATGAAAGTGGCAGATTAGGTCTAGAGTTAAATCCCAATGTAAATGTGTAATACCCCTCAAGAAAGCTCTCTCACAGAGTCTGGGCTTCCTAATTGTTGGAGTATAACTCCAATCTAATAGCTGGTAGCTTTAGCTGAAAGAACAGTATTTACTGAATGCAAACTTTCGAGATCACATTAGGATTTAACAACAAGTGCAAATCAGTATATGTACATTTACACCTAAAGGGACTTGTACAATCATTCTAAAGCTGGCATTTTTGGCTCTTTACACTGGCTATTGTCCTTAGGTTCAGCATCCCTGACCAGTCCACTCACTGAAGTGAGCCTCACGTCCCTTATGAACCAGATTGTGCATTCAGCTCTCCAATATTGGTAAATGTGGAGAGATCCAGAGATCGAACAGTGAACCCTTGTTACTGTCTGGCTTACTGCAATATGTCATGTGAGCTCCTCAACCTCAGAAGGCTATAAGCCAACAAAGTTATGGAATATTAAATATGTAAATGAACAGTAGTCAGTACAAACAGTAAATTTACAGTCATTATAAACTATACCATTCTCCTCAAAATGTTATGACAGCAAAGAAGCTTCAGCACTAACACTGAACATAAACTTGATCCTTTAAGGAAAATCATTACTTTTTACATTGATACAATCTATCAAAAAGCTGTCTCTTTTACTCATTCATGGGATGTGGGCGTCACTGGCTAGGCCGGCATTTATTGCCCATCCCTAGTTGCCCTTGAGAAGGTGGTGGTGAGCCACATTCTCGAGCCGCTGCAGTCCGTGTGGTGAAGGTACTCCCACAGTGCTGCTAAGTAGGGATTTCCAGTATTTTGACTTAATGACGATGAAGGATCGGCAATACACTTCTGAGTCAGGATGGTGTGTGACTTGGAGGGGAACTTGCAGGTGGTGGTGCTCCCATACGCCTGCTGCCCTTGTCCTTCTAAGTGGAAGGGGTCGCGGGTTTGGGAGGTGTTGCCAAAGAAGCCTTGGCGAGTTGCTGCAGTGCATCTTGTAGATGATATACACTGCAGCCACGGTACACCAGTGGTGGAGGGAGTGAATGTTTAAGGTGATGGATGAGGTGCCAATCAAGCGGGCTGCTTTGTTCTGGATGGAGTTGAGCTTCTTGAGTGTTGTTGGAGCTGCACTCATCCAGGCAGGTGAAGAGTATTCCATCACACTCCTGACCTGTGCCTTGTAGATGTTGATGGTGGGAGATTCGGCGAATGTCAACGGGAGGAGGTTAGACTCTCACTTGTTGGAGATAGTCATTGCCTGGCACTTCTGTGGCGCGAATGTTACCTGCCACTTATCAGCCCAAGCCTGAATGTCATCCAGGTCTTGTTGCATGCGGGCATAGACTGCTTCATTATCTGAAGAGTTGTGAATGGCGCTGAACACTGTGCAGTCATCAGCAAACATCCCCATTTCTGACCTTATGTTGGAGGGAAGGTAATTGCTGAAGCAGCTGAAGATGGTTGGGCCTAGGACACTGCCCTGAGGAACTCCTGCAGCGATGTCCTGGGGCTGAGATGATTGATTGTCAACCACCACAACTATCTTCCTTTGTGCTAGGTATGACTCCAGCCAGTGGAGAATTTTCCCCCCGATCCCCATTGACTTCAGTTTTAGCAAGGCTCCTTTATGCCACACTCGGTCAAATGCTGCGTTGATGTCAAGGGCAGTCACTCTCACCTCACCTCTGGAATTCAGCTCCTTTGTCCATGTTTGGACCAAGGCTGTAATGAGATCATAAGAGCATAAGAACATAAGAAACAGGAGCAGGAGTAGGCCAATTGGCCCCTCGAGCCAGCTCCACCATTCAATAAGATCATGGCTGATCCAATCTTTGCCTCAACACCACTTTCCCGCTCTCTCCCCATACCCCTTATCTCCTTTGTAGTTCAAATGTCTGTCAATCGCTGCCTTGAATATATTCAATGACTCCGCCTCCACAGCTCTCTGGGGTAGAGAATTCCAAAGATTCACGGCCCTCTGAGAAAAGAAATTCCTTCTCATCTCCGCCTTAAATGGCTGACCCCTTATTCTGAAACTATGTCCCCTAGTTCTAGATACCCCCACTAAGGGAAACATCCTCTCAGCATCTACCCTGTCAATCCCCCTCAGAATCATATATGTTTCAATAAGATCACCTCTCCTTCTTCTAAACTCCAATGAGTATAGGCCCAACCTGCTTAACCTTTTGTCATACGTCAACCCCTTCATCCCAGGAATCAACCTAGTGAACCTTCTCTGCATTGCCTCCAATTCAAGTACGTATATCCTTCCTTAAATATGGAGACCAAAACTGTACGCAGTACTCCAGGTGCGGTCTCACCAGCGCCCTGTAAAGTTGCATTAAAACTTCCCTACTTTTATACTCCATCCCCCTTGCAATAAAGGCCAACATTCCATTGGTCTTCCTAATTACTTGCTGTACCTGCGTTCTATCTTTTTACGTTTCATGTACTAGAACCCCTAGATCCCTTTGTACTGCAGCATTTTGTAGTCTCGGGCGCCGAGTGGTCTTGGTGGAACCCAAACGGGGCATCAGTGAGCAGGCTATTGGTGAGTAAGTGCCACTTGATAGCACTGTCGATGCCACCTTCCATCACTTTGCTGATGATTGAGAGTAGACTGATGGGGTGGTAATTGGCCGGGTTGGATTTGTCCTGCTTTTTGTGGACAGGATGTGAAGGAATAAGCCATATAACCTGTTCCGAAAAATACACTACCTTATGAAAGAATTCTGGTCTTATTAAAACATGACAAACTGGGTTTGGAAATTTAGAAACCTAACGATGAAATAGCTGTGAAAGCATTCTGGCTATTGAGATAAGATAGTTGTTGACACTGAATCAATAACCTTTTTGAAACAGAAGGTTAAAGGCTCCTGACAGGCTGATCTTTGGGAACGAAACAATGGTTCACGCTGGATAAGGTGTTCTAATTTACACCTCGTAAAGAAGCACAAACATCTGCCTTCGTAAAAATGACATCAAGTAAAAAACACACCTGCCGTCACACCGTTTTTTATGGTAAACTTAGAACACCTAGAGATGAGACACGATTCTGTAGTGCTACCAGCTGATTTGGCAGTAAGAATTACAGAGGTCAGCAGAAAAATGACTAGAGATAATTAGCTTACTTCAGCAGAAAACCTTAAAGGAAATACCACTGGAAAAAGGTATCAATATTGAACTATCAAATGGGATAACAGACTCGCTTTAATCGAGCAAAGCGATTCTCGGCTTCAGAGGCGGCTCTGTAAGTCTCCAACTCTTTGTACCTCGGGGATCAAAGGTATTTGATTTTGGTGGATATCCTGTAGAACACTAAGAACTGTAAAACTGTAGCGAAGTTAAGATTTGAAAGTAAGGTTCTCTGAAATAAGATTGTAAGCTTTCTCTTTTTGGAACTGTTAATGTTGCGATTGACTCACCAACTGTAAACTGTATGTCAGTTCTTTAATAAATCAATATAATTTTAGAATTGTCTCACATAAGGCTTCTGTATCAAACTCGCAAACTCAATCTCTGTACACTCTTTGGTGAGGAGTTGCAGAATTCTGGGGGAGTTTTCCGGACCCTCATAATATCCGGAATGTTACAATCTAGCTAAGCTTATTAAAAGTGCTATCTGGAGGACGGTAACATTCTTGGGTTGTTCCTTTCCTTTAGGGAGAGATAGTCCGGACCTTTAGACCCAATTAAGCATCTTTAGGATTCAGCTACCTCAAATTTTAGTTGAAAGTGAACGTCTGAGAAATACGCCTGATCCGGGGTAGCCCTAAAGGGGCTAGGACTAGTAATTATCCCTTCAAGGACATACCTGGGCAGTTTTCCACATTGTTCGATAGATGCCAGTGTTGTAGCTGTATTGGAGCAGCTTGGCTAGAGGCGCGGCTAGTTCTGGAGCACAAGTCTTCAGCACGATAGCTGGGATGTTGTTGGGGCTCATAGCCTTTGCTGTATCCAGTGTGCTCAGCTGTTTCTTGATATCACATGGAGTGAATCAAATTGGCTGAAGACTGGCTTCTGTGATGGTGGGGACCTCAGGAGTAGGCTGATATGAATCATCCACTCGGCACTTCTGGCTGAAGATGGCTGCAACTGCTTCAGCCTTGTCTTTTGCACTCACTTTTTCTCCACCATCATTGAGGATGGGGGTATTCAAGGAGCCTCCTCCTCCCATTAGTTGTTTAATGGTCCACCACCATTCACGACTGGATGTGGCAGAACTGCAGAGCTTTGATGTGATCCGATGATTGTGGGATCGCTTAGCCCTGTCTATAGCATGTTGCTTCCACTTTTTAGCATGCATGTAGTCCTGTGTTGCAGCTTTCCCAGGTTGGCACCTCATTTTTAGGTACGCCTGGTGCTGCTCCTGGCATGCTCTTCTACACTCGTTGTTGAACCAGGGTTGGCCCCCTGGCTTGGTGGTAATGCTAGAGTGAGGGATATGCCGGGCCGTGAGGTTACAGATTGTGGCGGAATACAATTTTGCTGCTGCTGATGGCCCACAGTGCCTCATGGATGCCCAGTTTTGATCTGCCCAGACTGGCAGTTATGTCCTTCAGGACTCGGCCAGCTCGGTCAGTAGTGGTGCTACCAAGACACTCTTGGTGATGGACATTCTGTGCCCTTGCTACTCTCAGTGCTTCTTCTAAGTGGTCAACATGGAGCAGTACTAATTCATCAGCTGAGGGAGGGCAGTAGGTGGTAATCAGCAGGAGGTTTCCTTGCCCATGCTTGACCTGAATCCATGAGACTTCATGGGGTCCAGAGTCAATGTTGAGTAATCCCAGGGCCACTCCTTCCTGACTGTAGACCACTGTGCCACCACCCCTGGTGGGTCTGTCCTGCCGGTGGAACAGGACATACCCAGGGATGGTGATGGAGGAGTTTGGGACATTGGCTGAGAGGTATGATTCTGTGAGTATGACTATGTCAGGCTGTTGCTTGACTAGTCTGTGGGACAGCTCTCCCAATTTTGGCACAAGTCCCCAGATGTTGGTGAGGAGGACTTTGCAGGGTCGACTGTGCTGGGTGTGCCGTTGCCGTGTCCGTAGCCGGTGCCGAGTTCAATGCCAGGTGGTTCGTCCAGTTTCATTCTTATTATTGGGTTTCATAGTGGTTTGTTACAACTGAGTGGCTTGCTAGGACATTAGCTTCCTATCACTGACAGCCTCAGATTGACTCGTGAGCTGAATGCAGGTGGCCAAGTATAAGCCCAGAAATATAAACTCCTGACTACAGAACTGTCTGACAAAGGGACTACAAAGAATTGTGTCACTACTACTCTCAGACCTAACTCACATCTCTACCTCTGATATAGCTGTCAATCAAACCTATGACTTTTAAAAGATCCCCTGGATGTTAATCACAAGGGATCTTTGAATTGTAGAACTTGGCCCCTGTCTGAGAAATCCATTCATTATATCTAACCACTTTGATATATCTGGGATTGTTGGATGTTACCTCTTGTCCAGGCATCAGGAATGCTGCTGAACAGAATGGTACGAATGACTTTGCACTCAAAAAACATTACTACATTTAATTACATTTTGGGGCCCTTCCCACTGTCCAGGGCCCCAAACGCCGCTTCCGGGTGAAACAGCGATTTACTTGTACTTCTTGCAATTTAGTATACTGTATTCGCTGTTCACGATGCGGTCTCCTCTACACTGGGGAGACCAAACGCAGATTGGGTGACCGCCTTGCGGAACACCTCCGTTCAGTCCATAAGAATGACCCCGAGCTTCCGGTCGCCTGTCACTTTAATTCTCCGCTCCACTCTCACTCTGACATCACGGTCCTCAGCCTCTTGCATTGTTCCACTGAAGCTCAGTGTAAGCTCGAGGAACAGCACCTCATCTTTCGATTAGGCACTTTACAGCCTTCTGGACTCAACATAGAGTTCAACAATTTCAGATCATAACCTCGGCCCCTATCACATATATATATTTTTTATCCACACTTTTTGTTTGCGTCTTCTTTTCTTCTCTCCCACATGGCAGCTGTCTTTCATTCTGCCAGCGCAATTTACACTTCATCTACAACCATCCTGTTTCTGTCCCATTACCACCTCGTTTTGTCTTGAATATCTCTTAATGTCTCTTAACCTCTCCTGCCTTCTATCCTATCACAGACCTTCCCTTTTGTTCTTTCCTCCCCTCCCCCCTTTCCCAGTCCCTACACTTGCTTAAAAATCTGTTCCATTTCCTGCTTTTTTCCAGTTCTGATGTAAAGTCATCGACCTGAAACGTTAACTCTGTTTCTCTCTTCACAGATGCTGCCTGATCTGCTGAGTATCTCCAGCATTTTCTGTTTTTATTTCAGATTTCCAGCATCTGCAGTATTTTCTTTTTGTACCACATTGTCGCACAGGTACAGGTGCATAACAGGTTGTAGCTTGCAGAAACAGTAAAAAAGATATGATCACTGTGTGTGCTGTGAGCAGCCAGAACGAATTCAATAGACAATCCACCATAGACAAGAATGCTTCATTTTTGTTCCCTGAGCTACTATCCCATTTAGAGTTCCAAAGGGAGACTGGATTTCTCCATAATGCTGCTTCCATTTGTTGTTGAGATAGTGAATCAGGTTGGGGTGCAGCTCCACAGGTGATGCCAGGCCTCCAGTGCCTCTCTCAAGTAGCCATTCTTCATGTGGAGCTTTGCGAGTGAGCAGTAATTTGTTACGGCATCTGTCTCATTTGCAATGGCATATATTAAAAGTTGAGGACTGCAGTGTTGTAGTCCTATCTCTGCTATTGACTCAAAAGGCTATGTGCCATGAGTGGAGCCATGCAAAATCTCCCCACGTGTCAGGATATTATTTAGTTGTTGTGTTGGCATCACAGCTGAGCTCAATCATGCCGCCATACAACATTCACACACACACAACACACACCATACGCACACGGGGTCACGCTTACGGACTGAACGGAGGTGTTCTGCAAAGTGGCCACTCAATCTGCGTTTGGCCTCCCCAATGTAGAGGAGACCGCATCGTGAGCAGCAAATACAGTATACTAAATTGCAAGAAGTACAAGTAAATCGCTGTTTCACCTGGAAGGAGTGTTTGGGACCCTGGGCAGTGGGTCCCAAGGGCCCACTCAAAGGGTTGTGAATCTTTGGAATTCTCTACCCCAGAAAGCTGTGGATGCTCTGTCATTGAGAGAGGATGACAAATTTTTGGAAACTAAGGGAATTAAGGGATAGTGCGGGAAGGTGGAGTTGAGGTAGAAGACCAGTCATGATCTTGTTGAATGGCAGAGCAGCCTCGGGGGGCCAAATGGCTGACTCCTGCTCCTATTTCTTATGTTCTTATGGAAGAGAGGAGGTAAAAGGGCAGGTGTTGCATCTCCTGCATTTGCAAGGAAAGGTGCCATGAGAAGGGGAAGGGGTGTTGGGGGTGATTGAGGAGTGGACCAGGGTGTCGCGGAGGGAGCAGTCCTTTCAGAATGCTGAAAAGGGAGGGGAGAGGAAGATGTGTTTGGTGGTGGGATCACGCTGGAGGTGGCAGAAATGGCAGAGGGTGATCTGCTAAATGTGGAGGCTGGTGGGATGAAAGGTGAGGACAAGGGGAACCCTAACTTGGTTTTGGGAGGGAGGGGAAAGGGTGAGAGCAGAAGTGCAGGAAATGGAACGGACATGGTTAAGGGCCGCGTCAACCACGGTAGAGGGGAATCCTCGGTTGAGGAAAAAGGAAGACATATCGATTCTTCTTGGGGTTTGTATATACACTTGAAAATGAAAAATCAGCAGAGCTATGAGCAATGTTCCCTGTAAGCTGCATGGCCACACAGCGCTCCAGGGATCCTGCACAGCTGGCTTGCCGGCTTTTCAATGTAAAAACCACCCGTGTGTGGTGTTTTGAATGGCCCTGCAGCCCCTTAAAGGGGCCACATGGTGCCAAACAACATTACAGGGAACATTGGCTATGAGGTAAAAGTGGGTGAGTGGGACTAATTGGAGAGCTCTTTCAAAGAGCTGGCACAAACATGATGGGCCGAATGACCTCTTTCTGTTCTGCAAGATTCTATGAATTGTTCAGTGTAAATAAGGCAGAAAGGGAGAGAATATAAGTGGCATCTAAGCAATTGAATAAGTATGGACATACTGTGAAGTTGATATTTCCCCTCAAATCAGGAACAACCGGCTTGGTTTTAGAACCGTTAGCACTTCACCACTGAGAGTGTGATGTACACTGGAGAATTGGTGATTCATTTTTTGCCATGGGTTAATTATTGTGCAATCTGTGGTTAGCTTTTCTGATAAAGGTTAGTAATGTTTATCAAACAAGCAAAGTTGTAAAAGAAACATGACTGTAACCTCTTATTCAAAGCACCTTCATAAGACAAAGGCCGAACCTTGTAGGTTCCTTTGTTTGAAGGTACCTCCATACCACGTGGGTGGCTGCCCTTTTACAATGGATCAAGTCTGAAACATCAATATCACCAGTCTTTTGCTGTTTGATGGAACCATTGAAATGCTAACTTATTAAGTTCAAACAAACAGATGAAAGTTGTCATTTTTTTACCTCTGCATTCCAGAGAAAAAAGCATTTATTGTAGCCAGCAGGTTTATGATCAGTGCTTCGGATGGGGGTGGAGGGAAATCAAGGAGCAAAGAAGAATCTGTGGATCAGCTGTACTTGGGCTACCGTGTACAAATGGCCTCTTGGATAGATTCCAAGAACTGACAGTCTTTGAAAAACCACTGTGGAATAACCAGCACAGAAAAGTAGATAGCAAATAATTAGAGAGTAAAGTATGGCCAATGATAGGATTTAAGGTCACTGGGGATCTACTGATTCTTGAAGAACTCCTTTACTAGCTTTAATCAACTAAAAGAAGTTTCAATTACCTAGGTTCCAATATCTACAGATCATGGGATAATTAGGCAAACTCTGACGGAGCGAGGGAACCAGAGTCCAAAAGTCACAAATTAAGTGAGTAACATATAAAGCAGACCAAGTAGAGAGACCTGTGACTGCACTTTATATATTTTGAGGAAAAGAGAAAAAAATGTAACTATTAATAAGAAGGCATTGGGAAAATGAGCTGGATAAAGTAACCAGGGAGGAAGTTTAGAGAACGTTATTAGGAGTGAGCAACCAATAGTCGCACAAATGCAAGATTAAAATGAACACACTTAAAGAGGGTCCATTAGACATGTACAACCCTGGATAAAATGTAATGTGGATCAAATGAAAGAGGCTAAACTGCTGGAGCTAGGAATAATTGGAGAGTGTTCCCTCTTAAAAATCTGTCAGATGCCCCCCTCCAATCCCTTCCCACAGCATATTTTTACAGTAAGGCATCATATATGAAACTAATTCAAAGATATAAGCTGTTCCATTGGGCTCCAAGACTTTATAAAGTGGACACTATCAACGTTGTTGGCTTTTTTCCTCAGTGACTGGTGTCGGGAGCAGCAGGAGAGCGGCAGCACAGTGAGTATTTGAACTCACTTTCGCGGGCTTTTTCCCTCAGAGATTTACCAATCTCGCAGACCGGTGGCGGCATTCCAGAGCCACGTCACGATTCAAAAAGTGATGCTTGCAAGAGGAAGCAGCTGATTGGGTGAGTACGGCCAGGTGAGTATTTATACTACTCTATAGTTTGACAGTTAAGGTTAATAGTTTATAAGGTTTAGAAGGTCTTAATTTTTGTGGTTTATAGTTTCTAAGGTCTCTGTTGTGTAGAGGGGAGTGCTAGTAAACAAGGGCCCTTGAGAATATCATTTAATTGTAGTGCAATTAGTGGTATTGATTTAATTTAATTTAATTTGCATTAATTAAAGGGTAAGTCATGGCAGCACAGCTCGGCCCTGTGTCATGCTCTTCCTGCACTATGTGGGAAATCAGGGAAACTTTCTGATGACCATATGTGCGGGAAGTGTATCCAGATGCAGCTACTGGCAGACTGCATTGCGGCGCTGGAGCTGTGAATGGATACATACTGGCGCATTTGCAATGCTGAGGATGTCGTGGATAGCACGTTTAGGGAGTTGGTCACACTGCAGGTAAAGGCTGCACAGGCAGGAATGGAATGGGTGACCGCCAGAGTAGTAGGTGCAGGCAGGTAGTGCAGGGGTCTCCTGTGGCCATCCCCTTCTCAAACAGATATACCGCTTTGGATATTGTTGGGGGAGATGGCTTATCAGGGGAAGGCAGCAGCAGCCAACTTCCTGGCACCATGGGTGGTTCTGCTGCACAGGACAGGAGGAAAAAGAGCGGGAGAGCTATAGTGAAAGGGGATTCTATTGTAAGGGGAATAGATAGGCATTTCTGCGGCCACAAACGAGACTCCAGGATGGTATGTTGCCTCCCTGGTGCAAGGGTCAAGGATGTCTTGAAGCAGCTGAAGGGCATTCGGGAGGTGGGGGGGTGAAAAGCCAGTTGTCATGATGCATATAGGTACAAACGATACAGGTAAAAAATGGGATGAGGTCCTAAAAGCTGAATATAGGGAGTTAGGAGGTAAATTAAAAAATAGGACCTCAAAGCTAATAATCTCAGGATTGCTACCAGTGCCACGTGCTAGTCAGAGTGGAAATAGAAGGATATTTCAGATGAATACATGGCTAGAGGAATGGTGCAAGGGGGAGGGATTCAAATTCCTGGGACATTGGAACCGGTTCTGATGGAGGTGGGACCAGTTCAAACTGGACAGTTTGCACCTGGGCAGGACCAGGACCGATGTCCTAGGGGGAGTGTCGCTAGTGCTGTTGGGGAGGGTTTAAACTAAAATGGCAGGGGGTTGGGAACCTGTGCAGGGAGGCAGAGGAAAGGGAAGCAAGGATAGAAGCAAAAGGCAGGAAGGAGAAAAGCAAAAGTGGAAGGCAGAGAAATCAAGGGTGTAAATCAAATAAGGCCACAATAAATAATAATTCGAAAAGGACTAAGAGTGTTAAAAAACAAGCCTGAAGGCTTTGTGTCTTAATGCGAGGAGCATTCGTAATAAGGTGGATGAATTAGCTGCGCAAATAGATGTAAACGGATATGATATAATTGGGATTATGCAGACATGGCTCCAGGGTGACCAAGGCTGGGAATTCAACATCCAGGGGTATTCAATATTCTGGAAGTACAGGCAAAAAGGAAAAGGAGGTGGGGTAGCATTGCTGGTTAAAGAGGAGATTAACACAATAGTAAGGAAGGATATTAGCTCTGATGATGTGGAATCTGTATGGGTAGAGCTGAGAAATACCAAGGGGCAGAAAACATTAGTGGGAGTTGTATACAGACCCCCAAAAACAGTAATGCTGAGGTTGGGGATGGCATTAAATGGGAAATTAGAGACATGTGCAATAAGGGCACAGCAGTTATCATGGGTGACTTTAATCTACATATAGACTGGGCTAACCAAATTAGTAACAATACTGTGGAGGAGGAATTCCTAGAGTGCATATGAGATGTTTTCCTGGACCAATATGTCGAGGAACCAACTAGAGATCAGGCCATCTTAGACTGTGTATTATGCAATGAGAAAGGATTAATTAGCAATCTTGTTGTGCGAGGCCCCTTGGGGAGGGGCGATCATAATATGATGGAATTCTTCATTAAGATGGGGAGTGAAGTAGTTGACTCAGAGACTAGGATCCTGAATTTAAATAAAGGAAACTACGATGGTATGAGGTGCAAATTGGCTAGGATGGATTGGGGAATGTTACTTAAAGGGTTGATGGTGGATAGGCAATGGCAAACATTTAAAGATCGCATGGATGAACTACAGAATTTGTTCATCCCTGTCTGGCATAAAAATAAAACAAAAAAGGTGGCTCAACCATGGCTAACAAGGGAAATTAGGGATAGCATAAGATTCAAGGAGAGGACATATAAATTGACCAGAAAAGCAGCAAACCTGAGGATTAGGAGCAGTTTAGGACTCAGCAAAGGAGGACAAAGGGATTAATTAAGAAGGGGAAAGTAGAATATGAGAGTAAGCTTTCAGGGAACATAAAAACTGACTGTAAAAGCTTCTATAGATATGTGAAGAGAAAAAGATTGGTGAAGTCAAGCGTAGGCCCTTTGCAGTCAGAATCAAGGGTATTTATAATGGGGAACAAAGAAATGGCAGTCCAATTAAATAAATACTTTGGTTCTGTCTTCACAAAGGAGGACAGAAATAACCTCCCAGAGATGTCGGGGAACATAGGGGGAAAAATTCAGTTGTTTGCACCTCCCGTTAGCGCCTTAAGAGGGCGCTAATGGGGCGCAAAACAACTGGTGCCCGGGCGCGGCGATGTTTGCGCCACTCGCAAAATTAACTAGACATTTTGCGGTGGCGCTATACACTACCGCCACGATCTCCTGCGCTGGCAGATCATGATGTCAGTGGATTGCGCAACACCCCGGTAGTGCCCTGGGCTGGATATTGAGTGGCGCCCCCTGCCTTACCACCTGCCACTAGCAACGACAGGTTGAGGGGAGCGTTTTGCTGTCAGAAAGGGACTAGGGGAGCGCTATTTAAAGGCGACCACTTCCTGCCTTTTTTTTGGTGTTGACATTTTTGCACCACGCATTCTGAGAGAGAGAGAGAGAGGCTTCTGGAGAGATTCAACGCTGTGTGACGGAGCGTTGAGTACTGAGCAGCACTTTGCAGGTTCAATTTAATTTGCCCTTCCTTGGTTCCCCAGCGCTCTGAGGTAGCGCCTCGCTCCTCGGCCTTTGCACCTTAAAACAGGTGAGAAGCACCTGATTTAGCGCTCCAATCGTGCGATAAAAGCCAGGTTTGCTGTTGGAGGCGATAATTAGCGCCAGGCGCTAAACTTTGCGCATGGCCGATAATCGTGCCACAAACGGGACGATACTGAATTTTTCCCCCATAGGGTCTAATGAGAGTGAGGAACTGAATGAAATCAGTATTTGTAGGGAAATGGTGTTAGGGAAATTGACGGGATTGAAGGCCGATAAATCCCCAGGGCCTGATAATCTACAGCCTAAGGTACTTAAGGAAGTGGCCCTTGAAATAATAGATGCATTGCTGGTCATCTTCCAAAATTCTATAGACTCTGAAACAGTTCCCATGGATTGGAGGGTAGCTAATGTAACTCCACTATTTAAAAAAGGTGGTAGAGAGAAAACGGGTGGAATCGGTCGTGGGGAAAATGCTAGAGTCCATTATAAAAGATGTAATAGCAGAGCACTTGGAAAACAGTGACAGGATCGGACAAAGTCAACATGCATTTACAAAAGGTAAATCATGCTTGACTAATCTACTGGAATTTTTTGAGGATGTAACTGGTAGAATAGATAAGGGAGAACCAGTGGATGTGGTGTATTTGGACTTTCAGAAGGCTTTCGATGGGGTCCCACATAAGAGATTAGTGTGCAAAGTTAAAGCACATGGGACTGGGGGTAAGGTACTGACTTGAATAGAGTTTGGCAGACAGGAAGCAAAGAGTTGGAATAAACGAGTCTTTTTCTGAGTGGCAGGCAGTGACTAGTGTGGAACCTCAGGGATCGGTGCTAGGACCCCAGCTATTCACAATATATATTAATGATCTGGACGAGGGAACTAGGTGTAATATCTCAAAGTTTGCAGATGACACAAAGCTGGGTAGGCGTGTGTGCTGTGAGGAGGATGTAGAGAAACTACAGTATGATTTGGACAGGTTGGGTGATTGAGCAGATGCATGGCAGATGCAGTATAATGTGGATAAATGTGAGGTTATCCACTTTGGTGGCAAAAACAGGAAGACAGATTATTATCTGAACGGCAATAGATTGGGAAAAGGAGAAGTGCAACAAAACCTGGGTGTCCTTGTGTACCAGTCGCTGAAGGTAAGCATGCAGGTGCAGCAGGCGGTTAAGAAGGCAAATGGTATGTTGGTCTTCGTAGCGAGAGGATTCAAGTACAGGAGCAAGGATGCCTTGCTGCAGTTGTACAGGGCCTTGGTGAGACCACACCTTGAGTATTGTGTGCAGTTTTGGTTGCCTTATCTGAGGAAGGATGTTCTTGCCATGGAGGGAGTGCAGCGATGATTCACCAGACTAATACCTGGGATGGCAGGAATGACGTATGAAGAGAGATTGGGTCGATTAGGCTTATATTCACTAGAGTTTAGAAGAATGAGAAGGGATCTCATTGAAACTTATAAAATTCTAACAGGACTAGGCAGACTAGATGCAGGAAGGATGTTCCCAATGGCGGGGGAGTCCAGAACCAGGGGTCACAGTCTAAGGATAAGGGGTAAGCCATTTAGGACTGAGATAGGGAGGAATTTCTTCACCCAGAGAGTGGTGAACCTGTGGAATTCTCTACCACAGAAGGCAGTTGAGGCCAATTCATTAAATATATTCAAGAAGGAATTAGATATATTTCTTAAGGCTAAATGGATCAAGGGATATGCAGGGACAGGGTACTGAATTTGGTTGATCAGCCATGATCACATTAAATAACAGAGCAGGCTCGAGGAGCCGAATGGCCTACTCCTGCTCCTATCTTCTATGTTTCTATGTTTCTATGTGAGCCCTTGGTCTCATATTACATAGGATTACATAATATTTACAGCACAGAAACAGGCCATTCTTGGTGTATGCCTGTGATTATGCTCCACATGAGCCTCCTCCCACCCTACTTCTTCTAACACTATCAGCATATCCTTATATTCAATACGTACTTACTAGCTTCCCCTTAAATGCGTCTATGCTATTCACCTCAACTACTCTATGTGGTAGTGAGTTCCACATTCTTACCATTCTCTGGGTAAAGAAGTTTCTCCTGAATTCCTTACTGGATTTATTAGTGACTATCTTATATTTTTGACCTAACAACGGAAAGTGCTGGAAACACTCAGCTGGTCAGGCAGCATTGAAGAGAGGAGAAACAGAGCCAACATTTCGGGACAAACCCTTCGTCAGAACTGTTATTTCAGATTTCCAGCATCCGCAGTATTTTGCTATTATATTTATGATCCCTAGTTTTGGACTCCCCAAGAAGTGGAAATAATTTCTCTATGTGGGAATACTTTATTTTCAGACATGTATGTGGTCCAAAGATTTTGATCATGTACAATGTTACTCATAAACTAACCCTGCAGATCCCACAAGTGTGAATAACTTATATAGTTATTAAAGTGACAATGAATGGCAGAAGGTGGTGGAAAGCCAGCGCAAAGCAATGAGTAACAGGCTAACAAACATGGACAAAGAGTTCCTCTGTCCACAAAGCATAGTAAGATAGTCAATGCTTTTTCATATTGCTACACTCAGTGTTCAGAAGAAATCTCTCCCTCCATATTAATAATTACATTCTGCAATGACAAAATGGATCATTAATCACCTACTTCAAATGGATTTCATATCCCAAAATAATCCTAATCACACTTTAAAGGGACAATTTTGGGATCCAACACTGCCAGCAGGGAGTGTACCTTGCGAATACAGAGCCTGTCACTTTAACAGATGAAAAATCAGGGGCTGTGCACACACAATTTCTTATCCCACTTGATGCACCAGGTCACAAAATCACTGCTTTAATACCACCATTTTTATTAATTACCATACACTTCAGTTCAAAACATCATACATGCACTTTTAACTAATATACGCTGTCCACATAATTACTCAATACTACTTCAATATTCTGAAATTTATGCTTTTACCAGAAGAAGAGGTTAAAAAAATCAATGGCCCGGGGGAGTCTTTTAAGAACATTTATCTGATTATGGCCCATTAGGCACAAAATATTGCTGATTTGGTACAGATAATTTGATCTATTATTTTATTTTCAACTGAAGGACATTTCCTAGCTTGTGAAAAGAAGGGAGCGAGCAGCAAAGCTTTTTTTGAATTTGGATCACTTGGAATTCAACAAAAATTCCAAAATGATTAAATCTGTTTTTCAGTTGTCACTCGAATGTAAATACATACATAGCAGAACACTTGTAGGTTTGAGACTATCCTGCACATGCATTGGAAGTCTTGTCAAAATTCTGCCTCCATGGTTATCATTGGAAGAAACTCCTAGATTCTTTTGCTGCTAGATCTCTGCCAATGCCAGTCTTGAGCTAGCCACTAAATGGTGCGAGATGTCAGTGGTCTCCTGATGATTCTCCCTCCAATTTTCCCTCATTCCTTGAGGAACTGTCTAGGCTCCATACTGCAGTCTACACAGCAGAGAAGCATGAGATCAAGAACTCAACAGCACACAGGAACAGACCCGCGACCACTACTATGATGGGACTATAAACAGATTCATTCTCCTCCTAAACTAACAAAAGAATAATCCAAAAATGTTTAGCAGTACACTTCAGCACACAAACACAAGCTGAGAGTTGTGTGGAATACAAATGGTTGGTTCTTCAGGGAGTCACTGGCTAAATTTGCAATAGAGATAAGCAGTAGGGGTGAAAGCAGAGATGCTTCCACTGCAGTTTAAGGTGAAGAATGTAGTTTCCCTCCCTGTAACACCCATGCATTTTAATAAGTAGCATTCACGACTAGCAGCATTGCTACTTGACACAGTAAATCGACCTTAATAAGGCAGAGTGAACATTACATGTGCTTTGGTTATAATTGCTGGAAAATCAACTCCACTTCTTCAATTTGTTACCTTAATTATTACACAAAAAAGGAAAAAATATACTCCCTGCTTGACTTGTCGTGGAAGCTTTTGTAGACATTTTGGCAGGAAAATCTGACTGAGGCAATCATAAATACAAATTATACTTCTAATTATATTTTAGTTAATCTTAATATAGCAGAAATGCATTTAGAATTTCCCATTTTAAAGATATTCTGCTTTCCCTGCAAAATTTCCACTTACCGTAACCCAGAAATTAGCATTAGTGATATCAGTGAATAAATGCTTAGTGCACTTTTGGGACTTTCGCTGTCTATTTAACAGAGGCCTGCTATTTCAGAACATAAGGAAATAAGAACATAAGAAATAGGAGCAGGAGTAGGCCATGCGTTCCCTCAAGCCTGCTCCGCCATTTGATAAGATCAAGGCTGATCTTCGACCTCAACTCCATTTTCCTGCCTGCTCTCCATATCCCTTGATTCTCCTAGAGACCAAAATTTTATCTTTCTCAGTCTTGAATATACTCAAAGACTCAGCATCCACAGCCCTCTGGGGTAGAGAATTCCAAAGATTCACAACCCTCTGAGTGAAGAAATTCCTCCACATCTCGGTCTTAAATGGCCGACCCCTTATCCTGAGACTATGCCCCCTAGTTCTAGACTCTTCAGCCAGGGGAAACAGCCTCTCAGCATCTACCCTGTCAAGCCCGCCCAGAATCTTATATGTTTCAAGGAGATCACCTCTCATTCTTCTAAACTCCAGAGAGTATAGGCCCATTCTACACAATCTCTCATCATAGGACAACCCTCTCATCCCAGGAATCAATCTACTGAACCTTTGTTGCACTGCTTCTAAGGCAAATATATCCTTCCTTAGGTACAGACACCAAAACTGTGCACAGTACTCCAGGTGTGGTCTCACCAAAGCCCTGTATAATTGCAGCAAGACTTCGTTACTCGTGTACTCCAACTCTCTCGCAATAAAGGCCAATATATCATTTGCCTTCCTAATTGCTTGCTGTACCTGCGTGTTAGCTTTCTGTGTTTTGTGTACAAGGACACTCCCTGAATGCCAACATTTAATAGTTTCTCACCATTTAAAAAAAAATCCATTTTTCTATTCTTCCTACCAAAGTGTATAACCTCACATTTTCCCACATTATACTCCATCTGCCACCTTCTTGCCCACTCACTTAACCAGTCTCTATGCCTTTGAAGACTCTTTAGGGGGGGAATTTTAGCTCCAAAAAATGGGCGGTTTTGGGGCAGGTGAAAGGTTAAAGTGTTAAAAATCTGAATTCCAACTCCAACCCACTTCCAACCCGCCTCTGTCTTGTTTTGCACACTTTGTACAAAACTAATAACTTGCACGACAATGGAGTATTACAGTTTAAACTCTTTTATGAGGCATTAGGTCTGTAAACTTTCTTGTACAAAAATAATAAATTGCAGGACAACGGAGTATTACAGTTTAAACTCTTTTATGAAGCATTAGGTCTGATCTTACTCACAGCAGTACAGTGGAGACAAGATGGAGTTAGAACCCCTTACAGATGCCTGCAGGCCAATGACAACTCAGCATGTGATCACATGTGAATATAATAGTTATTCCTTACAGATGCCTGCGGGCCAATGACAATTCAATATGCAAATGTTACATCCCCTTTCTTTTAAAAGAAAAATGTTATGCATTACTTTTAAACCTTTCTTCTACATAATGTTCTCGGTAGCATAAACATATAAGTAAACTCAGCATTTAACTAGCACTGAAAACATCTCAACGTTTCAATAACGATGTACAGTTTTTTTTACGGCAGCGATCCGCCTACACCCTTTGATAGTTCACAAGTCAAGGATAACTCTAGGCTTCACCTCTCATTCCGACCTTGTGTGGTATGGAACCGAGCATGCTCCTGAATCAGTCAACAATTCCGGTTCAGGTTTAGGTTCAGGTAAGTATGATGAGTTTTGTGTATTGCTCTGTTCATCACACTCTATTGAACTGATCCTCTCGTCGGAATGACGGTGTTGTTCCTTGGTGTTCAGGAGGTGCCTGCGATTGCGGCGGTACACCTGTCCTTCTGGGGTGCGGATGTGATACGATCGCTCAGTGTCAGCTGGCTGGATGACGACTGCTGGCTTCCAATAGTTATGCTCCTGGATTCTGACGGATTCTCCATTGTGCAGCGGCGGCAGTAGTCTAGCTGACCTGTCATAGTATCTCTTTTGGTGTTGCTGTCTCTGTACACGTTTTGCATAGTTGATTTCACTGTCGGTGAGAGATCTGGAAGCGTAGCCGATGGGCTTTCCTTCTTGCAGTAATACGGCGCCTAATCCGTACTTTGATGCGTCCACTTGTAGTCTGAGCTCTTTGTTGGGGTCGAAGTAGGCAAGAACTGGTCCTGGTTCTCTGGTGATTGGTCTTTCATTTTCTGAAATGCTGTGTCATGTTGTTTGTCCCACAGGAACTCATTGGATTGTTTGAGCAACTGACGCATGGGTGCGTTGATTTCTGAAAGGCTTGGGGCAAACTTGGCTAAGTAGTTAACCATGCCTAGTACTGTCTCTAGCTCTGCACGGTCCTTCGGCGGCTCCATCTTCTTGATGGCGGAGATTTCCTCTGGATCCGGCTTAATGCCATCAGTTGAGAGGCGATGCCCGAAATAACTGTTCTCGGTGGATCCAATTATGCTTTTCTCGGGGTTGAGCCGGATACCTTTCTCCCGTGATCTTTGTAGCATCGCACGGAGGTTCCTGTCATGTTCCTCTCTGTTCCTGCCATAGATGAGGATGTCGTCTACGATTGTGACTACTCCGCCGAGGCCTTCATAGGTTTCGTCGATCTTCCGCTGGAATTCATCCTGAGCTGAGATAAGACCAAATGGTAAACGCAGAAATTGGTAGCATCCAAATGGTGTGTTGAGCGTTATTAGCTTAGATGACTCTTCCGTGACCTTGATAGTCCAGTATCCTGATCGTGCGTCCATTACACTGAAGTAACGTGCTCCTACTAGCTTGGGTGTGATGTCATCTAGCGTTGGTAGAGGGTAGTGAGGGCGTTTGATAGCCTTGTTCAAATCTCTGGGGTCAAAACAGACTCTGAGCTTGCCTGTACGTGCTTTCTCAACCACTACTAACGCGTTGACCAACTCTGTCGGTTCTGTTTCCTGGATGATGATTTCCGTATTCTCCATGCTCTGCAGCTCCTCCTTCAGGCGACTACGTAGAGCAAGGGGTATCCTTCTCGGTGGGCAAACCACATGGGTTGCTGCTGGGTCAAGGTGAATAGTGCATTCACCTGGGAATAGTCCGATTCCCTTGAAAACGTCAGCAAACTCCTCCATGACTGTCTGCTTCTCAACTGGTGCTGTCAATGATAGCACTAGCTTAACGAGGTCCATGTCTAAACATGCCTTTAGACCTAGCACTGGAGGTGTTTGAGTGTCAACAATGTAAAAATCCAACATCATGTCGCTTTCTTTGTACTTGCATTTCATCACGCATGTGCCTTTTACACTGAGCTGCTCACCCCCATAGCTGGTCAGTCTGCATGAGGTGGGCTGTAGCTCACACTCATCCTTCAAGCTGTGATACTCACTCAGAGGAATTACATTAACCTGAGCTCCGGTGTCTAGTTTAAACCTAAGCTCTGTGCCCTGTTTTCCTATCTCAATATCGGCAAAGGCTTGCTCAATCTCTGAAATCTGTTTTTTTGTGTGACACAGAATCAATAAACAGTTCCTCTGCATTTGGCTCTCTATCTGGCATTTGGCTGTCACTCACTGTGTGTACTGCTATTCAGAAGACAGTCCTGCAAACTTTAGCAAAGTGGTTCCGTTTACCACATTTAGCACATAGCCTTCCTTTGGCAGGGCAGTACTCCTTTTCTCCATGCGAGTTGTTTCCACAATATCCACAATTTTTGAAGCGTTTTATATCTGTGTTGCCCATTTTTAGAACTCTCTCTGTTCTTTCTGTTCTGAAACATGCTCTCTGGGCGGTGTTCTTTGGTGTGTGTCTATTAACTGCGTGCACTGTCTGTTCACACAAGCTGCTCGTGGCGCTGGTTATGGTTTTCAACTGTGCTTGGGCTATCTCGTGCGATCTAGCTATGTCCATAGCTTTGTCCAGCGTTAGCCCAGACCCAACATTCAAAAGTTCCCCTCACACTTTAGCTGAATGTATTCCAAACATGATGCGGCCTCTGACCATCCCATCTTTATCGGCATATTCACAGTCTTTTACCAGCAGTTTTAAGTCAATCACGAACTGTTCAAACGACTCACTGGCTCCTTGCACTTTCTCCTGAAACTTGTACCTAGCGAATATCGTATTTGTCTTGGGCATCACATATGTCATGTCTAACCAATTTGATTGAATTTTTCGAGTGGGTGACTAGGTGTGTGGATGAGGGTAGTGCAGTTGATGTAGTCTACATGGACTTCAGTAAGGCTTTTGACAAAGTCCCGCATGGGAGACTGGCCAAGAAAGTAAGAGCCCATGGGATCCAAAATTGGCTTAGTGGCAGGAGGCAGAGGGTGATGGTCAAAGGTTGTTTTTGTGACTGGAAGCCTGTGTCCAGTGGTGTACCACAGGGATCGGTGCTGGGTCCTTTGCTGTTTGTAGTGTACATTAATGATTTAGATATGAATGTAGGAGGTATGATCAGTAAGTTCACAGATGAGACAAAAATTGGCGGAGTGGTAAATAGCGAGGAGGGAAGACTCAGGCTACAGGAGGATATAGAAGGGTTGGTCAGATGGGCAGAACAGTGGCAAATGGAATTTAACCCTGAAAAGTGTGAGGTGATGCATTTTGGGAGGACTAACAAGGCAAGGGAATACACAATGAATGGTAGGACCCTAGGGAGGACAGAGGATCAGAGGGACCTTGGTGTGCATGTACATAGATCCTTGAAGGCAGCAGGACAGGTAGATAAGGTGGTTAAAAAGGCATATGGGATACTTGCCTTCATTAACCGAGGTATAGAATATAAGAGCAGCGAGGTTATGATGGAGCTGTACAAAATGCTAGTTAGGCCACAGCTGGAATACTGTGTGCAGTTCTGGTCGCCACACTATAGGAAGGATGTGATTGCATTGGAGTGGGTGCAGAGGAGATTCAGCAGGATGTTACCTGGGCTGGAGCGCTTCAGCTATGAAGAGAGACTGGACAGGCTGGGGTTGTTTTCCTTAGAGCAGAGAAGGCTGAGGGGGGACCTGATAGAGGTGTACAAAATTATGAGAGGCATAGATAGGGTAGATAGAAAGGAACTTTTCCCCTTAGTAGAGGGGTCAATAACCAGGGGGCATAGTTTCAAGGTAAGGGGCAGGAGGTTTAGAGGGGATTTGAGGAAAAACTTTTTCACCCAGAGGGTGGTTGGAATCTGGAACTCACTGCCTGAAAGGGTGGTAGAGGCAGGAACCCTCACAACATTCAAGAAGTATTTAGATGAGCACTTGAAACGTCATAGCATACAAGGCTACGGACCAAGTGCTGGAAAATGGGATTAGAATAGACAGGGCTTGATGGCCGCTGCGGACACGATGGGCCAAAGGGCCTCTTTCTGTGCTGTATAAATCTATGATTCTATGACTCTATGACTCCCAACCCCCCTCCCTGGCCTCCAATCTCCCAGCCTCTGATTCCTAAGGCCCCCCCATCTCCGATCTCTGAACCCCCAGACCTCCAACACCCCTCCCCCCACACCTCTCTGCTCCCCAGCTGCGGCCTGGTGCTGAAGGCCTACCTGCCCGACAGCTAGTCAGCCTTTCAATTTGGCTGGCTGCAGCTGGGAAATGGAGAAAAAATAATTCAATCTGGTCCTGCCGTTAAGTTTGGCAGGGAAACCCATTCTCCTGGGTTTCTTGGCCTCAATTCAGCTCTGCCTCCCCGGAGCTCCCTCTCCGCCTCCGAGTAAAAGTCTAGCCCTTTGAGTCGTCCTCACAGCTTACATTCCCACCTAGCTTTGTATTGTCAGCAAATTTAGATACATTACAATACACTCGGTCCTTCATCTAAGTCACTAATATAGATTGTAAATAGCTGAGGCCCAAGCACTGCTCCTTGCAGCACCCCACTAGTTACAGCCTCCCAACCTGAAAATGACCCATTTATTCCTACTCTCTGTTTTCTGTCCTTTAACCAATCCTCTATCCATGCTAATATATTACCCCCAACCCCATGAGTCCTAACCTTGTGTAATAACCTTTCGTGTGGCACCGTATCGAATGCCTTTTGTAAATCCAAATATATTACATCCACTGGTTCCCTTTTATCTACCCTACTAGTTACATCCTCAAAAAACTCTAATAAATTTGTCAAACATGATTTCCCTTTCATAAAACAATGCCTAATCATATTATGATTTTTTAAATGCCCTGTTACCACATCCTTAACAATGGATTCCAGCATTTTCCTGATGACTGATGTCAGGCTAACTGGCCTGTAGTTCCTTATTTTCTTTCTCCCTCCTTTCTTGATTAGCGATATTACATTTTTTACCTTCCACTGGGACCATTCCAGAATCTAGGGAATTTTGGAAGATCACAACCAATGCATCCACTATCTCTGCAGCCATGTCTATCAGAACCCTAGGATATAGGCCATCAGGTCCTGGAGATTTGATGGCTTTTAGACCTATTAATTTCTCCAGTGCTTTTTCTTTACTAATATTAATTACTTTAGGTTCTTCACTCTTATTAGCCCCTTGGTTCCACACTATTTCTGGTATTTTTTTGTGTTTTCTACTGTGAAGACAGACACAAAATATTTGTTCAACATCTCTGCCATTTCCTTATTCCCCATTATAATTTCTTCTGTCTCAGCCTCTAAGGGACCTATGTTTACTTTCCCTACTCTCTTCCTTTTTATATATTTATAGAAGCTCTTACAATCTGTTTTTATATTTCTTGCTAGTTTACTCTCTCATATTCTATTTTCTCCTTCTTTATCAATTTTTTGGTTGTTCTTTGCTGGTTTCTAAAATGCTCCCAATCCTCAGGCTTACTACTCTTCTTGGCAACATTATAAGCCTCTTCTTTTAATCTAATATTATCCTTAAACTCTTTAGTTAGCCATGGATAAATCACTTTTCCTATGGATTTTTTATTTCTCAATGGAATGTATATTCATTTTGAATTATGAAATATTTTTTTTAATGTTTGCCATTGCTTATCTACTGTCATGCTTTTTAATCTAAATTCCTATTCTACCTTAGCTAACTCGCCCCTCATAACTATTCAATTGGCTTTATTTAAGTTTAATACTATAGTTTAGGACTTTAGTATGTCACTCTGGAACTCAATGTGAAATTCTAGAATATTATGATCACTCTTTCCCAGAGGATCCCTTAATATGAGATTACTAATTAACCCTGTCTCATTACATAAGATAAGATCTAAAATAACCACTTCCCTAGTTCGTTCCATGGCGTATTGTTCTAGGAAACCATCTCGAATACATTCCATCGACTCGTTCTCCAGACTATCCTTGCCAATTTGATTTGTCCAGTCTATATGATGATTAAGGTCCCCCATGATTATTTCTTGATTAATACTCAGTCCTAAAGTATAGCTGCTGTTAGGGGGGCTATAACCTACTCCCCACCAGTGTTTGCTGCCCATTGTTATTTATTATCTCCACCCATAATGATTCTACTTCCTGCTCTTCCAAGCCAAGATCCTTCCTCACTACTGTCCTTATTAACAGAGGCATTCATCCATTAAAAATAAATGTTGAGAGTTCCTCCACTGGAACTACCAACGTTTTTTTAAGCTCATACCTTCTAATGTGCGTCAAGATTAAGAGAATGGAAACTTAAAGTGGTGTGTGCCATGGGGGCTATGGATGCAGCCAAGTTTTTATTCTGTCAAAAATATAGAAAGAAAATTTTCATGATTCTTTAACATCAACCTTTCAAGTGAGCAGGGGCCACCAAGGGTCAATAATGGAGCGACGTCATCAGCAGTTAGCAGGCAATTCTAGGTGTGCTTCAGCGGAGAACTCTAACTTAAATGCACACTCACTTTGTTTCCATTCATGTCAGCATGACTCATAACGTGGCTCTGGGAGCACCCACGGCCCAACCTGACTTTTAGCTGTGACTCTCTGTCGGCCAGCACCTCCACATTTTCCTGGGCTTGCATGCATGGCTGTGGGCCGTTGCCAGAGCTGGGGATCAGTGTCGTTCCCTCTCGTTCTCTTCCTGACCAATAACAGAAAGCAAGGGACTACTTTTTGAAGGCAGTATCCACGTAGCATGTGGAAGGACTATACTACAGGACCTATAGTTTTGTGGAATTATTGCCCCCCCCCTCCTTTAATGTGTGGACAGGCTTTGTCTTCACTTGTTACATTTGAAACCAAGAGCTCAATATGTACGGGCAAAAACAGAGATCCCACCACTGCATGGTATAACCTGTTGATGCAGCCCTCAAACAAAACACTGTTGGATTTATGACCCTTCATAAAAAAAGCTGTGGAAAACACTGATGACATTTGATGGGAAATGCCCATAAATGTATGTTTATGATGACCTTAGGCAGTATTCTATGTCGCTTGAGAGTGTTGGCTTGCAGGAAGTGGGAATCAATAATAGGCAGTTCTTATTTTGGGTAGCACAATGATTGGTTAAAAAAAAATACCAACTGGAAAGGTTAGTCCAACAGATGAATGAATATTAGCTCCTTGCATTTTACAATATGATATTGACATCGAAATTGGTGGCTACTTTGTAAAGAACAGCTACAAAGGCATGATAAATAAACTGAATTTTCAAGCAATTATCACGGTTCATTAGTCATAAAAATCTCACTTGCAGGCTCATTGTCTCATATCTAATCAGCTGACTGGAGATTTTAATCAATCGTCATTGCACACCCTGCAGGTTACTTCTGACCCAGTTAAGAGCTTATAGTTGCCTGCATCTGTATTTTTTAATGCCACGTTTTTGCATTTAAGAACAGTGAGTTAGACTTTACAAATTAACGCTCCTGAGACATTGCTTTAGTCAACGGTAGTGCATTTCGGGAAAGCAGGCACAAAGGTCAGGATGCTCGGCCCTATTTTTTTGTCCAACACAGTCCACATCATAGGGAGCGAGGGCTCACCAACAGCTGGCAAACATATTGGGGTAGCTTTTCAACTTGCTGCCTGGGCATAAAACTGGCATTGCAGATCAGCTGCCCATAATAGACGCCGTCCGATTTTCATTTTCATCAATTTCAACACTGTTTTCTTTCTGGAACTGAAGCATCAACCCATTTATACTCTGTGCTTCAATAACCTTCCCTAGCAACTTATTCTACAAGGTAGTTTTACATCTCAAATTCACCGGCATGAGTCCTGACAGGCGAAGCTCCACGTCATAAGTTTTCTTTAAATTTTTTGTCGGGATGTGGGTGACACTGGCAAGTGCCCATTCCTATTTGACCTGAGAAAATGGTGTTGGCTCTTCTTGATAGGGATTGGTTTTACAATTGAGTGGCTTACTCGGCCACGTCAGAATGCATTAAGAATCAACCACATCATGTGAACGAGAGTCACATGTAGGCCAGACTGGGAAGAGGTAGCAGGTTCCCTTTTCTGCAGGACACTCGTGAACCAGTTGGGTTTTTAAGGCAGTCCGGTAGTTTTCACAGTCTCTTTTTCTGTTGCTCGACCACAAATCACCATATTTATTGAATTCAATTTCCCACTTGTCATGGTGAGAATTGAACTCATAACCTCTTGGTTTCTAGGCCAGTACTATAACCACTGCCATACTGACAAATTCATAAAATGACCCCGTACAAATCTACCACCCTTTCTACAAAAAGATTTGCCTGAGTTCCCTAATGCCATCATTTTGGAACTTGTGTCTCCTGATATTTGACCCCTTTGCCATATTGACCCCTTTGCCTGGATCAACTTTCCTGGGTTCCTCTCATATTCCTAGGAACTTCAAATACGTTACCCCTAAGATTCCATTTTACCCAGAAAAAACAAGATTAGAAATCAAACCTCTTTTTTAATGTAACTTGGGTGAATTCAGTGAATTGAACAAGTTTCTTAAGAAAACCATTACATGATACAAGTTTGTTTCCAACTTATGGGCCGGGGGTTTTCTGTTTCTGTGCTCGCCAGTCCATAATTTTCCGCCCGGTCACTTTAATGGGGAGAAAGTTGCGGGTTGGCAGGCGTAGGAAGAAAAGAAAGAACTTGCATTTATATAGCATCTTTCATGATCTCACAATGTTCTGGAACACTTCAATGCTTTGTGCATTGAGTGCTGCTGGAGTTTTGCTAAGTGGGAGAAAAATCATTTAAGTGTATTTTGTGAATTTTAGTGTGTTAAGAAGTCAATTATTTGAAGTAAGTTTAATTTTTTAAGGGTTTTTAAAACTCTTGGGCAGTTTATACCGGAAGTAGAATCCGGGCATAAAAGGGGAGGGGCTAGTGCAGTGCACGGCGTGCTTTGTGTGCTGCTGGAGTTTTGCTAAGTGGGAGAAAAATCATTTAAGTGTATTTTGTGAATTTTAGTGTGTTAAGAAGTCAATTATTTGAAGTAAGTTAAATTTCTTAAGGGTTTTTTAAACTCTTGGGCAGTTTAAACCGGAAGTAGAATCCGGGTATAAAAGGGGAGGGGCTAGTGCAGTGCACAGAGTGCTTTGTGCATTGAGTGCTGCTGGAGTTTTGCTAAGTGGGAGAGTTCGGACAAGTGGGAGGTGAGGGTGTGTTTTTTGCTCTGTTTTGTTCCCCACTCCCAGGCTTAGACAGCACTGTGGAGGCGAAGCAGCGAGACGAGGCAACCAAACAGGCCCCACAGACAGTATTCAAGGAGGAGGTTGGTGATCAGCTGGTTGGTTGGTTTTCTTCCTTCTCTTCTCTTTTATACCTTTAAGTTGGTAAGTCCTATTGAATAGTGGTGTGACATTATCATCTCTATCCGGGCAGGGTCTTCATAACTAATAATAAGAAATTTAATTAATTATATGGAATGGAGCAGGTGATGTGTTACTGTTGCGAGATGTGGGAGCCGGTGGTCCCCATTGAGGCTCACGGTGATTACATCTGCGACAAGTATTTGCTGCTAGAGGAACTCAAGTTCCATGTTATGGAGCTTGAGACCGAGCTTCAGACACTGCGACACATCAGGGAGGGGGAGAAGTTCCTGGACTCTATGTTTCAGGAGATGGTCACACCTAGGAAGTTAATTACTGCAGATGTAGTCCGTGGTCAGGGACAGGATGGTGTGACTACGAGTGAGGAAGGTACAGGGATCCAGGATGTAGTGTTGAAGGAGACGCAGCCCTTGTTCTTGTCCAGCAGGATCGAGGTTCTTACTCCCTGTGAGGGCGGGAGCGGGGACTGCAGGGAGGATGAGCAACCTGGCCACAGCACCATGGTACAGAGGGCCATTCAAGTGGAGGGAGTAAAAAGAAATGTTGTAGTGGTAGGGGATAGTATCATTAGGGGGATAGACAGGGTTCTCTGCAGTCAAGAGCGGGAGTCCCGAAGGCTGTGTTGCCTGCCCGGTGCCAGGGTTAAGGACATCTCTTCTGGGCTGGAAAGAAACTTGGAGTGGGAGGGGGAGGATCCAGTTGTCGTGGTCCATGTTGGTACAAACGACGTAGATAAGACAAGGACGATGGTTCTGTTAAAGGAGTATGAGCAGCTAGGGGTCAAATTAAAAAACAGAACCTCAAGGGTAATAATCTCTGGGTTATTACCTGAGCCATGAGCGAATATGGCTAGGAAAAATAAAATTAAAGAGTTAAATGCGTGGCTCAAAGACTGGTGTGGGAGAAATGGCTTTTGCTTCTTGGGACACTGGCACCAGTACTGGGACAGGAGGGAGCTGTTCCGTTGGGACGGACTCCACTTGGCCAGTGCTGGGACTAGGGTCCTGGCGAATCATATAACTAGGGCTGTAGAGAGGGCGTTAAACTAATTAGTGGGGTGATGTTTCTAGAGAGCAAATAATAGAAATGACAACAGAGAAGGTCATAGACTTAGGTAGCAGTGGGGGAATTAAAAAACAGAATGTGTCAGGAAGGGACAGAAGGTATGGAGTAAAAAGTAAAGTACTAAAAAGGGAAAAAACAGGAACTAAGTGTTACAAAACATATTTGAAAGTTCTTTATCTGAATGCACGTAGCATTCGTAACAAAATGAATGAGTTAATGGCACAAATAATGACATATGGGTATGATCTTGTGGCCATTACAGAAACATGGCTGCAGGGTGACCAGGACTGGGAATTAAACATACCAGGTTATTTAACAATCATGAAGGACAGGAAGGAAGGGAGAGGAGGTGGGTGGCTATGTTAATAAAGGAAGGAATCACTATAATACAGAGAAATGATATTGGGTCAAAGGAGCAGGATAGTGAAACAGTTTGGGTGGAGATAAGGAATAATAAGGGGAAAAAAACACTAGTGGGTGTAGTCTATAGGCCTCCGAACAGTTGCAACTCTGTTGGACGGAGTATTAATCAGGAAATAATTGAGGCTTGTAATAAGGGAATAGCTATAATTATGGGGGATTTTAATTATCATATTAACTGGACAAATCAAATTGGGCAGAGCAGCCTTGAGGATGAGTTCATTGAGTGTATTAGGGATGGGTTTCTTGAGCAGTATGTAACTGAACCGACCAGGGGGCAAGCAACCTTAGATTTGGTCCTGTGTAATGAGACAGGATTAATTAAAATGTCCTAGTAAAGGATCCCCTTGGAATGAGTGACCATAACATGGTTGAGTTCCATATTCAATTAGAGGGTGAGAAGGTTGGATCTCAAACAAGCGTGCTGAGCTTGAATAAAGGAGACTATGAAGGTATGAGAGCGGAATTGATTAGAGTGGACTGGGAAAATAGATTAAAGGGTAAGACGGTACATGATCAGTAGTGTACATTTAAGGAGTTATTTTACAACTTCCAAAAAAAATATATTCCACTGAGGAAAAAAGGGTGTAAAAGAAAAGATAGCCATCCGTGGCTAAGTAAAGTAATTAAGGATAGTATCCGACTAAAAACAAGGGCATATAAGGTAGCCAAATCTAGTGGGAGGATGGAAGATTGGGAAGTCTTTAAAAGACAGCAAAAAATAACAAAAAGATTGATTAAGAAAGGGA
Source organism: Somniosus microcephalus (assembly GCF_052327205.1). Lineage (NCBI taxonomy): Eukaryota > Metazoa > Chordata > Chondrichthyes > Squaliformes > Somniosidae > Somniosus > Somniosus microcephalus. The sequence goes on along the minus strand of NC_141012.1, from coordinate 31,572,276 downwards.
AGATAGATTATGAAAGTAAATTAGCAAAAAATATAAAAACAGACAGCAAAAGTTTCTATAGTTATATAAAAAGAAAAAGGGTGGCTAAAGTAAATGTTGGTCCCTTAGAGGATGAGACCGGGAAATTAATGGTGGGAAACATGGAGATGGCAAAAACACTGAACAATTATTTTGTATCAGTCTTTACAGTAGAGGACACTAAGAATATCCCAACACTGGACAAACAGGGGGCTCTAGGGGGGGAGGAACTAAATACGATTAAAATCACTAAGGAAGTGGTACTTGGTAAAATAATGGGACTCAAGGCAGATAAATCCCCTGGACCTGATGGCTTGCATCCTAGGGTCTTGAGGGAAGTGGTGGTAGGGATTGTGGATGCATTGGTAATAATTTTCCAAAACTCACTGGACTCAGCAAAGGTCCCGGCAGATTGGAAAACTGCTAATGTAACACCCTTATTTAAAAAGGGTAGTCGGCAGAAGGCTGGAAACTATAGACCTGTTAGCCTAACATCTGTGGTTGGTAAAATGTTAGAGTCCATTATTAAGGAGACAGTAACGGGACATTTGGATAAACATAATTTAATAGGACAAACTCAGCATGGTTTCATGAAGGGGAAGTCATGTTTGACAAATTTGCTTGAGTTTTTTGAGGAAGTAACATACAGGGTGGATTAAGGGGAACCAGTGGACGTAGTGTATTTAGACTTCCAAAAGGCATTTGACAAGGTGCCACACAAAAGATTATTGGTCAGGATAAAAAATCACAGGATTGGGGGTAATATTCTGGCGTGGGTGGAGGATTGGCTCTCTAACAGAAAGCAGAGAGTTGAGATAAATGGTTCATTCTCAGATTGGCAACCAGTAACTAGTGGTGTTCCGCAGGGGTCAGTGCTGGGCCCCCAACTCTTTACAATCTATATTAACGATTTGGAGGAGGGGACCGAGTGTAACATATCAAAGTTTGCAGATGATACAAAGATGGGACGGAAAGTAGTGAGTGAGGAGGACGTAAAAAGCCTGCAAAGGGACATAGACAGGCTAAGTAAGTGGGCAGAGATTTGGCAGATGGAATACAATACTGGAAAGTGTGAGGTTATGCACTTTGGCAGGAAAAATCATAGAGCAAGTTATTATCTTAATGGCAAGAAACTGGAAAGTACTGTAGTACAAAGGGATCTGGGGGTCCTGGTGCACGAAACTCAAAAAGTTAGTATGCAGGTGCAACAAGTGATCAAGAAGGCCAATGGAATGTTGGCTTTTATTGCTAGGGGGATGGAATATAAAAACAGGGATGTATTGCTGCAGTTGTACAAGTTATTGGTGAGACCGCACCTGGAATACTGCGTACAGTTTTGGTGTCCATACTTAAGAATAGACATACTTGCTCTCGAGTCAGTACAAAGAAGGTTCACTCGGTTAATCCCGGGGATGAGGGGATGGACATACGAGGAGAGGTTGAGTAGATTGGGACTCTACTCATTGGAGTTCAGAAGAATGAGAGGCGATCTTATTGAAACATATAAGATTGTGAAGGGGCTTGATCGGGTGGATGCGGTGAGGATGTTCCCAATGATGGGTGAAACTAGAACTAGGGGGCATAATCTTAAAATAAGGGGCTGCTCTTTCAAAACTGAGATGAGGAGAAACTTCTTCACTCAGGGGGTGGTAGGTTTGTGGAATTTGCTGCCCCAGAAAGCTGTGGAAGCTACATCATTAAATAAATTTAAAACAGAAATAGATAGTTTCCTAGAAGTAAAGGGAATTAAGGGTTACGGGGAGCAGGCAGGAAATTGGACACGAGTCTAGGTTCGGAATGGTCATGGCCCTGTGGGTAGTGGAGTGGGCCCAGGGGCCGTGTAGCCTTGTTCAGCTCCTACTGTGTTCTAATTCTGTTAGATTTCAGGAGATGGTTTTATTCCTGTTCCTGGCTGGGGTGGAGATCGCCTTTACAGAAGGTAAGTACTGTAGAAAATATAGGGACAGAGTGATCTCCTGGAAGAATTTCGATCGCCTAGATGGGTTGGAGAGGAATTTCCCAGATTTTTTTCTCCCAAATTGGCATTGGGTCTTTATCTGGTTTTTCGCCTCTCCCGGGAGATCACATGGGTTCGGGTGGATGCAGAGTGATAGAAGATTTGAGGTTAGGGTCAGATCAGCCATGATCTTATTGAATGGTGGAGCAGGCTCGAGGGGCCGATTGGCCTACTCCTGCTCCTATTTCTCATGTTCTTATGTTCTTACTACCAATGAAGTACTTTGGAAGTGTAGTCACCATTGTAGTGTTTTGAAAATCAGAAGACCCCACCCATCCACTCTATCTATCATCTAGCTAGTATTCTATTCTTCAGCTATATATTGGGCCCTATTTTGCGATCCCTACGGGGTCCGCAGGTTCCGGGTTTAGTTATGCCACGCCCATGCGCTAAATCCCAGCACTTGCGATCTGCCAAGGATCTTCTTGACAGATCCTCCGCATGCCTGGGAGAAGGTCCTCTGTGGGTGGAGAGTTGCGGTATTTGTCCAACTTCCGCCCGCTGAATATCTGTGAAATTTTTACGCCTGGTAAAAACAGAAGTAAGGCCTGCTTTTACCAGCATAAGAGTTTAAAAGAAATAGAAAAATAACATTTTATCACTCATTTATATTTTAAAAACCCTGTCCAATAAGGTAAGTTTATTTTTAGCCCTGTTAAAACACATTTTTAATTTTTGTTTAAAATATTTAATTAAATGGCATTGTAATTAATTTTAAATATGTAATTTTTAATTTTTTTTATTTCAATGTGTTTGTGTATTTTTTAAGTGATCCCCATTCATACTTATTGGAGTTCCATACGTACAGAACTCCCATAAGTATGAATGGAGATTCCCTTCTTTCATTGGTTGGGCCGCCCCATGTGATTCCAGGGGTGCTTGCGAACTGCCTGCGCCCCTGGGATACCTGGGCCTCTGCCCGCGCGGGCCCAGAGAGGCCCAGGATCACAAGCCTCCGTATCTCCCGGGCCACCAGGTACATTTGTAGATATTTTGCTGTTCGGAGGCATCAGCCCGTGGGAAGCTTCTGACCGCAAATTTTGGGCCATTGTTTTGATCAGTATTATAATGATCTCCTTGTGCAAATTTATGTTATTTTAACCCATTTTTCATTAATGTTTCCCCTTTGCTTCCATTCCCTCACCTTGCAGCAAGCATCATCTTCTAATTGACAGAGGCCTCTCACCAGAACATATCCTGGAGTCAATTTTATTGACTCGAACTTCCAATTGTACTTTCTTCCCTCTGGCAAAGCATCTTGCCTCTGCTTACAACTTTATTTTCGCATTTCAGCTCTGGTCAATATTTCCCTGTGCAACATGTTGAATTTTATTGAATCAGACATTGGATGTGAATGCACCAGCTGGTAGTAGGCACCCATTATCTTGAGAACCTGGAGATATAATGAACGATGCAAAACCTTCTATCTTGGATTAGAAAACAGGGAATTAACTAATAATTAACGTTTCGGGTCAATATGGGATCCTCTATTCCCGAATAGATCCTGCTAGCTTGTTCTGTGTATCCATTAGCAGGCTGCTCTGCTTCGGGCAATTTTTAACGTTATTGTCAGTAAATATGTTTCTTCTGCTTCTTTTTGTTGACAATCTAAGCATTGTCTCAAAAGTTAGTCATGGTTTTCTTTAGTTTAAGAATTTATATATATATAAGATAGGGTAGGAACATAGGAACAGGAGTAGGTTATTCAACCCCTCGAGCTTGTTCTGCCATTCAATTAGATCATGGTCGATTTGATTTCCACTACACTTTGTGTGAAGAAGTGCTTCCTGACGTCACCCCGAACAGCCTAGCTCTAATTTTAAGGCTATGCCCCATTCTTCTGGACTCCCCCACCAGAGGAAATAGTTTCTCCCTATCAACTGCTTTAATCATCTTAAACACTGATGTAAGAAAACTACTAGGCACTCGGTCTAAGCGTTAAACAAAGCTTTAATCAACTGTTTTACAACATGGAGGTCTAGTTGTGTCCTTCACTAGTTCCTGTTAAGAATGTCCTGCGTAAGCTGGGCCCGTGCCCAAGTATTTATACTCTCCCTGGACAGTGCCACCCATAGGCCGCTCAGTATTATTTCATAAGTCTTTCTTTCATGAATGACTGATTCATGTCAAACACCTCAATTAGATTGCCCAGGAATGTTTTTGATTTAAAATGAACTATATAAACATTTTTTCAGCAAGCTTCCATAAAATACTGAATAAATAGCAATCAGAAATTTGTGAAATACAGAAGTATCTGTGGATACATAAAGGTTTAGGCTCTAACTATATAAAACACTGTGCTCGTTCTACACTGATACAGCATGGACAGCTTCTCACATTTCATCCTCTATACAGCAGTTGAGTCATCTCTCATTAACAACTAACTTCTTGCTAACCATAGTGAAAAAGTCAGTTTGGGTATTAAGTGGTGTTCCACACTTTATACTTGTGTCTAATTTTTTTAACCAAAATTGGCAAATGGAGAAAAATATAGCACTTTACAGAAATAATTCATATCACTCAGGGTGTATCACATACTTTGGGCTGGATTTTGTGAATGGAGGTGAGTTGGAGGCGGGACTGCTGCTTGTCATATCAATGTCCCGCCTCCATCCTCGCCTGACCAACCAGAGGGATTTTCCCCTGATTGAGCTTGTTAAGCCCGCCCTGCGGGCTCAGCAGGCCAATTAGGGAGAAAATCACTCAAAGAGCACGTCAACGTCTGACGTGCCATCTGTGAAGACTTCTTGAAAGAAGAAATGTCAGCGTTTGACAGCTCTGTGAAGCTCTCAAATACACACTCTTTTTAGTTTGATGAGCCCTTCTGTTCAGGAATCATCAACCCTTTCAACTTTGTAAATTTCACATGCCTGTTAGTTCGGAGGATCCAACAGTCCATCTGTGAAATCGACAAGGAGGATGTCAACTCTCCCGATCCAACGCGGCTGAGGGCTGTAGGAAGAAACAAGGTAAGTGAACATTTTAAAAAACTTATCACTCACCTTGCATACTTACCACTCCACACTTGCACCCATCACTCACCTCTACATCTTAATTCCAGTGCCTTCGACCGCCGCAGACCTCCTCCACGTCTCCTCCAACCTGACGGGGTTCTCCGAGGTTGGGAAGCCTTCACCTGAGAAGGCAAAATGGCACTAATCCTTTTTTCTGCCTGTTAACTACCTGTTCAAAGGATTAAATGCCTTTCCCGCCTCCAGGAGATGGGACCCGAAGCTGCACATCTTCCCGCCTCCTGGCAAAAGGGCACGGAGGTGGGATGGGGGCGGGTTTGCCATCCGCCCCCACTTTCTGCTACTTTACCAGCTGTCCCGCCTCCTCGGGGCTTGGAAAATCCAGCCCAAAGAGTTCATTCTTGAATTGTAGTCACTGTTATGACGTAGGTGAACGGAGCATCCATTTTTGAGCACTGCAAGTTCCCACAATGTGGAATGGCATAGCAATGAAATTAATGACCAGTTAAACTATTTTTGTTTGTTTGAAGAAAGAGTTAAACATGATTTTTATTTTCTAATGACCATTCTCAAGATAATCTACTTTGAGATTGCAACTTAGCAAAACATGTGACTTTTTTCCCCCTTATGCTTGTGGTCATGCAGGGGAATGTCACTCAGTGTTAGCATCAAGCACTTATAAGGTCAGTTGTAGCAAAGGTTTCCTGTTTTTCATTCCCCCCCAGCCATCTTGTGAGCTCTGAGCATGATAGCCATTTAGTGTAAGTTTTGTGCTGTGGGCCCAAGCCACTATGAACTAGATTGAGTTCATCCAAACTCATTTCACAAAGGACCGATTAAGCTATTGGCTTGGCCTGGAGTTGATCTCAAGTCCCAAAGCTGCAAGGCCAATGCCCAATCCTCTGCTCCACACACTTCCCCCAGGAGTATGCATTTTCTTTTCACTGCTATTTGTCTACATAATTCCTGGGACACATAATGTCTCAGAATAATATTTAAAAAAAGAATGGATGGAAGTAAGGTTAAAAAAAGCATGCGCAAGGAGATAATCAAATTAATTATGCAAGATTGCATACAGATGGCAACATGGGATTCTTTTAATATGAGGCTGAGAATTAGCACATCAGATTGTATCATTTACTAGATAGAGAGAGCATTAATAGACCTGACAGTCTGTTCTTGTTATTATTTTTGTATGTGGGCCTCATTCAATGGACAGTCTTGAATACCGGTGTGTCTAGAAATGCGCCTTCTGATGATATCACATGATAGATCAACCCTGTCCTAGTTAGAAATCCTTTGATTTTTTTTCTGCAAAGAGGTCAGATTCATTGACAAGAGGTGACTAATTGTGAACTGGAACTCAGAGAGTCAGCCTCAGCAGACCGACTGTTGGTATGAGGTGCTCTCGCTGTGGCTGTATGTACCCTGCCAACAACTTCTCTCAATGAGTTACAATCACCTTCCAACTCTCAGGAGATCATTTCTTGTACCTAATCAAGCGGTCCTCTGAGTGTGGATGTGCTGCCCTTAGCACAAATCGATCCAGCGTCCGATAGTCTGCTCAGTATAACTGCTGCTAAACAGATCGCTTCTGACAGCGACGGAAGTTGCCGTTAAATTTAACTAGATATAGCAGCTGTGCTTTTGTTTTAGGAAATCTTGCCTCAGGCAGCCATTCCTTTCTTTAATGTGATAATCAGCAATTCATTTAAAGATATTTGACCTATGATGTAGTGGGTCAAATGCACATTATAATTGCCGTGATATTTTATTAAATTCTTTTTGACTAAAAGCCATATTCAAACGCATCTCCTCTGCAATCAATGTTACCATTTTCAATCTCAGAACACATTAAAAAAAATCTTTTATACTCAAAAGACTTAACAACAGCCATCATATGATTCTCTCATTTATTATAAATAGGTTGTAAAGGTCACCCAGTGAGATCCTTCTCTTTTATATTTTGTAACCAGTCACATACCTTTGAGTTTAAGCATAGTTTTTTTTTAAGTTTTATTGCCTTTTCCCTCCTATTGTCCTGAAAGTTGGACCTCATACTGAGGATCAGACCCACGGTGCTAACAATCCACAGATACTTCATCAGGGAAGCATTCGTCATACGTGATGAGGAAGCTATTTGAGGGCATCGCAGCCAAGACTTCTCTTACCTTTAGATTATCAGAAAGGGTAGGATTTAGGGGACTCCATGGTATTCAGGTTCTGGCAAAGAGGTGTTTATAATCATGAAGGATTTAGATAGAGTAAATAAAGAGGAACATTTTCAGTGGCTGAAGGGTCAGTAACCAGAGGGAACACATTGAAGGTGATTGGTAAAAGAACCAGAGGAGACATGAGGAAAATCCTTTTTACGCAATGAGTGTTTAGGATTTGGAATGCACTGCATGATAAGGTGACACTGGTATCCTTCAAAAAAGGAATTTGATAAATACTTGAAGGAGAAAAAAATTGCAGGAGTACGGGGAAAGAGCGGGGGAGTGGGACTGACTGGATTGCCCTTTGAAAGAGCCGGCACAGACTCGATGGGCCGAATGGCCCCCTTCTGTGCTGTACTATTCTTACCCAATGTACAATTACACAAATCTTCCAGCTAGGATAACAAGCAGTGGCAAGTCTCCTGGTTGATTTTTCTCCTCTCCACTCTAGCTCAAGAAAACCAAGGCAGCACTGACACTGCTGCTGAAATCAGCTAACTCTCCACAAACCACGGATAAATCCTGTGACCTTTCCAGGTTCACTTACCTGCTTAGATTTTGTTTTCTTATCTTTTAATGGTTTCAGCCTAAATAAAGCCTTCATTTCACACATTATCAGGCTTCATCTTTTTTTCCGTGCCGAGCGACACATGAGGCAACCCATTTCTTCCATCGTGCTCTGGGTTGTTTCCGTAATAAAGACCCCTTTTTATGTGCACAGGTGGTTAGCCTGACCAGGGGGCTAGATGAAATGGGGGACGATGGGGGGTCTCCTCTCCACTCCCATCGGATACAAGTACTCCACTAGATGTCATCCCAGTATTCAGAGTCTCTCTTCTCGGTTCACTGGGGTTGTCTGGAGTGTGGCTCGAACCCGTAACTTTCTGACTGAGAGACAGGGATGCTATCACTGTGCCAAGGCACTCTCTGCTATTATGAAGCTTAGTGATTTCAAACTGTTTTACATATTTCTCTCATTAACATATAATTTCATATTAATTATATTTTAAGAATATTTTCCTCAGCTCATCAGTATTTCTATGTGGTACACAACTTCTGTTCAGTCTGTTTCGGGTGTTTGCATCTGTCCGACAGCTGTGATAATTGTTTCAGCTATTCTATTCATCACTGTCTTGTATTCAGATCCTATATTTTTCCAGTCTTGCTTCCAACGTGACTATTTTGTTCTTTTATTATGCTCTATTATGTTCTGATTATTGAAGTAGGAAGCCACCCAATACAATGTTGTCCTTGTTTTTTCTGTTTGTTCTTGGCAATGCAGTATTTATTGTCCATCCCTGGTTGCCTTGAAGGTATCAGCCCACTAGTGTAGAACTAGCATCACATTTAGGCCAGGCAGACTGCCTTCTCTGAAAGATACAATAATCCAACTGCTTTCATGATCATTTTGTTCAGCTGCAGCCCACAAACCCCCAGGGCCCCTAATTTTAAGAACATATGAAATAGGAGCGGGAGTAGGCCATTTGGCCCCTCGAGCCTGCTCCGCCATTCAATAAGATCATGGCTGATCATGGGCTCAAAGCCACTTCCATGCCTGCTCCCCATAACCCTTCACTCCCTTACCTTGCAAAAATCTGTCTATCTCCACCTTAAATGTATTTAATGACCCAGCCTCCATGGCTCTCTGGGGCGGAGAATTCCACAGATTTACGACCCTCTGAGAGAAGAAATTCCTCCTCATCTCAGTTCTAAAAGGGCGACCCTTTATTCTGAAACTATGCCCCTGAGTTCTAGATTTCCCCACGAGGGGAAACATCCTCTCTGCATCTACCTTGTCGAGCCCCCTCAGTATCTTATATGTTTCAATAAGATCACCTCTCATTCTTCTAAATTCCAATGAGTATAGGCCTAACCTGCTCAACCTTTCCTCATAAGTCAACCTCCTTATATCTGGAATTAACCTAGTGAATCGTCTCTGAACTGCCTCCCTACCGCCTTGTTTTTTTGAAGCACGAATGGCACAGTAGTAAGATGAAAATAGCAAAAATAACCTTGCCATTGACTTTCCACTTTAAGCCTGCCCACTGCAAATTTTGAGCAGGCCTTGATGTAGGCAGCTAGCTCTCTCACCGGAAACATGTGGGAGCCTCATTACTGCATGCAAGTTGGGGTCTTAGAATGTAGTTACGAGCTTGATGCTAATTTGGTCGTCTTCAGTGCGGCACCTGCTCAGGGCTAATCCTGCCCACTATACATAGGCAAGGAAATGGCCAGGACCATCAGTTAAAGGGATTGCTGGAAGCAGGACTAGCAATCTTATTAATGAATGGTTTTGGAAGTTTTGAGCCTTCAGCACCATCTTAACTGCACTTCCCATACCTCCCTCATAGTTTTCAAGGCCCTTTATCAATGCTCTCCATTACCCCTCTCCCCACCCCTCTCTTTCCAGCCCTCTCCTCTAACATGCAGGCCCGTGCTCTGTGCTGTCCCGCCGGATTTCTCACCTTCTGAAAACGGCGAATAGCCTAACAGCGTTCGAAATGCGTGGGCAAGTCGCCAATTCAATGTAAATGAGGCCGGACCATCAAAATGATTCAGGCCTCTCACTGATGACATTGGTCAGGCGATGCCATCACTCTACCCACCATGTGCACATCATAGACCAATAACCAAATGCCAGGACCAGAGTTACTCAATGTAAATAATCGACTTCAATAAGAGTTTTGGCATCTCGTCCCCCAAAAATATTCTGGTAGTAATTTTGACCATTCCTAGCATTTCTAATAAAGCTAAAGTCAATACATCTACTATAGCAGCACCGGGAGCAGTAGTAGGTGATGAGATGCCACAATGGGTGGCAGCAGTACAGAGACAGAAGATGATGGTGTTGAAGCATGAAACAGGACAGCCCAGATGAAAAGTAATGGAAAACTGCCAGAGTGAAGAAGAAATTAATGATTTGTATCATTAAGAATGTTTTTCAATGTAAAAAAATAAGCAAGACCCAGATAGGGTCCCCTAAGAACCCCTGTTTGCCTATCCTATCACAGATCTCTTTGTTCTTTCCTCTCCCCACCCACCACCTTTTCCCTGGCTCTGTATTTGTTTAAACACTGTTAATCTCTAAATTTTTCAGTTCTGATGAAGGGTCATCGGCCTGAAACGTTAACTCTGTTTCTCTCTCCACAAATGCTGTCTGACCAGCTGATTGTTTTCCAGTATTTCCTGTTTTTATTTCAGAAATGGGCTCATGAATTACCAGCTCTAATTAGCAGATTTATTTATTATTAGATCTCATTCGCTGTGTTATCATTCATTATTTGTTTCCTGTCTCCTCATTCAGTTTGATTGATGAGAGTTATGTCACACAGGGAGGGGGAATTTCCATTCATTTGGTCTCTATTTATAGCAAAACAATGAACAGCAGTGCTGTGTTAGTATTCTGGCCACAATTAGTGAACAGAGCAAATTTTCCCCTCGAACCTGTATCTTACAATGGTCATTTGCTGTGGCTCAGTGGGTAGCACTCTCACCTCTGAGTTAGAAGGTGGTGGGTTCAAGTCCCACTCCAGAGACTTGAGCACATAAAGCAGGCTGACACTGCAGTGCAGCACCGAGGGAGTGCTGCACTGTCAGAGGTGCCGTCTTTTGGATGAGTCGTTAAACTGAGGCTCTGTCTGCCCTCTCTTGTGGACGTGAAAGATCCTGACATGAATCTCGTCATTCATGTGGAAATGACTTATGAAGTAATACTGGGCGGCCTGCTGGTGGCGCTGTCCAGGGAGAGTATAAATACTCGGGCATGGGCCCAGCTTCATCACAGAAATCACAGAAACCTCACAGTACAGATAGAGGCCATTTCGGCCCATCGAGCCTGCACCGACACATATCCCACCCGATCCCCGTAACCCGTACACATATCCCACCCTATCCCCATAACCCCACGTATTTAATCCCCCTAACACTAAGGGTCAATTTTTTATCATAGCCAATCAACCTAACCCCGCACATCTTTGGACTGTGGGAGGAAACCGGAGCACCCGGAGAAAACCCACGCAAACACGGGGAGAATGTGCAAACTCCACACAGTCAGTCACCTGAGGCCGGATTCGAACCCGGGTCCCTGGCGCTGTGAGGCAACAGTGCTAACCACTATGCCACCGTGCTGCTCAGGACATTCTTTAACAGGAACTAGTGAAGGACACAACTAGATCTCCATGTTGAAAAACAGTTGATTAAAGCCTTGTTTAATACTCAGACCAAGTGCCTAGTAGTTTTCTTACATCAATTTAATCAACTGCAACCTGCTCCACGCTCTGAGTGATTTGGGAACAGACAGCTATGATTCAAACTGCAGAAGGGAACTCGGACGTAGTAATCAATCCATCATGGAGAAACTACTCCGACCCGCCCGTCTCGACCTGGACCCGAATTCACTTACAGCTGCTAAGGTATGGAAACACTTGTATCGTACCTTCAGCAACTTCCTGGAGGAGTGTGGTGAGAATGTTCCTAATAAGTTACGAATGCTTGCCAATTATGTATCTCCTCTTGTGTTTGACATTATCGAAGACTGTGTAGACTATGACTCCGCTATCCAAACACTACAGCAACTATATGTTAAGGCCCCAAACAAAATTTTTGCTCGGCACCTACTGGCCACAACTCAACAACAACCCGGGGTATCACTTGATGAATTCCTTCAAGAGCTTCGCAGGCTCAGCAAGGATTGTAACCTTAAAGCTGTCTCAGCTGAGCAGTACCGGGAGGAATTAATTTGTGACTCTTTTATTAACGAAATTGCTTCTCCCCTCATACGCCAGCATCTGTTGGAGAATAAAACCCTCGGGTTACAAGCTGCCTATAACCAGACATATTCTCTGGACATAGCTCAAAAAAATTCAGATGCCTATTTTTTAACATATGTACGGACTGCTGCTACTACTTTTAGTGACTCCCCCGGTAAGCCTCAGGCAGAAGCCCTCACTGATGACGACCCTACCCTAGTGACATCTTGGCAATCTATAAAGAAGTGTTTCTTCTGTGGATGTGCATTCCATTATAGGAAATTTTGTTCTGCTCGTAATGCAACCTGCAATCATTGCAGTAAGAAAGGTCACTTTTCTAAAGTATGCTGGTCAAGAGCCTCTACTAGTGTTGCAGCTACTATCTGTAAAACTGCTCCTCCCCCAAGAGCCACTACTAGTGTTACAGCTGCTATCTATAAAACTGCTCCTCCCCCAACAGCCACTACTAGTGTTACAGCTGATATCTATAAAACTGCTCCTCCCCCAAGAGCCACTACTAGTGTTACAGCTGTTTTTCCTCAAAGCCTGTCCCATGCAGCCACAAGGGTTTTGCTAAATGGACGCATTTTGAGTGCATTAATCGACTCATGTAGCTCTGACAGCTTCATCAGTGAGTGGGCTGTCAGTAAGTTAAAGCTGCGTATTTACCTCTCAGACAGGGAAATTGTAATGGCTCTGACGACACTGACCACCAACTCTTCCGGTTTTTGTCTTGTTGACCTTATTCCTACTTGGACAAGGACAGAAGACAGTATTGGGTGAGGACTTGCAAGACTGCGCTACATTAGACTTCACTAAATATGGCTTCTATGCATTAAAAATAAGAGAGTTTACAAAGAGGATACATATTTAAAATTGCAGGCAACATGGAAATTATTCAATCACTTACTAGATCCTGCAGTAGCCTCTGTGAGGAAATTTGAATATCTGTGCAATGATTTTCTCTGTCAGCAATCGTCAGCAATTTTTGGTGCCCTTTTATATCCAGTGGGTGCCGTTTGATTGTTCTATTTTAATTTACACCTTGCAGCTATTTTAAGGTCATGGCTTCTCTGGTGTCAATGATAGGCATTTCTGTTTTAGAATGGAGCCTCACTCTTATGCCTTAGCATATTCATGTGGGGGCTAGAGTGGCACAGCTGATGAAAATGTTTCTTTTTTAGTCAGTATTTAGTGTAAAGGCCCAACTTCTCAAAGTGTGGCCTTCTGTGCCATTTCTGGCCCATTATTTCCCATGATTTCTACCACCCGTGTAATAAGTCATGCCATTGGCATCAGTTAGTTGACGTATTTGCATAGGTAAAAGTGGCAAATTTGTTTAACACAATAACAACATGCATTTATATAGCACCTTTAATGCAGTAATATGATCCAAAGTGCTTCACAGGAGCGTTATCAAACAAAATTTGACATTGAGCCACATAAGGAGATATTAGGACACGTGACCAAAAGCTTGGTCAAAAAGGTAGGTTTTAAGAACCGTCTTAAAGGAGGAGAGAGAGGTAGAGGCAGAGAGGTTTAAAGAGGGAATTCCAGAGCTTAGGGTCTAGGCAGCTGAAGACATAGCCACCAATGTGGAAGCAATGAAAATGGGGATATGCAAGATGCTAGATTTGGAGGCGCGCAGAGATCTCAGAAGGGTTGTGGGGCTGCAGGAGGTTGCAGAGATAGGGGAGGGCGAGGCCATGGAGGGATTTGAAAACAAGGATGAGAATTTTTTTTAATTGAGGCATTGCCAGACTGTGAGCTAATGTAGGTCAGCAAGCACAGGTGTGATGGGTGAGCAGGACTTGGTGCGAGTTATGATACGGGCAGCAGAGTTTTGGATGAGCTCAAGTTGACGGATGGTACAGGGTGGGAGGTCGGTCAAGGGACCATTGGGTTAGTCAAGTCCAGAGGTAATAACGGCATGGATGTGGGACCCAGCAGCAGTTGAGCTGAGGCAGAGGCAGAGATGGGTGATGTTACGGAGGTGGAAGTAAATGTTCTTGGTGATGGCGCCAGAAGATCAGCTCAGGATCAAATAGGACGCCAAGCCTGTGAACCATCTGGTTCAGCCTGAGACAGTGGCCAAGGAGGTGTTGGAATGGGTGGCAAGGAAAATGAGTTTGTGGCGGGGACTGAGGACAATGGGTTCAGTCTTCCCGATATTTAATTGGAGGAAATATCGGCTCATCCAACACTAATTATACAAATTAATTACCAGCCTTACTGCAATAACAGTAACTGCCCAAAGTGGCCCAATGCCTGACAGTCTGAAAAGAGCCTTCAGGCCTCCTCACTCATCTAATCGTCTTTCGGATGAGACGTTAAACCGAGGCCCCGTCTGTTCTCTCAGGTGGACGTAAAAGATCCCATGGCACTATTTGGAAGAAGAGTAGGGGAGTTATTCCCCGGTGTCCTGGCCAATATTTATCCCTCAATCAACATAACAAAAACAGATTATCTGGTCATTTTCACATTGCTGTTTGTGGGAGCTTGCTGTGCGCAAATTGGCTGCCGCGTTTCCCACATTACAACAGTGACTCCACTTCAAAAAGTACTTCATTGGCTGTAAAGCGCTTTGAGACGTCCGGTGGTTGTGAAAGGCGCTATATAAATGCAAGTCTTTCTTTTCTTTAATATATTTCTTTCTTAGCACAGGCAATCTGCTGGTTTAGTATTAACCACTTTAGTCAATTTTATTAAGTATTGTAATGGATATTCTTGCTTCAACATATCTTGTATTGCATTGTTTCTGTGGTGTTGTATTCAAACACTGCACCCACAGTAGATACTACAGGTATCACCATCTTTCTCCAAAAATAAACAGCTTCAGCCCTTTCTTTTCCTATTCAGTAGCTCTTTTTTGTAGTGTTGGAACTAATTAGTAGAACGCTAATTATTTCAACTGTAGTGCAGGAACAAGGGCATGATACTTTTCAAGGAGCTTGTCACTGCAATGGTTTGGATATAGTGCGGGAAATGTTTACTTTAAAGACAGTTCTTTTTTATTTCGGACATGCATAATCTAAGTCAGGAAGAAAATCTCTTTAAAAAGTTTAAGCACTGTACTTTACATACATGTTAGTTGTTGCCAGGGTGAATTGTATTGTGCAAAGAGAACAAAAATCATGCTGTGGACGGTGGGTTTGTGCTGTTAATTCCCACACCACTGAGTTCCCAATCCCAGGCTGCATCACCCTGTGGAAATACTGAGTAAAGACCATACGATCCCCTACAAAGAATGGGAAGACTGGAAGGACAGATATTTCTGGGTCATTATAATGCACTTCCCAATTGCTTGTACAGAGCAACCCAGATAGAGTGCTGATGTAATGTGTATGGAACTGGGTTTGAATAAAATTAAAGAGAAATAGCTGATTTTACAAGAGCACTCTGCGCTATGTTTATTCAACAGCCATGTTCGAACTGATGCGCTACCTCCCAGCTAAGAGCTTACCCAATGATTAACTGTATTACTTCCAGGACTAGGCTCCCTCTGCTGGATACATAGGCAATTTCAGGATCTAGTTTTAGGCCTCAGTTATACTGCTACTTTTGCATTGATGCAAAGCAGTTTTGGGTGTGCATCAATGTGAAAGTGGCAGCCAAATCTGGCGTCAGATCCATATCTGACTCCTGGATGCGCTAAAGCCAACTGGTGTGCGAACCTCTCTGGAGGCTCTCTCACACTGCTTGGGCTTCACTCCAGTTGCAGTATAACTTCAATCTGGCGTTAAATTGGTTTAAAAAGTGTTCAGGTGGCCCACTGGATCTCCTAACTTCTTAATTTTGAGAGAAAACAGACACTACTACCTGTCTTTTAGTATCAAAAAGTAGCCAGCAAGGAAGCAGAGCTGTGTACGTGCGTGTAAACACCTGGCTGGCAGAATTGCAGCATCCAGTTGTGCTTCATGCTCTATAACTACCAGTCCCAGGCAGAATGTGAATTGCAGCCTGCAGTGTAACTCTGGTCCTGCTGGTTGCACTTCCCGCTCTATGACGACCAATCTAAGTGTAAGTCACCGACCAGTCCTCTCAGCTGCAACTGCCACATGGCCCAAGATACAATTCCTCGGGTTCTGTGAGCTCCCTGATGAAGGTACAGAGTTAATATAAAAGTAATGGATTTTTTTAAATCCTTGTTACACCATGACTAACGTAACGGGCCAAGATTTCACCTTATCTGCAGCCATTATATCACATATAAGATATGCTCATGATGTGATGAAAGAGGAAAGAGTCGTGTGTTTTATAATTCAATCTATGACTCTATAACTGAATACTCAAATACTCCATATAAATTCGTGAAACATGGCTTTTCTTTCACTAACATTAAGGTCTTTTTATAACTCACTTGTGGACTGAAACCTGCACTTCACATTTAGATATAGAACACTTTGTTGTCCATAGCTCTTTAGTCTATTAGCTCCCTTTGTTGTCTTATTTGAAAGCAGCCATTCATGCTCACAGAGTACTGTACAATGACATCCATTTTTAACACTCTTTCCTGAATTCATTGAGGAACACAATTTGCCATTGACACGAAAGCTGCCCTACCACTTTCCAATGACAAAGATTAAACAATGTTTTCTTCCAGAGATGAACGACATAATATTCCTTTGCACCTCAACTTTTTGGAGCATTTGATATTTCTGACACTATGCACGACAAAGAATGTCTGCAAGATTACAAAGGTTTTTAGCTGCCATGTTCACCTTTCTGAATCACTGTATTTTGCTTTCTCGTTACACACACACACAGTGTTACAGAAAGGATAATGTATGTCATTAAGGGTTTAATGCAGATTTTATTTTTAGTCAGCAAAGACATTAAGGCGCTAAAGATTGAGGTCATGATAGTTATCATTTCAAATTATTGATCTCCCATGGTCTCCCGTGGGACTGGTGAATTTATCCTCCAGTTAGTATCCTTTTAACACTGTGCATCTAACTAATGCAGACTGCTTGGCTTGAGGTTCATTTCAAACCTATTTAATATATTAAAAGCTTTATGTATAGCACGTGACACACTTTAAATGTGACCATAAAAACTGTTATGCCTTTCAATCAAAAAAAGCATACCAATACTCATTGTTAAGACCTACTCTTACTCCTATTTCTTATGTTCTTATGACTCGTGCCTGGCCACTTAGACCACTTGAGTTGCTGGAAGGGTGAAACATTGGAATTGGATCCAGCAAGAGTCAATGGGGGAAAAATTCAGTTGCTCTGCGCCTCTTGTTAGTGCCCTAAGAGGGCGCTAATGGGGCGCAAAGCAACTAGTGCTCGGGCGCGGCGATGTTTGCGCCGCTAGCGAAATTGACCAGACATTTTGTGACAGTGCTAAACACGACCGCCACGATCTCCTGCGCCTGCAGATCATGACGTCAGTCGAGCGTGCAATGCCCCAGTAGTACCCCGGACCGGGTATTGAGTGGCGCCCCCTGCCTTACCGCCTGCCGCTAGTAATGACAGGTTGAGGGGGACGTTTTGCAGTCGGGAAGGGACTGGGGGAGCGCTATTTAAAGGCGACTGCTTCCTGACTTTTTTTGTCGGCCACATTTTTGCACCACACATTCTGAGAAAGCGAGAGAGACTTCTGGAGAGATTCAACGCTGTGTGAAGGAGTTTTGGGTACTGAGCTGCATCAGGTTCATCTTGATTTGTCCTTCCTTGAATCAATTTGGAAGAGACTATGGGGGCTGCACTCTGAGCTCTTTCCCTGGGCCTCTCCATTGTTCTTTCCAGCAGATTTGATGTACAGGTCTCTCCAGGCCGAGATTCAAGGCTGCAATGAGTAGGGTGTGGATGGAGAGCAAAATCAACCCTCCCCTTTAAGAACTGGCCGGCGCCAGTGTGTCTGTGTTCCATTGCTGACTGACATCACATGAGCTTCGCCAGCGCTCTGAGGTAGCGCCTCGCTCCTCGGCGTTAGCGCCTTAAGAGAGGTGTGTAGTGCCTGATTTAATGCTCCAATCACCTCCAGGGGTGATAGAAGCCAAGTTTGCAGTCGGAAGCGATAATTAGCGCCAGGTGCTAAACTTTGCGCCCAGTCGATAATTGCACTCCAAACGGGGCGATACCGAATGTTTTCCCCAATGCCTCTGGAGGTGGAAGGAAGAAAACAGGGAAAAATACATGGAATATTGCAAAATTTCTCAGTTTGAAGTGTTTGACTCTTTTAACTGCTTTATTAAGACATGGAAGAGGGTTTAATACCCAATTCACAGATTAGAATATCCCAGAAACAGGTGTCAAATGCCAAATCCTGTACAACTGGACACATGTGGGTGGCGGGTGTGGGGAGAGGTGGGAGCGGGGGTAACGATTAAAAAAGCAACTACATGACTAAGGTACAAGTTAACTATGGCTCCAGTCTGTCTGAGAGGTGAGATAATGAGGAGCAAAGGGGAGGGAAGCAACTTTTCAGCACAGCGTATAGTGACAGCACTATTCCCGGCCAGAATGAAGATGATTGGATAATTCCCCCATCAATCAAGCCTGGAAACTGCGCTACTGTAAGTGACTGGCGATTTTATGCACATAATTAGCATTATATAGCTATCCTTCACTCACTGCATTTTGCTGGAGAAATTTATCGGGAGATGCTGGTGTAGTTTTGGTCATGTGTTCAGTTAGAATCATAGAAATTTATGGCACAGAAGGAGGCCATTCTGCCCATTGTGTCTGTGCCGGCCGAAAAAGAGCCATCCAGCCTAATCCCACTTCCCAGCTCTTGGTCCGTAGCTGTAGTGTATGTGCCTTTAAGAGCCCCAGGTGTACTGTAATGCCGGTAATGGCCACTCGGGCTATATAAGCCTGTATATTGTGTTGTATCAGTTAGTTCCCCTCCAGACTTTGTTTAGTAAACACCTGTGACACCAACTCCTGTCTTCAGTGTCTCTATCAACACACGGACACAACAGTGGCGACGAATTGGAAACGGACTTACCTGCAATTCGGCAGCACCTCAAGGACATCGATTCCTCTGGCGTCCAAAGTTGAAGAAAAAATCAAGAAAAAGACAAAGCTGTGGTTCCACCAGCTAGCCAAACTGGTGGCAGGTACTGCAATAATCCTTCCTGGGCGTCGGGCTGGGGCTCCAGCGGCTGGCTCTGCAGCTAGGCCAAGCAGCGAAAGCAGAGGCAAGCAGTAACAGACGGGGAGGGAGCACTCGGGAGATGGCCGGCGCTGCAAGCAGGTCGGCGTTCAGACCTAGAGAGAGAGTCCGGCGGGAACGAGTCTCCAGCTGTAAATAAATAAATAAAAAGAACAGAAACCGCGGGAAACAGCGTTGTCATCGGCAGCAGCGGCGGAGAAGCGCGGGAAGCGCCATATCTTTTCTGCAGAAAAGAAAGAGAAGCGCCATTTTTTTTCTAGGATGCCTAAGTCTGGCAATATTGATGCTGTTGATAACGAGATAGAGGATTGGACCACATATGTGGAAAGAGTGGAGGTATATTGCACCGCAAATGGAATAGAAGATGGAAAAAAAAGCTTCAGTACTGCTAAATCTAATGGGCGCAAAGACATACGGGCTGTTACGAAATTTAATCACTCCAGCCAAACCAAAGGACAAGAATTTTAAAGAAATTGTTGATACCCTACAGGAGCACTTAAACCCAACACCGCTGCTGATAGCGGAACGATTCAAATTCTTCAAGAGAAATCAACACAAGAATGAAAGTAACGCTGATTACCTCACCGAATTAAGAAAGCTATCAAAACACTGCTAATTCGGGGCAGGACTCGCAGATTATCTTCGAGATAAATTCGTCTGCGGTCTCCTAAGTGAAGGAACACAGAAAAGGCTGCTTTCTGAAAAAAATTTAACACTGGACAAGGCTTTCAGTATGGCTGTATCATATGAAGCAGCCGCAAGAGGAGCTGCAGAGATACAACAAAAGACACAGGACTTCGGCACCCATGAAATGACACAGGGTTTCGAGAGATGTTATCACTGCGGCAGATCCACCCATGACCAGAGGGACTGCTGGTTCAAGGACAAAGCATGCAGGCAATGCGGAAAGATTGGACACATTGCACGGGTATGCCGATCTGGACAAAAAAAATCCACGGACAGGAAAAAAAAAAATCAATAAAGAAAAGTACAGAAAGGTACAAATGATGACGGACAGTAGCTCCGAAGACCAGAAGAGCGATAGCGACTCCGAAAACAAGAGACTAAGCTGTCTCAAATTACATAGTGTAATTGCCAAAGATGATTACCAGACCATTTCGGTTACCCTCACGATAGCAGGGTCCCCAGTTAAAATGGAGCTAGATACAGGATCAGCTCTGACCGTCATAAATCGATGGGATTACGAGCGGCTATTTCCGCATAAACCTTTAAAAGACACATCCATTATCTTGAAAACATATACGGGGCAGAAAGTATACCCCAAAGGAAAAATAAAGGTGCTTGTTGTATACAACGGCAAGGAAATACAAAAGTTGTATTTATACATCCTACAAGATGGTGGTCCACCACTGTTGGGACGTGAATGGATCAGGAAAATACGTTTAGACTGGCACTCCATTCAGGCACTGATGGTGGCCAGTAAGAAAAAAAATGATGATGACGTCACACCTGAACGATTAAAAGACATCTTGGCCAACGCCAAAGAAGTGTTTCAAGAGAAACTAGGAACCTTGAAAGGCATCACCGCCTCAATAAAAGTGGAAGATGCAGCAATTCCCAAGTTTTTTAAGGCAAGACCGGTGCCATAAGCAATTCGTCCAGCAGTCGAGGCAGAGCTGGAGAATTTGGAAAAAGCAGGCGTATTATCCAAAATAGATTGGAGCGAGTGGGTAACACCCATCGTCCCAGTCATGAAGAAAGCATTGAATAATGATAAATCTGAAGAACAGAGAAAAATTCGCATCTGTGGAGACTTCAAGGTGACTGTAAACCCGGTCCTTCACACGGTACAGTATCCTCTTCCGAGGATAGAAGATATTTTCGCCTCACTATCCGGAGGGAAACGTTTCACCAAAATTGACTTGGCACAGGCATATCTACAGATGGAGGTTGAAGAGGCCTCTAAAAAATATCTCACGATAAATACAGACAAAGGTCTGTACCAGTACAATCGACTGGTTCTCGGAGTAGCATCCGCACCAGCTATCTGGCAAAGAGCTATGGAGCAAGTCCTCAAAGGGATTCCGGGGACTCAATGCTACCTAGACGACATTCTTGTAACAGGAGAAAATGACAACGAGCACCTTGCCAATTTGGAGCAGGTGCTCACTAGGCTAAGAGAACGGGGCCTACGAGCAAATCGCCCCAAGTGCGAATTTTTCCAAAATCAAATATCATATTGTGGCCACATAATTAATAAGGAAGGGTTGCATAAGTCACCTGAAAAAATTGAAGCGGTCATAAAAGCCCCAGCACCTGAAAATGTTTCACAATTAAGATCGTTCCTGGGATTAATAAATTACTATCATAAATTTTTACCGAACTTATCAACTCTTCTACACCCTCTTAATGAACTGCTACAAACAGGAGTAATTTGGAAATGGAGCGAAGACTGTAAACGTGCCTTCCATAAATGCAAAGACTTAATCACGTCCAAAGAAGTTTTGGCTCATTACAACCCATCACTGCCAATCAGACTGGCGTGCGATGCATCCCCTTATGGCGTAGGAGCAGTATTATCGCATAAATTCCCTGATGGCTCGGAACGGCCGATAGCTTTTGCGTCACGCTCATTGAACTCAGCTGAGCGTAATTATGCCCAAATCGACAGGGAAGCACTCAGCCTGGTATGGGGAGTGAAGAAATTCAACCATTACCTACACGGACAAAAATTTACCTTGTTGACTGACCATCAACCCCTCATCTCCATATTCAACCCTAAAAAGGGTGTTCCCATTATGACAGCGCAAAGGCTACAGAGGTGGTCCCTTTTTCTAGGGGCACACCAATACAACATAGAATACAAAGGATCAAAACAGCATGGGAATGCTGATGGGTTATCGCGCCTACCGTTGCCAACGGTAGAAGAGGCACCTACCGTAGACCCAGTGGAGATTTTCCACTCTACCATAGTGGAATGTCTACCAGTAACAAATTCTGCCATTGAAAGAGAAACGAGAAATGACCCGACTCTCTCACGAGTCTACGATTTAACAGTGAAGGGATGGCCAACACATGGCGAACCACTGTTGCCAGCATTCTCGCAAAGAAGCGAACAACTGTCAGTGTGCTGAGGAACCTTGATGTGTGGATCCAGAGTGGTGATTCCACCCAAACTCCAGGATAAAGTTCTAAAGGAGCTTCACGAGGGGCATCTGGGTGGAGTGAAAATGAAGAACCTAGCCAGGGCGTTTGTATGGTGGCTAGGTATCGATGGAGACATCGAAGAAATGACCAAGAGCTGCCTAGGATGCCAGAAGGTCCAAAACGCTCCACCACAAGCTCCTCTACATCCATGGGAGTGGCCCTCATCTCCCTGGCAAAGGGTACACATTGACTTTGCTGGTCCATTTATGGACTCAATGTTCTTAATCGCGGTTGATGCACACTCCAAGTGGCCGGAGGTAATAAAGATGCCCTCCACCACCACAGAAAAAACCATCACAATATTAAGGACCATATTTGCCAGGAATGGGCTGCCGGAACAGATCTGTTCTGATAATGGACCGCAATTTGTGTCCGAAGAATTCAGGAAGTTCTTAAAAAACAATGGGGTTAAGCACTACACGTCCGCTTCATACCATCCCGCCACCAATGGATTGGCTGAAAGGTTTGTCCAGACCTTCAAGAAGGCCATAAAGGCCATGGGTAATGAAGACATAAAACTTCAGCACAAGGTGGATAACTTCTTGTTCGCATAGAGGAATGCAACACATATGGTTACAAACCAAACTCCCGCCATGATGTTCTTCAATAGAAGCCTAAGATGCCGGCTGGATTTGATCAAGCCAAACATCAGAAGGGACGTGGAGAACCAACAATTTCAAGGCATGAATGAAAGGCCAACTAGAACTTTCCAGATAGGTCAACAAGTTTTGGCCCGGGACTGCCGTACCGAGAAATGGCAGCCTGGAACTATCTGCACACGACTAGGACCGCTGATGTATACCGTGGACATCGGAGAAAGCATAATAAGGCGCCATGCTGACCAAATCATAGAGTCATCCGAAAAGGGACAACCTACACCACAACTCTATATGCCTAATGATGAAGTAGAGATACCCATATCTACCTCCGATCCGGTGATACTGGAACCTGATGAACCCGACACTGGCATTCAAGCCAAATCAGCCTTGCCAAAAGAACCTACTACACCACCAGAAACTACTACACCACCGAGGCGTTATCTGGACCGAGTCAGGAAGGCTCCAGAGAGACTGACTTATAATTAATTAACTGCAGCAATGTGTAAATTATTTTTCTTGTAACATGTAATTAATGATTACTTAAAATATTATGTACTGTTTGGCTAAAAGGGGAGGAATTGTAGTGTATGTGCCTTTAAGAGCCCCAGGTGTACTGTAATGCCGGTAATGGCCACTCGGACTATATAAGCCTGTATATTGTGTTGTATCAGTTAGTTCCCCTCCAGAATTTGTTTAGTAAACACCTGTGAAACCAACTCCTGTCTTCAGTGTCTCTATCAACACACGGACACAACAGTAGCCTTGTAGGTAGAATTATAGAATGGTGACAGCACAGAAGGAGGCCATTTGGCCCGTCAGCTAACACTTCAGCTAGTCCCTCCCTTTCCCCATAGCCCTGCAATTTTTTTCCTTCAGGTACTTATCCAATTCCCTTTTGAAAGCCATGATTGAGTCTGCCTCCACCACCCTCTCAGGCAATGCATTCCAGATCCTAACCACTCGCTGCGTAAAAAAGTTTTTCCTCATGTCGTCTTTGGTTCTTTTGCCAATCACCTTAAATCTGTGTCTTCTGGTTCTCGACCCTTCCGCCAATGGGAACAGTTTCTCTCTACTCTGTCCAGACACCTCATGATTTTGAACACCTTTATCAATCTCCTCTCACCTTCTCTGCTCTAAGCAGAACAACCTCAGCTTCTCTAGTCTATCCATGTAACTGAAGTCCGTCATCCCTGGAATCATTCTCGTAGATCTTTTCTGCATCCTCTCTAAGGCCTTCACATCCTTCCTAAAGTGCGGTGCCCAGAATTGGACACAGTACTCCAGTTGGGGCCGAACTAGTGTTTTGTAATGGTTCATCATAACTTCCTTGCTTTTGTACTCTATGCCTCTATTTATGAAGCCCAGGATCCCGTATGCTTTTTTAACCACTTTCTCAACCTGCCCTGACACCTTCAACGATTTATTCACATATACCCCCAGGTCTCTCTGTTCATGCACCCCCTTTAGAATTGTACCCTTTAGTTTATTGCCTCTCCTCGTTCTTCCTACCAAAATGTATCACTTTGCACTTTTCTGCGTTAAATTTCATCTGCCGCATGTCTGCCCATTTCACCGGCCTGTCTATGTCTTCCTATACTTCCAAGTTTTGTGTCATTTGCAAATTTTGAAATTGTGCCCTGTACACCCAAGTCCAAGTCATTAATATATATCAAGAAAAGCAGTGGTCCTAGTACCGACCCCTGGGGAACACCACTGTATACCTTTCCCCAGTCTGAAAAACAACCGTTCACCACTACTCTCTGTTTCCTGCTACTTAGCCAATTTCGTATCCATGCTGCCACTGTCTCTTTTATTGCATGGGCTTCATCTTTGCTGGCATGCCCGTTGTGTGACACTTTATCAAACGCCTTTTGGAAGTCCATGTACACCACGTCAACTGCATTGCCCTCACCAACCCTCTCTATTACCTCATCAAAAAACTAATCAGTTAGTTAAACACGATTTGCCTTCAACAAATCCGTGTTGGCTTTCCTTAATTAATCCACACTTGTCCAAGTGACTGTTAATTTTGTCCCTGATTAGCATTTCTAAAAGTTTCCCCACTACCGAGGTTAAACTGACTGGCCTATAATTGCTGGGTTTATCCTTACACCCTTTTTTGAACAAGGGTGTAACATTTGCAATCTCTCAGCATCCTAGGATGCATCCCATCCAGTCCTGTTCACTTATCTACTTTAAGTACAGCCAGCCTTTCTAGTACCTCCTCTTTATCAATTTTTATCCCATTCAGTATCTCAACTACCTCCTCTTTCACTATGACTTTGGCAGCATCTTCTTCCTTGGTGAATATTGATGCAAAGTACTCATTTAGTACCTCAGCCAGGCCCTCTGCCTTCATGCGTAGGTCTCCATTTTGGTCCCTAATTGGCCCCACCCCTCCTCTTATTACCCATTTACTATTTATATGCCTATAGAAGACTTTTGAATTTCCTTTTATGTTAGCTGCCAATCTATTCTCATACTCTCTCTTTGCTCCTCTTACTTTCTTTTACACTTCCCCTTTGAACTTTCTATATTCAACCAGATTCTCACTTGTATTCTCAACCTGATCTGTCATATGCGCTCTTTATCTGCTTCGTCTTACTCTCTATCTCTTTCATCATCCAGGGAGCTCTGCCTTTGGTTGCCCTACCTTTCCCCCTCGTGGGAATGTACCTCGACTGTACCCAAACCAACTCCTCTTTAAAGGTAGCCCATTGTTCGAATATAGTTTTGCCTGCCACTCTTTGGTTCCAATTTACCCGGGCCAGATCCGTTCTCAACCCACTGAAATTGGCCTTCCTCCAATTAAGTATTTTTACTCTAGATTGCTCCCTGTCCTTTTCCATAGCTAATCTAAACCTTATGATATTATGATCGCTGTTCCCTAAATGTTTCCCTACTGATACTTGCTTCACCTCATTCCGCAGGACCAGATCCAGCAATGCCTCTTCCTCGTTGGGCTGGAAATGTACTGATCAAGAAATTTCTATGATTTCTATTAACAGGCCATTTGACCCAACCAATCCATGCTGGCATTTATACTCCACTCAAGCTCCCTCCCATCCTTCCTCATATACCCCTCTATTACCTTCTCCCTCATTTGCTTATCTAGCCTTCCCTTAAATGCATCTATACTATTCGCCTCAACCACTCCCACCGGCAGTGAGTTCCACATTCTCACCATTCTCTGGGTAAAGAAGTTTCTTCTGAATTCCCTATTTGATTTCTTGGTGCCTGTCTTATATTGATGGCCTCTAGGTTTGCTCTTCCCCACAAGTGGAAACACTCTAGCCGCGATTTGGCCGGCGCTCAGAGGGTAGGTTTTGGAGGCAGGTCGGGAGTTAACATCCAAATGAATGATGGCGGGCTGCGAACCCGCCACCATCCCACCTCCACGCAACTTTACAAAGTATCGGGTCTGCGAGTCCCGATCAGACCCGACACCAAATAACGGCAGAGCCACTTAAGGCAGTTAACTGCCTGGATAATCCTATTTTGAGAGGCTCTTCACATTTTACAACATTTTCAGCGTGTTGCCCGTCGTGCGACAAACCCACCAACTGATTATGTCGGGTTCAACAACTCGCTGAATTGTTGACAGCCGCTCCTGCAGCATAAAAGCGGACCTGCACCATGGCTGACTCTCAGATGGCAGAACTTTGCGTTTTGAGGTTTTGGAACATATTTTGCAGGTGCATTGAGCTTGTAAGTGTTTAAGCTGAGATCCATATGCACTGTGACCTCCTTGAATAGCCCTCTCCCCACATTGACTGAGCACTTATAATATCTATTCCTCAACTGAGATATATACCAGCGGAATGGGAACCATTTATACCCTTTCATCCTGGTCCTCAGTATCGGAGGAAGAGCAGCCGCGGCAGCAGAACCATCCACCACAAATGCAGCAACAACAAGAGCGCCAACCTCCTCCTCACCCACCTCAAGCTGCACAGGGCAGAGGGCGTCAGCGCAGGCCTGCACATTGCTGCAGGAGATACCCCCAATACAGGGTTTACAGGCCATGGATGAGCTTCCTCAACATGACTTAGCATCAGTGCCAAAGGAGGCTGAGACTTTCGCGAGAGGTAGTCGCTGACATCTGCACAATGCTGCACCAACACCTGGAGCCCAGAGGAACGGGTGGACACCCCTTACCAGTGGCTGTCAAAGTCACCACCGCACGCAACTTCTTTGCTTTGGGGTCCTTTCAGGAATCATCAGCAGACATCAGCGGCATCTCCCAGTTGGCTGCACACACTTGCATCACGCAGGTTACCGATGCCCTCTTTGCAAAATCGCACAATTACATCCACTCCTCCACGGATGAAGCAAGTGTAACCGCGCATGCGGTTGGCTTTGCAAATATGGCAGGCTTCCCAAGGGTGCAGGCCGTCGTAGACTGCACACATGTGGTCATTAGAGCACCCCATCACAACCCAGCTGTATTTGTGAACCGCAAGGGCTTCCACTTCCTTGGTGGTGTGTAACCACAGAAAGAACATCATGCATATTTGCGCCAAGTTCCCTGGCAGTTGCCATGACCGGTTCATCCTGCGGCAATCTAGTGTGCCTCAGCTGTTCAACCCGCCAACCCAACTTTCTGGATGGCTACTTGGAGACAAGGGCTATCCCCTGAAAAAGTGGCTAATGACACAGATGAGGAGGCCATCAAACGAAGCTGAGGAGCAGTACAATGTGAGCCACATTTCCACCAGAAGCATCATAGAGCAAACCATCAGCTTGCTCAAAATGCGGTTCAGATGCCTCGACAGATCTGGTGAAGCCCTACAGTACACACCAGCCAAGGTTTCCAGAATCATCATGGTCTGCTGTCCCCTGCACAACATCGCACAGCAGCGTGGCTTACCACTGCCTGAGGAACAAGTGGCTCAGCGCACAGCCTCCTCAGAAGAGGAGGAGTAGGAGGCAGCAGATGAGGTACACCTTGCAGAGGTGGATGTGCCAATTCCACCAGCATGTGAGCACATTGCTGGCCGTGAGGCAAGGGATACATTAATCCATGCCAGATTTGCGTATGTTTACACGTCAACCACTTGTGGCTGGCACATGGAAATAAATGTCTGGCTGACCTTCTTAACACACCATACAGCATCTGTACAATAAGCTGTGGGTTCCTATCACTCTCACCACCACCATTACAGATAAAAGGCGCCCTGACCCCTCACTGTGCAACTTCCATTTCTGAGCACACATAGGCCAACTCTTTGAATCTTTGCCATCGCATTTCTTTAATACAATTGAAATCACAATGACACATGTTACTTTGTATGAGATCAAAACACCCAAGTGACTACCCTTGTGATTATTTGTGTGTTAACTTTCCCTTACACCTGCTTCTACGCGGTGCTTCCCCCGTGGCTTCAGCAGATGTAGAGGCACCTTGCTCACTTCTATGCTGCGCCTGCTTAGACGCCTTTGGCAGGTGTCCTCTGGGTTTGGGAGCCTGGGAGGACTCCACAACAATCTGCTCCTCCTGCAGCTGTGAAAGGGGCTGAGGTGGCCATCTCAGTTGGGTGAGGAATCTGGGGCTCTGACCAAGGGCTCCGCAGTGACATGAGAGTGTGAGCACTTGGAGAGGAGCCCACACTTCCTTGTTGTCGACCACCAACATTCCACTCATGTGTCACCCGCACTTCACTGCTAGCAAGTGGCTGGAGAGCACCTTGCTGCACATCAGTGGGGCCATGAGGACCCGTCTCTGTACTGACAGTCCTCATAATGGGGACGTCCATGTACCTATGGTTCCTCTCCTCAATAGATGCCCATCTATCCTCCATAGCAGACCATCTATTTAGAAGAGTCACCATGTTCATTTGAGTCTGGCGGTTTATGTCCTCCATGGAGGTTGCCATCCTTTCCATGGTGGCACCTACATTTGCCATTGTGTGCACCACGGCATTGCTTATGTTTGAGATGGACTCCTCCATTCTCTGCACGCTCGCAGTTACCATGGATGCAAACCCTGTCAGAGACTCCTGCACTTGTTCCTGGAGTTCCAGCATTGCTCTCTTTCTGGATGGCCCCAGAGGCACAGCATCTACATGCAGCTGAGCAGAGCTAGGAGCGCCCTGTGGCCTCCAACGAGGACTCTCCACTGCTGTCCCTGTCTCCACCATCTGCTGATGCTCACTTGTGAGCTGTGATACACCAGGTTGTCACTACTCTATGTCGCGAAGGACCCACTGAGGTGTGTGTATCTGCGTTCATTTCTGGTAATGCTGCTCCCTCAGAGGCTGCAGGTTCCTCTGAGGAGTCGTCCGGCTCTTCCTCCTGGACAGTGGGGAGGGGGGCTCTCGATGGTCCTGTGGGGGAGTAAAAGCATGAGTTAGACATGTGATATTTAGGTAGCAGACACATCCTATTGTGCAGATGATCAGAAGTCAATCTATATGAACATCAGATGCCATATCAGTCACTCAAGAAATCTAAATGAGAGGGTTGCAAATCTATTCTGTCACCAGCTTGCTCTACTGCGCCCGTCTCTCCGTCCCCCACTTCCAGCTCCTCTACACCTCCGACGATCTCGATAGCAGCCTCCTCAGCATTTGTTAAATGGGCCATTGAAGATGGGCCTCCTCCTGTCCTCTCCCTCTCCCTCTTACTGTGGGCTTTCTTTTCCTGCAGTGAGGGACACAAGTGGAGTTTCAGCGAGATTAATGGAGTGAGTGTAAAGAATCCATAACATAGATGCTTAGAGGGAGACAAAGATGGAGTGAGGTGCCAATACCAAGGTGCCTCCCTGTGCGTTGTTAGTTGTTGTCATTGCATAACAGTGAGAGCGAGTGTGAGGGCTGCATAGTAGGATGGTGAAGTGATTCTGTACATAGAGAGAGAGGGATGGTTAAGGGTGCAAGGGATGTAAGGGTAAGTTGGGATGTGGAGGAGTAGGTTGACAATGCAGAGTGCTGGTGATGAGAACAGATGTGCTGTGCATAGCAGATCATTGATCCGTTTTCGGCAATGTACCCAGGTGCGTAAACAGAACGACCTAGCACTGACCTTCTCAGCAATTTGCAGCCAGGCTGCCTTGGTTTGCTGAGGAGGCTTCCTCCGGCTACTGGGAGGGAACAGAACCTCATTGCACCCTCTTATCCCCTCCACAAGAGCTTGGAGGAAGTCATCATCAAAGCGAGGCGCAGCCTTTGCTCTTGCAGCAGTCATCTTGCAAAGACTAGTTTTCAGGCGCATCAGAAAGCAAATGAAATCCAAAGGCTACATGGGCTCCTTAAATACACCTGAATTGAAGACATCAGCAGAGGCGAGCAGCAGACCCGAACCCACTGATTGGGTCGGGTAGCCCAGTTAAGAAAAAAATGTTATTTCAGAGCGGCTGAAACCGGCAGCGGGACCGGAACCCGCCGACGAGCCTACCCGACTCCAACCCGCCTCCACTGGGAAAATCGCGGCATCTGTGTTTACTCTATCAGAACCTTTCATAATTTTAAAGGCCGCTATTAGGTCACCCCTCAGCCTTCTCTTTTCAAGAGAAAAGGGACCCAGCCTTTTCATCCTTTCCTGTTAGATATAACCTCACATTCCTGGTATCATCCTCGTAAATCTTTTTTGCACCCTCTCCAGTGCCTCTATATCCTTTTTATAATATGGCAACCAGAACTGTACACAGTGCTCCGAGTGTGGACTCATCAAGGCTCAATCAAAGAATTGCTGGCTTGCAGAGCAACCCAGTTCCTATAACAAACAAAAACTGAAAATGCAGAAAACACCCAGTAGGTCAGGCAGCATCTGTGGAGAAAGAATCAGAGTTAACGTTTGAGGTCGATGACCTTTCATCAGAACTCCGGTTCCAATAACTGCTGATAACTGCAAACTTGCTCTCTTTTTTTTGTGAGCTGTGAAAACCACCAGTGTATAAGACTGGTTGGAGAAACTATAAACCTCGGCCAAGCTATTGATCATAGTGAATCCCGAGGGAGAAAGAGCAAGTGTGCAAATTGCAGTAAGTAAAACCAAAGACCTGTACAACTTATCAAAAGAGATCTGGCTTAATCAAGGAATGAAGCTTGTGCAAATTGTTGGGTGCGTTCCACAGTTTATACAGTATTGTGCATATACAGGAAACTCTCGATTTACCGGCACCTAAAATAACCGGAAATCTCTGTTAACCGGCAAAATTCAGGAGTAGGTTCAGGTAAGTTTTACTTCATATTAGTGTAGAAGTGCCTTACTTCTTAGCTCTGGGAAATGACTCAATACACACTTGGATTCGTCCGACGGACAGGCCTTTTATTTCACTTCTTGCAAGGGGAATCAGCACCTCTACTCAAGGGGTGAGGCTACTATTCCAATGATACAGCGTAAGCGTTCCATATTTATACAGTGTAACAAACAAGTTTGATTGACATTCCTTTGTTCCTCTATCAGGATACATTTTAGATTAATCATCAGGTAGAAATAACATATTGACAGAAGGATCCTGGACACATAAGTCAACCGTTAATCTATAACAGGGCATGAATCGTGTAACCGGAGGTCCTCTTTAATCATATATTGGGAGGCTAGCTTTGCTTACGGTCACAAGTTATCAGGTCATTGGTACATCAAAGGAACTCATTATTTCACTTCTACATTCTCATTAGGTGGGCAGACATCTGTTCTTGGCTGTAGTTCGAGTACGTGCAATAGCTCTAGTTACACATCGACACTTGCCCAGTGTCAAGTCTGAAAACTTTTACCCAGCAAGCACTTGAAATTAACCCCTTATATCATGTAGATTTCCTCAATAGTGGCCGTTCCTGGATCTGCGGCCATGTAACCGGGGTTCCTGCACCTGTTGCTATGCAACAGGGACGCCTGGATCTGTGGCCGTGTATGGGGCTCTCGTACCTTTTAACTATACCTCTCTGTAATCCGGACTTTTTGATAAAGCGGCACCACGCCGGTCCCATCGGTGCCGGATAAAAAAGAGTTTCCTGTAGTTTACATTCTGTAGGTAGTTAACTTATTTAAATTACCTTGGGTAATAAAGTTTTTATTACTGCCAGTTGGGATCTGTGTTTGTAACCATATAGTTGTTAATCACAATCTACTGCAGCCCATGCAGTGCAGCTCTCTTTAATATCAAACACAAAGATGTGATAAAACGTGTCCTGTAAGCTTGTTTATAATCTTCACTGTGTCATACATTGGCACTAATGTCTTGAATACTACTTTGGCTACTCAACAAAGTAATATTTATCAGGACCCGTACGAATTTTAAAGTGGTTGTTTATCTCACATTAGCATTATAGAGAAGTTCCTGACACAAGGGAGTAATCTGTCTTTTCATAACCCTAAACATTTATTACACTTCCACTTGGCACCATCCAGCACTTTCAATCCTCTGACTGCAGCTGAAATGAAAATTGCATCTTCAGCAGTAGGTTCTATTAGAGTAATTAGTCCCTGGCAAATCTTTTGGAATCCCAAGGGATTTTTATTAGCGGTTTGAACAACCCAAATAACCCTATGGACAAAGCTGTATGTAACATTCTGGGAACGTTGCTAAAGCTGGTATGAACCTAATTGTACCGTTAAATGACTATCTCTGCGTCAATGTACAGTGGTTCCCTTTAACTCAAATTGCCAATTTTACTGTAGGTTGCGCTAAAGCAAAGTGCTGTGGAACCATCTCTGGCAGGTGGTCTTGCACTGTGCAAGTCTCTTATAACAGTAACCTGATGCAAAGCCAAGTTAAAAATGTCCCCAGGTGGTCTCCAATGGACCACAAGAGAAGTTTTTAATGTTAGGAGGCAACCCCTTGCTCCTACCAGCACTCATCCAATGTTGAGATGTACCCATCTGCCAGAAGAGCTCCTTCATCTCTGGCCAGTCTTCAGTGCGTAGTCAGCAGTATAACTCAGATCTGCTGGCTGAGCATTGCACTCTATGGGTATTGCTCTAAGACTGGAGGTTCCTGCAGTATAGTGACACTTTAAGGGGTCAACTTCAAAAGCTTTGTAGTTGCGTAGACAATCCATGCTTTCAGATTTCCCAAAGACAGCCTGAAAAATAGCTTACATCTCAAACATGTTTGTTTTCAAACCTTCAAGTCCATTGGTTATTTATTTTACCTCTCAAATCCCTTTTTTATCCACTAATCCAGCTATTACATTTGACCCTGCGCAATATAAATAAGGATGATGCTGTATTAATATCCATCTTTGTGGTACAGTCTTCTGTTTCAGATCCATGTAAAATCTGTGTACATACACTGTAATTTAATGTATTTTTGCAGTAGGGATTAAGACAATAGTGGTTCCTATCAGATTGTCTGCAAAAGCTGCTCAGTCAGAGATTAAGCAGAAAGGAAAGTTTAGACATTGGATTTTTTTCTGAGGTAGAAACAGATGGTTGCTTTGTTCTTTCGGCGTTCCGGTAATTCTGTTTTTTTATGTGCAAATACTCCGTATCCTGGATAATACTATTTTACTGTGCGATGTTCAAAGCTTTATTCATGTTTGCTCCTGTCGTCCCATATGCCAACAATGTAAGTCACAGGATAATAATATAAAAGATAGTGTAAGCCACACTTCCTTAATTCAGACAATAGGCTGCCAATGGTGGATTAAATATTTACTTAGAGGAACCATACACGCCGAATGGCTTAACATGTTTAGCCAGTGACTAGCTGAGCCCTACAAACCAGGAGGATCCCAGGGCTGTGTGCTGAGTTAGCTGATGTCAGCTGGGGTGATGGTAGCATTCTTTATTGTCCTCATTTTTAATCAGATTCTTATCCAATCCCACATTCTACTGGATTCTCAGTTGGTAGCACTCTTCGGCTCCTGAGTCAGGAGGTTGTGGGTCTCAAGTCCCACTCTCAGAGGCTTGAGCACAAAAATCTAGGCTGACACTCCAGCGCAGTACTGAGGGAGTGCTGCACTGTCGGAGGTACTGCTTTCGGATGAGATGGTGAAACGAGGCCCTGCCTACGCTCTCAGGTGGACGTAAAAGGTCCCATGGCACTGCTTTGAAGAAGAGCAGGGTGTTCTCCCTAGTGTCCTGGTCAATATTTATCCCTCAACCAACATCACTAAAACAGATTATCTGGCCAATATCTCATTGCTTTTTGTGGGATCTTACAGTGTGCAAATTGGCTGCCAAGTATCCTACATTATGAAGTGACTACGCTTCAAAATACTTCATTGGCTGGAAAGCGCTGTGGTACATCCTGAGGCTGTGAAAGGTGCTCTAAAAGTGCAAGTCTTTCTTTACCTTTTATTGATGCCAAGCCAGTGAGCCTGTAGATTCTTGGCTCAGATTTCTTAACCTTTTTAAATACAACTGCCACATTTCCCTGCTTCCAGAACCTCACCAGTGCCCAAGAAACCTTCCAAAACACCAGCCAGTGTTCATCAGATTTCATCCTTTGCCTCTTTCAGCACCTTATGACACTTAACACCTGACCCCGGGGATTTGCTAGTTTTAGGTCACCCAAACTTAGCAAGTACCTGTGCAATATTGACTTCAAAATCTTCTAGGATATAGGGCACACTATAGATATTAGATAGAAAGTAGTGAATACTTCTGGTAAATATTAACTTCATGTTACAAATCAGCAAGGTTAAAATAATTAATGAAACTGTGTGAGAAAAGAGTGCGACAGGGGTTTTGATCTTAAAAGGTCTCCTTGATCTTTATGTCGGCTCCTCAAACATGACAGAGCTCCCTGATACTTCAGACTAGCCATGTCACTGTACCCTGCATTTACATTGGTTAATCCTATTGCGAACTACATTATATTCGGTAACAAATCCTGTTTTAACCTAGGTGTAAGCTATAGCTATAATATGATATTTACATAGAAAGTAAATGCTAATATAGTGTTCATTAGAATAACTTGTTAACAGTACAGATCTGGTGGTTAGGAATATATTACCAGCATTAGCTCAGTCTAATGGGGGGAATGTAGTGTGTGGAGGGGAGGAAAGAGTTGGGAGGTGATGATCAAAAACAGATGGTCAAAGTTTACCAAGGCTTCAAAATGCTGAAGGATAGCATGATCTGACAGAAAAATAGAGAGTTGGCCAAGTAAAGAAAGAAACTGCATTTATATAGCACCTTTCATATCCACAAAACATACCAAAGAATGTTACGAACAAAGAACTACTGTTGAAGTGTAGTCTTTTTGTTTTGTAGGCAAATGAAACACCAAATTTGTACACATCAAAGTTTTTTTTTAATTAGTTCCGGGATGTGGGCGTCGTTGGCAAGGCCAGCATTTATTGCCCATCCCTAGTTGCCCTCGAGAAGGTGGTGGTGAGCTGCCTTCTTGAACCGCTGCAGTCCATGTGGTGAAAGTACTCCCACAGTGCTGTTAGGGAGAGAGTTCCAGGATTTTGAGCTAGCGACGATGAAGGAACGGTGATATATTTCTAAGTCAGAATGGTGTGTAACTTGGAGGGGAACTTGGAGGTGGTGGTGCTCCCATGTGCCTGCTGCCCTTGTCCTTCTAGGTGGAAGAGGTTGCAGGTTTAGGAGGTGCTGTCGAAGAAGCCTTGGCGAGTTGCTGCAGTGCATCCTGTAGATGGTACACACTGCAGCCACAGTACGCCTGTGGTGGAGGAAGTGAATGTTTAAGGTGGTAGATGGGGTACCAATCAAGCAGGCTGCTTTGTCCTGGATGGTGTCGAGCTTCTTGAGTGTTAAGTGGAGAGTATTCCATCACACTCCTGACTTGTGCCTTGTAGAGGCTTTGCGGAGTCAGGAGGTGAGACACTCGCCACAGAATACCCAGTCTCTGACCCACTCTTGTAGCCATAGTATTTATGTGGCTGGTCCAGTTGGGTTTCAGGTCAATGGTGACCCCCAGGATGTTGATGGTGGGGGATTTGGTGATGGTAATACTGTTCAATGTCAAGGGGAGGTGGTTAGACTCTCGCTTGTTGAAGATAGTCATTGCCTGGCACTTGTGTGGTGTGAATGTTACTTGCCACTTATCAGCCCAAGCCTGAATGTCGTCCAGGTCTTGTTGCATGAAGATGGTTGGGCCTAGGACACTGCCCTGAGGAACTCTTGCAGCGATGTCCTGGGGCTGAGATGAGTGACCTCCAACAACCACAACCATCTTCCTTTGTGTTAGGTAGGACTCCAGCCAGTGGAGAATTTTGCCCCTGATTCCCATTGACTTCAATTTTACTAGGGCTACTTGATGCCATACCTGGGCAGTTTTCCACATTGCCGGGTAGATGCCAGTGTTGTAGCTGTACTGGAACAGCTTGGCTAGAGGCGTGGCTAGTTCTGGAGCACAAGTCTTGAGCACGATAGCCGGGATGTTGTTGGGGCCCATAGCCTTTGCTGTACCCAATGCGCTCAGCCGTTTCTTGATATCACATGGAGTGAATTGAATTGGCTAAAGACTGGCCTCTGTGATGGTGGGGACTTCAGGAGGAGGCCGATATGGATCATCCACTCAGCACTTCTGGCTGAAGATGGTTGCAAATGCTTCAGCCTTGGCTTTTGCACTCACGTGCTGGGCTCCACCATTATTGAGGATGGGGATATTCATGGAGCCTCCTCCTCCCATTAGTTGTTTAATTGTCTACCACCATTCATGACTAGATGTGGCAGAACTGCAGAGATTTGATCTGTTCCATTGATTGTGGGCTCGCTTAGCTCTCTCTATAGCATGCTGCTTCCGCTTTTCAGCAGGCATGTAGTCCTGTGTTGCAGGTTCTCCAGGTTGACACCTCATTTTTAGGTACGCCTGGTGCTACTACTGGCATGCTTTTCTGCACTCCTCATCGAACCAGGGTTGGTTCCTTGGCTTGATGGTAATGGTAGAGTGAGGGATATGCCGGGCTGTGATGTTACAGATTGTGGTGGAATACAATTCTGCTGCTGCTGATGGCTCACAGTGCCTCATGGATGCCCAGTTTTGAGCTGCTAGATCTGTTCTATATCTATCCCATTTAGCACAGTGGTAGTACCACATAACATGATGGAGGGTGTCCTCAGTGTGAAGATGGGACTTCATCTCCACAAAGACTGTGCGGTGGTCACTGCTACCAATACTGTTATGGACAGATGCATTTGCGACAGATAGTTTGGTGGGGACAAGGTCAAGTAGTTTTTTCCCTCGTGTTGGTTGTCTCACCACCTGCCGCAGGCCCAGACTGGCAGTTATGTCCTTCAGGACTCGGCCAGCTCGGTCAGTAATGGTGCTACCCAGCCAATCTTGGTCGTCGTCGTCGTCGTACGTGTCTTCATACTGTTCCCTTTGGGGAACTGTTTGAAGTGGTGGAAGGATTTCTGGCCGCGATTAACGCTCCTTCCGTGACTGTAACCATCTTCGTACCAGCCATTAGGGTGGTTAGTCCTATGGCGGGAGGGTTTTACGGGCTCCCACAACCCGCCAATCTTGGTGATGGACATTGAAGTCCCCCACCCATAGTATATTCTGTGCCTTTGCTACCCTCAGTGTTTCTTACAAGTGGTGTTCAACATGGAGGAGAACTGATTCATCAGCTGAGGGAGGGCGGTAGGTGGTAATCAGCAGGAGGTTTCCTTGCCCATGCTTGACCTGAAGCCATGAGACTTCATGGGGTCCAGTGTCAATGTTGAGGACTCCCAGGGCCTCTCCCTCCCAACTGTATTCCACTGTGCCGCCACCTCTGTTGGGTCTGTCCTGCTGGTGCAGGACACTATCACTATCACTAAGGAAATAGTACTTGGTAAAATAATGGGACTAAAAGGCAACAAGTCCCCTAGACCAGATGGCCTGCATCCCAGGGTCTTAAAAGAAGTGGCTGCAGAGATAGTGGATGCATTGGTTGCAATATACCAAAATCCCCTGGACTCTGGAGAGGTCCTAGCAGATTGGAAAACTGCAAATGTATCACCCCTGTTTAAGAAAGGAGGGAGACAGAAAGCAGGAAACTATAGACCAGTTAGCCTAACATCTGTCATTGGGAAAATGTTGGAGTCCTTCATTAAGGAAGCAGTAGCAGGGCATTTAGAAAAATGTACTGCAGTCAAACAGAGTCAGCATGGTTTTAGGAAAGGGAAATCATGTTTAACAAATTTGCTGCAGTTCTTTGAGGATGTAACAAGCTGGGTGGACAAGGGTGAGCCAGTGGATGTGGTGTATTTGGATTTCCAGAAGGCATTTGATAAGGTGCCACATAAAAGATTACTGCATAAGATAAGAGCTCACAGAGTTGGGGGTAATATATTAGCATGGATAGAGAATTGGCTAACTAACAGAAAGCAGAGAGTCAGGGTAAATGGGTCATTTTTTGGTTGGCAAACAGTAACTAGTGGGGTGCCACGAGGATCGATGCTGGGGCCCCAACTATTTACAATCTACATTAATGACTTGGATGAAGGGATTGAGTGTAATGTAGCCAAGTTTGCGGATGATACAAAGATGGGTGGGAAGCAAGTTGTGCAGAGGACTCAAAATCTGCAAAGGTTTATAGACAGGCTAGGTGAGTGGGCAAACATTTGGCAGATGGAGTATAATGTGGGAAAGTGCAAGGTTATCCACTTTGGCAGGAAAAATAAAAAAGCAAACTATTATTTAAATGGAGAGAGATTACCAAATGCTACAGTTCAGAGGGACCTGGGGTCCTTGTGCATGAAACACAAAAAGTTAGCATGCAGGTACAGCAAGTAATCAAAAAGGCAAATGGAATGTTGGCCTTTATTGCAAGGGGGTTGGAGTATAAAAGCAGGGAAGTCCTGCTACAACTGTGCAAGGTATTGGTGAGACCACACCTTGAGTACTGCGTACAGTTTTGGTCTCCTTATTTAAGGAAGGATATACTTGCATTGGAGACAGTGCAGAGACGATTCACTAGGTTAATTCCAGAGATGAGGGAGTTGACTTATGAGGAAAGGTTGAGCAGGTTGGGCCTATACTTATTGGAATTTAGAAGAATGAGAGGTGATCTTATCGAAACATATAAGATACTGAGGGGGCTTGACAAGGTAGATGCAGAGAGGATGTTTCCCCTCGTGGGGAAATCTAGAACTCGGGGGCACAGTCTCAGAATAAAGGGTCGCCCTTTTAGAACTGAGATGAGGAGGAACTTCTTCTCTCAGAGGGTCATAAATTTGTGGAATTCTCTGCCCCAGAGAGCTGTGGAGGCTGGGTCATTAAATACATTTAAAGTGGAGATAGACAAATTTTTGCAAGGTAAGGGAGTGAAGGGTTATGGGGAGTAGGCTGGGAAGTGGCTTTGAGCCCAAGGTCAGCCATGATTTTATTGATTGGCAGAGCAGGCTCGAGGGGCCAAGTGGCCTATTCCTGCTCCTATTTCTTATGTTCTTATGTTCTTATGTGCGACAGGACATACCCAGGGATGGTGATGGAGAAATCTGGGACATTGGCTGAAAGGTATGATTCTGTGAGTATGACTATGTCAGGCTGTTGCTTGACTAGTCTGTGGGACAGCTCTCCCAATTTTGGCACAAGTCCCCAGATGTTAGTGAGGAGGACTTTGCAGGGTCGACTGGGCTGGGTGTGCCCTTGTCGTGTCCAAAAAGGTGCCTAGTTCGATGCCGGGTGGTCCATCCGGTTTTATCCTTATTATTGTTTTTCGTTGCAGTTTGTTACAACTGAGTGGTTTGCTGGGCCATTTCAGAGGGCAGTTAAGAGTCAACCACATTGCTGTGGGTCTGGAGTCACATATAGACCAGACCAGGTAAGGACGGTTAAGTTCCACAAACAGCAAACATGATTAATGGCCAGTTAAATGGTTTTGGTACAGAATGAGGGATAAATCCTGGCCAAGACACCAGGAGAACTCCCTTGCACTTCTTCAAATAGTCCCACGGGATCTTTTACACCCACCTGAACAAATAGCATTTCCAACAATGCAGCATTCCGTCAGTACTGCACTATAGTGTCAGCCTACATTATATGCTGAAGTGCTGGGGTAGAACTAGAACCCAAAATCCTCTGACTCAGCGGCAAGCGTGCTACCACTGAGCCCAGCCAACAGCGTTCTCTAAAACGGCAGCACGACACAGCACTTGATGCTATCAGGCACCTCAAACAGCCCGTCCATTACCTTTTAGCCCAGGAATGTGGGGCAGGAGGAGAGAGAAACCCGAAGAGTAAAGCTGTCTTTAATGCCAACCTACTGGTATTCATTACTGTTATGGTTTCATCTGTACAGCCAAAACAGCATCCTGGCTGACGGTTATCATGTTTATGGAAAGCTGCCATTAACTGCTGAGAGAAACACTCATTGTGCTACATAAAGACACTTTCGTGTTGCTTGTTCTTGGTGTAGATTTATAAACTGGTGACAGTCCATTAACAGCTGCTGTAATATTAAAACAGATTAATGCTTAAAAAAATGTGTATAACAGGTATGTACAAATCATGCAAACATTTTGTGACTCTGAGGGATTTTTTATGGGAGGGGTGCTTTTGCTGATTAGGAGCATGGATGTGGATGTTGGGGAAGGTTATATTTTTTCATTTATTACTCCCAAGGCATCAACTCAGCAATAACCTGCTAACTGATGCCCAGTTTGGGTTCCGCCAGGGCCACTCAGCTCCTGACCTCATTACAGCCTTGGTCCAAACATGGACAAAAGAGCTGAACTCAAGAGGTGAGGTGAGAGTGACTGCCCTTGACATCAAGGCAGCATTTGATCGAGTGTGGCATCAAGGAGCCCTAGCAAAACTGAAGTCAATGGGAATCAAGGGGAAAACTCTCCATTGGTTGGAATCATACCTAGCACAAAGGAAGTTGGCTGTGGTTGTTGGAGGTCATTCATCTCAATCACATGACATCACTGCAGGAGTTCCTCAGGGCAGTGTCCTAGGCCCAACCATCTTCAGCTGTTTCATCAATGACCTTCCCTCCATCATAAGGTCAGAAGTGGGGATGTTCGCTGATGATTGCACACTGTTCAGCACCATTCGAGACTCGTCAGATACTGACGCAGTCCGTGTCCATATGCAGCAAGACCTGGACAACATTCAGACTTGGGCTGACAAGTGGCAAGTAACATTCGCAACACACAAGTGCCAGGCAATGACCATCTCCAACAAGCGAGACTCTAACCATCTCCCCTT
Source organism: Somniosus microcephalus (assembly GCF_052327205.1). Lineage (NCBI taxonomy): Eukaryota > Metazoa > Chordata > Chondrichthyes > Squaliformes > Somniosidae > Somniosus > Somniosus microcephalus. Next base: position 31,531,355 of record NC_141012.1, on the reverse strand, counting down.
GACATTCAATGGCATTACCATCGCTGAATCCCCCACTATCAACATCCTGGGGGTTACCATTGATCAGAAACTGAACTGGACCAGCCATATAAATACTGTGGCTACAAGAGCAGGCCAGAGGCTGGGAATTCTGCAGCGAGTGTCTCACCTCCTGACTCCCCAAAGCCTTTCCACCATCTACAAGGCACAAATAAGGAGTGTGATGGAATACTCTCCACTTGCCTGGATGAGTGCAGCTCCAACAACACTCAAGAAGCTCGACACCATTCAGGATAAAGCAGCCCGCTTGATTGGCACTCCATCCACCACCTTCAACATTCACTCCCTCCACCACCGGCGCACTGTGGCTGCAGTGTGTACCATCTACAAGATGCACTGCAGCAACTCGCCAAAGCTCCTTCAACAGCACCTTCCAAACCCGCGACCTCTACCACTTAGAAGGACAAGGGCAGCAGACGCATGGGAACATCACCACCTACAAGTTCCCCTCCAAGCCACACACCATCCTGACTTGGACCTGTATCGCCATTCCTTCACTGTCGCTGGGCCAAAATCCTGGAACTCCCTTCCTAACAGCATTGTGGGTGTACCTACACCATATGGACTGCAGCGGTTCAAGAAGGTGGCTCACCACCATCTTCGCAAGGGCAATTAGGGATGGGCACTAAATGCAGGCCTAGCCAGCGACGCCCACATCCCATCAATGAATTAAAAAAAAGACTCTCAGATGAAGACATAGGGTGGAGTTGCTGTAAAGTATGGAACTGTTTGCATTGTCAGGCGAGGATTAGGCTCTACTAAAGCCTTCTCACCCTTTCTGCAGGAATATCCAACCAACACTAAGGATTGGCTTCCCCTCTCTGTAGTGAGGTGCCGGTGGGATGGAAGTTAAGCTCAGCCCTCTGACTGCTGTAACCCTGTCGTCCTTGTTTTCAAATCCCTCCATAGCCTCCCCCCTCCCTATCTCTGTAACATCCTCCAGCCCTAAAAACCCCTGAGATCACTGCGCTCCTCCATTTCTGGCCTCTTGTGCATCCCCAATTTTAGTCACTCCACCATTGGTGGCCGTGCCTTCTGGTGCCCAGGCCCTAAGCTCTGGAATTCCCTCGCTAAACCTCTCCGCCTCGCTACCTCTCTCTCCTCCTTTAGGATGCTCTTTAAACCTTACCTCTTTGAGCAAGCTTTTGGTCATCGATTCTAATATCTCCTTATGTGGCTCAGTCAAATTTTGTTTGTTAATTGCTCCTGTGAAGCGTCTTGGGACATTTCACTACCTTCGTAATAAGGTGGATGAATTAGCTGCGCAAATAGAGGTAAACGAATATGATTTGATTGGGATTACGGAAACATGGCTCCAGGGTGGCGAAGGCTGGGAACTCAACATCCAGGGGTATTCAATATTCAGGAAAGACAGGCAAAAAGGAAAGGGAGGTGGGGTAGCATTGCTTGTTAAAGAAGGGATTAACACAATTGTAAGGAAGGATATTAGCACTGATGATGTGGAATCTGTAATAATAATAATAATAGTAATAATAATAATCAACTTTATTGTCATTGTTAGTGCACAAGTGCAGTACAACGAAATGTAGGCTTGCGGCTCCCGAGAGTGTACATTTTGATTAGGACATTTAACATTCAACATTCATTTGGCTTGTAATACATAAACATAAACATAATAAAGTGCATTGGCAGATGTGCGGGCTTTAGAGTTTATTTGTAGAGTTCAGTAGGATGACAGCCCTGGGAAAGAAGCTGTTCCTAAATCTGGTCGTTCGGGTGCGAATGCATCTGTAGCATCTCCCAGATGGCAGGGGGGTGAACAAACTGTGGCTGGGGTGGGTAGGGCCTTTGATGATGGTCAGTGACCTCCGTAAACAGCGTTTCTGGTAGATGTTCTCTATGGTCGGTAGCCGGGTGCCGGTAATGCATTGGGCAGTTTTGACTACCCACTGCAGGGCTTTCCGGTCACAGGAGCTACAGCTGCCATACCACACTGTGATACAGTTCGTCAGGATGCTCTCTATTGTGCAGCGGTAAAAGTTAGAGAGGATCAGGGGTGACAGGTTACATCCCTTCAGCCTCCTTAGGAAATATAGGCGCTGCTGGGCCTTCTTCACCAAAGAGGAGGTATTGAGGGACCAGGAGAGGTCTTCCGTGATGTGGACTCCGAGGAAATTAAAGCTGCCCACCCTTTCCACCACAGCCCCATGGATGTGGATGGGGGTGTGACTTCCGCCTTTAGACCAAGGGGCAGAAAACATTAGTGGGAGTGGTATATAGACCTCCAAACAGTAATGCGGAGGTTGGGGATGGCATTAACAGGGAAATTAGAGAAGCGTGCAATAAGGGCACAGCAGTCATCATGGGTGACTTTAATCTACATATAGATTGGGCTAACCAAATTAGTAACAACACTGTGGAGGAGGAATTCCTGGAGTGTTTGCGGGATGGTTTCCTGGACCAATATGTCGAGGAACCAACCAGAGATCAGGCCATCTTAGACTGGGTATTATGTAATGAGAAAGGATTAATTAGCAATCTTGTTGTACGAGGCCCCCTGGGTTGGAGCGATCATAATATGATCGAATTCTTCATTAAGATGGAGAATGAAGTAGTTGACTCAGAGACTAGGGTCCTGAATTTAAATAAAGGAAACTACGATGGTCTGAGGCGCGAGTTGGGTAGGATTGATTGGGGAATGTCACTCAAAGGGTTAACAGTGGATAGGCAATGGCAAACATTCAAAGACCGCATGGATGAACTACAGAATTTGTTCATCCCAGTTTGGTATAAAAATAAAACAAAAAAGGTGACTCAACCTTGGCTAATGAGGGAAATTAGGGATAGCATAAGATCCAAGGAGAGGACATATAAATTGGCCAGAAAAAGCAGTAAACCAGAGGATTTGGAGCAGTTTAGGATTCAACAAAGGAGGACAAAGGGATTAATTAAGAAAGGGAAAATAGAATATGAGAGTAAGCTTGCAGGGAACATAAAAACTGACTGTAAAAGCTTTTATAGATATGTGAAGAGAAAAAGATTGGTGAAGTCAAGCGTAGGTCCCTTGCAGACAGAATCAGGGGAATTTATAATGGGGAACAAAGAAATGGCAGACCAATCAAATACATATTTTGGTTCTGTCTTCACAAAGGAGGACAAAAATAACCTCCCAGAGATGTCGGGGAACATAGGGTCTGATGGAAGGGAGGAACTGAAAGAAATCAGTATTTGTAGGGAAATGGTGTTAGGGAAATTGTTGGGATTGAAGGCTGATAAATCCCCAGGGCCTGATAATTTACATCCTAGGGTACTTAAGGAAGTGGCCCTAGAATTAATAGATGCATTGCTGATCATCTTCCAAAATTCGATGGAATCTGGAACAGTACCCATGGATTGTAGGGTAGCTAATGTTACCCTACTATTCAAAAAAGGTTGTAGAGAGAAAACGGGGAATTACAGACCGGTAAGCCTGACATCGGTAGTGGGGAAAATGCTAGAGTCCATTATAAAAGATGTAATAGAAGAGCCCTTGGAAAACAGTGACAGGATCGGACAAAGTCAACATGGATTTACAAAAGGTAAATCGTGCTTGACTAATCTACTGGAATTTTTTGAGGATGTAACTAGTAACATAGATAAGGGAGAACCAGTGGATGTGGTGTATTTGGACATTCAGAAGGCTTTTGATAAGGTCCCACATAAGAGATTAGCGTGTAAAGTTAAGGCACATTGGATTGGGGGCAAGGTATTGACTTGGATAGAGAACTGGTTGGCAGACAGAAAGCAAAGAGTTGGAATAAACGGATCTTTTTCCGAGTGGCAGGCAGTGACTAGTGGGGTACCGCAGAGATCGGTCCTTGGGCCCCAGCTATTCACAATATATATTAATGATCTAGACAAGGGAACTAGATGTAATATCTCCAAATTTGCAGACGACACAAAGCTGGGTGGGTGTGTGTGCTGTGAGGAGGATGCTGAGAAACTACAGGATGATTTGGACAGGTTGGGTGATTGGGCAGAAGCATGGCAGATGCAATATAATGTGGATAAATGTGAGGTTATCCACTTTGGTGGCAAAAACAGGAAGGCAGATTATTATCTGAATGGCAATAGATTGGGAGAAGGGGAAGTGCAACGAGACCTGGGTGTCCTTGTGCACCAGTCGCTGAAGGTAAGCATGCAGGTGCAGCAGGCGATTAAGAAGGCAAATGGTATGATGGCCTTCATAGCGAAAGGGTTTGAGTACAGGAACAAGGATGTCTTGCTGCAGTTGTACAGGGCCTTGGTGAGACCACATCTTGAGTATTGTGTGCAGTTTTGGTCGCCTTATCTGAGGAAGGATATTCTTGCCATGGAAGGAGTTTAGCGAAGATTCACCAGGCTGATACCTGGGATGGCAGGAATGAAGTATGAGGAGAAATTGGGACGATTGTGCTTGTACTCGCTGGAGTTTAGAAGAATGAGAGGGGATCTCATTGAAACGTATAAAATTCTGACAGGACTGGACAGACTAGATGTAGGGAGGATGTTCCCGATGGTCGGGGAGTCCAGAACCAGGGGTCATAAGTCTAAGGATAAGGGGTAGGGCTTTTAGGACAGAAATGAGGAGGAATTTCTTCACCCAGAGAGTGGTGAACCTGTGGAATTCTCTACCACAGAAGGCAGTAGAGGCCAATACATTAAATATATTCAAGAAGGAGTTGGATATATTTCTTAAGGCTAAAGGGATCAAGGGATATTGGGAGAAAGCAGGGACTGGGTACTGAACTTGGATGATCAGCCATGATCGCATTGAATGGCGGAGCAGGCTCAAGGGGCCAAGTGGCCTACTCCTGCTCCTATCTTCTATGTTCTATGTTATCTATGTTTCTATTAGAGGCGCTATATAAATGCAAATTGTTGTTGAATCTTTTTCCTGGATCAGAGTTCATTCAGCATGCAGGTACAGCTGTCGGCGGAATTTCGGTCAACGTGAGGGAGACCTCTGCTGCCAATGAGAGAAATCCTGACAATGCTGCAGCAGCCAAAGAGGATGGAGGCCAGATTAAAGAGTCAGAAGATCTCATTAGATGTCAGGTAAGAGATTGGGCTGAAATGGAGGGAGAAGAGGCCTCTGCAAAGCCTGGTCCCTCCATTTACAAAATTTTAGGCCATTACCACCATTACCCGGTCCTACCCAGGGTGAGATGAAGTAAGGTGGGTGGAGACGCCTGTGTAGCATAGACCCGTTGGGCCGAATGGCCTGTTTCTGTAATACTGCCACCTTTCACAAGGTGGTCTCAGGGAGCAGCTGCAAGAAGGGCAAAAGGGAGGGAAAATGAGGTGGGAAGCTTTTCCTTATCCTCTGAAAACTGACATTTCCATGTAGCAGGAGGTGAAAGAGGTGGTCTTGGTGGAGCAGGGGCTAGGCGGGGGGCGATTAAACCTCATTGCCTGATTTTGCAACATTTATTTCCATTATGCTACCCAATTTCAGGTGGGATTGTGAGGGAAAGTCCAGCCCTTCCTGTCTGGGATCATACATGTTGTGGTACACAAGGCCTGTGGAGTCATGGAAACCAAGGAGGGTGGGAGGAAACACTCCCAGGGCATTGCTTTGAAGGAATAAAGGAATGGTGAACTCTCCCAGCCTCTGTAAAGAGGAGATTTGTACTTTGGAAGTTCATCAATTCCCATTGGAATGTATCTGTGAAAGTGCCAGGACTTAATACATGCTGTCACACTAATACTCCTGCTTCCAAAATCTGCTTAAAGTTTAATGACATAAGTGATGCATCTTGTTCTCCAAACACATTGCTTACTAAATTCTGAAAGAATTAGCGTTTCATTATTTTACACTGTCTCACCAGCTAACTGTGGTAATAGCACTACTGTTACATCTTTGGAGTCAAAACAATTATACTGCAATACTGTGCTAATTTATTGACCACTTTGCTCAAAACGGGCATCACCTACAGTCTGTGTATTTTTGATGCATTTCAGTAATGATAATCCTTCCCATTCTTGTTAGAGTTGATTATTACCAATAAAAGGCTAATCATTTCCTTAACTAAATTACTGCTTTAGGTCTCAGCGTACAAACACCTAACATAGCATTTCTAAGTCAGTGTGTGTATGTTAACAAATCATAAACAATCATTTTCAGGCTAAAAAAAGATAATGCTGGAAACACTCGGCAGGCCAGGCAACATCTGCATTGAGAGAAACAGAGTTAACGGGTGGGATTTTGCCAGCCCTGGGGAGGTGGGTATGGAGGCGGGACTGCCGGGAAAATGGCAGAAACTGGGGGTGGGTGGCAACCAGGTGCCGTCTTCCCAGGAGGCGGGTAGCCGTCCCGCGCCGGTTCCCGTCTCCTTGGAGGCAGGAAGGGATTAAAGCCTATTAACTCGATAGCAAAACACTGCAGATGCTAGAAATCCAAAATAACAACAGAAATTGCTGGAAAAACTCAGCAGGTCAGGCAACATCCGTGGAGAGAAATTTGAGTTGACGTTTCAGGTCAAAACCCTTCTTCATAAGAACATAAGAAATAGGAGCAGGAGTAGGCCAATCGGCCCCTCGAGCCTGCTCCGCCATTCAATAAGATCATGGCTGATCTGATCCTAACCGCCAATCTACTATCACAGAACCATCTCCTGAATCTAACAGAATTAGACACACGAAATAGGAGCAGGGTCAGGCTACACGGCCCCTGGGCCCGCTCCGCTACCCACAGGGCCATGTCCGATCCAAACCTAGACTCATGTCCAAATTCCTGCCCGCTCCCCGTAACCCTTAATTCCCTTTACTTCTAGGAAACTGTCTATTTCTGTTTTAAATTTATGTAATGATGTAGCTTCTACAGCTTTTTGGGGCAGCATATTCCATGGACCTACCACCCTCTGAGTGAAGTAGTTCCTTCTCATCTCAGTTTTGAAAGAGCAGCCCCTTATTCTAAGACTATGCCCCCTAGTTCTAGTTTCACCCATCATCGGGAACATCCTCCCCGCATCCACCTGATCCAACCCCTTCACAATCTTATATGTTTCAATAAGATCGCCTCTCATTCTTCTGAACTCCAATGAGTAGAGTCCCAATCTTGCTCTCCTCATATGTCCATCCCCTCATCCCTGGGATTAACCGAGTGAACCTTCTTTGTACTGACTCGAGAGCAAGTATGTCCTTTCTTAAGTATGGACACCAAAACTGTACGCAGTATTCCAGGTGCGGTCTCACCAATACCTTATACAACTGAAGCAATACCTCCCTATTTTTATATTCTATCTCCCTAGCAATGAAAGCCAACATTCCATTGGCTTTCTTAATCATTTGCTGCACCTGCATACTAACCTTTTGAGTTTCGTGCACCAGGACCCCCAGATCCCTTTGTACTTCAGTACTTTCCAGTTTCTTGCCATTAAGATAATAACTTGCTCTACGATTTTTCCTGCCAAAGTGCATAACCTCACACTTTCCAGTATTGTATTCCATCTGCCAAATCTCTGCCCACTTACTTAGCCTGTCTATGTCCCCTTGCAGGTTTTTTATGTCCTCCTCACTCACTACTTTCCCTCCCATCTTAGTATCATCTGCAAACTTTGATATGCTACACTCGGTCCCCTCCTCCAAATCGTTAATATAGATTGTAAAGAGTTGGGGACCCAGCACTGACCCCTGCGGAACACCACTTGTTACTGATTGCCAGTCTGAGAATGAACCATTTATCCCAACTCTCTGCCTTCTGTTAGATAGCCAATCCTCTATCCATGCCAGAATATTACCCCCAATCCCATGATTTTTTATCTTAAGCAATAATCTTTTGTGTGGCACCTTGTCAAATGCCTTTTGGAAGTCTAAATACACTATGTCCACTGGTTCCCCTTTATCCACCCTATATGTTACTTCCTCAAAGAACTCCAGCAAATTTGTCAAACATGACTTCCCCTTCATAAAACCATGCTGACTTTGTCCTATTAAATTATGATTATCCAAATGTCCTGTTACTGTCTCCTTAATAATGGACTCCAAAATTTTACCTACCACGGATGTTAGGCTAACCGGTCTATAGTTTCCAGCCTTCTGTCTACTGCCCTGTTTAAATAAGGGTGTTACATTAGCAGTTTTCCAGTCTGCCGGGACCTTTGCTGAGTCCAGCGAGTTTTGGAAAATTATTACCAATGCATCCACAATCCCTACCGCCACTTTCCTCAAGACCCTAGGATGTAAGCCATCAGGTCCAGGTGATTTATCCGCCTTGAGTCCCATTATTTTACCGAGTACCACTTCCTTAGTGATTTTGATCGTGTTTAGCTCCTCCCCCCCTTTAGCCCCCTGTTTGTCCAGTGTTGGTATATTCTTAGTGCCTTCTACTGTAAAGACTGATATAAAATATTCATTCAGTGTTTTTGCCATCTCCATATTTCCCACCACTAATTTCCCGGTCTCATCCTCTAAGGGACCAACATTTACTTTAGCCACCCTTTTTCTTTTGATATAACTATAAAAACTCTTACCATCTGTTTTTATATTTTTTGCTAATTTACTTTCATAATCTATCTTCCCTTTCTTAATCAATCTTTTTGTTATTTTTTGCTGTCTTTTAAAGTTTTCCCAATCCTCTATCCTCCCACTAGATTTGGCTACCTTATATGCCCTTGTTTTTATTCGAATACTATCCTTAATTTCTTTACTTAGCCACGGATGGCTGTCTATTCAAAACTGGAAAGAAAAGAAAATAGATCGAAGGCAGGGCTGCAATCGAACAAAAGAAGTAATAGAGACAATAAAAGGTATTCGAACCAGGCGAGATGGTAATAGGCCAGCGGAGACAAAAGACAGCTGAGATTAGGTGTGAAGTGTACTGGCAGGATAGGAGACAGCTGCCAGGTGGGAGAGAGAAACAAAAGGAAGGGGGGGCGGGGGGTGAAGGAAGACCCAAAACAAAGGGGTGGAAAAAATTATAAGTAAAAAAGTAATAGGGGCCGAGGTTATGATCTGAAATTGTTGAACTCGATATTTAGTCCGGAAGGCTGCAAAGTGCCTAATCGGAAGATGAGGTGCTGTTCCTCGAGTTTACGTTGAGCTTCCGTGGAACAATACATGAGGCCAAGGACGGTGAGGTCCGAGTGGGAATGGAGCGGTGAATTAAAATGACAGGCGACCGGAAGCTCGGGGTCACCCTTACGGACTGAACGGAGGTGTTCCGCAAAGCGGTCACCCAATCTGCGTTTGGTCTCCCCAATGTAGAGGAGACCGCATTGGGAGCAACGAATACAGTATACTAGATGGCAAGAAGTACAAGTAAATTGTTGTTTCACCTGGAAGGGGTGTTTGGGGCCCTGGTCAGTGGGAAGGGGGGAGGTATAGGGGCAGGTGTTACATCTCCTGCGCTTCCACGGGAAGGTGCCAGGCGAAGGGAAAGGGCTGTTTGGGGTGATAGAGAAGTGAACTAGGGTGTCTCGGAGGGAACGGTCCCTACGGAATGCTGAAAGGGGAGGGGAAGATGCGTTCGGAACACCTCCGTTCAGTCCGTAAGGGTGACCCCGAGCTTCCGGTCGCCTGTCATTTTAATTCACCGCTCCATTCCCACTCGGACCTCACCATCCTTGGCCTCATGTATTGTTCCACGGAAGCTCAACGTAAACTCGAGGAACAGCACCTCATCTTCCGATTAGGCACTTTGCAGCCTTCCGGACTAAATATCGAGTTCAACAATTTCAGATCATAACCTCGGCCCCTATTACTTTTTTACTTATAATTTTTTCCACCCCTTTGTTTTGGGTCTTCCTTTCCCTCCCCCCCTTTCCTTTTGTTTCTCTCTCCCACCTGGCAGCTGTCTCCTATCCTGCCAGTACACTTCACACCTAATCTCAGCTGTCTTTTGTCTCCACTGGCCTATTACCATCTCGTCTGGTTTCGATTACCTTTTATTGTCTCTATTACTTCTTTTGTTCGATCGCAGCCCTGCCTTCGATCTATTTTATTTTCTTTCCAGCTTTGAAGAAGGGTTTCGACCCGAAATGTCAACTCAAATTTCTCTCCATGGATGTTGCCTGACCTGCAGAGTTTTTCCAGCAATTTCTGTTGTTATTAAAGCCTATTAACTGCCTGCTAACCGGTAGTTAACAGGCAGAAAATAGGATTATCCCCTCTTTGCCCTCACAAGTGCGGGCTTCCCGAAGGCTCTAAAACACGCCAGCTCAGCTCAGCGAGTACTGGGTCTGCGGGGGTCAGGGGTGGGGTGGGGTGCGGGGGGTGCAAAGGTGTGGTGTGAAGGTAAGTGATGGGTGCAAGAGTGGAGAGGTGAGTATCTGAGGTAAGTGCAAAGTGTTTTAAAAAGTGCACTTACCTTTGTTTCTTCCTGCAGGCTTCAGTCTGTTTGTTTGCGGAGAGCCTCGGATCTCCGTGTTGCAGATGAGAGATAGCCGTTGCATTCACAGACGCAACAAGCATCTAATTTCTGTAAAAGAAGGAAGGTTGATGAGGTCTTGTATTCAAAACCTCATCAAACTGCAGAGATTGTCACTGTTTGACAGCTTCACAGAGCTGTCAAACGATGACAATTCATCTGTCCAAATTTTTGGACAGATGACCTGAAATATGTTGACGTGCTCTGCAACCGGCTTTCCCTTAATTGGCCTGCTGAGCCCGCCGGGCGGGCTTAACAAGGTCAATCAAGGGAAAATAGCGTGGGTTGGCCACAACTCGATGGAGGCGGGACTAAAACCCGACAAGCAGCAGTCCCACCTCTAATGTGCCTCCATTCACAAAATCGCCCCAACGTCTCAGGTCAATGACCTTACATCAGAACTCGTTTCAGATTTCCAACATCCGCAGTATTTTGCTTTTGTTTTAATGCGTCATTTGTAGGTTGTTGTATTTGCATAACTGGTGAGTTATTTTGGTAGACTGAAAATGCCTCTATAAGTGCCACTGGCCCGTTTGAGCAATGTTGTCAATAAAATAGTAAGATATTGCAATATATTTGTCTCGACTTCAATGATGTACCAGTAGTGGTATTATCACTGTTACTGTCAGCAGGGAGACAGTGTAAAATAAGGAAATGCTAATTTTTTCATAATTTAGTGAAAATGAAAATGAATGATCGGCTTGCAGCACTAATAATTTCACCCATTGGATTATCAGTTCTGCAGCTGACTCTAAATGAATTACGACAATTTTTAGATGATTGGGTTAATGTGCAAAAGATTGAAGTTCTAACTCATGCTTAAGTGGAATGAGCAATCAGCGAATAATACTCAATGCACTGAGCAATGACAAAATGCATTTATTAGTACATTTGCAATCTATATTTGGAATGCTGTTCCTTATTTCCATATTTTATCTTGGAGTTTTCACTTGAAAGTTCGGTTTATATTTATGATTCTGTTTATGCTATCAAGCCTGAGAAAAGACCATCACGCCCATTCATGCTAGCTCCCTTTCTTGGCTGGTTTCACCCCCATACATCAACCCTTCCTTCCCCCATCCCCTGGGAGGGCCAAAAAAGACCTCTGTCCCATCCTGTCAAAAACTCCTCTCAATGTTCTGCAAATCGGCCCCAAAATACAGCAAAATCACACAAGGGAGTGTGGCAGACTGGGAAGAAAGAAAGAAGAAAGAAAGAAAGGCTTGTATTTCTATAGCACCTTTCACGACCACCAGACGTCTCAAAGCACTTTACAGCCAATGAAGTACTATTTGAAGTGCAGTCACTGTTGTAATGTGGGAAATGCAGCAGGCAATTTGCGCACAGCAAGCTCCCACAAACAGCAATGTGATAATGACCAGATAATCTGTTTTTGTTATGATCATGATACAGGGACACTTCCAAATTCATAGCCCACTGTTACGAATTGGGGTCCACCACGGATATCGACTCCGGTTCAGGGCTGTCAGTTGCTCCCTTAAGGGGTCTGGTCGGCAGCTTCTTACAGAAGTGGACTCCCACTGCTCTATATCTACCTGCATGGTAGCGGGCGCTGGGGGTGCAACATTGAAACTCCCTTGTAATCTGGACTGAATCTCAATGTCATGAGTTGTCCAGTGTTTTGGACTGAATTGACACCAGGCGAGACAATCGTCGATTCAATGAATGAGCTACTTTATTCCACAGTAAGCAAAACATATACAGCACAAAGTATGATGAGAGACTCTTGGTACAATCACTGTAACTTCTGTTCACGTACTATTATAAAACGAATGAATATGGGTATGCTAGCCCGCTTTCGACAGCTTTTGCACTTAACATAAAAGGACAAATTCTCCCTGACCAGAGCAGAGGTTCTTCCCTTGCAGCCTGGCACTGCCCGCCTGACTTTCTGCTAACTGTGTCGTGATTTGTAAAAGCTGTTTTCCCCTGACCCATGGAAATCAAAAGACACCAAGATGCTAGATGTCTTCTTGAATGACCAGGCATTGCAAACACAGTGGCTATTGCTTTGGATCTGTGCAAAGCAACTGCTCAACCCGCCTTTAAATCACCTCTCGTCTGCCTGGGCATGGCCAACCCAACATGGGACTGTTTGGGAAAGCTATTCCCTTTCAAACAAGCTTCTACCCAAAACACATTAAAATCACTTATGTCCAAGTTTCTGTGTGGAAGAATGGCTGAAGAATTCCAAGCCATGATATCTGCCTATCACTGCAATTCCAAGTTTTGTTGTTTGATTATTAAAATTTTGATTGGTATTTTAATTTAACTTGTTGAAGTGACTTTTGGGCTACCTGCAGGTCTTCAGGTAATGGCGAGTAGAGATATCACCCCTCAGATATAATCCAATCCATAGTATCAATAACACTCTTAACTAACCATCACTGAGCAGCTACATGGGATAAAGGATTGCTGTGGTTCAGTTGTTGTCAACAACAGAGAATCTGTCTATAAGCTGCCTGTATGGAAATGTTCGATATTCAAACCTCTAGAATTTTTGTTGGGGTGGGGAGGGGTTGGGGAGAGGTGGTAAAGCCTCTAACAATCTCACTTGCCCTAATGCCAAATTTTTGGAGGTACAGCTCCCCAGTGATTCAGTGAACTTACCTAGTAAGTAGCTGAGCCATACAGATCAGTGAGGTCCCACTTTCATATAAAATAGCTTGCTGACACTCACTGTCAAGGCTCACACACACGAATAATGACCTCTTGGCTGATGAGCCAGAGGATGCCTATCATCTGTGGAACCATAAACCTTGAGGAGAGGAGAAAATTGGAAAAAACATTTAAAAAAAAGGTGATTTGAATACTCATCAATGGCTATTAAAGAAAGCACTTTTAGATAGAAGTACATAGAATGTACAGGACAGAAAACAGGCTTTGTGCCACAGCTGGTCCAGGCCGGTGTTTATACTTCACACGAGTCTCCTCCCCCCCCTCTGAATCTAACTGTATCAGCATAACCTTCTATTCCCTGTGAATCTTTTTTGCACCTTCTCCAGTGCCTCTATATCCTTTTTATAATATGGAGATCAGAACTGTTCACAGTACTCCAAGCTTGGTCCAACTAAGGTTCTATCCAAATTTAATATAACTTCTCTGCTTTATAATTCTATCCCTCTAGAAATGAACCCCCGTGCTGTGTTTGCCTTTTCTATGGCCTTATTAACTTGCATCACTGCTTTTAGTGATTTGTGTATCTATACCCCTAGATACCTCCTCTACCCCATTTAGACTCTTATTTTCCAAGGAGTATGTGGCCTCCTTATTCTTCCTACCAAAATGCACCGCCTTACACTTACCTATATTGAAATTCATTTGTCAATTACACACGCATTCTGCAAGATTATTAATGTGTCCTTCTCTTTTGTCACAGTCTTCCTCAGTATTAACTACAATTTGGTGTCATCTGCAAATTTTGAAATTGTACTTCCGATTCCTGAGTGCAAATCATTTATGTAAATAGTGAGCAACAGTGTTCCCAGCACCGAACCATGTGGAGCACCTTTTGCCAGTCTGAGTAGCTACCCTTAACCCCTGCTCTCTGCTATCTGTTTTGCAGCCAGCTTCCTATCTATTCTGCTACTGGTCCCCTGACTCCACATGCTCTGACCTTAATCATGAGTCTACTATAGAAGGCTTTTTGAAAATCCACTTTGATTTATATAGCATCTTATCCCTTAGGATGTCCCAAAGAACTACCTGCTATCTTTAATAATACCCGTTTACACCACCTGAACATGCAAATGGGGCCTCAGATTAATTTCTAATTTTTTTGGCATATTTAATGGGTATCTAGTGGGCAAATACTGCAACTTCACGCTGTTGCATGTATGTGAATAGCGAGTCTTTCGGTGAGGTGCCAGTGTAGAGAAGCTTGTGGAGGAGCAGGGCAAATCGGACAGTAACTGCCTGATTTCCACGTTTAACTGCGCATGTGCGGACGCCAGAAGTTGCTGTCCGATTTACTCCTTAATAACGGTGAGCGCTGATAGCCTCACTATTATCATCAATGCAAAATCTGGGTGAATAATTATGGAATCAGTATTTCATAGCATCATTTGGCTCAGTTGATGGTACTTGTGTCTCTGTGCAAGGTTTAGGTTTAGTACATTCTGTACACTGGAACCATTGTCCTTTGGTCCAAATGTTAATCCTTACAGTTCGTCTTGAAGCCCATGTATGTCTTGGGCCTGCTATTTATTTTTTTTAATTTCAGCTCACGTAAAGAAAGAAGAACTTACATTTAAATAGCGGCTTTCATGACCTCAGGACGGCCCAAAGCGCTTTACTGCCAATGAAGTACTTTGGAAGTGTAGTCACTGTTATAATGTAGGAAACGCGGCAGCCAATTTGCGCACATTAAGGTCCCACATACAGCAATGTGATGATGACCAGATAACCTGCCTTTTTTATTGCTGGTTGCGGAATAATTATTGGCCAGGACATCAGGGAGAACTCCATTGCTGTTCTTTGAAATAGTGCTATGGGATATCATATGAAAGACTGAAGCATCACGATATATTACAAAAATAATGTTACTCAGAGGTTGGAAATAGCTTAATTACTGAACTATTAATAATTTATATTTTAGAAAATTCAACATATTAAAAAAAACATTACTGCTGCTGTGCCATTTTTCTCTGTATTTTTATTTCATATATATGTTGTTTCATTTTTTTTTTTAATTTGTAAACTTAGGTAATTTCCTCTGCCTGCATTGAATGGATCCTGCATGATTCAAAAGTCAAAAGAGCCCACTTTAATGGCATTTTTTGCTAATATTAATATTTAAGCAACATTCATTAGATATTTAGGGGGAAGGAGGGAAATGTGTACAAGCCACGCAGGCACAGAACTAGGTTAGATGTTAGGCGGGCGAGCTTTCCCCAGAGGGTCGCTGACCTTTGGAACAGGTTGCTAGCTCGTGCAGCGAGTGCAGATTCGCTGAAAACATTACAGAGGGAGCTGGACAAGTTTCTGGAGGAGGCTGATGTCGCTGCATACAAAAAGGATGATGGTCATTGTCCTCTTCTAGAACTAATTTTTGATGGCCTTCAGGAGATGGAGAGGAATTTCCCGGATTTCTCTTTTCCCCTGAATGGGCCCTCGGGTTTTTAAAATCTGTTTCTGTAGCCTCTATCCAGGAGATTACGTGGCTGCTGGTGGGTGAGAGCTATTGGGGGTGATGTTGTCTAGTTGTAACACGGCTGAAAGGGACAGATTGAAAGGAGCAGCTGGTCATTTTCTGTGCGTCTTTTTCATATGCCTGTATGTAAATACATGGAGCGTTATTTGCCCCTAGTCAGAGAGGGCCATGGAGCTACCAATATAACTCATGTCTGCTGGTTCCACATTAGACTCGTATTTATAACATAACAACACCCAACATTCCCATTTGTACATCCTTTGGATATTACTTCCAGGCAGTAGCGCATCAGGATGTAATTTCATTACTTAAAGGTTAAACTGGACAAAACTACTGTTACCTCCTACCATCTGTTCAAGGCAATAACAACAGAGTCCTGTGAAATTTACACAAGACTTAGTGTAAGCTACTCCTGCCTTTTAATTATTTTTCAGTGAATCTGAAGGTCCCAAGCCATGCTCAGTGAATGGCTATTTGGATGGATGAGAAAACTAGTCTCAGAAGCAGATGGTAGTTACACTAGAAAGAAGTGAATGCTTGGAATCTGTAGTGTATGTACCCGTCTACCTTTAAGGGAACTATTGAATGTAACCGTTCACCTTTAAGAGGACTACTTTCGGTGTGGCACTATTTGTTTGGCTTCTGTATACTGTAATACCGATAGTGACCACACCAGTATATAAGTGTTGTGGCAGGATTGCTGGGGCAGATTCGCCCGGACCTTCGAATAGTAAAGACCTGTTTGTTTGTTTGTTACTTCTGAAGTCTGTGTATTTATTAACTGCACAACCCACAGACTTTACAGTGGCGACGAGTCCGATCGTACCCTGCGGCAAGACTACCAAAGCAAGAAGAGCGTCGAAGAGAGGCAACCGCCCTCGTCGTGCTGCTGGAAGAAAACACGAGGCTGCAGCAGGAGAAAGGTGGAAGACTTTAGCAACAAAAGCTTCCGTCTGCAACAGGCACTGACTACCCTTCTACCACGGTGCGGAGTGAGCCGATCAGCAGGAAACAAGGCGGCCGAAGAGACTGTGAGTAGGGGAAGGTGTAGAAGTATCCGGAGGATAAGGGCAGAGCACTCGACCTCGGTCGAGGGGGAGCTGAGCCGGTCAGAAGTTGGGTCCAACGGCGTCGGGTGACAGCTGGACCGCGATCGGCGGGAAAAGCCGGGCAGCGCCCGCAGCCACGAAGCGCTGAGACTGGGAGTAGGCGCGGGAAGAGAAACCCAGCCGCAGCCGGGGAGGGAAACACCGGTCTGCGAGAGGGCTGGGAGGCGAACAGGAACCGTGCGGGGGGGAGAGAGAGACAGAGCCGAGCAAGGGGAGAGAGACTGTGCGAGAGCCAGTCCAGCGGCTGAACTGTTCTCCACCAACGGGGTACCCAGGGCCGGTAGAACCGAACGGCGGGAGAGAGAGCGACAGAGCCGGGTACGGAGAGAGAGACTGCGCGAGAGCCAGTCCAGCGGCTGAACTGTCCTCCGTTAACGGGGTGTACCCAGCGCCGGTAGAGCCGTGCGGGCGGGAGGAAAAGACAGAGCCGAGTAAGGGGAGCTGTGCGGAAGCCAGCCCAGCGGCTGAACCTGTCCGCTGTGGGGAAAGCGTACCCCTTCCACCAGGGAAGAAACGCGGGAAGCCGCCATTAGGCGGAGAAGACGATTGAAGTGGGCGGGGCGAGAAGGAAAGAGCGGGAAACCGCCATTTTCGCGGGAAAACCGCCATCTTAGAAATAAACAAATAAATAAGAATACTTGAAGAAATACTTGTGTTGTACCCAAGGAAAGAAAGATGCCTAAGCGGGCGGACATCAACGAGTTCAATTCGGAGATAGAAGACTGGGCCACGTACGTAGAACGTATTGAGATACATTGTAAGGCTAACAAAATAGCTAAGGAGGAAAAAGCTTTAACCTTACTTAACATGATGGGTGCGAAAACATTCGGGTTGTTGAAGCATCTTCTCTCACCAGCTAAACCGGCAGATCAGACTTTCGATGATATTGTAGCAGTGCTGAAGGATCACTTGAACCCCACACCGTTGATGCTGGCTGAACGATTCAAATTCTACGCAAGAACGCAGAGGAAAGACGAAAGCAATGCGGAATACTTGGTCGAACTGCGTAGGATAGCGAAATACTGCCAGTTTGGAGGGAATCTGACAGAGGCACTGCGTGACAAGTTCGTATGCGGATTGTCCAAAGAAGGAACGCAGAAACGACTACTGGAAGAAAATGACCTCACACTGGACAGGGCTGTCCTCATAGCTGCATCGCACGAAGCCGCAGTGAAAGGAACGGCGGAAATGCAGCTAAAGGCGGCGGCACTAGGGGTGGACCAAATTACTTCGAGCACAACAAAATGCTACCGTTGTGGGAAGACAACACACGACCAGAATCAATGCTGGGGTAAAAACCAAGAATGCAGGAAATGTGGCAAGATTGGGCACATAGCTAAGGTATGCCGGTCAGGAGCAACGTACAACAATAAGAAGTCACCACAAAAATGGTACGGAAAGGTACAAGAGGTGACTAAGAAGAGTCTGAGGGAACAGAAGTCGGTCTCACACTCCAAATGCAAAGGACTGGACAGTCTGAGAATTCACAACGTGAGCAATGAAGCTGACCGACAAACTATCTGGATAACGCTACAGATTGCAAAGGTCCAAGTAAAAATGGAAGTGGACACCGGATCGGCGTTGACGGTCATGAATAAGCATGACTATAAGAAATTTTTCAAGCATATTCCACTACGGGATACGGAACTAGTACTACAGACATACACGGGGCACAAAGTATTCCCCATCGGAATGATAGAAGTCAAGGTGAGATACAAGGATAAAGATCATCACCGGTTGGACCTGTATGTATTGCCTGAGGGAGGACCACCACTTCTGGGACGGGAGTGGATCCGAAAAATAAAGTTGGACTGGCAGTCACTAAACACCATGACGGTGGATTCCGAAAAAGAGGATGTCAAACCTGAACGGTTGTCCAGAATATTGGACGAAGCTAAGGAGGTATTCCAGCAAGGACTGGGAACACTGCGAGGTATTAAAGCAAAGGTTAAGATTGCAGAAAATGCATGCCCAAAGTTTTTTAAGGCCAGATCGGTACCTTACGCAATACGACCAGCTGTGGAGGCAGAACTGGAAGAACTTGAACGATCAGGGGTTCTGTCAAAAGTGGACTGGAGTGAGTGGGCCACGCCCATTGTTCCCGTCATGAAGTCCTCACCGAGTAATAAGCCAGGGGGACCGGGGAAGGTCCGTATCTGCGGAGATTTCAAGATTACTGTGAATCCGGTGCTTCACATGGTACAATACCCGCTTCCGCGGATTGAAGATATCTTTGCTTCGTTGGCTGGAGGGAAGCATTTCACGAAAATAGATCTGGCTCAAGCATATCTACAGATGGAGGTCGAGGAGGAGTCACGCCAGTACCTCACCATCAACACTCACAGAGGCTTGTATCGCTACAATAGACTGGTCTTTGGGGTAGCTTCGGCGCCAGCAATTTGGCAGAGGGCCATGGAACAGGTGTTACAAGGAATTCCAAGCACGCAGTGCTACTTAGATGACATTTTAATCACGGGAAAAGATGAGGAAGAACACCTCACGAATTTGAAACTGGTACTCACCAGGTTGAAGGAGTATGGCCTTCGGGTTAATCGCAAGAAGTGTGAGTTCTTCCAAAAACGGATCTCATACTGCGGTCATGTCATTGACCGAGAGGGACTGCATAAGTCACCTGAAAAGATAGAAGCGGTCGTGAAGGCCCCCGCTCCAGGAAACGTATCACAGTTAAGATCATTCTTGGGGTTGATTAATTACTATCACAAGTTTCTGCCTAATTTATCCACGGTACTGCATCCGCTGAATGACCTGTTGCGGAAAGAAACACCATGGAAGTGGAGTGAAGAATGCAAAAAGGCTTTTCGCAGAAGCAAGGAGTTGATTACCTCTGAAGAAGTGTTGGCTCATTTCAACCCAGCATTACCCCTTCGTCTAGCTTGCGATGCTTCCCCGTACGGAATTGGGGCAGTACTCTCGCACAATGTACCAAATGGCTCGGAAAGGCCAGTGGCTTTCGCGTCCCGATCATTGACACCCGCGGAGCGAAATTACGCCCAAATAGATAGGGAGGCCCTCAGTCTTGTGTGGGGCGTGAAGAAATTCAACCATTACCTACAATGTAAAAAGTTCACATTGCTGACAGACCACCAGCCGTTGGTGTCCATATTCAACCCAAATAAGGCCGTTTCCACCATGACAGCACAAAGGTTACAAAGGTGGTCCGTGTTACTTGGGGCACACCAATACGAAATTGAGTACAAAAGGTCTAAACAGCATGGAAATGCTGATGGGTTGTCACGCTTGCCATTGCCGATGGTAGAAGAGGCGAGTATAGTGGACCCAGTAGAGTTGTTCCACTCATCCATAGTGGAGTGTCTACCGATAACAAACTCAATGATTGAGAATGAGACAAGGAATGACCCGACTCTTTCACGAGTCTATGATGTAACAGTGGAGGGATGGCCAGCACAGAGCGAACCAACACTGCAAGCATTTGCACAGAGGAAAGAACAACTGTCAGTGTGTCGAGGAACCCTGATGTGTGGATCTAGAGTGGTGATTCCACCCAAACTCCAAAAGAAGGTGCTAAAGGAGCTGCACGAAGGACATCTGGGGGGAGTAAAGATGAAGAATCTAGCAAGAGCGTTTGTGTGGTGGCCAGGCATTGATGGAGGCATAGAGGAGATCACGAAGAACTGCCTAGGATGTCAGAGGGTTCGGAACGCGCCACCCCAGGCTCCTCTGCATCCATGGGAGTGGCCCTCATCGCCTTGGCAAAGAGTACACATCGACTTTGCTGGTCCATTTATGGACTCGATGTTTCTAATAGCGGTGGATGCCCACTCCAAGTGGCCGGAAGTAATTAAGATAACCACTACCACGACGGAAAAAACCATCACAGTGTTAAGGACTATGTTTGCTCGGAATGGCCTGCCGGAACAGATCTGTTCTGATAATGGACCACAATTTGTGTCCGAAGAATTCAAGAAATTCTTAAAGAGCAATGGGGTTAAACATTACACGTCAGCCCCATACCATCCCGCCTCCAATGGATTGGCTGAAAGGTTTGTCCAGACCTTCAAGAAGGCCGTAAAGGCCATGAGTAATGAAAATATAAGTCTGCAACATAAGGTGGATAGCTTTTTGTTGGCATACCGAAATGCGACACATGCGGTCACAAATCAAACTCCCGCAATGATGTTCTGTAATAGACGCCTAAGATGCCGGCTGGATTTACTAAAACCAAACGTCAGAAGAGACGTAGAGAACCGGCAATTCCAGGGCATGAACGACAGGGTCACTAGATCTTTCCAGATCGGTCAACGAGTTTTGGCCCGGGACTACCGTACTGAGAAATGGCAGCCTGGAACTATTGGGAAAAGGCTGGGGCCATTGATGTACACCGTGGACATTGGAGACAATATAATAAGGTGCCATGTTGACCAAATCATAGGGTCCGCCACAAATGGGCAACCGACTTCACCACCTTATCCGGGTAATGTTGAAACTGAGATACCCAGAACACCTACTTCCGATCTAGTGATACTGGAGTCAGCTGAACCTGACACGGCTTTTCAAGCCGAATCGACCTTGCCAGAAGCACCTCCTAGCCCGCCTGAAATGACGACACCACTGCGGCGTTATCCGGACAGAATCCGGAAACCCCCGGAAAGACTGAATTTATGAACTGTCTTACATAAACCTGTATATATGTTAGAATGTATGTTCACTATGGACTTAGTAAGTAATAGGCTAAAAAGGGAGGATTGTAGTGTATGTACCCGTCTACCTTTAAGGGAACTATTGAATGTAACCGTTCACCTTTAAGAGGACTACTTTCGGTGTGGCACTATTTGTTTGGCTTCTGTATACTGTAATACCGATAGTGACCACACCAGTATATAAGTGTTGTGGCAGGATTGCTGGGGCAGATTCGCCCGGACCTTTGAATAGTAAAGACCTGTTTGTTTCACAGAATCACAGAATCACAGAATCTACAGTGCAGATAGAGGCCATTTCGGCCCATCGAGCCTGCACCGACACATATCCCACCCTATCCCCGTAACCCCACGTATTTAATCCCCTAACACTAAGGGTCAATTTATCATAGCCAAATCAACCTAACCTGCACATCTTTGGACTGTGGGAGGAAACCGGAGCACCCGGAGGAAACCCACGCAGACACAGGGAGAATGTGCAAACTCCACACAGACAGTCGCCCGAGGACAGATTTGAACCCAGGTCCCTGGCGCTGTGAGGCAACAGTGCTAACCACTATGCCACCGTGCCCCTTGTTACTTCTGAAGCCTGTGTATTTATTAACTGCACAACCCGCAGACTTTACAGAATCCACTTGAGTTAGCATAGATTCTATGAGCTCTTATACATATGGTTATATAAATGCATACATACAGACAGGAATGTATGCTGATTTATGTAGGATTCATTCCATGTTACCCCTCATTAAGTTTTGCTCATTAGATTATGCCACTGCTTCCAACAGCTTCATTATTGTATTTCTAGATCTGTTGGTTGCATTTCCACAGCTGTTTCTATTTACTCCTGAAAGACAAGGGGGAAAAAATTCGTCCCCTTAGCGCCTCCCATTAGCGCCAGTAGATGGCGCTAATAGGGCACTAGACCAATATCACCGGAGCAAGGTGAATCCAGTACCACACGCCAAATCAGGCCCACCCTCCCATAGTGCCACCGGTAGGAGGTATCACTGAGAACATCAATGCCAGGTAGATCGTGACATCAGTGAGTGCGCAACGTTCACTGACCGCCCGATTTGCAAAATTGATTCTCGCCACCTACCTCACCGCCTGGAGTAAACACCGACAGGGAGAGCTGGCATGCAGCACCAGGAAGCTGGCTCCAGGGAAGTTATTTAAAGGGATCATCAGTAATCACTCACAGCTGTCAGATTAGTGCAGTTTCAGTGGTTTTTTGTTAGTTTCACCCACTGCAACAGTTTCATTCAGTAATTTCAAGATTGTTTTGTATCAGGTAGCTACTAAAAAGTAACTACATTTATTCTTCAAAGATTCAAACTGCTGCACTTGGTAACATTAATGGGGGCTGTACTGGCATGCCACCTTGCCCTCCAGAATCTATGGCAGAGGGAGCATAGGCAGCAGGAACATGTGCGCAGAGGGAAGAGGAGGGCCATCAGGGCTCTCAACAGGAGGCTTTATCCTCCGAGGTTAGTGTTAAGTCCGTGAATGATTGAGACACGGACTAGCAGGAGTGAAAACAAACAGATCTTTACTGGTGGAAGTCCATAACGAAAACTAAACAACAGAGGCTCTCTAGCACCTTTTATACAGGGGTGGTCACTGCCGGTACTGCAGTCTGAGACCAGTTATTCTCTTAAAGGTACATACACAACAATTCCTCCCCTTTTAGATAAATAGTACATAACATTCATTTAACAACTAAATGATAATGAATTACAATCACAATTACTGTTGCTAGATACATTGGTTAAGTTTAAGCAATTATAAGTTCAGTCTTTGAGGAGGCTTCCTGATTCTATCTGGATAACGCCTCTTTGGGGTATCAGGTTCTTCTGGCAATGTTGAGTCGGAATCAATGTTGTTGTTTGGTTCATCTGCTTCCAATATTACCGGTTCTGCGGTAGCTGCAATTGGAACGTCGATTTCATTACCAGATGTATCAGATCGTGGTGTGGAGTTGACGTTTTCCAGTGACTCTAGAATCTGGTCAGCATGGCATCTTACAATGCCCTCCCCAACGTCCACGGTATACATGAGAGGTCCTTGTCGTGTACAAATCGTTCCTGGTTGCCATTTCTCAGTGCGGTAGTCCCGGGCCAAAACTGGTTGACCTATCTTAAAACTCCTGGTCGGTCTTTCATTCATATTCTGAAACTGCCTGTTCTCCACATCTCTTCGGACGTTTGGCTCAACCAAATCCAAGCGGCATCGTAGTCTTCGATTGAAGCACATCATGGCTGGAGTTTGGTTGGTAACCGCATGTGTCGCATTCCGGTAGGCAAACAAGAAGTTGTCCACCTTGTGTTGTAGGGGTATATCTTCATTACACATTGCCTTGACAGCCTTCTTGAATGTTTGTACAAACCTCTCGGCCAATCCGTTAGTGGCTGGATGATATGGGGCAGATGTGTAATGCTTAACACCATTGTTCTTTAAGAACTTCCGGAACTCTTCAGACACAAACTGTGGTCCATTGTCAGGGCAAATCTGTTCAAGCAGCCCATTCCTGGTGAATATGGTTCGTAAAACTGTGATAGTTTTTTCTGTGGTGGTTGAGGACATTTTTATTACCTCTGGCCACTTTGAATGTGCATCCACCGCAATTAAAAACATCGAGTCCATGAAGGGACCAGCAAAATCAATGTGCACCCTTTGCCATGGAGATGAGGGCCACTCCCATGGATGCAGAGGAGCTTGTGGTGGGGCGTTTTGGACCTTCTGGCATCCTGCACAGCTCTTGGTCATCTCTTCGATTTCTCTATCGATTTCCGGCCACCACACAAACGCTCTGGCAAAGCTCTTCATTTTTACCCCACCCAGATGACCCTCATGAAACTCATTGACCACTCTATCCGTCAACTTAGGTGGAATTACTACTCTGGATCCACACATCAAGGTTTCCCTGCACACTGACAGCTGTTCTCTTCTCGGCGAGAATGCTGGCAGCAGTGGTTCGCCATGTGCTGGCCATCCCTTCACCGTTAAATCATAGACCCGTGATAGTGTCGGGTCATTCCGTGTTTCCTTTTCTATGTTTGCATTCGTCACAGGGAGACATTCGACTATGGTCGAGTGGAATAATTCCATTGGATCCACTGCAAGGTCTTCTTCTTCCACCGTCGGCAACGGTAGACGTGACAATCCATCAGCATTTCCATGCTGTTTAGTTCCTTTGTACTCGATGTCATATTGGTGTGCCCCTAGGAAAAGGGACCATCTCTGCAGCCGTTGTGCTGTCATTATCGGTACGCCCTTCTGAGGGTTGAAAATGGAGACAAGAGGTTGATGATCGGTTAGTAGAGTAAATTTTTGACCGTGCAGGTAGTGATTGAACTTCTTCACCCCCCACACTAGGCTGAGGGCCTCTCTGTCAATCTGGGCGTAGTTACGCTCGGCAGAAGTTAACGAGCGTGACGCAAAAGCTATCGGCCTCTCTAAACCATCAAGGAATTTATGTGACAGTACCGCCCCAATGCCGTAGGGAGACGCATCACACGCCAGCCTGATTGGCAGTGCTGGGTTGTAGTGAGCCAATACTTCCCTTGAAGTGATTAAGTCCTTACTCTTCTGAAAAGCACGCTTACAATCATCGCTCCATTTCCATGCTACCCCCGTTCGTAGCAGGGCGTTCAGTGGGTGCAGAATTGTCAACAAATTCGGCAAAAGCTTATGATAGTAATTCACCAACCCGAGGAATGACCTCAGTTGCGACACATTTTCAGGCGCTGGGGCCTTAACAACCGCTTCAATTTTGTCAGGGGACTTATGTAACCCCTCTTCATCAATTACGTGGCCACAATACGATATCTGTTTCTTAAAAATTCACACTTGGGGCGGTTGGCTCGCAGCCCATGTTCCCGTAGTCTAGTGAGCACCTGTTCTAGGTTGTTAAGGTGTTCACTGTCATCTTCACCTGTTACAAGGATGTCGTCCAAGTAACACTGAGTCCCCGGAATCCCTTGCAGGACTTGTTCCATCGCTCTTTGCCATATCGCCGGAGCCGATGCTACTCCGAATACCAATTGATGATACTGGTAAAGACCTTTGTGAGTGTTTATCGTGAGATACTTCCTAGAGGACTCTTCAACCTCCATCTGCAAATATGCTTGTGCTAGGTCAATTTTTGTAAAACGCTTCCCTCCAGACAGCGAGGCGAAGATGTCTTCTATCTTTGGAAGAGGATATTGTACTGTGCGAAGGACAGGGTTCACCGTCACCTTGAAATCCCCACAGATGCGAATCTTCCTTGGCTCTCCAGACTTATTGCTTAACGTTTTCTTCATGACTGGAACGATGGGTGTCGCCCACTCGCTCCAGTCGACCTTAGACAACATGCCCGCCTTCTCCAGATTCTCCAGCTCTGCCTCGACGGCTGGGCGAATTGCATATGGTACCGGTCTCGCTTTGAAAAACTTGGGAACTGCATTCTCTTCTATTTTTATCAAGGCGGTTATGCCTTTAAGCGTGCCCAGTTCTTGTTGAAATACCTCTTTGGCGTTAGCTAAGATTGTTGACAATCGTCCAGGAGTGACGTCTTCATCTTTTTTACCGTCCACCGTCATTGCATGAATGGAATGCCAATCTAAGTTTATCTTCCTGATCCATTCCCGTCCCAATAACAGTGGTCCACCATTTGGCAGTATGTAGAGATACAATTTCCGTATTTTCTTGCCATTGTATTCGACAGGCACCCTTATTTTTCCTCTGGGGTATACTTTTTGCCCCATATACGTCGTCAAGACGATGGATGTCTCTCTCAAGGGTATGTGTGAAAATAGCCGCTCGTAGTCTCGTCGATTCATGACGGTTAGCGCTGATCCTGTATCCAATTCCATTTTAACTTGGGACCCTGCTATCGTGAGAGTGACCCAAATGGTTCGGTGATCCTCTTTTGCGATTACATTGTGAAGTTTGAGACAGCTTAATCTCCTGTTTCCGGATTCACTATCGCTCATCTGGTCTTTGGAACTACTGTCCGTCATCTTTTGTACTTTCTTGTACGGTTCCTTAGTAGCCTTTTTGTTGTCGCTGGTCTTCTTCCCAGACCTACAAACTCGTGCAATGTGTCCAATCTTCCCGCATTGTCTGCATATTTTGTCTTTGGACCAGCAGTCCTTCTGGTCATGGTTAGTTCTGCCGCAGCGATAACATTTTGCAAATCCCCGTGTCATTTCGTGGGTGCCGTATTCCTGTGGTTTTTGTTGAATTTCTGCAGCTCCCCTGGCTGCTGCTTCATACGATACTGCCTCGCTGAAACCCTTATCCAGCGTCAGCTCTTTTTCTGAGAGTAGCTTCTTCTGTGTTCCTTCACTCTGGAGTCCACAGACAAATTTGTCCCGTAGGGTATCTGCCAGTCCTGCTCCGAACTGGCAGTGCTTTGATAGCTTGCGTAGTTCCGTAAGATACTCAGCATTGCTCTCATCTTTGTGCTGAGTTCTCCTGTGGAATTTAAATCTTTCTGCTATCAACAGCGGTGCAGGGTTTAAGTGTTCCTGTAGGACAGCAACAATTTCGTTAAAACTCTTCACCTTCGGTTTGGCTGGAGTAATCAGATCCCGCAATAGGCCGTACGTTCTAGCGCCCATTATGTTTAGCAATATCGATGCCTTTTTCCCCTCCGCTATTTCGTTTGCCTCGAAATATACCTCGACTCTTTCCACATATGTGGTCCAGTCCTCTAATGTGTTATCAAAAGCAGTGATATTGCCAGTCTTCGGCATCTTGCAAATCTAAAATGGCGCCTCCCGCGCTTTGTCTTCTTCCCCGATTTAAACAAAATGGCACCTCCCGCTCTTTGTCTTCTTCCCCGCTGTTGTTAGCGCTGCTTTCCATGGTTTCCTGCGCGTTAAATATTAATTCTTTTTCTTTTATTATCTTCCCGTCGTGGAGCGGACCCTCTGGGACACTTCCCTCCCTCTTCTTAGGTCTGAACGCTGCCCAGCTTCGAAACACTGGCCGCGCCCTGTGTGCTGCACCCTCTCTCTCTCTCTTTGCTTCCCGAGTCGCTGCCCGGCCCCGTTGAAAAGCCACCCGATCGAGCTTCAGCCAGCCGCAGCCCAGGAAGGATCAGAGCACTACCTGCCACCAGCCCGATTAGCTGGGAAACCACAGACCGAGGAACCCAGCCTGGCTCTGGACAGTCTCTCCTGCAAGTTTTGAAATCGATGATTGATGGTCGACGCCCATTTCCCGAGTTTCAATGGCCTCTTTTTTTTTTCTTTCTTCTGGTTCCGACCTTCAACAACGTCGTCGGAGCTGCTGCTGAGTTGCAGGTAAGTTCGTTTCTTACTCATCGCCAGTGTTAAGTCCGTGAATGATTGAGACACGGACTAGCAGGAGTGAAAACAAACAGATCTTTACTGGTGGAAGTCCATAACGAAAACTAAACAACAGAGGCTCTCTAGCGCCTTTTATACAGGGGTGGTCACTGCTGGTACTGCAGTCTGAGACCAGTTATTCTCTTAAGGCACATACACAACAGTTATTCCGAGAGCACTTATCCTACCTTCAATTAAGCGAGGAGCAGTGTATTAGAAGGCTTTGCTTCACCAAGGAGATGGTCACAGAACTCTTCCACCTCCTGCAACCAGACCTCCAGCCTCAGACCAGGGTGACCATGGCTCTCCCAGTGGCAGTCAAGGCCACTGTGGCCCTCAATTTCTTTGCCAGCAGATCCTTCCAGTCTGCAACAAGAGACATAGCTAACATCTCACAGTTCACCGTCCATTGCTGTATCCGGGAGGTCACTGAGACTGTCTACAGTAGGAGAAGGGACTACATTGGCTTCCCAATTACCAGAGAGAAGCAGGATGAGCATGCATGTGGCTTTGCCAGGATAGCAGGCTTCCCCATGGTGCAGGGCGCCATCAACTGCACCCATGTGGCTTTGCGGGCACCGCATAACAATCTGAGATTTTCTGTAACCGCAAAGGCTACCACTCACTTAATGTGCAGTTGGTGTGCGACAACAGACAGTGAATTCTTAATGTCAATGCCCGCTATCCTGGCAGCAGCCACGATGCCTTCATCCTGCACCAGACCGGTGTGCCAGCACTCTTCCAGCCACCACGTCAAGCTCGAGGGTGGTTTCTTGGAGACAAGGCCTATCCGCTCTCCACCTGGCTCATGACTCCCCTCCGCAACCCCAACACTCGTGCCCAGCACTCATATAATGAGAGCCATACTGCCACCAGGAACATCATCGAGTAGACCATCGGCTTATTGAAGCAACGGTTCTGCTGCCTTGACTGCTCGGGAGGAACCCTCCAGTACTCGCCAGAGCGGGTGTCCCATTTCGTGGTGGTCTGCTGCATGCTCCACAACTTGGCCATCATAAGGGCGCAGCTCTTGCCAGCAGAGATTGCGGGACCACCTCAGGAGGAGGACGAGGCAGAGGAGGATGGGAATGAGGAGGAGGAGGAACAGGAGGGAGGGCGGAGGCAGCAAGACAATTGGCCTTCTGGACGGGCTGTCCGTGACCGGCTCATCAGTCTCCGATTCACATGAATGAAACCCTAGATCCCCGTAGCTCACCACATCTCCATCGTACAATCCCTGTCTCATGGCATATCACAGCGTCCTCCTGGGCGCAAAGATGAAATGAGAGAGACCACAAAATATCCCAAAGACCATTAATAAATTTATCTATAAACCTATCACACATATCACATGAATTCTAATAACTAATGACCCTTGTGCCTGCCATAGTTAAATAGCTGTCATTGTGTGCAAGGTGTGAGATGTAGGTGTGAGTGTTGCTAGGTAGAGATTGTTGGTGGGTGAGTACTGGGGGTGTTGTGCTTTGGGCTGTGTGTGAAGATTGTGGTACAGATGGTGGTATGTAGCATTTGTTGAAGCATTCACTCACCCTGACCACCCGAGTGAGGTTGTTAAATTTCTTCCTTCACTATGTGTGGGTCCTGGGGAACCACCGTGCTGCCTGAGACATGCTGCGCTATCTCCCTCCACATAGTGTGGAAGACTTGCGGCGAGAACTTCAGCCACTTGTCGTGTTGCGCACCGCCCTCTGCCTCTCCACAGCGAGCACCAACACCTCCAATGCTTCATCAGAGAATCTGCGGGCTCTCTCCCTGAGGCGTGGACTTGCCATGAGCACACCTGGTTCAGTCCTCCGGCTCCTTCTCCTTATTCTGTTTCTGTTTGCTGAGGCAGCTGCACAGTCAGCAATGCTGAGAATGAGGTACTGCAGCATCAATGAACCTCCCCTTTAAGTAGTGAAAAAAGCCTGTGGCAATGATGAATTGCGATTAGACGGCACCTGATATTGGTCCTCCCTTTAAGTCTAACGCCAATGAGCTTGGGTTTTAAGACTTGATTTAGGACTCCAATCATTTTATTGAGCAGTGAGCATGAATTTTTCATGCAGTCTAAAGCATTTGTGCCTGGTGCTAATTCTCCAACTTTTCTCCAACCATTCCTTGGCTAAAGTAAATTTCTAGCTCCAAAAAATTAACTTATCCTTGACAACCAAATACCACAAGTTGGCATACCCAAATAAAATTGCGGTCACTCAAATTAACTCGTAAAACAATGTCACATGACTTAAAAAGTGGTGTGAATAAGTCCATTGGAGGACCTCAGCAACAACAACAACAACTTGAGCCACATAAAGAGATATTAGGACAGGTGACCCAGTTGGTTGTATTCTAGGAGGTTTCATCACATGATCACGCATCTCCAACCGCCCTGTCCAGTCAATAATTATGTTTTTCCCATCTCCTATAACTAATAAATGAAAGAGGTCGAAGAAAATGAAGAAAAAAACAGACAATTTATTTTAATGCCCTTGTGACTTTTGTTCTGGGTGGCCCGCAGCAGTGTCCAGGTGATGAATCTTTCATTCTTGGAGGCTCCAGGACAATCTTGGACGGATGGCAAGGGAGTGCTGCTGCACTGTCGGAGGTGCCGTCTTTCAGATGAGACTTTAAATCGAGGCCCCCTCCGCCCTCTCAGGTGGAAGTAAAAGATCCCATGGTACTATTTTGAAGAAAAGCAGGTGTGTTCTTCCTCTGTCCTGCCCAATATTTATCCCTCCACTGATATCAAGCAGCAAATTATCTGGTCATTATTACATTGCTGTTTGTGCGATCTTGTTTCCTACATTACAACACTGACTACACTTCAAAAGCCACTTCATTGGCGGTGAAGCGCTTTGGGACGTCCTAAGGTCGCAAAAGGTGCTATATAAATGCAAATCCTTGAAGGACAAGGGCAGCAGGCGCATGGGAACACCACCACCTCCAAGTTCCCCTCCAAGTCACACAGCATCCTGACTTAGAAATATATCGCCGATCCTTCATCGTCGCTGGATCAAAATCCTGGAACTCCCTCCCTAACAGCACTGTGGGAGTACCTTCACCACACAGACTGCAGCGTTTCAAGAAGGCAGCTCACCACCATCTTCTCAAGGGCAACTAGGGATGGGTAATAAATGCTGGCCTTGCCAGCGATGCCCACATCCCATAAACAAATACAAAGAAAGTTCTTTCTTTCCTTCTTGGCAACTCTCATCGGGACTCGAAATGCATATGTGAAGAAGGACCACGGTAGCTTTGGGTGAGTTTCCTTGCTGCCTGCTCAGTTGAGCAGGCTAAAATCGGGAACTGTCATATCCCGGCGTCACCAGGGCAGGTTAGTAACTTGGCCAATTTTAACTGTCTACCCACCACAGATTGTGCACTTGTACGATGGAATGATAAAAAAGCTGAAAATGTGAGAGATTGGGGAGAGGAGCGCAGTGTAATTGGGTTTGGATTGCTCTGGCTCCTGACCTCATTACAGCCTTGGTCCAAACATGGACAAAGGAGCTGAATTCTAGAGGTGAGGTGAGAGTGACTGCCCTTGACATCAAGGCAGCATTTGACCGAATCTGGCATCAAGGAGCCCTAGTAAAACTGAAGTCAATGGGAATCAGGGGGAAAATGCTCCACTGGCTGGAGTCATACCTAGCACAAAGGAAGATGGCTGTGGTGCTTGAAGTTCAATCATCACAGCCCCAGGACATCGCTGCAGGAGTTCCTCAGGGCAATGTCCTAGGCCCAACCATCTTCAGCTGCTTCATCAATTACCTTCCCTCCAAGATAAGGTCAGAAATGGAGTTGTTCGCTGATGACTGCACAGTGTTCAGCACCATTTGCAATTCCACAGATAATGAAGCAGTCCATGCCCGCATGCAACAAGACCTGGACGACGTTCAGGCTTGGGCTGTTAAGTGGCAGGTAACATTCGCGCCACAGAATTGCCAGGCAATGACTATCTCCAACAAGCGAGAGTCTAACCACCTCCCCTTGACATTCAATGGCATTACCATCGCCGAATCCCCCACTATCAACATCCTAGAAACTTAACTAGACCAGCCACATAAATACTGTGGCAACAAGAGCAGGTCAGACGCTAGGTATTCTGCGGCGAGTGTCTTACCTCCTGACTCCCCAAAGCCTTTCCACCATCTACAAGGCACAAGTAAGGAGTGTCATGGAATACTCTCCACTTGCCTGGATGAGTGCAGCTGCAACAACACTCAAGAAGCTCGACACCATCTAGGACAAAGCAGCCCGCTTGATTGGCACTCCATCCACCACCTTAAACATTCACTCCCTCCACCACTGGCGTACCGTGGCTGCAGTGTGTACCATCTACAAGATGCACTGCAACAACTCACCAAGGCTTCTTCAGCAGCACGTCCCAAACCCGCGACCTCTTCCACCTAGAAGGACAAGGGCAGCAGGCGCATGGGAACACCACCACCTCCAAGTTCCCCTCCAAGTCACACACCATCCTGACTTAGAAGTATATCGCCGATCCTTCATTGTCGCTGGGTCAAAATCCTGGAACTCCCTTCCTAACAGCACTGTGGGAGTACCTTCGCCACATGACCTGCAGCGGTTCAAGAAGGCGGCTCACCACCACCTTCTCAAGGGCAATTAGGGATGGGCAATAAATGCTGGCCTTGCCAGCAATGCCCACATCCCAAAAAACGAATAAAAAATTAGACAGAAAAAATACTTGTGTTGTGTTTCAGGGTCTGCGAAATTTTTATAACGCGGGAGGTGGGCTTCGGAAGCAAAAAGGTTGAGAAGCCCTGCTTTAGATGATGGAGATTTTAGAGGAGTGAGCAGCACATTGTTTTCACAGCAGCTTGC
This sequence comes from Somniosus microcephalus, assembly GCF_052327205.1. Lineage (NCBI taxonomy): Eukaryota > Metazoa > Chordata > Chondrichthyes > Squaliformes > Somniosidae > Somniosus > Somniosus microcephalus. Next base: position 31,498,827 of record NC_141012.1, on the reverse strand, counting down.
CAGTGGGAAGAAAAGATACACTAAAATAAATTGAATGCCCAAATTATTGCCTTATAGGAAATGCACATTGTTTAATTGCAAACTTAACTTTTCACACAGTGCATTAAAACTGAAATTTACTCATATATTTAGCAATTAAAGTTCTTAAGTTCCTTTAGTCTACAAATTAGTCTGTGTGGCATTGGCACACAAATCTTTAAGTATTCATACTAAATTCTTTTGTCTGCTGTTTTAACAGAGGTTCCCATTTAAAATAACCGTGTGAATGCATTCACTAAAATAGTGCAGGAAGTAATAAAGCTCTGAAGGAGGCCATTCGTCCCATAGTGGTCTTGGCGGAACCCAAACAGGGCATCAGTGAGCAGTTATTAGTGAGTAAGTGCCGCTTGATAGCACTGTCGATGACACCTTCCATCACTTTGCTGATGATTGAGAGTAGACTGATGGGGCGGTAATTGGCCAAGTTGGATTTGTCCTGCTTTTTGTGGACAGGACATACCTGGGTAGTTTTCCACATTCTCTGATAGATGCCAGTGTTGTAGCTGTACTGGAACAGCTTGGCTAGAGGCGCGGCTAGTTCTGGAGCACAAGTCTTCAGCACAACAGCCGGGATGTTGTCGGGGCCCATAGCCTTTGCTGTATCCAGTGCGCTCAGCCATTTCTTGATATCACATGGAGTGAATCAAATTGGCTAAAGACTGGCTTCTGTGATGGTGGGGACCTCAGGAGTAGGCCGATATGGATCATCCACTCGGCACTTCTGGCTGAAGTTGGTTGCAAACGCTTCAGCTTTGTCTTTTGCACTCACATGCTGGGCTCCACCATCATTGAGGATGGGGATATTCTTGGGGCCTCCTCCTCCCGTTAGTTGTTTAATGGTCCACCACCATTCACGACTGGATGTGGCAGGACTGCAGAGCTTTGATCTGATCCATTGATTGTGGGATCGCTTAGCCCTGTCTATAGCATGCTGCTTCTGCTTTTTAGCATGCATGTAGTCCTGTGTTGCAGCTTCCCCAGGTTGCTACCTCATTTTTAGGTACGCCTGGTGCTGCTCCTGGCATGCTCTTCTACACTCGTTGTTGAACCAGGGTTGGTCCCCCGGCTTGATGGTAATGGTAGAATGAGGGATATGCCGGGCCATGAGGTTACAGATTGTGATGGAATACAATTCTGCTGCTGCTGATGGCCCACAGTGCCTCATGGATGCACAGTTTTGAGCTGCTAGATCTGTTCTGAATCTATCCCATTTAGCACGGTGGTAGTGCCACACAACACGATGGAGGGTGTTGTCAGTGTGAAGACGGGACTTCGTCTCCACAATGACTGTGCGGTGGTCACTGCTACCAATACTATCATGGACAGATGCATCTGCGACAGATAGATTGGTGAGGACGAGGTCACGTAGGTTTTTCCCTCATGTTGGTTCACTCACCACCTGTCGCAGGCCCAGACTGGCAGTTATGTCCTTCAGGACTCGGCCAGCTCGGTCAGTAGTGGTGCTACCGAGCCACTCTTGGTGATAGACATTGAAGACCCCCACCCAGAGTACATTCTGCGCCCTTGCTATTCTCAGTGCTTCTTCCAAGTGGTGTTCAACATGGAGGAGTACTGATTCATCAGCTGAGGGAGAGTGGTAGGTGGTAATCAGCAGGAGGTTTCTTTGCCCATGCTTGACCTGAAGCCATGAGACTTCATGGGGTTCAGAGTCAATGTTGAGGTCTCCCAGAGCCACTCCTTCTCGACTGTATACCACTGCGCCACCACCCCTGGTGGGTCTGTCCTGCCAGTGGAACAGGACATACCCAGGGATGGTGATGGAGGAGTTTGGGACATTGGCTGAAAGGTATGATTCTGTGAGTATGACTATGTCAGGCTATTGCTTGACTAGTCTGTGGGACAGCTCTCCCAATTTTGGCACAAGTCCCCAGATGTTGGTGAGGAGGACTTTGCAGGGTTGACTGAGCTGGGTGTGACGTGTCCGTAGCCGGTGCCGAGGCCAATGCGGGTGGTCCGTCCGGTTTCATTCTTAATATTTTGTTTCGTAGCAGTTTGTTACAACTGAGTGACTTGCTAAGCCATTTCAGAGGGCAGTTAAGAGTCAACCACATTACTGTGGGTCTGGAGTCACATATAGGCCAGACCAGGTAAGGACAGCAGATTTCCTTCCCTAAAGGACATTAGTGAACCAGATGGGTTTTTACAACAATCCGATAGTTTCATGGTTACCGTTACTGATGCTAGCTTTTTATTCCAGAATTATTTAATTAACTGAATTTAAATTCTCCAGCTGCCGTGGTAGGATTTGAACTCATGTTTCTGGATCATTAGTCCAGGCCTCTGGATTACTAACCCTACCACTACGACATTACCACTACGCTACCATTCCCATTATTAATATTAGTTAGTAATAGCTCTATTACACATTACATGAAATTGCAGTCTGTGATGTCACCCAACAAGGTCAATCAAGTCAAAATCGCACGGATTGGCCGGACGTCGATGTAGGCGGGTCTAAAACCCGAAAGTTGTAGTCCCGCCTTCTTCCCGACAGCTTTGGGAAAATCGACCCCCACGTCCTCCATTTTGGAAACAGAACTTCCCTCTTACTTCGACACCAAACCCCAACACGGTGGTGAAAGCTGTTGTGTATGTAATATGTATGTTACTTTAAACCTATGGCCAGGGCGGCACTACTTTGTAGGGCGTAGTGATACCATAGTACCACTCCTGGCCATAGGGGTATAAATAGTACTGTGGGTACTGATCTCCCCTCAGTTCCCGCCTGTTGGTATTAAGTAAAGACCTACGTTGAATCTTCCAAGCTGTCTCTTCATTATTGGATTAAGTATAGACACATACTTTACACTGGCGACGAGTAAGGTTCGAACTCACCAGTACACGGTGCAACAAAGGAATGGCAGCAGTATGGAGAGAGAAGGAGAGAGGCTTCTTACCAGCCAGCCTGCAGAGTCCAGCGTCGACCAAAGGAAACTGCCCAGCACGCCAGGTTCGGGAGGAGCAGCAGCATCAGAGAGAGAGAGAGAGGGTTCCAACAGAAGCTGCAGCAGCTGAGAGAAGAGGCTGAACGGGCGCTCCAGCCACGGGGCAAAAGTCCACCCAGGGCCAGGTAAACTGAAATCCTTCCCGGGGAACGGGAGCTGCAAGGGCCAGAACGGGCAGGCGATCTGGGGAACAAACGGAGCCACGAGGACTAGCAAGCCACGAGAGGGGAAGGTCGTTGTTAATAGCGGCGGTGGCAATAACGGGAGCTGCAAGGGCCAAAAATAACGACGCTGGAGAGAGGTCGTTAGCAGCAGCAGGAGAAAAGGCGGGAAAAATGCCATCTAGTGGACAAAGGGGAAAAGTTTTTTCTCTTCAGCAGTTTAAAATAAAAAAATAAAAAAACGCCATCTAGTGGACAAAGGCAGGAAAAGCTCTTCAGCAGTTTAAAATGTCTAAAGAAGGTTGGTTGTCAGAATTTGTTGAGGACACAGAAGAGTGGGATGCCTATGTCGAAAGGCATGAACTTTATTGCATAGTACACAAGGTGAAAGATGACGAAAAGGCAGCAACCTTATTAAATTTTATGGGGGTAAAAACATATGGTCTGCTGAGGAATCTTCTTACTCCAGAAAAGCCAGCAGACAAAACGTATGCCCAAATTGTTGATACGTTAAGGGAACATTTAAACCCTAAGCCACCATTTATAGCGGAAAGGTACCGCTTCTACAGACGCGACCAAAGCAATGATGAGTCGCAGGCAGCCTATTTGGCTGAGCTCAGAAGGTTGTCCAAACATTGCCAGTTTGGAGCCTTTTTGGCGGACGCGATCAGAGACAGATTTGTCTGTGGCATGTTAAATGAGAGTACACGAAAACGGTTGCTAGCCAAGAAACAGCTCAGCCTAGATCAGGCGATTGAAATAGCATCGATCCATGAAGCAGCAGCACAGGGTGCTGCTCAAATGCGACAAAACACAACCTGCTATGACACCCATGAGGTGACATTTCACAAAGGTAAATGCTATCGTTGTGGCAAAACCACCCACGACCAAAGTAATTGTTGGTTTCGTGATAAAATATGCCGGCAGTGTGGGAAAAAGGGGCATATAGCGAAAGTTTGTCGGTCGGGTACGAAACCCAATAGTGGGGGCAGTCCAAGCAGTACCAAGGCAAGGACAAAAATACATAAGATGTCTGACAGTAGCTCAGACGAGTCACAGGAAGGCACAAAAGCAGAGCCTAAAGGTCTGGGATGTCTCAAGTTATATGGTGTAGACAAAACGGAGGACCACAGCACAATGTGGGTTAAAATGAAGGTAGCAGGCATCGAAGTTAATATGGAGCTGGACACAGGTTCAGCCCTATCAGTAATTAATGAACAAGATTATAACAGGCTGTTCAAACGCATTCCCTTAAAGGATACGGAAATTAAATTAAAAACATATACGGGACAAAAAGTTTACCCGAAGGGAAAAATGCGAGTAACAGTTAAATACAACGGCAGAAAAGTGCCAGGACTTTATTTATACGTCCTACCAAATGGTGGACCACCACTTTTGGGTAGGGAATGGATAAGAAAAATCCATTTCGACTGGAAGTCGATACACGAGTTAAAAGTAGAGACCACCAAGGATGATACAACCATTACAAGCAGGCTGTCGAAAATATTGGCAAAAACGCCAGAGGTGTTCCAACAAGGGCTGGGGACCTTAAAGGACATTAGAGCAAAAATAACTATTGCTCAAGACGCAAACCCCAAGTTTTGTAAGGCCAGACCGGTGCCTTACGCCATTCGGCCAGCTGTGGAAGCAGAACTGGATGCCTTAGAGAGTGCAGGTGTCCTTACAAAGATTGAGTGGAGTGAGTGGGCCACGCCCATCATCCCAGTTATAAAGAAATCTGCAAATAACACACCGGGGGAACCAAAGAAGGTTCGCATTTGCGGGGATTTTAAGATAACTATTAACCCAGTCCTGCACATGGTACAGTATCCGCTGCTGCAGATAGAGGACATATTCGCATCATTAGCTGGGGGTAGACACTTTACGAAGATTGACCTTTGTCAAGCTTATTTACAGATGGAGGTGGAACAGGACTCGAAAAAGCTCCTAACGATTAACACACACAAGGGATTGTACCAGTACAATCGCCTGGTATTTGGTGTGGCGTCCGCCCCGGCAATATGGCAGAGGACCATGGAACAGGTCTTACAGGGCATTCCAGGAACGCAATGCTACCTGGATGACATCCTGGTGACAGGACAAACGGATAATGACCACCTCGCTAAACTGGAGCGAGTACTTCTGCGGTTACAACAATACGGACTCAGGGCGAACAAGCAGAAATGTGAGTTTTTCCAGGAACGTATCTCATACTGTGGTCACATTATAGACAAGGAAGGCCTGCATAAGTCCCCGGAAAAGATCGAGGCAGTAGTGAAGGCCCCGCCCCCTGAGAATGTATCTCAGTTACGATCATTCTTAGGCCTTATAAACTATTACCATAAGTTCCTCCCGAACTTATCGTCCATTTTACATCCACTAAATTCATTGCTGCAAAGGGGAGTCTCCTGGAATTGGGACGAAGCGTGTGAGGCTGCTTTTAAAAAGGGTAAACAACTCATTACATCAAAGGAAGTGCTCGCACACTTTGACCCAAAAATGCCAATGAGGTTGGCATGTGACGCCTCCCCGTATGGTATAGGGGCAGTGTTGTCACACAAATTTCCCAATGGGACGGAGAGGCCAATAGCATTTGCCTCAAGGTCGTTAACTACAGCTGAAAGAATCTATGCGCAAATCGACAGGGAGGCCCTCAGTCTGGTGTGGGGTGTAAAAAAATTCCACCACTACCTACATGGGCAACGTTTCACACTACTGACGGATCATCAACCGTTGGTGTCGATATTTAATCCAACAAAAGGGGTGCCCCTGATTGTGGTGTATGTAACCTGTTCCACCTTAAGAGAACTTAAGCCTGTTCCACCTTAAGAGATGTACTACTTTCTCTGGCTGCTGTATACGTAATGCCGGTGGTGACCACCGGTATATAAGCACTGTGTAGTAAGATTGTATTTCATATAGTCCTGACCTCCAACCAGTAAAGACCTGTTGAACTTTAATCTTGTAGTCTGTGTGTTATTAATTACAACTAGAACACACAGACTTTACAGTGGCGACGAGTCAGATTCTTACCCTGCGGCAGTTATATCCACGGCGGCTTCGTCCACAGAACGGACGTCGAAGAGAGGCTTCCACCCTCATCACCCTGCTGGAAGACACGTCGTGCGGCAGACATCGAGAAACCAGAGTGCAGAAGACATCCTCAACTCGAAGCCTCCATCAGCGGCTGTCAGCTATCTTCTTTCTACCTTGGTAGTGGGTAAGCCGGGCAGCGACACGACCAGAAAATCGGCCGCGTTGGCTGTGCAGACGGGGAGGGAAGACGGAGGAATAAGGGCGGTGAGATCGATCGCAACCGGAGATAAGGGCCGGGCCGCATTCGGGCCGAAAGGCGCAGCGCGGGGACATCGATCGCGGCTGGTGATAAGGGCCAGGCCGCATTCGGGCTAAAAAGGCGCAGCGTCTGGGGGCAACTGAAGGCGCGAGAGCCGCGGTGAAGCAGAGACAGCGTCGGGGGAAGGGTGAAGACCGCCAAATGCGGGAAAACCGCCATTTTGTAGGCGGAGGACGAAGACAAGCGCGCGGAAGCCGCCATCTTGGATAAAAATAAAAATAAATTAAATTGCAACGATGCCTAAACATGGGAACATTAATACCTTTGATAGCGACATCGAAGATTGGGCTATGTATGTAGAATGCATACAAAATTATTGTAAAGCAAATAAAATCCCAGATGAAGAGAAAGCACTAACATTATTAAACTTAATGGGTGCGAAGACATACGGGCAATTGAAACACCTTTTATCACCAGATGAACCGGCGGATAAGAAGTTCGAGGAGATTGTTACTGTCCTGAAAAATCACCTAAACCCCACGCCGCTGATGCTAGCGGAACGATTTAAATTTTACAGCAGAAGGCAGCTGAAGGATGAAAGCAATGCTGAATATTTAATGGAATTGCGTAAGCTAGCAAAGTACTGTCAATTCGGAACGAGATTGACAGAGGCGCTACGAGATAAATTTGTGTGTGGTTTATTAAAAGAAGATACACAAAAGCGATTGCTCGAGGAGAATGAGCTGACGCTTGAGAAAGCGGTCACTATGGCAGCAGCACACGAAGCCGCAGCGAGAGGCACGGCAGTAATGCAGCTACGGTCACCGGAACTCAGTACAAATAAATTGGGTTTGAGTACTGTAAAATGTTATCGTTGCGGAAAGACAACGCACGATCAGAACCAGTGTTGGTTTAAAAACCAAGAATGCAGAACGTGTGGCAGGCTTGGCCACATAGCTAAAGTATGCCGGTCAGGAAAGAAGACCAGCAACAAAAAGTCACCGCAAGGAAAATACATAAAGGTACACAAGGTGACAAAGAACAGTTCGACCGAACAGAAGTCAGATTCAGACGCTAGCAGTAATGAACTGGGTAGCTTAAAAGTACACAACGTTGGTAAGGATGCAGATCTCCAGACAATTTGGGTCACCCTTCAGATAGCAGGAGTCCAAGTAAAGATGGAATTGGACACTGGATCGGCATTGACGGTCATGAATAAGAAAGATTACAAAAGGTTATTCCAACATATTCCCCTACGGGATACGGAGATTATATTGAAAACATACACGGGGCAAAGAGTGTACCCCATCGGAAAGATAGAGGTAAAAGTGGTCCACAAGGGCGAAGAAAGCCAAGTAATGGACTTATATGTGCTACCTGAAGGAGGTCCACCACTACTGGGACGGGAGTGGATTAGGAAAATGAATATGGACTGGCACTCCTTGAAGGCACTAATGGTAGATTCCGGGGAAACAGATGTCAAACCTAAACGATTGTCCAGAATATTGGATGATGCTAAAGAGGTGTTCCAGCAGGGACTGGGAACACTGAGAGGAATTACGGCAAACATCAAGATTGATGAACATGCACAACCAAAATTTTTTAAAGCCAGACCGGTACCCTATGCAATACGACCTACTGTAGAAGCGGAACTGGAAGCGCTAGAACGTTCAGGTGTACTGTCTAAGGTAGATTGGAGTGAGTGGGCTACGCCCATTGTTCCCGTTATGAAACGTCCTTCGAGCAACAAGCCAGGAGAACCAGGGAAGGTTCGCATCTGTGGAGATTTCAAAATCACCGTTAATCCGGTGCTTCACACGGTGCAGTATCCGCTTCCGTGGATTGAGGATATTTTTGCTTCGTTGTCTGGCGGGAAACACTTCACCAAGATAGACCTGGCACAGGCGTACTTGCAGATGGAGGTTGAAGAAGAGTCATGCCAATACCTCACGATCAACACGTATCGAGGTTTGTACCGGTACAATAGGCTGGTTTTTGGAGTGGCATCGGCTCCAGCAATTTGGCAGAGGGCCATGGAGCAGGTATTACAGGGAATTCCAGGCACACAATGTTACCTGGACGATATTCTGATTACAGGTGATGGTGATGAAGAACACCTCGCAAACTTGGAACTGGTGCTCAACAGACTGAAAGAGTATGGACTTAGAGTTAATCGGCAGAAATGTGAGTTCTTCCAGAAGCGGATCTCGTACTGTGGTCATGTCATTGACTGGGAGGGGCTTCATAAGTCTCCTGACAAGATAGAGGCAGTTGTAAAGGCTCCCGCTCCAGATAATGTCTCTCAGTTGAGGTTGTTTCTAGGATTGATTAACTATTACCATAAATTTCTACCAAATCTATCCACGGTACTGCACCCGCTAAATGCTCTTTTACAGAAGGGGGTACCATGGGAATGGAGCGAAAACTGTAAGAAGGCATTTCGCAAAAGCAAAGAATTGATCACCTCAGAGGAAGTGTTGGCTCACTTCAACCCGACACTGCCTATTCGGTTGGCTTGTGATGCTTCTCCATATGGTATTGGGGCAGTACTCTCACACAAGTTGCCAAATGGCACGGAAAGGCCAGTCGCGTTTGCATCCAGATCATTGACCTCCGCTGAGCGCAACTATGTGCAGATCGATAGGGAGGCTCTCAGCCTTGTATGGGGAGTGAAGAAGTTTAATCATTACCTGCAGGGCCAAAAATTCACACTTCTGACAGACCATCAGCCGTTGGTATCCATTTTTAACCCTAAGAAGGGTGTTTCAGTGATGACAGCACAGCGTCTCCAGAGATGGTCCCTTTTCCTAGGGGCACATCAATATCAAATAGAATTCAAAGGTATGAAGCAGCATGGCAATGCTGATGGGCTGTCGCGCCTGCCACTACCTGAAGAAGAAGAAACGACGAAAGTTGACCCTGTTGAGTTATTTCATTCGACCATCATCGAGTGTTTACCAGTCACCAATGCAAGTATTGAAAGAGAAACCAGGAATGACCCGACACTGTCCAGAGTCTACGAGGTGACAGTGAAAGGATGGCCAACACGTGGTGATCCTCTGTTACCGGCATTCTCGGCAAGGCGAGACCAGCTGTCCGTCTGCCATGGTACTTTGATGTACGGGACAAGAGTGATTATTCCTCCCAAGTTAAGGGAAAGAGTTCTAAAAGAACTGCATGAAGGTCGTCTGGGGGGAGTTAAGATGAAAAGTCTTGCTAGGGCTTATGCATGGTGGCCGGGTGTTGACCAACAGATAGAGGAGTTGACGAAAAGCTGCGCTGGGTGCCAAAAAGTGCAAAATGCACCTCCGATCGCACCACTACACCCATGGGAATGGCCTTCAGCCCCATGGCAACGCGTACATATTGACTTTGCTGGTCCATTCATGGACTCCATGTTCCTAATTGCGGTGGACGCACATTCCAAATGGCCAGAAGTGATCAAGATGAATACCACTACTTCAGAAAAGACAATTGCGGTGTTAAGAACAATATTCGCAAGGAACGGATTGCCAGAACAGATCTGTTCGGACAACGGACCACAGTTCATGTCGGAAGAATTCCAAAAATTCTTAAAGAAGAATGGGGTGAAACATTATACCTCTGCCCCATATCATCCGGCGACAAACGGGTTGGCCGAGAGATTTGTCCAAACATTCAAAAAGGCAATAAAGGCCATGAACGATGACCAGATTCCGCTACAGCACAAGGTGGACAATTTCCTAATGGCGTATCGAAACGCCGCTCATGCAGTGACTAACCAAAGTCCTGCCATGATGTTTTATAACAGGAGGTTGCGGTCCAGGTTGGACTTGTTAAAACCAAATGTGCGGAGGGAAGTGGAAAACAAACAGTTCCGGCATATTAATAACAAGTCCACTCGAAGTTTCGAAGTAGGACAACCAGTGTTGGCAAGGGGCTATGGAAACGAAAAATGGCAGTCCGGAACAATTCGGGCCAGACAAGGACCTCTGATGTACACAGTAGATATTGGTAACAATGTGATAAGGCGTCATGTGGATCAACTGGTAGAATCAAGAGCAAGGGTCGAACCCATGGTTATGACAGAGACAACTGTGGAAGACGTTAATGAACCTGAAGCATCTACCTCGGCAGGGACTGTACCTGATGATGACGTCCAATACATAGGAAACCAACAAGAAGAGTCACCTCAGCAACAAGAATCAGAGACCACTGAAAGGCGTTATCCAGACTGAATCAGAAGGCCTCCTGAGAGACTGAACCTTTGAACTGTTTATACCTGAAGTTATATATGTATAGATGTTATGATGTTATGTTAAATGGGGATATGACTATTAAGCTAAAAAGGGAGGATTGTGGTGTATGTAACCTGTTCCACCTTAAGAGAACTTAAGCCTGTTCCACCTTAAGAGATGTACTACTTTCTCTGGCTGCTGTATACGTAATACCGGTGGTGACCACCGGTATATAAGCACTGTGTAGTAAGATTGTATTTCATATAGTCCTGACCTCCAACCAGTAAAGACCTGTTGAACTTTAATCTTGTAGTCTGTGTGTTATTAATTACAACTAGAACACACAGACTTTACACTGATGATGGCCCAAAGGCTACAGAGATGGTCACTGTTCTTAGGCGCACACCAGTACCTTATCGAATATAAGGGTACCAAACAGCATGGCAATGCGGATGGCCTGTCGCGGCTACCATTGCCTGCCGAGATCGAAGAGATAGTACAGGACCCCGTGGAAATATATCATACGGCTGTTATGGAACACTTGCCCATCACCAGCCAATGTATCGAGCGGGAAACACAGAATGACCCGACACTGGCAAGGGTTTACGAATTGACCGTGAAAGGCTGGCCGGCGCAAGGTGACGCATCATTGCCGGCGTTTTCGGCAAGGAAGGACCAGTTGTCCGTCTGCCGGGGCACATTGATGTGCGGAGCCAGGGTGGTGGTCCCTCAAAAATTACAACATAAAGTGTTGCGGGACTTACACGAAGGTCATCTGGGGGGTGTCAAAATGAAAAGCCTCGCCAGAGCCTACGTCTGGTGGCCTGGCATTGACAGGGACATCGAGGAAGTAGCAAAAGCGTGCCAAGGGTGCCAGATGGTACAGAACGTACAACCCCAAGCCCCACTACATCCGTGGGAGTGGCCCTCAACGCCGTGGCAAAGGATCCACGTGGACTTCGCTGGGCCCTTCTTGGATGCAATGTTCCTTATTGTAGTGGACGCCCACTCAAAATGGCCGGAGGTCATAAAGATGTCATCAACGACAGCCGAAAAGACGGTCGCAGTCTTAAGGACCATTTTTGCCCGAAACGGGGTGCCCGAGCAAGTCTGTTCGGACAATGGGCCACAATTTGTGGCAGAAGAATTTCAAGCATTCCTAAAAAGGAATGGAGTGCAATATTATACGTCCGCACCATATCATCCATCTACAAATGGGCTGGCAGAGCGCTTTGTACAGACTTTTAAAAAGGCCATCAAGGCGATGGGGGAGGAAAGGTTGCCACTACAACACAAGGTGGACAATTTCCTATTCGCGTACCGTAATGCTGCACATACGGTGACCAACCAGGCCCCCGCCGTCATGTTCTTTAATAGAAGGTTAAGGTCTCACCTTGAATTGCTCAGACCAAACATCTGGAGAGATGTGGAAAACCGAGTATTTCGTAGGGCCCCTGACAGACAGACACGGAGCTTCAAGGTGGGGCAGCAAGTGTTGGCCTGTGATTATAGAAATGAAAAGTGGCGGTCTGGTACGATAAAGGCCCGCCAGGGACCTTTGATGTACACAGTGGATACAGGGGACGGCATAATCAGACGACATGCTGATCAACTTGTGGAGTCCAGAAACCCAACTGATTCACTACCTCAAATGCCTCAGCACATTGCTACAGCGGAATCACGGCCCAGCTCGTCGTTACAGAGGTCTCAGGATTGCGAGGAGTTCAGCACTCCAGTGATCTCCACGGCACAGGATGTGCCATCAGACACCGACGACTCCAGCGATGAAGTGGTGACGGAAGTACCGCCGCCTACACCGAGACCGACTAGAGAAAGACGTTATCCTAGTCGAGACAGGAGGCCTCCTCAGAGACTGAATCTATAACATGTTTCTTTTTATATATATATATAGGTAGACAACTCTGATGTAAATATGTTATGTATATTGTGTTACCAAATGTTATTAGCCCTAGTTATGGTGCATCTGTTGACTTAATTGCACGGGTACGTTTTAATTAAAAGGGGAGGAATGTTGTGTATGTAATATGTATGTTACTTTAAACCTATGGCCAGGGCGGCACTACTTTGTAGGGCGTAATGATACCGTAGTACCACTCCTGGCCATAGGGGTATAAATAGTACTGTGGGTACTGATCTCCCCTCAGTTCCCGCCTGTTGGTATTAAGTAAAGACCTACGTTGAATCTTCCAAGCTGTCTCTTCATTATTGCATTAAGTATAGACACATACTTTACAAAAGCCGGCGACTTGAATTAACAGCGCCAGTAATGGTGGAGGTGGACGGCGCATGAAAGAAATGGAGAACTAAAAGGGCCCCGACCTCATCGCCATAAATCCTTTAGAGACAAAGGCAGCCCCCACCACCACCCCCCCACCCGCTTTCCTCCTCCCCAACCCTTTCACAAATAGCCGGCGGTATCTCAAAGGACATGAGCATCCAGACTAGGTCTATCCGTCCGTCAGAGAAGCATATAGTCGTGAATAAAAAGCACCCAGTCTGAGGTACGAGGACAATCGTGATAATCTCTTCAGCAGCTATTTTATGAACTCAGACTGAAGACATTGAGTGAGAGAGTCACAGCGGATCCCGATTATTACAGCCTTGCCACAGGCCCAGAGACTGGAAAGTCTCTTTCTTTCCACCCCCCCTTTCCCCCCATCCAAGGCCACATGGTGCACGCACTCTCTCCATTGACGGCGCCCCTCCCCATCTCAAACACCAGTTTAATCAGGAAAAAAATGGTCTCTTATCAAATGCCTGAGCGGCTTCCAACCGACACAGAGCAGCTCCGCACCGAGGGGAAAGAAAAGGGTCGAAAGGAAGGCTCGCGCTACCTCAGCCCATGCAAGGCCGGACTGACTCATGGATTTCCCCATCCCCCAGCTCAGGTCTAACTCCCCCGGAAGAGAAGTTATAACTCCCACTATTTTATTTAACAGTTAAAAACGGTGAATGGTTTATAAACGTGGAAGCGAATAGGGCTGGAGCAAAAAAAAACTTACCGAGATAAATACTGCTGTAAAAGTCAGTGACACACAAAGGGACCTGTCTAACCTAACAAATGGTGTCCAACAGTAAGAACCTGAATTGACTGCGCATGCAGTCTTTGTATCGCTGACACTCTTCCACTTGTCTCAATATATATGCCATAAACATCAGTAAGTCTCCCCTGTATATTGATGGGACAAACCAATCCTGTAATCTTCTCGCGGACCCTTGGTTGGAAACCCTTTGATCTACAGTACTCGGGACTCTTGGGCAGGTTATCAATGTGCAGCCCAACAAGCCGTTCTTGAAGCAGATACTAACCTGCAGTGCTGTCCTCCACTTCTGCACTGATTAGACTTTTGGGAGGGAGCCAAAGGATGAAAACTGTGTAAAATGGAAATATCAGTCCTGTGCCTTGTGGAGTAGACAGGGCTGGGACTGACCTGTAGTCTGAGGGTAATAGGAGGGAAAATCTGCCTCCTGTTTCATGCTGAGCTAGAAGCATTTCATATTGTCGCTCAGTATAAAGTGGGAAAATATGTTTCATTTTCCCAGTGCTGTCATCACTCCTCTGATAAATATACAAGCATGAACCCTCCCTGTGCTGCTGATTTGCTCGGGAAATTACATCTAAATGACCGGGAAATGCTATTGCTCGTAAATGCTTGGTAACGTTTAATAGGCTGGTGCACAATATGACCACCTTTGGGCAAATTTCATCTCATGGTAACCGATCCTGTGGGCCTACTACTTTCTGTGCAAGGTTCAATTATTGCAACTGAATTGTAGTTAAAGGCAGTCAGCAGAAAGTGCCTTACGATAATTATTTCATCAATTATTTAGGCAGTACACTGTGTCACATGATAGTCATCACTGCAGTCTTCTGCATACAGATTACCCTGTGTGTCAGTATTTTCACTCAATTTAGAAGTTGCAGAATTTCCAACTGATGGTCTATAAGTATTCATAGATAAATATTTTTATCTTATCATTTTATGTTGGAATCTACTGGAACTTCATACCAATCAAAGAATTTTCCTTCAATCGCTTGCAGTCACCACTATAATGTTCAGTTCCCAGACTAGTAAATCTAGTCGACAGTGGGGAGACCAAACACAAATTGGGTGATCGCTTTGCTGAACAGTTCAGTCCGCAAGCGTGACCCTGAGCTTCCGGTCACTTGCCATTTTAATTTTCCGCCGCACTCTCAGTCTGACCTCTCTGTCTTCAGCCTCTGGCACTGTTACAATGAAGCTCAACGGAAGATCGAGGAACAGCATCTCATCTTTCGATCAGGCACTTTACAGCCTTCTGGACTCAGCATCGAGTTCAACAATTTCAGATCATAACCACTGCTCCCATTTTCTCGGACAGCAGATGCTGGTAATGCGAAATAACAACAGAAAATGCTGGAAAAACTCAGCAAGTCAGGCAACATCCGTGGAGAGAAATTTGAGTGATTCTATTGTCATTTACAGCTCCTCTAGACCCATCTTTTGTTTCTGTACTTGTTCTATTACCACCCCACTTCGCCTTGCACCATCATTCCTTTTGTCATTTCATCTCTCCTGCCTTCCACCCGATCACAGACCTTCCCTTTTGTTCATTCCTCCCCTCCCCCTTTCTCTCCCTCTGTACTTGCTTAAAAATCTGTTACATCTGTAACATTTTTCAGTTCTGACAAAAGGTCACAGGCCTGAAACGTTAACTCTGTTTCTCTCTTTACCGATGCTGCCTGACCTGCTGAATATTTCCAGCTTTTTCTGTTTATATATAGTAAATCTGCCATCCTGGGTTGCGTATGAAGTTTAAATAAATGTTCCCATTAATTTGCATAATTCAAGCAGCGGATCCTACAAGATCTTGATGTCCTGATTTAGGTTTTATCCATCATTCATGCAACAGAACTAAGAACGACCCTTTCTAAATCTTCAGGTCAAGTAGGAAGAACCAACCAATGTAATTGAGTCTCCTGGTCTTTGTAGGCTGGACCACCAGGACCATTCCAGCTGCACATGGCCTACAGGTCATAATTTGGACATCCCAGCTCTAACTGAATAGCAGTAAAGCCTGAGAATTCAAGGCATAATCATGAACTACTCAAACTTCACAATTAATTCTGCTGAAGTGCCCCTTCCTGAAATATTAACCTATCTTTCTCTTTCTGTTACTGCCTGATCTGTTGTGCATTTCCAATAATTCCGTTTTGATTTCAGATCTTTTTCAGATTCATATTTTTTCTTCTTATCTCAAGCTTCACTCTTGCAGCTTGTGTCATCTTCCGCTGGTGCCAATGCTAAAAGAAAATTTAAAAGCAGGCCCATTCATTATTCATTTCAAGAATAATTCTAAGTTAACAGTGATTCTTATTTTCACTTCTATGAAGTGCCTTAGTATATGTTACTAAGTTAAAGATGCTTTATATGTGCAAATTGTTGTTTTAATTAGTCTTCAAAAATAAAGCAAAAGAAAATTCCTCCTACCTCCCCTGGACCATGACCCCACGACTGAACACCAAGCCATCGTTTCCAAGACCATTACCGACCTCTACTCCTCGGAGATCTTCCCACCGTGACCTTCAGCCACGTACATCCCGTCCCGCTTCTACCTCCTCCCCAAGATCCACCAAACGGGACTGTCCCTGTAGACCAATCATTTCCACCTACTCCTGTCCCACCGAACTTATCTCAATTATTTTCCCCCCTTGTCCAGTACCTACCCCCCCACATCAACGACTCTTCTGATGTCCTCTGCCAGTTTTCTGGCCATGACCATCTCCTTTTCTCTATGGACACACTGTCCCTTTACACTTTGTCCCTCACCTGGATAGCCTGTGGGTCCTTCGCCTCTTCCTCAAACAGTCCTCATCTACAACAACCCTCCTCGGCCTGGCTGAACTTGTTCTCCCATTGGACACTTTTCCTTTAACTCCACTCACTTCCTTCAGATAAAAGATATCGCGACGGGAGCACACATTGATCCTAGCTATTCCTGTGTTTGATCCAGTCCTAGTCAGGGCCCCTCCTGTTTACCTGTTTTTACCTGTTTTTCCATTACATTGATGACTTTTTTGGTGCTGCTTCCTACTTTCACCCTGAGCTAGAGAATTTCATTAATTTTGCTTCAAATTTCCACCACTCACTTACCTTTACATGGTCCATTTCTGTATCTTCCCTTCCCTTGCTCGACTTCTCTATCTCTGCTTGTGGGGATGGGCTTCCCACTGATATTTATTACAAGCCCACTGACTCTTGTAACTACCTGCATTATACTTCATCCCACTCCACTTCCTGTAAGGACTCCCAATTTCTCTGTCCCTGTTGCATCTACTCAGGGCCACAATGACACACGGGCCTTCAGGGCCTGTACCCAGGGACATTGGCCAAGTAGGGGGCTCCTGCAAGTATGGCTGCCAATCCTCCAGGATTGACTGGGAGTCGCCAGGAATTGAAGAATAATCTCCAGGGCGCTCCTGCGAGCAACCTGGGAGAAAAATCATCCAGGCATTCATTTTCTTTGAACATTGTAGGGGGTGGCGGGTGGCGCGTGTGCCCAGTCAGTTATGCCCCTGACTGTCTGTGAGCGGTTCAAATCGCTCCCACGCCCCTGGGTTCTAGACACCGGTCTTAGTTACAGGCGACGATACAGAAAACACGAGTAGACAGGTGGTTTGGTGTAAGAAAACCAAGATTTTATTGACACAGAAACGAAAATACAGTCTTATGAGAAAATTACTGGTATAGAACAATTACAGGCATATCACTATAACTATACTTATACAGGGAATGGGGAACACACGGCACATCGAGGGAAAACAACTACATTAACAAAACCTCATTCTTATCCCACCCCCTATACCTAACTAGATTAAGTTATGAGGGGCCAGAATTCATGCTCACCAATCCAAAGCAAAGCCAGCTGTTTTAATGGATGCGGGTTTTGAGGTCTGGTCTTCTGTCCCTTTAGGTACCCCGTCGCCACGTGGTCTCAGGGCGCAGTGCTGGAGCTGCTGCTGCGTCACACCTTTCTTCTCCTCAGCTACCGTCGTCGTCTCGTCGCGATGGGTTTTCTTCTTCTTCTCCCTCGGGCAGTCGTCAGCGGTATCGTTATGTTTATCGGACAGTTAGCAGTCTTTACTGCTTAGATTTTACTATCCACGCTTCGAACGCCAGTATATTCGTTGTGGCGTAGACATCTGCGTTTATTCGCAGTGTTCAACAAGATGTTTTCCCCAAGCACCAGCTTATAACTAGGCACTTGGCCTTTATCAATACGTCTTTTGCTGCTCTGCTCTGCTCTTATCGAGTTGTTACCTTCTTCTTCGTCTCTCCTCGTCTCGTCTCGTAGGGCTACTATACAAGTCCTGGGTTACCTGCTCAGTTTCGTCTCGCCCCTTTTTGCGGCCTGGGTGTCCTGGATGACTTTGGACTCGGGTCTCGTTCCCCTCCCCTGCTGTTGGTATGGTTGTCCTTGACTCCTGAAAACTTACTGCGGGGAGTGAGGAGAGAACCCGCCACGAGGCCAGGGCACGAGCACGAGCGGCAGCAGCCCGATAGGTCCGAGTCAAGAGCCAGAGAGCAAGAGTCAAGCCAAGAGCCAAGAGAGTGATTGCTATAGAGGGCCTACAGTTATACTCCTTTCGAATGGCCCTTATCTGCACGCCAAATCAGGTTAGTCCATTGTTTCAATTTTGGCGGGCTGTTTTAAATGATTATAGCAATCTAAAATAACTGTTTTTAGATGGCCATTTATCGTACCTAATGGCCTGATGTCCGGGCTGTATTGTCATTAATGCATTTTAATTGGCCTGTCCAGCCTTGATGGCTTCCTTAAGCTGTTTCCGATTATTTATGTGGACAAACTAATAGCCTCATGCTTTGGCCTAACTGGGTTGATCTGTTCCAGTTTGAAGAAAATGCATATTCAAATGTTTGCTTAGCTGTCTGGCCCTTCAAACACAAAAGTCCTTTTCACAGAAATGCATTTTAAGTTTCGATTTCCCAAAGCTGCTTGTTCTGTGCTGCAGAGTCCAAGCTTTAAAAATCTTACAGGCTTTTGGTCACGAGGTGCGGACGCCATCTTTGGGTACCCTTTTTTAAATTGTCCATAAGGTCCCTTTTATTAATAACCTTGGGAGAATGTGGAAATTTTGCGAATCCTACAACATTTATGTTTGCTTATTAGTTATAAAAATATCGGAGATGGGGAAAAAAGGCTGTTTGACTGAGAGTCAAGAATCATTCAATCAGGTAACGAAGAGGCTGTTCATTTCCCAATTGGCGTGGGAAGGCCGTGGGCTGTGAGGAGGGGCGTGTCGTGCGGCCAATGGCGGGAGTGTGGGAGCGGGGCGTTTGGACGCAGGAGGTCACGGGATGAAACACGGAATACGTCCAACCATGGTTAGCCCCCCCCCCACCACCACATGGGGCCCTGTGAATGCTGCTCATTAGTCACCCGACGGGCCAAAATAAAGAGAAACAGTGCCGCCTGCCGGCAGGCACCGGCTGATATTGGAGCGCTGGAGCCGGAGATCAGCTATCGATCTGTGGGCGGACGTCGCGCCCGAGCTGTGCACAGGTCGAGGAAGATGCCTGAGGCTGTCCACAGAGTGGGATGGTCAGCAGAACCTTTACAGCCCCTCATCTTTCTATTAGGCACTATACAGCCTTCTGGACTCAACATCGAGTTCATCAATTTCAGGCCATAACCTCTGCCCCTATCATTTTGTTTTTCTCTCTCTCACATGGCAGCTGTCGATCATTCAGCCGGTGCCATTTACACTTCATCTAGAGCCATCTTTTGTTTCTTTACTTGTCCCATTACCATCTCCTTTTGCCTCGCACCATCATCCCTTTTGTCTTTTAATCTCTCCTGCCTTCCACCCTATCACAGACCTTCCCTTTTGTTCTTTCCTCCCCTCTCCCTTTTCCCTGCTTCTGCATTTGCTTAAAAACCTGTTCCATCTCCAACTTTTTCCAGTTCTGACGAAGGGTCATCGACCTGAAACGTTAACTCTGTTTCTCTCTCCACAGATGCTGCCTGACCTGCTGAGCGTTTCCAGCATTTCCTCTTTTTATTTCAGATTTCCAGCATCCGCAGCATTTTGCTTTTGTATAAGATGCCAAATAAGGTCAGGATCACGGCCTCATTGAGAAGCACCCACACAAACAGTGTTACTTTTAGCAGAGATGATGAATGGATCTCAAGGTGAAATGAAATGATAAAGCACAAAATATTACTAGTGGAGGGAAAATAAAATCAGCATCTGGAGCAGCAGCTGTGTTCAAGTAACACTGACTGCCCCTCAGAACCATTGCAGTAAAAAATTAACAAGAGCAAGACATTTATATTAATTTAATTGCTTTATATCTCAGAAACAGCACCATTATTCATATTATTTGTGACAAAATTAAGCAGTTTAATTTAAGTTTAGTACAGTACATTGTGATCTGATTTGATTTATTATTAATGTCCTGTGTAAATGTTCCACAAGTCTATTCCTTCAAAGGCACAAGAGTTCTTGCATATTCCAAAAATACAGTGTCAGCCATAGCTCACTGGTAACGCTCTCGCTTCTGAGTCAGGAGATTGTGGGTTCATGAACCCACTCCCGAGGCCTGAGCATAAAATCCAGGCTGACATTCCAATGCAGTACAGAGGGAGTGCTGCACTGTCAGAGGTGCTGTCCTTTAGAAGAGATGTTAAACTGAGTCCTCGTCTGACTTCTCAGGTGGATGTAAAAGCTCCCATAGCACTTTTTTGATGAAGAGCAGGGGAGTCCTGGCCAATATCAACCAACATCATGGTCCTGCTAATCATAACATCTTCTATGCCAGAGCTTCCAAAATGTCCTCCTTTTTCCTCAGTGATGATTCCCCTCCACCCCGTTAGGAGTTTTGACTGAGTCCATCCCATTTCCCGTGCTTCTGCCCTGAGTGATTCACTCCCCCCCCCCAGAACTATGATAGGATGCCCATTGTCTTTACCTTTCACTCCACCAGCCTCCGCATTCGACAGATCATCTTCTGCCATTTCCACCATCTCAAACATGATCCCACCACCAAACACATCTTCCTCTCCCCTCCCCTTCACCTCTCAGTTTTCTAAACAGACTGTTCCTTCCGTGACATCCACGACATCCCAACACCTGCTCTCCTTCCCCTGGCACATTCACATGCAAGTGCAGGAAATGCAACACCTGCCTATTCGCCTCCTCTCACACTACTGTCTAGGACCCCAAAGACACGTTCTAGGTGAAACAGCTTTTTACATGTACTTCCTCCAAACTCGTACACTGTATTCACTGCTCACAGTGCAGTTTCCTCTATGTAGGAGGAACCATATGCAGATTACATGACCGTTTTGCTCAACGCCTCCATTCTGTCTACAAGTGTGATCCCAAACTGCTTGTCACTTGCCACTTCAGTGCTCTGTCCTACATGCACTTTGACCTCTCTGTCTTTGACCTCCTACACTGTTCCAATGAAGCTCAAGGAACAGAACCTCATCTTTTTATTAGCCCACTGACTTTAACAATGTCAGGCCTTTCTTTGTTATATAACTAATAAATAATAGCATATAAAATCAAAGTTTTATATCCAAGTAAGGACAGAATTATAACTGTGGAACCTGGTCCACCTATCCCCTGCCCTCTAACCCTACTTGACCTAAAGACTACACCTTGTCTCGAACCCTCATGTGCAATGCTATGGAGAAAGATGAGAGATAACAAAAAACTCGAGGTTGCATCCATTTTCTTACTGATTTACACGCTGTGAGTTATAGAAAAGTAAGCTAATTGCATACATCTGCTGGAAATTATAAACTACCAGAGCAATGTAGTTTACAAACATCAGCAAAATCAGCTGCTCACGATGCGGTCTCCTCTACATTGGGAAGACCAAACGCAGATTGGGTGACCGCTTTGCGGAACACCTCCGTTCAGTCCGTAAGGGTGACCCCGAGCTTCCGGTCGCCTGTCACTTTAATTCTCCGCTCCACTCCCACTCTGAACTCTCTGTCCTCGGCCTCTTACACTGCTCCAATGAAGCTCAACGTAAGCTCGAGGAACAGCACCTCATCTTTCGATTAGGCACTTTACAGCCTTCTGGACTCAACATTGAGTTCAACAATTTCAGACCATAACCTCTACCCCTATTTTTTCAGGCGGCAGCTGTTGATGATTCTGCCATCCCCATTTGCAGCATTCAACCACTCCTGTCTTCCACCCTATCACAGACCGTCCCTTTTGTTCTTTCTTCCCCCCCCCCTTTCCCTGTCTCTGCACCTGCTTAATATCTGTTACATCTCGAACTCTTTCCAGTTCTGACGAAGGGTCACAGACCTGAAACGTTAACTCTGTTTCTCTCGCCACGGATGCTGCCTGGCCTGCTGAATGTTTCTAAATCCCTTCATCCTTTTTCCTTCATCCACCTATCCAATCCAATCTCGAATGTTGACATAGTTTTTAACCTCAACCACTAACCCTGCAGGTGAATTCCACAGCCTCACAACTCTTTGTGAAGACGTTTCTCTTGCTCTCTGCTCTAAATCTCTTACACCTAGTCTTGTATCTATGGCCCCTCATTCTAGACCCCTCAACTATTGAAAATAGTCTGCTTCTATCCCATCCTTTCATAATTTTAAACGCTTCTATTACATCATTGTGTAATCTGCGTTTTTATAACAAAAGAAACCCAAATGTTTCTTCGTCTTTTATTTCAAAGGACCAGATAATCTGTTTTTCATCATGTTGGACAAATGTTGACCAGGACACTGGGAAAACGCCTCTGCTCTTCTTCAAATATTACTATGGGACCTTGTACATCCACCTGAGAGGGAGCAGATAGAACCGGGTTTAACGTCTCATCTGAAAGCCAACACCTCCAACAAGCAGCAATCCCTCAGCACTGCACTGAAGTGTCAGCCTAGATTATCTGCTCAAGTCCTGGAGTGGGGCTTGAACCGATAACCTTCTGACTAAGAGAAACTGTTTTATCTGCTTGAAATTGTGTTCTTTGGAAATTCCAGTTGAAAAGCATTAACCCATTTAGTTTACATGGGCTGATTCTTTTCTTGTTAGAATGTGGACAGTTAATTTCATACAAACATATTAACAAGTTGAATACTAATATGACAGTATAATTTCAACCCAACAGTCTGTATCACAATACACTTTTGAATTTAAACAATCAATTATATCTCATCAATAGTAAATGTAATGCATGCATGGGAGCACAACAAATATAACACAAAGGAATACATTCGCTGACCTGACTGTAACAACCCACCCCCTTTCAGAATATCCCAGCCTCACCATTACATCCCACCCTTGCTGTAACATTCTACCCTCTGTCGTTCCATCTCACGATTGATGTTATATCTAGCCCTTGCCACGCTCTCAGGTGGACATAAAAGATCCCATGGCACTATTTTGAAGAAGAGTAGGGGAGTTATCCCCGGTGTCCTGGCCAATATTTCTCCCTCAATCAACATAGCAAAAAAAACAGATTAACTGGTAATTTTCACATTGCTGTTTGTGGGAGCTTGCTGTGCGCAAATTGGCTGCTGCGTTTCCCACATACAACAGTGACCACACTTCAAAAAGTACTTCATTGTCTGTAAAGCGCTTTGAGATGTCTGGTGGTCGTGAAAGGCGCTATAGAAATGCAAGTCTTTCTTTTATATCCTGCCCCTGCTGTTACATCCCATTCCCACTGTAACATTCTGCCACTGTCCTGCCACTCTCACTATAACATCCCATCCTATTACAATCTCCCCAGCATTAACCTACTGACACAAAATTATGTACATAATTATTGACATGGCTTCCGCAATGACCTATTCCCATTTGTTGTCATTTAGTGATACTATCACTGTGTTTATCATTACTTATCCTGACATTACAGTAAGGAGCCCTGCACATTTTATGGGCTGTGCGAATCGGTACAGCTCAGTGGGTAAGACGCTCCCTGTGCAGCATCTTGTTCCGTTTTCCATGTGCGTTTGCTTCTGGGTGGGTTTGAAAGAGCTTTATTAATAGGCTGCCTTGCACAATCTATCATTTTCCCCAACAATGCAGTCTCTGACAGTTAATTAGATGCCACAAAGCAGAATAAGTACCGTCGCGTTTTGAGTGTTAATCCATCATATGGCAATCGATTCTGTGGGTCCGCCATATTACATAACAAGAGAGACATAACAATTAACAATTGGGGAACAGCTAGCCCAAACTTTTTAAAATAATTTCACATTTTTCATAACCACCTAATTGTTTATCAGACAGTCGTACTGTAGTCTAATATCACAGAATATTTTTAAATATCCATTCGTGATGGGAGGCTTTTGTGCAGTTTAATATTAATTGACAAATAAACTCAAAGGCCTGGAAGTTCCACTCGGTTGCGCTGTTTCTTTTGGCACAATTTGCTCGAAATCGGCTAAAGCAGCGCAAAAGATCGCGGAAATTCAAGCGCAAATTGCGTTTGGCGCAACTCATGTTTCCGCGATCTTTTGCGATAGTTTAAAAAACATCGCGCTAGAAGTCGGCCCCGCCCACAAAACAGGCCACGCCCCCAGGATGAATGAATCAACATTGGGAGTTTCCGCTAATTGCGCCCGTCTGCGAGCCTTCGAGGAGGCTCCAAAAATTAAGCGGGTTCTTTTGGGCACAAGGACACTAATAGCTACATTTTAAAAGCTTTTGAACATAAAGAAACTGACAACTGTACCCCAATATAACTAGGAAATGGTTCTGTATTTTATTTTAAGTCATTTTCAGTTATTTAAAATCAGGTTACTTACACGTGGGGGATTATGCTTATTTTTTGTGATAAACCCATTTTCAGCTGTATTAAGCAAACTGCACCAAGTTACCGCTCTTAAATATACCAAGGAATATTTTTTAAAGCAAAATTAAAAAAAAGAGAATCATGTTCTAAAACGCTGCCTGATTGCGCTGGTTCAAGGCAGATTTTGCGTTCAACGATATGCAAATGAGTTTCAACAGAAATTTGGGAGAAAAAAAACAATATCTCAAAACTGGCGCAATTGTGAGTGCCATGTGTGCCCAAATCACCGATTGCAACCAGCACAGAAACTCTACTCCAAAGTGTTATTTACTGAATTGACACAATAGTTTACCAGACAGGATTATTCATCATCTGTTTCTGAAGAAAGGCAGTCAAAAACAATAAACAATGCCGATGTTTGAGTGGTCCAACGACAGATTAAATGCACCTCCCATGATTGTACATAGCCCCAAAAAATTGAGTCAGTCCCAAATTTGATTCAGAGTCTGTGCTGAGTCTTGGGGGTGGAGGGGAAGGGAACCAGTCATGATTCCCACTCCTGGGAGGTGATTTTATCACTGGGGACCTGATGGAGGCGGGGCTGCCACTTGTCGGGTTTTAGTCCCGCCTCCATCGACGTCCAGCCAACCCACGCTATTTTCACTTGATTGGCTTTGTTAAGCCCGCCAGCGGGTTTAGCAGGCCAATTAAGGGAAAGACGGTGACAGATGACGTCAGCGTATGACGTTTCATCTGTCAAGATTTTTTGACAGATGAATTGTCATCGTTTGACAGCTCTGAAGCTGTCAAACACTGACAATCTGTCTTCTAAGTTGAGACCTAGGACACAGACTCACTTAGAAAGCTTTCCTGAGCAGAAAGCACAGGCTGCTGCATTTAGGAACGCAGCGGCCATTCTGCTTTCTCTGCCGGTGAGATGAGGCAGCTCCGCAGCTAAAGGGATGAAGCCTGGAGGAAGAAGCAAAGGTAGGTAATCTTATTAAAACACTTTAGACTCACCTCACACAATTATCTCTCCACACTTGCACTCAGCACTCACCTGCACACCGGACATTTCGGCCCCTCCGACCCCTGCAGACCCACGGCCCGCCTCGCTGACCTTGGCAAGGTTCGGAGCCGTCGGGAAGCCCACACTTTAGGGTTCAAATTAGGGATTAGCCAAAAAACTGCCTGTTAACTACCTGTTAATAGGCAGTTAATTGGCACTAATCCCCTTCCCGCCTCAAGGAGACGGGACCCGGCGCGGGGCGGGTACCCGCCTCCTGGGAAAATGGCACAGAGGCGGATTCTGCCATTTTCCTGGCAGTCCCGCCTCCAAACCTGCCTCCCCAGGGCTGGCAAAATCGCCCCCCAAATTTCCTTTCATTAATCCCCTGCTGGATCGGGCTTGACTGTGATGCTTGGTGTCAAGTGTCACACATAAAGAAAGAGTCAGTGCCAATGGAACTGTAATCCAGCTTAGACACTGTTCAGGAGAGAATAACACGGGTCCCAGTCTTAACTCAATGCAGTGTTCCATATTATGTGTCCTTGTTTGCTCCACATTTCCCCTGTTTTGTCTGATATATAACTCATTTTCTCCTCTATTCTATACAATAGTCCCTGTATGTTTCCTGTGTCCGCATGTATTTATTGAATACTGGGATCTCACGCTTGTTCCCATTTGTGCTTCTCTTATCTCCCAGAAGACGGACTGATAAGCATTCTAGTTACACCAGTCGAACTGTAAAACAATCAGGTGATTTGCTTTACATGAAATATATGGGATGGAACAAAATACAGCTTTCCGTGAGATTCAATTTATTTCAGATCACTCCTTGTAACATGGAAAACAACAACTACAGCACTCTACTCCTGGTAATGAGCTAATCTCACTTTACGATCACTGAAACCAGAGGGAATTAACCTTTCTCTTACAAGATATTAAAGCCGTTTTTAACTGCCGGCAGGAGACTTTGTCAAAGGCATGTTAGGCCTCATTTGAATGCCAGCAGTCAATGGCCTGTTTCGGGTGGAAAGCGGCAATTGGCTGGCAGGGGAAGGGGCAGCAAAGATCGGCGGCCCTGATGTCGCTCATTGGCCCCCAAGAAATGTCTGCCTGCAGCGAGGTAAGTCTGGGAAAGGTTTTGTTGTGAGGGTTTCGGAGGGGTGGGGCCGGAGCACGGGGTGGCAGATGCCCAGACTTTCCTTGTGGGGCCCAGAGGAGCACTCCTGGTCGTACTGGCCCTATGAAGGTAAGTTTTTTAACTATCCTTAGTGGACGTTGCTGGCTTCCTGACAGCGTTACATAGCGGAGTGGCTGTATATCACGCTCAGAAGCTGCTTAACATGCCATGGGGGATCTCACGAATGCAATAGGATTCCGATTTGCACTTATTAATTAGGCTCCTGCCAGAGTCCACTGGCAACACCACCGACATCAAACATCTAATGGTGGTGCAAAATAGAGCTGCTCAATTTGAACTGCTCCCCCGCTGCTTTCCCACCGATTAGGGAAAGGTAAGATTCCCCCATACATTTTCATATCTCAACCATCCATCTCTCATGGGCTAATTCGACAGCAACACCTCTCTGCCTCCTAGATTGTTTTCAACTCCAACTTACTTCAGACTGACTGTCTTTGTAGCCAGAGAGTGAGTCAAAAAGGTGACCTCTGACCCACTCTCAGCTCAGGGATTGACTCATTGAACTGCAAATTAAAACTATTACCTTGAAGCCTCTGCCCCATCTTGTTTTTCTCTCTCTCTCACATGGCAGCTGTCGATCATTCCGCCATTTACACTTCATCTAGAGCCATCTTTTGTTGCTTAACTTGTCCCATTACCATCTCCGTTTGCCTTGCACCATCATCCCTTTTTTCCATACCCACCTCCTCGGGTGATTTTCTCAGCCCTGGGGAGGCGGGTATGGAGGCGGGACTGCCGGAAAAATGGCAGAATTTGGGGGCGGGTGGCAAACCTGCCCCCAACCCGTCTCCATGCCATCTTCCCAGGAGGTGGGTTGCCGTCCCACGCCGGATCCGGTCTCCTTGGAGGCGGGAAGGGATTAAAGCCTATTAACTGCCTGCTAACAGGTAGTTAACAGGCAGAAAATAGGATTATCCCCTTTTTGCCCTCACAAGTGCGGGCTTCCCAAAGGCTCCAAAACCCGCCAGGGTCACCGAGGCGAGTACTGGGTCTGCGGAGGTCGGAGAGGTGCAAAAGTGTGGTGTGAAGGTAAGTGATGGGTGCAAGAGTGGAGAGGTGAGTATCTGAGGTAAGTCCTAAGTGTTTTTAAAAGTGCACTTACCTTTGTTTCTTCCTGCATGCTTCAGTCAGTTTCTATATGGAGAGTCTCGGACCTCCGTGTTGCAGATCAGAGATGTCCGTTGCATTCTCAGATGCAACAAACATCTCAATTCTGTAAAAGAAGGAAGGTTGATGAGGCCTTGTATGCAAGACCTCATCAAACTGCAGAGATTGTCACTGTTTGACAGCTTCACAGAGCTGTCAAACGATGACAATTCATCTGTCAAAATATTTTGACAGATGACACATCATACGTTGACGTGCTCTGCAACCAGCTTTTCCTTGATTGGCCTGCTAAGCCCACTGGGCGGGCTTAACAAGGTCAATCAAGGGAAAATAGCGTGGGTTGGCCACAACTCGATGGAGGCGGGACTGAAACCCAACAAGCAGTAGTCCCGCCTCCAACATGCCCCCATTGCCAAAATCACCCCCACACAGAGAGCTATAAAAAAATACAGGACTTTAAAAAAAAACTTGATTTAAAAGATACATTGAGTTCAGTGGAAGAATATGTTCTGCTTCTGACTAACTCACAAATCAACTGGGATTTAGTTAATATCAAGAATATCTTGTTTCCAGATTTACATGTGGCTCCTACTCGCATTAAAACAACTCTCCATTATAATCCCATCTCCATTATAATCCCATCTTCATGGTAAGGTTTTGGACTTTGGCTCCTAATGTTTTCACATTCAGTCCAGCGTGCCCCTCATTATAACAAGAAAGAGCCTTGCTGCCCAAATATTCACCTAAAGATAGGATGTGGCTCTCAGCACACGTGATTACTAAGTAAACTCAAATATTTCAATATTAGTCACTTTAGCGGTTTCGTTTGGGTTTCCTAGCTTTGAGCCTTACTCCATAAAAATTTCTTACTCCTTTCCGCCCATCTTCAAATAAAGTTCCAATGTGATGCTCATTAAAGTGAGGGATGTTAGTGCTGGGGAATGGAAAGTGTTTCATTTTGTCCACGAGATTATGGGGCACACTTGATCAGTTAGAGCTGGGCCTGCGTGGAGCTTCATGTTTCCTCACCTCAGCTTGACTCTGCTTCAAGTGCAGCACCACTGTCACAATTTTATTATCCACAGCAACCTTCATTGGCTTGTTGAGTAAGGCAGCCCAATTAATCAAACCTGCAAACATTAGAGAGACAGCAGACTTTCTTTGCATTCGCCGGGATTGGATTTAAACCCAGGTCCACGAGGTAAAAGGACTGATTACACTACCTGGCCTCTCTATTTCCTGTTTCTTTATCATGTATTTGTGCCATTGCTTACTACGTTATTCAGGACAGATTGCTTTGCTTTCCTTCACAGTGTGTTGACTAACTGAAAGATGCTTAATAAGTTGTTTAAAGAGCTAAACAGTAAGGAACCCAGCAGATCAGTATTGAGTTCCTGATTCCAGTCAGAAGGTAGTAAGTTCTAGTTCCAAACTGCCCATTACTCAGTCTCATTTAGATGTGTTTTGTCAGATTTTGATGCAAATGTTGGTTCATTGCAGATAAGAGTGCAAAACTGATACTGTCCAACTCAACTTCCTGTCCTATTGGCTAATCATGCAGTGGCATGGACAGCTGTACACAACCCAGACTATCCTTCCCTCTTAACGAGAGGAGATCCGGTGCTAATGACTCATTAGGAGGGTAGAAAATGAGCTCATGGCTAGGAGTTACACCAATGGCGTACTGGGTAAAGCCATCGTCGGGAGTAGTGGTAACCTATACCAACTAGGAATAGTGATAAACTGTACGAACAAGGAAGGTTCCAGGTTTGATAGATTAGCTGATCTCAGGCAGGCAGATTTCTAAATTTCTCCTCAATATTATTGGGCTAGGAAGGGGAAAAGAATCTGCCAGGGTTCCTGCTCTAGATTGCGATACAATTGCCTAGAAATTCGGGAGTACCCCGCGCACAAATGCTTGGGTCCGAGGAGGCCCGAATATTGGACCTCGGGCCTCAATCTCATATCAACGGGACTGCGGGAGGAAGCCACGCAGGTAAGTGATGGAACTTTGGGCCATTGCTAGCACTGCAGTGGCCCACAGGTAAGTGATGGAACGTTGGGCCATTGCTAGCACTGCAGTGGCCCACAGGTAAGTGATGGGTGAATGGAAGAGGGGGGGAATTGTGGGCTTCCAGTGTGGAGCAGGTTAGGGGGGGGATACCAATCTAGCAGTGGGGACACAAGCTGGTGTTAGGCCCCTTATTCACATATACAAAGGGACTAATGTCTGCATCAGGCACGGGTAATGGATGTGTTCTGGACTTATTACATGCAGATAGCACCCTCTAGTGGTAGTTAGTGTGTAGCAGTGTTAGTGAATAGCATTAGGTTATTTGACCTTGTTCCTGTTTGACCCGGAAGTAGTATTCCAGGGAGAACCTGCTGAGTTATGAAGAAAGCTACATGAGGGATTCTCAATCCTGTTCCATCTCTTCTCATATGCTAGGCAAGATGCAATGTCTGTGAGTATCTTTGTTTAATAATATGAGAACAACCTTGTCAGTGTAGTATTTTGACAATACTTTGTCTATAAGAAGTTATTAGTTGTTAGTTACCGAGGTTTAGCTTCAGTGCTAGTTAGTCATACAATTAGTCTATTCTGTTGTTATAAACATGTTTATATCTTATGTAACATCTAATGTATAGTACTCAGTTCTATGTACAAAACATACTTTGTCTTTGTTTACAGTTTCACAAATTTGTTCAAGTAAAGCTTCAAAACAGCAAACCTGCTTCTCGAGAAATTATTTGAATGAGTGTTTAGCTGGCTGGATAACTAGATAGGAGCACGTCTAGCGAGACCAGTACAGGATGCCTCTTGTTGTCCTCACCCAATATGGTGGGCGCCGCACTCCCGTTTGGAAATGTGTGCGCGCTTCCTGTCCGCAATTTCGGGGACTTAGGAAGCCAATTTACAGGCCAGTGATTCCTGCTAAATAGTGCACATATGGACATAGGAATATAGGACCAGGAGTAGGCCATTCAGCTCCTCAAGCCAGTTCTGCCATTCATTTAGATCATGGCTGATCTTTATCCTAACTCCATTTGCCCGCCTTGGCTCCATATCCCTTAATAACCTTGGCTAGCAAAAATGAATCCATCTCAGGTTTCAATTTATTATTGATTATAGTGGGAGAGAGTTCCACACTTCTACCACCCTTTGTCTGAAGAAGTGTTTCCTAACTTCGCTCCGGAATGGCTTGGCTCTGATTTTAAGGTTATGTTCCCTTGTCCTAGACTCCTCCACCAGCAGAAAAAGTTTGTCTCTGTCTACCCTTTCAAAATCCTAAAAAGCTCAATCAAATCACCCCTTAACTGTCTATATTCCAGGGAATACAAGCTTAGTTTATGTAATCGCTCCTCATAATTTAACCCTTGGAGCCCTGGTAACATTCTGGTGAATCTGCACTGCACTCCTTCCAAAGCCAATATCTCCTTTCTAAGTTGCGATGCCCTGAACTGTACACAGTACTCCAGATGTGGTTTAACCAGGGCTTTGTATAGCTGTAGCAAATCTTTCTCCCCTTTATATTCTAGCCCTCTAGATATAAAGTATAACATCCCATTAGGCTTTTGATTATTTTTGGTACCTGAGCGCTACATTATACATAAGAGCATAAGAACATAAGAAATAAGAGCAGGAATAGGCCATACGGCCCCTCGAGCCTGCTCCGCCATTCAATAAGATCATGGCTGATCATCGACCTCAACTCCACTTTCCCGCCTGATCTCCATATCCCTTAATTCCCCTAGAGTGATCTGTATACATGGGCCCTTAAATCTCTTTGGACCTCCACTATTCATAGCTTTTCACCATTTAAAAAATACTCAGATCTATCCTTTTTTGGTCCAGAATGGGTGACCTCATAGTTACCCGTGTTGAAATCCATCTGCCACAGTTTTGCTCACTCACTTAATCTATCAATGTTTCTTTGTAATTTTATGCTCCCGTCTACATTACTTACTATGCCACCCAGATTTGTGTCATTGGCAAACTTGGATATATGGCTCTCTATTATGTTATCTAAGTAATTAATAAATATAGTGAATAGTTGAGGTCCCAGCACAGATCCTTGTGGGACACCACTAGTAACTTCCTTCCAATTTGAGTACATACCAATTATCCCTACTCTCCGTCATCTACCACCCAGCCAATCTGCTGATCAGGTCAATAATTTGTCTTCAATTCCATGAGCTTTAATTTTAGCTAACATAGAAACATAGAAACATAGAAGATAGGAGCAGGAGTAGGCCATTCGGCCCCTCGAGCCTGCTCCGCCATTCAATGAGATCATGGCTGATCATCCAAATTCAGTACCCTGTCCCTGCCTTCTCTCCATATCCCTTTAGCCTTAAGAAATATATCCAACTCCTTCTTGAATATATTTAATGAATTGGCCTCAACTGTCTTCTGTGGTAGAGAATTCCACAGGTTCACCACTCTCTGGGTGAAGAAACTCCTCTTCATCTCAGTCCTAAATGGCTTACCCCTTATCCTTAGACTGTGACCCTTGGTTCTGGACTCCCCCGCCATCGGGAACAGCCTTCCTGCATCTAGTCTGTCTAGTCTTGTTAGAATTTTATAAGTTTCAATGAGATCCCCTCTCATTCTTCTAAACTCTAGCAAATATAAGCCTAATCGACCCAATCTCTCTTCATACGTCATTCCTGCCATCCCAGGTATCAGTCTGGTGAATCTTCGCTGCACTCCCTCCATGGCAAGAACATCCTTCCTCAGATAAGGCGACCAAAACTGCACACAATACTCAAGGTGTGGTCTGACCAAGGCCCTGTACAACTGCAGCAAGACATCCTTGCTCCTGTACTCGAATCCTCTCGCTATGAAGGCCAGCATACCATTTGCCTTCTTAACCGCCTGCTGCACCTGCATGCTTATCGAATGCTTTCTGGAAGTCCATATAAACTACATCCATAGATCCCTGTCTACTAATTTAGTTACTTCCTCAAAAAACTCAGTTAATTTTGTTAGACATGACCGACCCTTTACAAATCCATATTGGCTCTCGCTAATCAGCACAAATTTCTCTAAGTGCTCAATCACACTGTCCTTAATTATAGATTCCAATAACTTCCCCACAACAGATGTTAGACTAACAGGTCTATAATTTCCTGGTTTCTCTCTCTCATCTTTCTTAAACAATTGAGTTACATTTGCAATTTTCCAATTTAAAGGGGCAATTCCTGAATTGAGAGAGCTTTGGAAGATTATGGCGAATTGGGGGAGGAGATAATCGGATTTTAATGCGCTAATGAAACACTAACCATCTAGGCTCAAAGAAGAAGAATGACCACAGGGATGAGATACAGGAAGTGTCTCTGGAACTGTAGAGAAGAGTTGTAAAAAAAAAGCAGATCAATAATAATTGTATTTTGCAAATTATTAATTGATTAAAATGCTTTAGAAGTTGAACTATCCCAATCATATTACTTATAATTTTACAGACTGCTGGAGATGATGTGATGGAAGACCATCATTTTCTAAGTTACAAAGGAACATCAGTACTTAGTGGATTAAGCTAATAGTTTCATAATAATTAAAAGAAAGTTATTTAAATCAGTGTGCTGCCTCAGGCTTAGCTTGACCTTAAACCGACCCCATGTCAAACGGCCTGAGTCCATAAATATAATCTCTTGTTAAATCACTGATTTGGAAATTGAGTTAGGTTATTCACATAAGCCCTATTACATGGCAAATGTGATCTGAATTAACTGCCATGTTTAGTAGCTGCCCCTTACACAAGACTTAGGTTACCATAAATGCACATTACGATTGCAGCTATTACAAGATTGAATTTCTTAATCCAAGCTTCCCCAAGTGAATATTGATTAACTAAAAGTACTGCAGATGACATATTGACTTGTGATAAGAGTTTGAGTGAATAAACCCGATTTGAAATTAGGTGATAGATAATTTGAAACCTGCGATTTTCTGACTCTTTCACCAGTTCTCTAGACAACTGGGCAGTTTTCAGATCTATACTGAATATGTGTTTAAAAGTAAAGCATAGTTTTTTTCCATGCATTCTATCTGCGAGTCTTTTGAAAGTCTGTGGCCCAGAAGTTCGACGATGCTGTGCCCATTTTACAGGCATAAGACAGGTGTGAAACCATCCAATATGGCATAAACATCAGAAGAGGTGTCCAGGTCTCATGTCAGAAACAGGCATTAGGCCCTTTGCAGAAGCAAATAAGGAGCCTAGTGCCAGTTTGATGCCCCCTTTACCAAATTCGTTTGCCCTGAACGCAACCTAGCCAGCAGTCCTTAAAGGGGCCATTGCAGGCCGAAACCAAAAAGGTGCCTGAATGTGAATCCACATTAAAACCATGGGCCGCTGCCAGCCACCGTTCGTCCCCACCTCCCGATCGCTGCCTCCCTCCCTCTTCCGATCACTGCCTCCCTCCCTCTCCCGATCACTGCCTCCCTCCCTCTCCCGATCACTGCCTCCCTCCCTCTCCCGATCACTGCCTCCCTCCCTCTCCCGATCACTGCCTCCCTCCCTCTCCCGATCACTGCCTCCCTCCCTCTCCCGATCACTGCCTCTCTCCCTCTCCTGATCACTGCCTCCCTCCCTCTCCCGATCACTGCCTCTCTCCCTCTCCTGATCACTGCCTCCCTCCCTCTCCCGATCACTGCCTCCCTCCTATCCCCTGATCACTTACACCCTCTCCTGGTTGCCCTCCTCTCCTTCCCGATCGCTACCCCCCCTTCCAAGACCTACCTGAGGGCAGCTTGAAATTCAAATCATCTTCACCGACGAGCTGCCTGGGGAGGACCAGCAAGCTTCTGAAGAGCACCGGTGAACGAGGCCCAATATCGGGTGAGTTTTGGGCCTACCCATTCTGGCACAGGGACTGGGCGCAAACCAATTTCTAGGCCTACGTTTGTGCTGATGATCTTGTTCCATGCCTGACTGGTTATATAGAGGCTAGTGTCTGATTCAATAAGAATTTGAAAATACTCTCTACTTTAATACATTAGCATAAGTTGCTTCAGCAATAGTCTTGAATTCTGAGTCAGGATTAACACTAACAGATGTCTTCTTTGTAACTGCTCACTGTTTTTTGCTTGCTCACGGTGTTGTGTCAGTACCTTTCTACCTAGACACAATTTAGGACTCAGAACTCAGAGATTCAAACATGAAGTGCTTTATTGGAAGGAAAGGAAGTTCTGGGAAGTTCCGAACAAAGAGAGCTAAACTTAACAGAGAACACCCAACCATTTATCTCCTGTGACAGCGCCACCACAGGTGGGAGGAGAACACACAATAGAACACACAATACATAACACACGGTAACTCAGTACAAATGTGGTTTTATAATCTCACTTCCCCAAACTTTTACAGGGAAAAGATGGATTAACAGCTGCCATCAGTCCCATCGACACTGCAGCAGTATTTAAAAGGGAACTGAATTTGTTAAGTATATTTTTAGAAATAAATTAAAGCACCCAAGAACCAGACACTTTTTTTTCCTGCAGTACTAAATAATTAATGTAAATTTGCATGCCAATTATTCATCTAAAACACAAACAGTGCAACATTATTATAGAACTGATATTGTACTTCCAGGCCTATCTAACAAATAAAATAATTTTGTTTAATGTACTGAAGCCTGGTGTTATTAATCTAAGAATACTAACCCATCCCTAAAACAAAAATGATATTATATGTGTAGCACTGATTGTTATTTGCTAAAGTTTATCATTGGGAAATCCATTTATGTTATTGAGCTGAAACACTCCTTACATTTTTATATACAGCACAGTCTGCTTTCAGATTAATGGCAAATACACTCTGTACAACTTAACAATTTCGAAATCTTGAAGCGACCAATATGGCTTCACTATGATATAGGTTGCTAATGTAAAAAATAGTTTAAATATAATCACGGTTAAATGTTATTACATTTATTAAATAAGAAAGAAAAAACTCGTATTTATATAGCACCTTGCCCATCCTCAGATGGCCCTAAAGAAATTCACTTTTGAAGTGTTGCCATTTTTATTATGTGGACAAACATGACAGCCAATTTGTGCACAGCAAGATCCTGCAAACAGCAATAAGATAAATGAGCGCCAATCTGCTTTTGTTAGTGTTGTTTGAGAGAGGAATGTTGGCCAGGACGCTGGGAAAATTCCCAAGCTCGTCTTCAAAGAGGGCCCTAGGATCTTTCATGTCCACCTAACCAGGCAGACAGGGCCGCAGTTTAATGTCCCATCTAAAAGACGGAGCCTCTGACAGTGCAACAATTCCTCAGTACTGCACTGAAATGTCAGCCTAGATGATGGCAGGAATTTACTGGGGTCCGTGTGGGAGCGTTCAGAGGCGGTTCAGGTGGGAAATTTGAAAAAAGCCAGAGCAGGTTGGGAACCCGCCGTCATCCCACCCACATGCGCCTTTCCCTCGGGCGCGTTTGCTGGTGCAGCAGCGACCCGACTGGCAGAGGCGGGCGACCTAATTGAAATCATTATCAGCTTGTTGTCAGACACTTAAGCGCCTTTTCCCCCTACCTTTCAAATTTCCCTGCATGCCCACGGGATTCATGCAGCTTGGGAACCACGTCGGTCAACCTGATGTGGGAGTTGAGTGGCCATTGATCCAGCTGATTATTTGACAGCATCAAATGTACTATACAAGCTCCGATCTCACAGCTGATCACGTTCCTCAGGCAGAAGCTGTTGCTGACTACATTGCCAGCACAGATTTATCTTTCTGCAGGCTGCAAGTGTTTCCAGCAAAGTCTCCATCCAGTGTCAACTCATTGGAAGAACCTCTCTCACCATTGACAGATTGCTTCTGTCAACACTACTTGGCCTGGCATCTATTCCATCAGCATGGGTGCTGTTTACACTCTCTCACCTTGGTCCTCAGAAACTGCCCATGATTAGCCCCAACACCAGCAGCACCAGGCACACCAGCAGCACCAACAACAACACCATCAAACTTCTCCGCAACTACCTGATGCTGCACAGGACAGAAGGCATCAGCACCCAAGCACATTGCTGCCCAGGAGTCCAGGGATGGCCTCATCCTGGCCAGATTTACGTAACTTCACGCTGTACACCCATATGGCTGCCACATGCTGCGCCAGGTTGGCACCGCCCCACAGCAACACCATAAACCATCCTCACAATGACCAAAGCATTCCTTTCACACTGACTACCATTGCTGGAGGTACCATTATGTCCTACCATTAACTGCAACTCACTATGCCACTTCCAAAGGTACACAAAAATTTCTCCGACTGGAAAGTGGTGAAAATAAAGATTTTTATGGTTGAGATCACATTAATCAAAACTTGACATTAACATTGAATAAAACACCCAAGTGGCTACCCTTGTAAATCTACTTGTGTGTCATCTTTCTCTTACGTGTGCTTCTATGAGATGCTACCCCTGTGGCTTCAGCAGAGGTAGAAGCAGCCTGCTCTCTTCCCTGCTGTGACTGCTTAGATACTCTTGGCGGACATCCTCTGTGCTTTGGAGCCTCTGATGGCCCCGCCAAAGTCTGCTCCTCCTGCAACTGTGCAGGGGCAGACTCGGACTCGGCCATCGCGATCCGAGGAGGCATCTGGGGCTCTGACTGAGGGGGTGGTAATGGGGGTGAAGCATAAGCACTTTGAGAGGAGCCCACACTTCCATGTCCCCTCTCACCATCATCCCTCTCAAGGGCCACCTGCACTTCCCTGTTAGAAAGGAGCTGGAAAGCACCTTGCTGCACATCAGTGGGGCCATGAGGACCCACGTTTACACTGACGTCCCTCCTGGAAAGGAGGTCTGTGAGCCTCTGCCACCTATTCTCCATAGATAGTGATGTAAGAAAACTACTAGGCACTTGGTCTAAGCATTAAACAAAGCTTTAATCAACTGTTTTACAACATGGAGGTCTAGTTGTGTCCTTCACTAGTTCCTGTTAAGAATGTCCTGCGCAAGCTGGGCCCGTGCCGGAGTATTTATACTCTCCCTGGACAGCGCCACCTGTAGGCCGCTCAGT
Organism: Somniosus microcephalus; assembly: GCF_052327205.1. Taxonomy (NCBI): domain Eukaryota; kingdom Metazoa; phylum Chordata; class Chondrichthyes; order Squaliformes; family Somniosidae; genus Somniosus; species Somniosus microcephalus. The sequence continues at coordinate 31,461,020 of NC_141012.1, read as the reverse complement.
ATTATTTCATAAGTCTTTCTTTCATGAATGACTGATTCATGTCAGATAGCATGTGCTCATGTGAGTGGTACATCAGCTGCTCCATGCAGGTGGCCATCCTATCCATGGAAGAGCCTACAGTCGCCATCGCCTGCAACACGATGGTGCTCATGTTGGAGAGGGACTGCTCCATTCTCTGAGCATTGCGCTCACAAAACCTGTCACAGCTTCCTGCACTTCTTCCTGCACCTCCAGGATCGCCCTCTTTCTGGATGGCCCCCAAGGCTCAGCGTCTGCATGCAGCTGAGCAGAGTTGGGAACATCCTGTGCCCTCCGGCGAGGAGCCACCACTGTTGTTCCTGTCTCCACCATCTGCTCTTGCTCACTTGTGATTTGTGAGACACCAGGTGACAGCACTACTCTAGCTCGCGTGGGACCCACCGAGGTGTGCATATCTGTGCTGGTGCTGAGTGCGCTTATGTCTGGTGATGGTGCACCCTCAGAGGCTGGAGGCTCCTCTGAGGAGTCGTCTTCATCTTCCTCCAGTACAATGCGGGGGCACCTTGATGGACCTGTGGGAGAGTAAAGAGATGAGTTAGATATGTCATATGAATAATGGGTACAGATACCATTATGCACATGATGACCATTCAGTGGCTGATGATATCAGTCCCCATATGAGTGACTGATTTACGCCATGCAGTTGTATGATATTGTAGTAACCTGGGAGGTTATGTGTAACCTGATCCACCAGGTGGTGCTGTGGCAATTGCTCTCCTGAGTTAAGTCTGATCTGTACTGGTTGTACTCTTTGTTTTTGCTGCCTCATGGCAGAAGCTTTTATGTGAAAGTGTTGATTAAACCATGTTACAGAGTTAACCTGTGTCTGTCTCCATCTATGGCCAGCTCAAGATACCACATATGGCGACGAGGATAAAGGACGGAAAAGTTTTGGAGTATTTGGAAGAGGTGCTCGGGTTGGTTAGCAAACTAGTTGGAAAAGCACGAGGCTAGGCCGCGGGAGTCGAAACGGAGTTTGATTTTTTGGCTGAAGTGACCGGACTCCAAGGATGGCAGGAACGGTAGGCTCCGTGGCACCTTTTGACAGCAAGTCGCAATCTTGGGAGGAGTATTGTGAAATACTGAGCCATTTCTTTATGGCAAACGAGGTGGACAGTGCTGAAAAGAAAAGGGCCAATTTACTGAGTTGTGTGGGAGTGCAAACCTATACACGGATGAGGAATCTGCTGAGCCCAGAGCGGCCAGGAGAAAAATCTTTTGACGAGTTGGTGAGTCTACTAAAGAATCATTTCAATCTGAAACCTAGTGAAATAGTACAGAGATGGAAATTCAATTCGAGAATTAGGAGGCCGGAAGAAAGCGTTACTGAGTATGTGGAGGAGCTTCGGAAGCTCGCACAAAACTGTAATTTTGGAAATACGCTCACAGTCATGTTAAGGGACAGACTAGTATGCGGAGTTAATGACAACAGTATACAGCAAAGGTTGCTGTCAGAAGAAGGATTAACGTTTGAGACGGCACTTAAAAAAGCACAAGCCATGGGGATGGCTAACAAGGACATTAAGGACTTAAACAGTATGAGCAAGGAGAAATGGAGTAAACCAGTGGGAGGAGCTGTTTTCAAGATGGAAGCTGGCGCGAAAAGTCCACCAGTCGGGGTTGGGGATTGCTACCAATGTGGTGGGACGAGCCATTATGCAAAGGACTGCAGGTTTGCAAAGGCAAAGTGCCACAATTGTGGAAAAATAGGGCACTTAAAGAAAGTCTGTAAAAGGGCAGTGAGTGAGAGAAGCAGTGCTAAAGGGGCAAAGCATGCTAAAGGGGGGAGGGAGAAGTACACAAAGCGGGCAAATTACATACAAGAGGAAGAGTCTAGTGAGTCGGTTTTCACTATATACAGTATAGACACTTCAAGGCCCAACGTACCCCCTCTCACTCAGTATTTGATAGTAAACGGAGGTCAAGTAAAGTTTGAGATTGACACCGGATGTAGTGTAACCATAATGTCGCAGACTGAGTACGCCAAGCTATGGGGGGAAGCAAAAGTACCAGAGCTAGGTACATGCCCCATTAGTCTCAAAACCTACACAGGACAGAAGGTGGACATTTTGGGGGCGGCCGAAGTACAAGTGGAACACAAAGGAGTCACCAAAGAGCTTACGGTGGTAGTGGTAGCAGGGTCAGGGCCAAACCTGTTAGGGCGAGGGTGGATCAGTGAGTTGAGTGTGGACTGGCAGGCAATGAATAAAATGGAGGACAGTACAGAGGCACTGCAAGAAGTGCTGATGAAGCATGAGTTAGTGTTCAAGGACGAACTGGGCACCTTAAGGGGAGCCACAGCCAAGATTCATGTAGCCAGTGATGCCACGCCTCGTTTCTTTAAACCAAGGTTGGTACCTTTTGCAATGAAAACCAAGGTTGAGGCGGAACTAGATCGCCTGCTAAAGGACAAAGTAATAGAACCAGTGAAATTTTCAGACTGGGCGGCACCAATAGTCCCGGTATTGAAGCCCGACGGTAACATAAGGGTGTGTGGTGACTATAAGTTAACAGTGAACAGAGTATCATCACTGGAACAGTACCCCATTCCGAGAATGGAGGACATGTTAACATCGCTCGCTGGGGGAGAAAGATTCAGCAAACTGGACATGAGTCATGCGTATCAGCAGATATTGCTAGATGAAGAATCAAAAAAGTTTGTCACGGTGAACACGCACAAGGGGCTGTTCACGTATGCCAGGTTACCATTTGGTGTCAGTTCTAGCCCAGCAATATTCCAACGGACTATGGAGGGCATTCTGCAGGGCATTCCAAAGGTGGCCGTGTACTTAGATGATATTCTGCTAACAGCAAGTGATGATCAGGATCACTTAAAAACACTGGACAAAGTGCTACAGCGGCTGGAAGAGGCGGGGCTATGCCTGAAATGGAGTAAGTGTAGTTTCATGGAGAAGGAAGTTACATTCCTGGGACATCGGGTGGATGCCACAGGCCTCCATCCATTACCAGGGAAAGTACGGGCAGTGCAGGATGCACCGGCACCCACCTCAGTGACTGAACTGAAAGCCTATCTAGGGCTCCTGAATTATTATAACCGGTTTCTTCCAAACTTATCGATGCTGCTGGCACCCCTGCACAAACTGCTGAGAAAGGAGGAGCCATGGCGTTGGGGGCCAGAGCAAGCAAAAGCATTTCAGCAGTCAAAGGAGCTACTTCAGTCCAGCAGGGTGTTAGTGCATTACGACGAGAAGAAGGAGCTGATAATGTCCTGCGACGCATCACCCTATGGAGTGGGGGCAGTGTTGGCCCACCGCATGCCAGATGGAGCGGAAAGGCCCATCGGGTTTGTTTCACGCACGCTCACAGCTGCGGAAAAGAACTATTCACAGCTTGATAAAGAGGGGTTGGCCATTATATTTGGAGTAAAGAAATTCCATAAGTACATATATGGGCGGAAGTTTGTAATCAGTACTGACCACAAGCCTCTTCTTAGCTTATTGAATGAGATGAAAGTGGTGCCTCAAATGGCATCACAGAGAATAATGAGATGGGCAGTAATACTAAGAGCCTATGAATATGTGATCACGTACAGAGCCGGCAAGGAAAACGGGAACGCGGATGCTCTCAGCCGCCTGCCCCTCTCAAAATCTCCTCGCAGTACTTCCCCTGAGGAGCACGTCCTGATGCTGGATCAGGAGATCAGTCCCCTGATGACTTCAGCGCAAATCCAGGGCTGGACAGCCAAGGACCCCATTCTGTCAAGGGTCCGTGAGTATGTGTTGAAAGGCTGGCCAGATCACCGTGAGGGACCGGAGTTCGCGCCGTACAGACAGAGACAGCACGAGCTCAGTGTCCAAGATGGATGTGTGCTATGGGGAGCACACATCATAGTCCCAGAGTGGGGACGCTCTACTTTGATGGAACAGTTGCATCAATCGCACCCAGGAATGACTAGAATGAAAGGACTGGCTAGGAGCTACCTGTGGTGGCCTAACTTGGATGCTGAAATTGAGTCAAAGGTAAAGTCATGCACTATATGTCAGGAACAGAGGAAAGCACCTGCTGGGGCACCACTCCATCCCTGGGAGTGGCCCAGCAAACCCTGGAGGAGAATTCACATAGACTATGCGGGACCTTTTATGGGCAAAATGTTTTTGGTGCTGGTTGACGCTCACTCAAAGTGGATCGACATTTATCCAGTGAGCTCTGCAACGACTGATGCCACACTGAATTGTCTCAGGAACAGCTTCAGCACGCATGGTATTCCAGAAATGATTGTATCCGACAATGCACAGTGTTTTGTTCGTGAAGGGAGCAAAGAATTCATGGTAAGGAATGGAATCACACATGTCACCTCGGCTCCATATCACCCAGCCTCAAATGGGTTAGCCGAGCGAGCCACGCAGACTTTTAAGGAGCTCATGAGGAAGAGCTCAGGTGACTCCCTGGAGACCAAGCTCAATAGAGCCTTGTTTAGTTATCGTATAACACCCCAAGCTACCACGGGGCTTTCTCCGGCTGAGTTGATGATGGGGAGAAAGTTGCGGTGCACGTTAGACCTGATACACCCAGATCTCAAAAGCAAGGTTGAGACAAAACAAACAAACCAAAAAGCGTACCATGACAAACATACTAAAGCTCGCCATTTCGCCATAGGGGACTCTGTGTACACCCAGAACTTCGGTTATGGACCTAAATGGATACCAGGACTAATCCAGGACATTACAGGACCTGTGTCGTACTCCGTGTTACTAGGGGATGGTCGAGGGGTTTGTCGGCATGTGGATCAGCTTTTCAGCCGGCAGCAGGGGGAACTGCCTCAGATGGAACAAAGGGCAGTAGAGGAGGCTGTTCCAGGGCCCAGCATGGCTTATAAGGTGCCAGTGGACACTGGTACTGCCAGGCCACAGCGGGACAGAGTAAAACCAACATCAGAGACTACTCCCATCTCAAGTGCGAATGAATCTGAGAATCCACCACAAGTGGAATTAAGACGTTCACAAAGGATTCGCAAGCAACCAGAAAGACTTATACAAACCTGTTAAATTAGTATGGGGTTAACCATGGTTAGAGCATACTGGTTAGTTAAAATGTAGTACCTAGTAAGGGTTATTGTTTAAGAATTGCATACGGCAATCTTAAGGGGGGAGGAGTGTAGTAACCTGGGAGGTTATGTGTAACCTGATCCACCAGGTGGTGCTGTGGCAATTGCTCTCCTGAGTTAAGTCTGATCTGTACTGGTTGTACTCTTTGTTTTTGCTGCCTCATGGCAGAAGCTTTTATGTGAAAGTGTTGATTAAACCATGTTACGGAGTTAACCTGTGTCTGTCTCCATCTATGGCCAGCTCAAGATACCACAGATATGTAATTCTGTCACCGTGTTGCTGAGATGTTTCCCTCTCTCCGTCTCCCACTTCCAGCTATTTGGCGAATCCCGTTACTTCTAAGGCAGCCTTCTCTGCTGATGTTAGGGTCGCCAATGATGGCATTCCACCTCCGGTTCTCTCCCTCTCCCTCTTAGTGTGGGCTCTCTTTTCCTGCAAGGAGGGAAAGAAGAGAAGGTTGAGTGAGAGTGATGGAATGGGTGTAAGGAATGATGGGTTAGATCTTTAAAGGGAGACTATGATGGAGTGGGGTGGCAATGCCAAATGGCCTCCTTGTGTGTTGTTAGTTGGTATGATTGCACTAGGATGAGGGTGAGTGTGAGGGGTGTCTAGTCAGATGGGGGTGTGATAATGTAGAGAGAGAGAGAGGGATGGGTGGATGTGCAAGGTAAGTTGGTGTCAGTAATGAGGTGCAGGAGTAAGGTTGGGAAGGCAGAGTGATGGGGATGTGATGAGAGGCACAGCAGGATGAAGTTGAGTATGACTTTGTACTCACCTTTCCTGATCTAATGAGATCATTGAAATGTTTCCAGCACTGCACCCAGGTCCTCCTGACCACATCTCTGCTGTTGACCTCCTCTGCAATTTGGAGCCAGGCTCTTTTGGTCTGCTGGGGAGGTCTCTTCCGCCCATCGGAAGGCAAGAGGACCTCCCTGCATGCTCTTACTCCTTCCACAAGCATATGGAGGGAGTCATTGGAGAACCTGGGTGCAGCCCTCTGCCTCTGTGCAGTCATGTTTCCAAGTGTTTGGAACAATGAAAAGCTCCAGTGCAGTGACTGCACAATCCTAGATGAATCTTCAAATGCAATATGGCCATGGCTCCTTTCAATTTACTAGCTGAAACTGCGTCATGGATGACGTCATCAGACCCGTACCATTTAATTGGGCTGGGTAACATGCTGGGCGGCTTAATGGGCCCAACCAGTGCAAAGTCAATTTCTGGAGCGGGATGGAAGCAGCAACGGGGTCACGACCCGCCACGCCGACCGCCCGCATCCCACCCGCCCAGGTAAAGAAAATTCCAGCTGATATGCTCAGTTCCAAGAGTGGAGCTTGAACCCACAACCTTGTGACTCAAGAGTGCGAGAGTACCAGCAACTGAGCCAAGCCGCCACTAAAGAAAAGTTATTTATGCGCAATTCCATAGTGTTAAACTAGCAGCTAAGTGGGGTTAAGAACGTCTCGCTTCACTAACTGTAGCAATATTTCAAATGCCTTTGTGAAGATTTCCTTTGTTTTAGTCGAATCGTAAGGGGAAGAAATCCCCACGGTTGCATTTACCATGTTGCTACACAATTACCTGGGGAATTCTTCCCTTTTAGACTTCTCTGTGACTACACTGAATTTCAGAATAAATAATGCATGCATTAGTCGAAAAATATAAAAGTATAATTTTATGTTCTAGTGCAAAAGCTTTCATTTTTAGTATCTGGGGGTGAAATTCCCGTGTGAACGATCGTTAGAATAAAAGAAATAGGTTCCTGGACTTTGTCAGAATAACACACACAAAATTTGACACAAATGTGTTAACCAATGTGCTAAAAATAGAATACAGAAGAATTTCAATCCCTGATGTTTTATCTTGATTTGCTACCTTAATTAGCTCATGAATTATTAACCAATAGGCCGTACCAAAAATTCTTGTTTCCCTCGTCAAAAATATTCATAGTTCAGAAGGCAGGATCTTTTTACCATGGACCTTTGTATCTGGATCATAGCCTCAAGATATCTCCCTCCGACCTGGCCTTGTGCTGCCGGCACGTATCTGGAGTTTCTTTAGTCTTTCAGAAGATAAAACAATGCAACTTAAAAAATGTCACAGCTCATTTATTCTACACCATCTAGATTTTAAGTTCTGTAGATTCCTAGTTGAGTTTTTGTATAAAAGGAAGACAAGATGCCTGCTCGAGGAACAGCATCTCATCTTTCTATTAGGCACTTTACAGTCTCCTGAACGTAACATCGAGTTCAACAATTTCAGACTATAAATTGGCCCCTGTATTTCGTAATATTTTTTTCTCTTGTTTCCTCACATGGCAGCTGTCATTGTTGCTGCCATCATCATTCACACATCATCTAGAGCCATCTTTTGTTTCTTAACGTGTCCCATTACCTCTCCTTTTCTCTTGCACCATCATCCCTTTTGTCAGTCAATCTCTCCCGCCTTCCATCCTATCACAGACCTTCCCTTTGATCTTTCCCCCCCTCCTCCCTGCCCCTGCTTGAACATCTCTCTTCTCTAACCTTTTCCAGTTCTGACAAAGGGTTCGACCCGAAACGTTGGCTCTGTTTCTCTCTCCTCGATGCTGCCTGTCCTGCTGAGTGATTCCAGCACTTTCTGTTGTTATTTCAGATTTCCAGCATCCGCAGTATTTTGCTATTGAATGCCTGTAAGGGAGTACTGTAATAGACTGCAAATTCATTTGATAGGCTTGGTCACATTCTCAGGATTGTCACTGAGGTGTGTGATATGTCCTCACTGAAATTATCTTTTTTTAAACATATTTTATTTCCATTTTTCTCCACTTGTCTCTTTCATTTCCCATCATAATCATTCATCTCTGCGAGTCCTCCTTCAGCAAGGCTTGGGGAACAGAGCGACTGCAAACTACAGGTTCCCAACATGGGCAGCAGCAGGCATGATCATTGCAGGGAGATGGACTGACACGCTGCCAAGCCTTTCGCCACCTCGGAGTTTCAGACTTTGTCTGAGAACAGATGCAGCATCATTATTTGGCTGGTCTTCATTATTGTTAGCCACCACAGAGACTCAAGCCGATGGCTACAACACTGACGAACGGGACACCGTACTTAGGAACACATTAACATTAGCTGCTTCATTATTAAGTAACAGTGGGTATTGCTAGATTTTTTCAGCTGAGGAAGTATTAATCAGCGAGTACACAAATATGGGAGTGGAGCTACATTTGAATAGGCAAACCATGCATTGGTGCTAAAAAGACTGAAGTTATATATGTGCCCCCATTGTAGTTTTAAGTTAATAGTCATGTGTCAGCTTGCCATTATCAGCTTAATTAGATGGTGGGATTGAAGCTAACAGGAGCAATTAATCAGAGATTCCTTCCTCCCACTGCAAATTGCACACATACTTGAGACAGAAACATTTCAGATGAGCTGATGGTTTCGAGAGTTGCAGATATATTATTTACTGTTTCTCCCTGAAGAAGTTACATATACCTGACAGGCTGCGAAAATGTAGCTTTTAAAACATTTTCATTTTCCTCAAAGAAACTTATTAGTGTATAGTTGACAGCTGTCTTATGTGAAGGTTGTTAATCTTCAAGACTAGTTTCAGACGATAGGGAAGAAGGTCCATGGTATAAGTACATTAACTGACTTGGTTTGAGCATTCCCATCACTGCACATGCAGAATTAGTTAAGGTTTGGGAAAAACTAGGGAGTGAGGTTGGAATGGTGATGAGTTTTACTTAATTTAAATAATATACTGAGATCCCCATATTTGGGTATTACTATAGTTGGTGATGGCCTGTTTATGAGTGCCTTGTAGTACCCAAATATGTTCCGTAATATTGAAAGCATTTTCAGTTATGTGCTCGTGGTGGAGTTCCCTTTATTCCCATGCAGTAATGAAGGAGTGAACCATTTGTATCAGAGCGGGCATCATCCACGGGGTAATATGAGGAGTGACATTAATAGAACAGCAGATTACAAACCCTAGACTAGGGACAGTCAGTCCGATGTAACTGACACACAATTACATTACATTACATAGGATTACATAGGGTATACGGCACAGAAACAGGCCATTCGGCCCAACCAGTCCGTGCCGGTGTTTATGCTCCACTCGAGCCTCCTCCTGTCTTTCCTCATCTAAATCTATCAGTATAACCCTCTATTCCCTTCTCCCTCATATACTTGTCCAGCCTCCCCTTAAATGCATCTATACTATTCGCTTCAACAACTCCCTGTGGTAGCGAGTTCCACATTCTCACCACTCTCTGGGTGAAGAAGTTTCTTCTGAATTCCCTATTGGATTTCTTGGTGACTATTTTATATTGATGGCCTCTAGTTATACTCTTCCCCACAAGTGGAAACATTCTCTCTGTATCCACACTATCAAAACCTTTCATAATTTGATAGACCTCTGTTAGGTCACCCCTGTGATGAAATATGCCATTCATCAGGCACTCTGTATTCTCTGTGTTTGATTGTACCTGTGACTGTGACAAGCAGGGGAGCTTAGTTTCAGTTTCATTTCCTTACCTGTATTGTATTGTGTGTAGGGCTCCGCCCATACCTGGCCCCTACTTAAGCAGGCCCCAGCGTGTCTCACAGGCAGTACAGCAGATCTCTGGATGAGAGACACTTCTCCACTGTGTATTACTTTCTGAGTTAATAAAAGCCTTGCTTTGCTCCGTTAACGTTGAGTCTCGGATTCATTGAGGCACATCAACCCCTTCCCTGTAAACCTTGTTTTGAGGCATTTTAGTCATTTTCCAGTACAAGAAACAAAACCTTTTTGACATAGAGTCAAAAGAGCTGTGTAGGCCAGAAATAACTGTTGGTGATAAAACAAACAAATGCTTCACACAGTCAAATAATTTTCCTTTGTCTGCAATTTCAATAGAGGGCATTAACTTCAGGAGGCCATACATGCAGTCAAGTGAGGTCTATAAATAGGAGATACTTACTTGGGAAGCCTTTCCACCATCTACAAGGCACAAGTCAGGAGTGTGATGGAATACTCTCCACTTGCCTGGATGAGTGCAGCTCCAACAACACTCAAGAAGCTCGACACCATCCAGGACAAAGCAGCCCGCTTGATTGGCACCCCATCCACCACCTTAAACATTCACTTCCTCCACCACCATTACAGCAAGTCGCCAAGGCTTCTTTGACAGCACCTCCCAAACCCACAACCTGTACCACCTAGAAGGACAAGGGCAGCAGGTGCATGGGAACACCATCACCTCCAAGTTCCCCTCCAAGTCACACACCATCCTATTTAAATGGGTTTAGCCCTCTGTAAGAGTAGCAGGCAGAGGACTGTCATCTGAGTGCTACACATGCATTCATGTGCTATTATCACTGGCAGTAATTTCTCTAGCCTCATGTGTTAGAAAATGATTGAAGTAGAGACTGATCAGCATCTTAACGAGGATTTAAAAAAAACAGGTTCCGATTTGGATGTGACCCTTCATCAGAACTCCATTCTACACATTTATTTCAATAATACTGACTCACCCTTATCCCTTCTGCTGGTACTTAAAAAATAAAAGCTGTAATCCAGCACCTACCTTTGGGCTACCACAGGGTAGGGGACAAGGACAAATGCGAAAATAAGCATTGATAATCTGAGCAAGATAATCTTGCATGTCGGATGCACTACTGCTTGGGATTGCTGTAGATGTGTGTTGTAAACGATTTCAGTTCACAAATGAACATGGGGTTCGATTTACTGGATCCTGTAGAGATATACTGAAGTCCCTACAATTACTGTAACCCTTCCAGGAGAAATTATTTTGGCTTGAAAGGCAATATTACAGTCAGCTCCAAAGTGCCAGAAAATGCACCAAATAAAGTGTGAAAATCGAAATTTTCCCTCCGTCTAGAGAAAAATAAATTGTGCCTTCAACACTCATATTTGCCTTCAGTAATTTCCAAATACATCACTGTTGCAAACTGCATTTTTTCCCTACAATAGAAGTGATGGAAAGTTGGGTATCTCTACAGCTTAATTTATGACAAGCCCACGACCTACTACACGTTCAGTCTAATGCTTTGTCTTCACAGGTCCTCCATCCTTTACTTAGGGCCAGTCTTTTGGGGTCGGTCAGTTCTTTTGAAGCTGCCGGTCAGCTTTTCCAGTTTACTAGGTTGACATGTTTGAAGATATCATGCAGCACCTAAGAATGGAGACGGAGGTGAGAGAGAGAGAGGCAGAGGGAAAAGAGAGAGGATGTACAGAAGTATGTCTTTGATGTCGTACTCTGGGTAAACATAACTGCTGAAATTGGACAGGTTCCAAGGCAGCAACAGATTCACAAAACACATATGAAAGTTGATTTAAAAAGAAATGGAATTACCAAGTACTGAAGGAAAACAAGTACAATTTTCACCTATCCCGCCCATGGGGAAAGTGATGGGATTGGGTGTAACGTTAGTTTTACACCCCACCCGATTTTATTCAAAGTCAGGGGAGAGTACTATTGGGTGGGGTGTAAAACTGGAGTTCCACCCAATCCCATGGGTTTCCCGCCCGGTGAGAGAGTTTAAAATTACCCCCATTCGTCCACTGCTTTCAGAGTCCCTAAAGGATTGTCTCATTCAGATGCAAAACAGCAAACTCTCCAACAGGGAGATGAAGGCGGCAACAACAGAAATCCTTGTATCTTTGCACAGAGAGGTAAACTGTAACAGAGCACCAGTCGTAACCTTGGCTTCACTCAGCAATCCTGTAGTTCTGTTACTCTTATGATCTACTCTTATGACCTACTGTGTGCTGTCATTCTTCCTCCATCATTTACTTCCCCCTCAGTTTGCAGGCTGCTCCCAGGCTGACTATCTCCAGACTGCACCAACTCCTACTTCTGGAATAACAACAGAAAATGTCTTGACAAAGGGTTTTGACCTGAAATGTTGACTCTGTGGGGGAAAAATTGGGTGAGTAGTGCCACCTGTTAGCGCCTAAAGAGGCAGTCAGTGGCTGCAGCGCCACTGGCTGCGCCTCCCGCGATATTCAGCAGGGGCGCTAATGGTGGCGTTAGCCTTTTGCGCTGCGCCATCACCGATGACGCCATTGGTGTGCGCAGCGCCCCATTCGCGCCCCGATCGCGATATTTGGTAGCGAACGCCGCTGTAGCGCCGTTCGCTACCCGCGCCCGGTTCACGGGGCCTTGCTGCGCCGGCAGAGGCGCAAGTTAAGGTGGAGGTGCGGGGCGGCCGCTTTTTTGGCGGCCGCCTGCCAGCACCTCCGTCCCCGGCCTCCTGGTCCCCCCCCCCCCCGCGGCATTGCCGGCTGTTTCCCGAGAGCCCGGCACTTCTCCTTGGTGCCGGGCTCTTTTGCCGGCACTCGCGATCGGGGCTCGTGCTGTTGCAGGCCCCTCCCCCTTAACAGTGGGTGGAAGGCCTGCAGTACCGCAGCGTGCCGTGCCGCAGCGTGTGGCGCTGCGGCATGTAGCGCTGCGAAATTCACTTTCAGCGCCCTAAGAGGGACACGGAGCGTCTCGAGCCGCACCCCGTCTCCCTCTAGGGGCACTTCAACTGAATTTGCGGCGATCGCTAATGCGGCGATTGCGGCACAAATTCCAGCGCCCAGGCGAACTTTACGCCGCTTGGGCGCCTCAGGCCAATTTCTAGGCCTGTTTCTCTCTCCACAGATGCTGCCTGGCCTGCTGAGTTTTTCCAGCATTTTCTGTTGTTATTTCGGATTTCCAGCATCTGCAGTATTTTGCTATCATACTTCTGGAATTTAGGGATGGGCAATAAATGCTGGCCTTGCCAGCGACGCCCACATCCCATAAACGAATTTAAAAAAAGCTGCATGGCTCAGATTGCTGCCAGGCCATTCTGCCGAAAGAGTCACTCACACCAACACTTTGTGCTCTATCAAATCCCTAGGGGTAAGAAAGAACTTTCATTTATATAGCGCCTTTCATGACCTCAGCACATCCCAAAGCGCTTCACAGTCATTGAAGCAATTTCAAAGTGTAGCCACTGCTGTAAAGTAGGAAACGTGGCAGCCAATTTGCACACAATGAGATCCCACAAACAGCAATGAGATAACGACCAGGTAATCTGTTTAAATGACATTGGTTGAGGGATAAATGTTAGCCAGGACACTGCTCTCCCCTGCCCTTCTTCGAAATAGTGCCATAGGATCTTTAACGTTCACCAAAGATGGCAGATGGGAACTCGGTTTAACTGAGTCAGCAACTTAGCGTTTATAGAATGCAGAACTGGCTTCTGAATAATGTTGAGCATAAACCATTCCTTTTTACAAGAACACATTCTAAGAGAGCTAGAAATTTATTATAGCCCAGAAATGGATGGTATCATTAGAAAAGTTTGAGAATTAGCGCCAGGCGTTAATGTTTTAGATTGCACACAAAATTCGTGCTCACTGCTCAAAGAAATGATGGGAGCACTAATTCAAGTCTATTACCCCAAGCTCATTGGCGTTACACTCAAAGGGTGGGCCAATATCAGGTGCAGTCTAATCACAGATCGCCACAGGATTTTTCCAGCTCTTAGAGGCGAGGTTCACAGATGCTGCAGCATCTCATTCTCAGCATTGCTGGCTGTGCAGCTGCCTCAGCAAGCAGCAGCAGGTCAAGGAGAAGGAGCCGGAGGACTGAAGCAGCTGTACTCATGGTAGATCCACGCCCAGGGAAAGAGCCCACAGAGTCTGTGATTAAGCATTGGAGGAATTTATCCTCGCTGTGGAGAGACTGAGGGCGGTGCTCTACCCGGCCAGTGGCAGGAGGCCCTCGCCACAAGTCTTCCGCACCATGGGGAGGGAGGTAACGCAGCACGCCTCAGGCAGCACTGTGGTCCCCAGGACCCACACACAGTGCAGGAAGAAATTCAACCACCTTACTCGGGTGGTCAGGGTGAGTGAATGCTTCTACAAATGATACATACCACCATCTGAACCACAATCTGCACACACTGCACAAAGCACCACACCCCCAGCACTCACCCACCAACAATCTCTACCTACCAACACTCACACCCACATCTCACACCTTGCACACAATGAAAGCTGTTCAACTATGGCAGGCACATCACCCAAACACATTGCTCCACACTCACTCACACACTTTCCTTTCTCTTGCAGGCCAAGGTGGCTCACAACAGGAGGGAGCAGGAGCGCACAGGCGGGGGACAACCTGACACCCAACCACTGTCTGCGCTGGAAAATAGAGTGCTGGAGATTATTGGGCACCAGGTGGTGGGCACCGTGGCCACCGGCGACATTGACCCCCTTGTGGACAACAACGGTATGTTCATCCCTACTCCTTCTTCTCACATCCCACTTCTCCCCTCACCACACAAGCGTTTTGCACTTTCCAGCTAATCATGCTGTATGTATGCCTTCCTCCTTTCCTGCCCCCCCTCCCCTCACTTTAACCCAGCTCTTGTGCCCTTATGCTTTCAGAGCAAGCACCTGGGCAGCCTATCCCTGAGGGCACCGTTGAGAGCGAGGCGGGAGAAGAGGAGGAGGAAGAACACACCGCGTCACTGCATGTCTCACCCGCAGACACCAGCTCAGATACTGGCACTATGTGTTCTTTAGAGGCTAGTATAGTAGTGGGATCTGCAAAGGGTGAAGCACCGGGGACGAGTGGGCTGCAGCAAGGCCAGGGGGAAAGGGTAGCTCGGAGGCCAGTTCCCCAGAGGGTGAGTTCGCGTGTGAGTTCTGCTGCACAGGACTCAGATGAGTAACTCGATGGGGAGGCATTTAGGTGAAGGGTGATGGGCATGCACATGGAGATGATAGCTGCAATGGCAAGGGTGCCCAAGAGCCTCTCGGCAATGATAATAAGCATGGAGGAGTCCACCTTCAACATTGCACAAGGTTCTGCACACACCATGGAGCCCATCATTTCCAGTCTGCAAAGGATGGTAGACTCCCAGAGAGACCGTGGTGACCCAGACCTGATGCCACGTGTGATGGGCGATCTGGCAGCTTCCATTGCAGCACAGGTGGGAGCGATGCAACATCTTAGTGCTGTAATGTAGTCTATGCTTGGTGCCATCGATTCTCAGGCTGCTCTCGTGCAGTCTCAGCTTGATGCCACGCAAGCTCTGACTTCTGCCATCATGGCTGGGTCTACCACTGTCAACCGGGGCTTCCACGGTGTCGCAGCAGGCCAGGAATCTGTGCTCCAACAGATTGCTAGGGATGCTGAGGTGCTGCCCCAAGGGAGTAGCAGTGGGTCAGTGGAGCAGGAACCTGCTGTCCTCTCTCAGGATGACAGCATTCCTGCTCCCACCACTGCCACTCCGCCATTACCCTCGTTGCTGCCTGTCATCCAGCCAGCCCAGGCTGCTGCCGCCCATGGTGAGGTGCTGCAATCTACAGCCGGGCCTTCCAGGTCCAGAGCTGGTGGAGGGTGTCCTGCAAGGCCATCTGAAGTCTCCCACACAGACACTCAGCAGCCTTCCACCAGCCGTGCTGCAGCCACTGGGCCAACACTTCATAGGAGCACTAGAGTAGGCAAAGGCACAGTAACGACAGGCACTAAGGGATTGCACAAGGTTGAATAGTTAATATTTTTGTTGTTATTATGTGTTCACTGATTTTTTTATAAATGTATTAATTTAGTTTGGATTCTTTTGTGGTGTGTCTCATTTCAGCTTTGCGCTGTGATATGGTCTGCGACAGGGATGGAATGATGGGGATGTGGTGAGCAATGGGGATCTGGGGTTTGATTCATTGGAAACACAGTCTGGTGAAGGCCAATTGAGTAGCTGCCTCCTCATCGTCTTCCTCATCTTCCTCTTCCTCCTCCTCCTCCTCTCCCTCTTCCTCCTCTTAAGGTGGTCCCGCAATCCCTGCCACCACGAAATGGGACACCCGCTCAGCCGAGTACTGGAGGGCTCCTCGCGAGCGGGCAAGGCAGCTTGAGCACCCTGATAGTCTGCTCGATGATGTTCCTGGTGGCAGCATGGCTCTCATTATATGAGTGCTGGGCAGGAGTGTTGGGGTTGCGGAGGGGAGTCATGAGCCAGGTGGAGAGCGGATAACCCTTGTCTCTGAGCAGCCAGCCGTGTGCTTGACATGGTGGCTGGAAGAGTGCTGGCACACCAGTCTGGTGCAGGAAGTAAGCCTTCATGGCTGCTGCCAGGATAGCAGGCATTGCCTTTGAGGATTAGCTGTCTGTGGTCCCACACCAACTGCACATTAAGTGAGTGGCAGCGTTTGCAGTTACAGAAGATCTCAGGATTGTTATGCGGTGCCCACAAAGCCATGTGGTGCAGTCAATGGTGCCCTGCACCATGGGGAATCCCACTATCCTGGCAAAGCCACATGCACGCTCATCCTGCTTCTCTCTGGTGATGGGGAAGGGAATGTAGTCCTTTCTCATACTGTAGAGAACCTCTGTGACCTCCCAGATGCAACGATGGACAGCGGATTGCAAGATGTTAGCTATTTCTCCTATTGCAGACGGGAAGGATCTGCTGGCAAAGAAATTGAGGGCAACGATGACAGTGACTGCCACTGAGAGAGCCTTGGTTGCCCTGATCTGAGGCTTGAGGTCTGGTTACAGGAGGTGGCAGAGTTTTGTGACCACCTCCTTGGTGAGGCAGAGCCTTCTAATACACTGCTCCTCACTTAATTGGAGGTAGGAGAAGTGCTCTAAGAATACCATCACAAGTTAAGGCCTCCTGTTGAGAGCCCTGATGGCCCTCTTCCTCCCTCTGGCCACATGTTCCTGTCTTTTTCGCTGCCTCCACCCACACCGCCATAGATCCTGGAGGGTGAGGTCAAGTGCCAGTACAGCGCTCATTAATGCAACCAAGTGTAGCAGTATGAATTTTTAAAGAATAAATGTAACTACATTTTAGTTGCCACAACACTCCTGATACTAAATAACATTGAAATTATGGAATGAGACTTTTGCACTATGTGAAACTGACAAGAAAGCACTGAAACTCCACTAACCTACAGCTGCGAGTGATTACTGATGATCCCTTTAAATAACATCCCTGGAGCTGGCTTCCTGTTGCTTCATGCCAGCTCTCCCTGTCGCTGTTTCCCACAGGCATTAAGGTAGGAGGCGACAATCAATTTTTCAGATCAGGTGGTCAGTGAGCATTGCACACTCACTGACATCACGATCCACCTGGTGTTGAGGCTCCCTGCGGTAACTGTTAGCGGCAGCGCTGCAGGGGGTGGTCGGGAGGGGGGGTTGGTATTTGGCGTGCGGCATTGGACTCACCTTGCCCTGGTGATAATGCTCTAGTGCCTCAGCGTTAATGCTCTTGCACTCTGTTAGGACCATCTGCTGGCGCTAACGGGAGGCGCTAAGTTACCGAATTTTTCCCACCCTGCATCTTTAATTCAGCTACAAACAATCTAACTTTCTGGCTTTTTCATTTCACCCAGGAGCTAACCCAAATAATTATAGCATTGCCTCCATGGCTCACCCCCTCTGCTGGATACTTATGCCATTACATACTTCACTCTGGAACAGTACAGGCATTCATTTTCATCTCTGGTCTGAAGAAAGATTTGATGATTTCAAGCTGCCAGTGAAACAAATGTTTTTTTTGCCTTAACTCTAATGTGCTAGCTGTGTGACTGGGCTTTAATTACACTTAAAGTGCAGCTATGCAAATACCAAATAAATGTATTATTGTAGCACAGAAGGATGAGAAATTCATGAGGATGTAGCAACGCACTATTATGTTTTGTTTAGAATGTAAAGTACTTACCATTCTAGTCCCATTTTGCAGTGGAGTGGAGGAATGAATAAAACTTTGCACTGTACACCACACTTAAGAGTGAATAGGAATTAATTTTCTCAACATTTATCATCATAAATGTATTTATTCCATAAAATAAAATCAGCATGCAACCCTTTCTTTAAACTTCAAACTATTTAAAGGGTAGAACTCTGTTGCATCCTCTCCTGGGGCATGCGGGGAGTGTACATCAAGAAAATCACAGGCTGGGAGTGTGCCTTTTCCCAATCTGTGCTCCCGACCTGTGTTAGGAGCAGGCAATGTAGAGTTTTGACTGCTAACTAAAAGCAGCCATGGGTATATGTGTACTATATACTCAGTTAATTATAATGGTTTTATAGGCTGTAGTCCTCTGTAATGATTGCTGCTATCAATCACTTTGTTTATGATGTTAGTGAAGGACACCATGTAAACAGCCACTGATAAACTGCTCCTAACATACTGAGGAGGTCTTGAGATCCAAATCACAGTGACTGATGAATCTGGAGCAATATTGATGGTTGTTTCATAATTACAATTACAATATTCTGCAGATTATTGAATACCTTGCTTTCTACATTGATATCGGTGCTACTGTATTAAATAATAAATACACCAAGAATGCTATTGATTTTATCCAGCTTGTAAATTAAATATTATCATTTATGATAGGGAGAGTTAATTACATTCCATTGATTTATGGCCATTTGATTCTGGATAAAGCTCAATTAATTAGCTGTGTGAGAACCTGCATAACAGTATATGTCTTTGCAGAATCCATATAGTAATTTCAGTGCATAATTTATCAAGCAAGCTGGACTCGTGCAGCCGACAGTGATGCTTGTTTCTGAACTGATAATGTAAAGTTTGTCCATTCTGTACCCCGAATTACTTCATAATATTCTGTTCACCATTTCGAAAGCTGTTAGTAAGATAAAGGGGAAGCTAGACAAGTACATGAGGAAGAAAGTATCAGAAAGATCTGTTGATAGGGTGAGATGAAGTAGGGTAGGAGGAAGCTCGTGTGGAGCATAAACACTATGTATAAGTTTCTCCATTAAATGTTAATAGCTTATTTGCCTATAATGTATAGCAAATGTACATAAATGGCGCACTATGTTAAATAGATGTCACCAACTATGATGTAAAGGGTTGTTTTGCAATAGACAATTACATTTTATGAAGTGATATAGAACCAGCATAGACCTAGATTGCATCCCTGGACTAGGCGTACTTAGCTGAAGTGACTGTATGGGGGCTACAATTAGTCTCAGTGCCTTTGCGCAGGGGTGCTGTTCCTGATCACTACCTGGCAGTGCCTGCTGAGAAGCGCACATGTGGATGTTGCATGAGGATTTGACTTGGCTCAGCCGTCTAGACTAAACATGATGACTGGCCGCTCAGGCAGGATACCCGAGGACGGGACATCAGCGTGACTGTAGCGCAGTGTGAGCCACAGCCTTCGGGAGAATAATGGACAAAAATGCGATGACCCGATTCAGGAAATGGAGACAGGTTGAAACATGTTATTTGTTTAACGATGTTATTTTAAGAGGCTGTGCTGGAAATCATGTTTGAGCGTACAGATCTTTGCCAAACTGGACCTAAAATCGGTGGAGGGACAGCTGATGACAGCGACAGTGACGTTGGCCTGAGGCCGAGCCAAATTAGGCCTCGGGCCTCATTTAAAGGCCGACGGTGTCAAGTGGGGGTGCCGCTGCAGCTCACTGGTCAGGGAGGGCGTGAGATCGGCCGGAACCTTAGCTCAACTGGTTGGCACGGAAGGGGAGGCAATCCTGCGAGGCCTCAAACACGGCAGCAGAGGGCTGGAGATTTACTTTTGGGCCCAGGAGGAGCACCCCAGCTTTTCCTTCCCCCCCACAAAAATAAAGAACATTTCCTGCGTCTGAACGGCCTGTAGCGGACCCTATAAGAGGCCTCTCGTTGGACACTGAGTTGCATATTTAAGGAGCCTAACGACTGTTTCAGGTCAGGGCCCTGGACGATTAAAAGTCGCCCGATATAGCGTCCGGCATAATTCCACTGTAGTTTGGGCGCGGCAGGTCGTGCTTTGAAATTCGGAGGTTTTACACCGATTTTCGACGAGTTGAATTTCTCCCCTATGTGTAGTGCTTGTTATTACATTCAGTTGGTAACAAGCTGGAAAAGATTTCAGAGATTACAAACATGTATTCTTTATTGATCAACCATTTCAATTAAACTACATGCAATTGTCAGTCATACAAACACTTCCATGTCAGAGGAACAGTCAGGGAACTTTGTACTTAACTATGGATACAAAGTTACAACAATATCGCCCTCCTCAAAAAACTTTTAAATAAGAACAGTAACAACAAAAATAACATTTCTATCAATTATAAAGTCCAATAGTGTTAACAGTGCATACACAGTCACAGATAAAATTGTTTTTAACGTGGTTTTCATACAGCATCAGCTGTGGCTCAGTGGGTAGCACTCTTGCCTCTGAGTCAGACGGATGTGGGTTCATAGACACACTCCAGAGACTCGAGCACAAAATCTAGGCTGACACTGCAGTGCAGTACCAAGGGAGCAAGGGAGTGCTGCACTGTCAGAGGCGTGTCTTTCAGGTGAGACGTAAAAGGTCACATGGCACTATTCGAAGAACAGTAGTGTCGTGTATTGATTGCGAGTTTGACACCAGTCAATACGGTAATATTATGTGCGAGTTTAACACCAGTAAATACGGTAATGTAATGTGCAATGCATTATGGGAATTACCCGGGAACGCTGCAGTCAGCCATTTTACCAATAAAGTAAAGATCACAGTTGTAAGCCTGTCTGCCTGACTCTGATTTAATTCGACATATCTACATGCTTGATTGAACGCATTAAAGCATAGATACAACAAGTAGGGGAGTTCTCCCTGGTATCTTGGCCAATATTGATCCCTCAACCAACATCACTAAAACAGATTATTTGGTCAGTATGACATTACTGTTTACGGGAGCTTGCTGTGCGCAAATTGGCTCCCGCGTTTCCTACATTACAACAGTGACTACTCTTCAAAAAAGTACTTCATTGGCTGTAAAGTGCTTTGGGACGTCTTGAGGTTCGACCTGCCGTCTACGCTGAGCTAACTTAACGTTCAATAAGGGCAGGAATAGGGGTGCTACTCAGTGCTCTTGATTATGAAGAGGAAATTGGCCAGGGTTTCTCCTTCTGATCACAACCAGTGACTCCTATTGGAAGTAAATATGCACGGATGGAATTGAAATTGACTGTGATGCCCCCACAGTTAGTGCCTTCAGGACCAGAGG
The DNA here is from genome assembly GCF_052327205.1 of Somniosus microcephalus. NCBI lineage: Eukaryota > Metazoa > Chordata > Chondrichthyes > Squaliformes > Somniosidae > Somniosus > Somniosus microcephalus. The sequence continues at coordinate 31,439,900 of NC_141012.1, read as the reverse complement.
GGAGAGGGGGCAGAAACATACGAATACGAACATACGAACAATGACAGACAGGTAAAGACCCTCTGGTCCATCCAGCCTCTCCCACACAATTGCATTAGCTTGTATATCACAATATATACACTCCACCCCACACAAAATCATGTGATCTCCTGGGGGAGGCCAAAAAACAGATTAAAGAACCCAGGCCAATTTGGGGAAAAAAATCTGGAAAATTCCCCATCGACCCATCTAGATTATCAAAACTAGTCCAGGAGCTCACTCTGGTCCTGAATTCCCTGCAGTACCTACCGTCTGTAAGAGGTGATCTCCGCCCCGGCCAGTAACAGGTCCAACTCTCGCTTTAAGGAATTCAGCGAATCTGAAGCAGACGAGCATCGTCTACAGTCCTAACACTCGCACAGTATCATCTGCAAATTTGCAAACCATGCCCCCAACATCTAAATCCAGATCACTAATAAAAATAGTAAAGAGCAATGGTCCCAACACCGATCCCTGCGGGACACCACTGGTAACTGATCTCCAAAGGGAAAAGAATAGAATTCCAGGAACTAAAATAGGATCTAGTTTAGCTTATAAAATATACACAAGGAAATGAAATATTGACGTAGTTTATATTTGCCAATAAGTAGCTTCAACCATTCGGAGCAACAGTTGAGATATCATCTCATCCCAGTTATTCCTCTCGGAAAGGAAAAATAGCAAAAAGGATCACTGGCTACAACTAGGGTTGAGACATAAATAAGCCTTTTACTCTGACATGATCAAAGTGCTCAATGTCCACAGCCTTACCCTATCCCTTAATAAACCACCATTGCGTTTAACCTTGTTACAAAACATTTTTAGAATTCAAATCCCTCACCATAACCATCACACTACCATTGTGGGCCATCACCTTCATGGCTAGAAGAGCTTGTGCCATTAAAATACCGGTCCTGATTTTTAAAGAAGGAAAGTTCTGTCCTGTCAGTCTGCAACAACTATAACAAGGAGACCTGGCTGAATCTCAAGGGCAATTAGGGAAGGGCAATAAATGCTGGCCCTGCCAGCGACACCCACATCCCGTGAATTAATAAATAAAAAATAATCTATTGTGAATACATGACGTATTCATAATTGGCCTACTTTCTTAATTCTTTGTTTTGGGAAAAACAATTACTGACCTTTGTTAGTTTTTAACCCTTGAGTTGTGCTGGTACTGGTGGACTGCAGGGCAAAGAAGGACAGACACATTAAGTGGTAGTACATGTAATTGTGTCAGCGACTGGATAATCTAAGCATTGTACTGGAAGGGTTAATGTACATCCTCCTTTGATTTTGGTCAATTAGCTACTTCTATTGCAAATCTTAAATTGCCAATGCTATTAGAATATATTGATATAAACAATGTTAGACATGTTCTTATAAAGTCAGTCAGCAATGATTATCTTGTTATCTTTTTACATTAACCAACTTGAAAAGCAAATCTTTAGTCTGAGAGCAGCAATCAGCCTATGTGCCTTGGGTTGTTACTATAATAGATACTCACACTTCATTATGTGCCACCCATTTAATGGGGACCACAGTGTTCACTGTCTGCAGTTGATTAACTCCGGTCAGGGCTTGGCTTATTGTTTATGTATAACAGTTGCAAGTTGAGCATTCCTTCAGCCACACCCTTTCCCCGATGTGGCTGGATTGACGTTTGCACAAGATCTAACTCCCATTAAATCCAGAACAGAAAGTTTAACATGGCATTAAAAATATATTAAAACGTTTCTACACCAATTCTCCTAGTTTCTGAGATAATGGCTGGGAATTTCCTTGGAGCTGATCCCACTCCGTTGCCATAACTTCGGCGGAAGTGTGGTAGAAACTCCATTTACCTGCATTCTTCTAATTCTGGATTTTGAGCATCCCCGATTTGAATCACTCCACCATTGGTGGCCGTGCCTTCAGCTGCCGAGACCCTAAGCTCTGGGATTCCCTCCCCAAACCTCTCTGCCTCTCTACTTCTCTTTCTTTCTTTAAGAAGTTCCTTAAAACCTACCTCTTTGACCAAGCTTTTGGTCATCTACCTTAATATCTCCTTATGTGGCTTGGTGTCAAATTTTGTTTGATAACGCTCCTGTGAAGCGCCTTAGGACATTTTACTACGTTAAAGGCGCTATATAAATAAAATTTCTTGTTGTCATTGTAAACCTCTGGCAAAGTTACGATGGCAGAGAGGGGCCAGCACTGAGGAAATCTCAGGCTAATGGGAAAAAAAACTCAGAAAAACAATATTCATGACCCAGGAAAAAGAATCAGACCAAAATAATGGTTAAGAGATACTGGCCCAGAAATTCGGGTCCCAACGCGTGAGTACGCACGGGGTACTCACGCATAGACCCAATGAAAGTGCCGGTTTTGTGCATGCACTGCGCATGCGTGGGAAACCGGCACTTCCATTCCCCTGAAAGAAGGGGTTGACAGGTGGAACATGCGCGCCGGAGAGGCAGCGCGTGCGCATCGAACTTACGTTTTTTTTGCAGGTTTCTCGGGAGGGTAAGTCTCCAGCAGTTACACTTTTAAAAAGCAGACGCAAGGCCTGCTTTTTACAAGGTAAGTGGTGAATTAATTAAAATTGAAACATTTTTTCCACAGGTTTATTATTTTTAAATACTTTAAAGAAAGGTAAGTTTATTTTTAGCCCCGTTAGAAAATGTAATTAATTTTTTCAAAAATTTAAATTATTGTTTAAAATAGTTATTTCATGTAATTTATAGTTATTTTAAAAATGTGATGTTTTTAAAAAATTTATTTGAAGTTTTAGTGATGTTTTGGGGCTTATAGTATTTATAGGTTTGACAGCTCTTCCTGTCAAACTTATGAATGAAGCATTCCCTGCTACCATTGGCTCTCCATGGCCCACGTGATCCCAGGGGACGCATCGAACTAACTGCTCCCCTGGGATACGCAAGCACTGCGCACCGGCAGTTGGAGGAGGCCCAGGATCGGAATCCCACGCGGGCCCACAGCTCAACAGCCGGCGCGCTAGGTAAGTGCAGGTCGGAAGCTTGTACCCGCAGGAAGCCTCCGACCCGAATTTCTGGGCCATTTAATGTGCTGAATGTCGATTTACTGTGTGAACAATTACATTTGGGGGGTATAATGTACTTATAGTTAACAGTTGAGCTATTCAATAGACAACTGTCTTTTAAACTGTCTTGTTCAATATTGATTTCTAACGTCTTGTATTGATAGCCTACCTGGTCAATGACAAACTCTCAGCTCAGTGTGGATTTGTGTCTAATTCAGTAAAAACAACAGAGTCTAATTAATTACAACCTAGACACTTGAATTGATTGTAGTGGATAGGGGGAGTGCATTTACAGTTTTCAATATTATTATAATGGTAGAAGTCATACATTGAGCAAAGAGGTCTGCAAGTAGCACATAGTCTCTCCCTTAAAGGGGTACTGCGATCAAAACATTTAGAGCTATTAGCTGATGGCTTACTGGGTAAAGGTTGTGTGCAAACTGCTTGGTTCTGGTACTGAGCTCTACAGACCAGAAAGGTCCTAAGTTCAGTTCCCCAGTCTGGCAGAATTTATTGACCTCAACCAGGGTACCAGTAGTGTTGCTATAATGGGCCTCATAACACTCAGGACAAGCAAGAAAAAAAGACGTGGATTTATATAGTGCCTTTCATGATCTCAGAATGTCCCAAAGTGCTTTACAGCCAATGAAATACTTTTTGAAGTGTAGTCACTGCTGTAATGCAGGAAATGCAGAATGCGGCAGCCAATTTGCACACAACAAGCTCCCACAAACAGCAATGCGATAATAACCAGATAATCCTTTTCTTCAGTGATGTTGATTGAGGGATAAACATTGGCCAGGGCACCGGGGATAACTCCCCTGCTCTTCTTCAAAATAGTGCCATGGGATCTTTCAGATCCACCTGAGAGAGCAGATGGGGTCTCGGTTTAACGCCTCATCTGAAAGACGGCATCTCCGACAGTGCAGCACTCCCTCGGCACCGCACTGGGAGTGTCAACCTAGATTTTTGTGCTCAAGTCTATGGAGTGGGACTTGAACCCACAAACTTCTGACTCAGAGGCGAGAGTGCTACCAACTGAGGCACGGCTGGTACGGAAGCTGAAAGATCAACCAGTGTTCTCTCTTCTGATTGCGTCCCAGTGGTTCCTATTGGATTGTGCAGGTACGCGCACATATAAATTGAGTAAGAAAAGAATTGGGTTTTGTTGGATCTGTGGTTCAGTGGATATGCTGTTATTAAATAATCACACGGATGCTGTACATTAACAATAAACAGGTCTTTACTGGAGGAGGGTAGTCTCAAGACTGGGGGTACAGAGGCATGCGCAAAGCTTATATACAGGTGTGGTCACTGCCGGTACTACAGTATACAGGAGCTGTAAAAGTAGTTCTGACTTAAAGGCACATACACTACAGGTTTGACTATGATTTCACTCACAGTTAATAACCTACCAGTATTCACTGCATGAAGAATGGCCAATTGAGCGGGGTACCCAGCTGTGGAGCTGTAACCCAACAAGAGTAAACGCCTTCAGAAAAGGAGTGGAGAAAACTGTTGGAACAAAAAATATTAGAAAAAATAAATTTCTAGCTCATGCTACTTAGTCGCTATGTGCATGATATCAACAGGGTTGTAAACCATGTTCAAGTTTACAACTGAATTTCTTCAATGGTTCTCCTGATATTCTACCCTAACTACAGCGGGAGATCAGAAGAACCTCTGCAGAAATTCCAGGTGGAAGTGTTTACCGAGTGCAGACTCTGCTGTATTAGATCTTCCTTTTCCCGGACAGTTTCTCCCTGATGTCAGTCATTTGATTTCTCAATTCATGCTCTCTCTCTCCCTTTAATGTCAGCCGTGATTCAGTCGGTAGCACTCTCGCTTCTGAGTCGGATGTTCGTGGGTTCAAGCCCCACCCCAAGGACATGAACATATAATCTAGGCTGACACTCCAGCGCAGCAGTGTCGGAGGTGCCGTCTTTCAGATGAGATGTTAAACCAAGGCCCTGTCTGCTCTCTCAGGTGGACATAAAAGATCCCATGACACTATTTCGAAGAAGAGCAGGGGAGTTCTCCCCGGTGTCCTGGCCAATATTTATCCTTCAACCAACATCACTAAAATAGCTAATCTGGTCATTATCACATTGCTGTTTGTGGGACCTTGCTGTGTGCAAATTGGCTGCTGTGTTTCCTACATTACAACAGCGACTACACTTCAAAAGTATTTCATTGACTGTAAAACGCTTTGGGATATCCTGAGGTCTTGGAAGGCGCTACATAAATGCAAGTCTTTCTTTCTTTGAAAAGTATTCACAAACGGGTAAAAAAAATGAGTGATGCCTGTAGGATTTGGGGAAAGGCGGTAGATTAGTTAGCTGGTGTAACGAGCAAAGGATCTGAGGCATAAAACTACAAGGAGACGGAGCGTAAAATCAAACAGTAAACTGTGTCTCTGCGCTCTGCCCATAGGCCACAAGTATTATTGAAAGAATATAATTTTAAAGCACACTTGTTGTAAAACAATGAGTTGAAATATATTTTTGTTTAATGTGTAAATTTTAAAATTGTTTTGAAGCTTTTATGAGGTGTTTTCACTGCTGTTCCTCACAGCACAATGGAAGGCACTTAAAATGACTGAAGCCTCAAATTGTCAGCATGCCGTGACATGGACAATACTTGTACTAAATTGCCTATTAAAACAATAAACATAACCTTCTCCCTTGTGTCAGAAATGAAAGAGCTGAGCCAAGAATCGCTTAAAGAAATACACGATGGCTGTGCATTTTAGTTAAGAGTAAAGCCAAAATCAAGCATTTTGTAGTTGCTTCAGGAACATAAACTAGACTGCCCTCGATCTTCAGATGTTGAAAATTATATTATAGATACATAGATACATAGAAGATAGGAGCAGGAGTAGGCCATTCGGCCCTTCGTGCCTGCTCCGCCATTTAATGAGATCATGGCTGATCCTTTAATTCAGTATCCCGTCCCCGCCTTCTCTCCGTAACCCTTAACCCCTTTTGCCCGTAGAAATATATCTAATTCCCTCTTAAATATATTTAATGAGCTGGCGTACACTGCCCTCTGTGGCAATGAGTTCCACAGGTTCACCACTCTCTGAGTGAAGAAATTCCCCCTCATCTCTGTCCTAAATGGTTTAGCCCTTATCCTTAAATTATGTCCTCTAGTTCTGTTTTCACCCGCCAAGGGAAACATTCCTTCTGCATCCAGTCTGTCTAGACCTGTCAGAATTTTATACACTTCTATGAGGTCCCCTCTCAATCTTCTAAACTCCAGTGTGTACATCCCTAAACTACATAGTCTCTCCTCATAGGTCATTCCCGCCATTCCTGGTATCAGCCTGGTGAATCGCCGCTGCACCCCCTCCATGGCAAGAACATCCTTCCTCAGATGAGGCGACCAAAACTGTACACAGTACTCGAGGTGTGGTCTCACCAGTGCCCTGTACAGCTGCAGCAAGGTATCCCTGTTCCTGTATTCTAACCCTTTTGCTATGAAGGCCAGCATACCGTTTGCCTTCTTGACCGCCTGTTGCACCTGCATGCTCGCCTTCAGTGACTGGTGTACAAGAACACCCAGGTCTCTCTGTACTTCCCCCTCTCCCAATCTATTGCCATTTAAATAATAATTTGCCCTCCCGTTCCTGCACCCAAGGTGGATAACTTCGCACTTGTCCACATTATAGTGCATCTGCCATTTATCCGCCCAATCGCCCAGTCTGTCCAAATCGCTCTGGAGCTTCCTGGTCTCTTCCTCTGAGCCCACCCCACCTCCTAGTTTAGTGTCGTCTGCAAATTTGGAAATGCTGCATCCGACTCCCTGATCCAGGTCATTAATGTAAATTGTGAACAGCTGGGGGCCCAGGACAGATCCCTGTGGTACCCCACTTGTTACTGCCTGCCATTCAGAAAATGAGCCGTTTATTCCAACTCTCTGTTTTCTATCTGACAGCCAGTTCCCTATCCACGCCAAAACTTTCCCCTTTATCCCATGAGCCTCAATTTTCCATGCTAATCTTTTATGTGGGACCTTATCGAAGGCCTTTTGGAAGTCCAGGTACACCACATCTACTGGCTCTCCCCCATCTATTCTACCAGTTACTCCCTCAAAAAATTCCAATAGATTAGTCAAGCACGATTTACCCTTTGTAAATCCATGTTGACTCTGTCCTATCCTGTCCCCATTTGCTAAGTGCTCCGCTATTTCATCCTTAATGATGGACTCCAGCATTTTGCCCACAACTGATGTAAGGCTTACAGGTCTGTAATTACCTGCTTTTTCCCTACCCCCCTTTTTGAATAGTGGGGTAACGTTAGCTACCCTCCAATCCATCGGCACTGTTCCCGAGTCTAATGAATTCTGAAAAATCATCCTTAGTGCATCCGCTATCTCTAGGGCCACCTCCTTCAGTACCCTAGGATGCATGTTATCAGGCCCTGGGGATTTGTCCACCTTCAATCCCTTTAGCTTCCTTAACACCATATCCTTAGAGATATTGATTTGCGTCAGTTCCTCCTTTGCCAATGTCCCTATTTTTCCCGATATCCCAGGGAGGTTTTTTGTGTCTTCCTTCGTAAAGACTGACCCAAAGTATGCATTTAGTTGATCTGCCATTTCCTTATTTCCCATTATATATTCCCCCGTATCTGACTGCAATGGACCAACTTTGGTTTTCACCAGTCTTTTCCTTTTGATATATTTATAAAAGCTTTTGGAGTTAGTTTTTATATTTTCCGCCAGCTTGTTTTCGTAAGCTATTTTGCCCCTCTTGATCATGCCCTTTGCCCTCCTTTGCTCTATCTTAAACTGTTCCCAATCTTCCGCTCTGGCGCTTTTTTTGGCTATTTTATACGCCCTATCTTTGGATTTTATGCTGTCTCTAATTTCCCCTGTTATCCACGGTTGAGTCACCTTTTTAGATTTCCTTTTATGCCAGATTGGTATAAACAATTTTTGCAATTTTGTCATTCTATCTTTAAATGTTTGCCATTGTTTATCTACCTCCAGTCCTCTCAGGAACGTTGTCCAATCAGACCTACTCAGTTCCCGTCTCATGGCATCATAATTCCCCTTGTTTAAATTCAGGACCTTAGTCTCTGAGTCAATTTCTTCGCTCTCCATTTCGAGTGAGAAATCGATCATGTTATGATCGCTCTGACCCAAGGGTCCCCGTACAACAAGATTACTGATTAGTCCCTTCTCATTGCACAGTACCCAGTCCAATATAGCCTGTTCCCGAGTTGGTTCCTCGACATATTGATCCAGATAACCATCCCTTAAACACTCAAGGAATTCCTCCTCCTCATTATTTTTACTGATTAGGCTAGTCCAATCTATATGTAAGTTAAAGTCACCTATGATGACAGCTGTGCTCTTATTGCACGCTTCTCTAATTTCCCTCGTGATGCCCTCCCTAACCTCTATTTTACTATTTGGAGGCCTATATACCACTCCTATTAATGTTTTTCGCCCCTCGCTATTTCTTAGCTCCACCCATATAGATTCTGTATTAACTGAGTTAATATCCTTCCTTTCAATTGCATTTATCCCCTCTTTTACTAGCAATGCTACCCCTCCTCCCTTTCTTTTTTGTCGATCCTTCCTAAATACTGAATACCCCTGTATGTTAAGCTCCCAGCCCTGCTCACCCTGCAACCATGTTTCCGTAATCCCAATTAGATCATAATTATTAACCTCTATTTCCACAGCTAATTCATCTACCTTGTTCCTGATGCTTCTCGCATTAAGGTATAAAACCCTCAGGCTTTTTTTATGCTCACATTTTTTATGAATTAGTTTGGCCCTTTGTTTTTTGTTCCTCACCCTTTTACCATTTTACCATTTACAATGCATTCTTCCATTGTATAAACATACTTAATATACATCTCAAAGAGGCCAATACACATTTTCTCAAAGATATTGTCAAAATTGGTAACCCAAATAATCAAATGCCACATTCTTACATGTTATATTGTTACATAAGAACATAAGAATTAGGAGCAGGGGGAGGCCATACGACCCCTCGAGCCTGCTCCGTCATTCATTAAGATCATGGCTGATCTTCGATCTCAACTCCACTTTCCCGCCTGATTCCCATATCCTTTGATTCCAAAAATCTATCCACCTCAGCCTTGAATATACTCAACGATTCAGCATCCACAGTCCTTTGAGGTAGAGTATTCCAAAGATTCACAACCCTCTGAGTGAAGAAATTACTCCTCATCTCAGTCTTAAATGGCCGACCCTTATCCTGAGACTATGCCCCCTAGTTCTAGACACTCCAGCCAGGGGAAACAACCTCTCAGCATCTACCCTGTCAATCCCCCTCAGAATCTTATATGTTTCAATGAAATCACCTCTCTTGTTATGAAAACTCTACTGCACTCTGCTTATGTCTGTGGGCAGACAACCTCCCAAATACTGCTTATAGAGTGCATTTAGAACTGTGGACAGTGAAAGGGTTTGTTAGATGGTCTTTTCGCACTTGAATGAAGATATTTTGATCCACCGATCAATGCAATCATTAGCAACTGCAGACTGTAAACTGCTCACAGGAACTAGAGCAGCTATAAGACAGACCAACTAAAGACTTGCTCGCTCTCTTATTAATGGCCACAGAGAAAAGGAATCACTATCCCAATGGAGTATTGATCAGCACTAATCTCGACAAACTTCTGAAGCATGGAGCCCATCATAGAAGCAAAGTAATGTCCTTTCATCTCTCTGTCTCTTTCTCCCTTTCTCACTTCTCCCTCTGTCTAATATACTGTTGCTCATGTTCCATTTGAGATCCATATTGGATAATAATTAGGCAGAAATCAATACAAACATCTGATGTATCACACCAGTGGCCATTTCAGCACAGAGTGCTGAGAGAGACAGTGTCACATAAATATCCATCATAAACAGATACTTCATTTTACTGGCTTAAGGCATCCATTCATGTTTCAATTCAGTTTGGAGAATTAAAAAAAAACACTAAATCATTGCTAACAGACCCGTTAACTGTGGGTTTCACTATATTCCTCACAAGTCTTCGCAATAAATATTCCCAGCTTAATTTGCAATAGCATTCCCACAATGCCTCCTGCTAAAAACAATGGACTCCTCTACATCCAATAAGTGAATATTGTGTACCATCTGACGCCAGCATATTTCAATCTAAATACAGGGTTTTAATAAATCAAGAATATTTTAATAAATTAATTCAAAAATACCCTTTCCTATAGAGTGTGTTGTAAATACATCACTGCCCAGTATAAATCACTTTGGTCTCCCCATTCCAGTACATCCTCTGACATAAAGCTCTACACTAGTTATTGACCAACAAATTGCCTATCAAGTATCCTGTCATAAAACTAGAGAGAAAGATCAATAAAAATGGAAACAATACAGTTTTGTCCAACCTGGTGGCTACAACACTAATACTTGTGACTGGGGAACCAGAGTTCATAATCCCAGTATTGGAGTTACATTCACATTGGGTCTCCTTCAGAAATCGGTCTTAGCTAAGATATCCTGAGAGGAGAAAAGGAGGGAAAGGGAGCAATAAAGGTTGGGCAGAGGTAAGCGGTCTTTATCTGAACTGCAGCGGGAGGAGATGAATATAAAATGTATTATATCATGGCAAAGCATACGTTCCATACAGTAAATTCTAAGACTAAGGCGATTTTAACCCGACCCGCTCAGCAGAAACCTGACGGGTGGGCAGATAAAATCGCCCTGGCTCTTACCTGTCCGAAAGCCACTATGTTCCCAACATCTGCAATTTTAACCTGCTCTCCTGAACCGACAGCAAGGACACCCGTCCGGAGCCAACAGGGTCGTTCTTTACATATGCATGTTGCGGCCCGATGACATCATTGAGACCCGACTGTAATTTTAATCTACCTTGAGCTAAAACCGGGACATAATTTACCTGATTGTTGAATGTGGGAAAAAAAATCAAAAGGCCTCTCTTCTGAGGGAATGCTGCCTGACAGAGTGAGGGTGTATCAGTTTTTTCTTTGGTGTGTAAACTTTTGCTGATTTTTGTGCTCATCATAGTGAGGAGTGTCAGTTTTGAAACATTTTTCTATTTATTTTTGAATTCAAAGTCAGGCTTAAGTGCTCAACTCAGCTACAGCACTGGCGAGATGTAGAACACATTTTCCTCTAATGCTAACGATGTGCTTAACTTTCCTTCCACCAATTTTTTAAAAATTTGTTTATGGGATGTGGACGTCGCTGGCAAGGCTGGCATTTATTGTCCATCCCTAATTGCCCTCGAGAAGGTGGTGGTGAGCCACCTTCTTGGACCGCTGCAGTCCGTGTGGTGAAGGTACTCCCACAGTGCTGTTAGGGAGGGAGTTCCAGGATTTTGACCCAGCGACGATGAAGGATCGGCGATATACTTCTAAGTCAGGATGATGTGTGACTTGGAGGGGAACTTGGAGGTGGTGGTGTTCCCATGCACCTGCTGCCCTTGTCCTTCTAGGTGGGAGAGGTCACGGGTTTGGGAAGTGCTGCTGAAGAAGCCTTGGCGAGTTGCTGCAGTGCATCTTGTAGATGGTACACACTGCAGCCACGGTACGCCGGTGGTGGAGGGAGTGAATGTTTAAGGTGGGGGATGGGGTGTCAATCAAACGGGCTGCTTTGTCCTGGATGGTGTCGAGGTTCTTGAGTGTTGTTGGAGCTGCACTCATCCAGGCAAGTGGAGAGTATTCCATCACACTCCTTACTTGTGCCTTGTAGATGATGGAAAGGCTTTGGGGAGTTACTGTACCATTGTTAGGATTTCTGTTTTGTGCCCATACAGAAGTGGGTTAGACTCATATCAATATTCGATCCTTACAGCTGGCAAAGAAAGGTGACTTTCACCCTGTCAGCCGAGCTGGATTCAAGCCCAGATCTCAGAGGTGATAGGTCAATCTCCAACTCACTAGATTCCCCACCAAGCAACATTATTCTCAGTCTCCCAGTAAATAACCATGATAAACACTGTATTTTTGAATCCATCTATTCATTAAGGAGCAAGGCCATGATAATATTCATTCAGCTAACAGTGATAGAATATGGGCATCTTCAACTCTTTTCAAAGTAACACCAGGATCAGGAAATTGAATTTAATTTTCATTGTTAATATGAAGGCTGAAATTTCGGCCTTACTTTTAATCTTAACGGCAGGGCCTCATTTGAATAGATCTCTGCAGAGTCTCACCCAACACCCGGCCAATTGACCACCTGGCTGGCTGGCGGGTGGGAGTGGGCATCTGGTGGCAGCAAATGTTGGAATGGTCCCTGGCAGTCAGTGGGGCGAGGCGGGTGGTGAGGGGAAGGCTATGTGAAAGATCAGGAAAGGGGTAGCCTAGCGCAAGGGAGTCCCAAGGCTTCTCTGTGAGGCAAGGAGGAGCACTCCTGCCCCATAAGGGAACCTAAAATAAAACATTTAGGGGGGAGAAATTCGGTATTGCCCCGTTTGGGGCACAAATATCGGCTGGGCACAAAGTTTAGCGCCTGCCGCTAATTATCGCCTCTGACTGCAAACTTGGCTTCTATCACCCCTGGCGGTGATTGGAGCGCTAAATCAGGCGCTACACACCTTTCAATGTGCTAATGCTGAGGAGCGAGGCGCTACCTCAGAGCGCTGGCGAAGCTCATGTGATGTCAGTCAGCAATAGAACACAGACACACTGGCGCCGGCCAGTTCTTAAAGGGGAGGGTCGATCTTGCTCTCCATCCACACCCTGCATATTGCAGCCTTGAATCTCGGCCTGGAGAGACCTATACATCAATTCTGCTGAAAAGAACAATGGAGGGACCCAGGGAAAGAGCTCAGAGTGCAGCCCCCAAGTCTCTTCTAAATTGATGCAAGGAAGGTCAAATCAAAATGAACCTGCAAAGTGCTGCTCAGTACCCAAAACTCCTTCACACAGCGTCGAATCTCTCCAGAAGTCTCTCTCTCTCTCTCAGAACGCGTGGTGAAAAAATGTCGCTGACAAAAAAGGCAGGAAGCGGCCGCCTTTAAATAGCGCTCCCCCAGTCCCTTCCCGACTGCAAAACATTTCCCTCAACCTGTCATTGCTAGCGGCAGGCGGAAAGGCAGGGGGGCACCACTCAATATCTGGTCCGGGGCACTACCGGGGCATTGCACGCTCGAGTGACATCACGATCTGCGGGTGCAGGAGATCTTGGTGGTAGTGTTTAGTGCCGCCGCAAAATGTCTGGTCAATTTCGCGAGCGGCGCAACATTGCCGCGCCTGGGTGTTATTTGCTTTGCGCCCCATTAGCCCTCTATTAAGGCTCTAACGGGAGGCGCAAAGCAACCAAATTTTCCCCCTAAAACTTATCTTCTGGCCCACGATCCAGCTCCCGACGGGTTTGCCTGACAGGGGGGACGAACTTGCACCCTCCTCTCAAGCTGCCTTCTAAAGTTCCAGATTTTGGACCCTGATGACCTCATCGGACCCGATCTGCATATTAAAAGTATCACTTCGCTTCCTTCCTGCAGGCATCCTGCTCAAAGGAGCACGTTAAGATCGGGACACGGCTGGAATGCAGCGGGATCAGAGATGGGAAGTTACTCCTCTTATTTTAACTGCCTCCCCCCCGCCCGTTTTCAGCCAGGCAGGGGCAGTTAAAATCAGTTTGTACTGAATCATTTTAAGTGTTGAACAAAAATAAGAAGAAACCATATGTTCTAACCAACATGTATAATTTGCAAAATGGTTTATAGGTTAAGAATAAAGGAAATGTTTTCAATAGTTATGTCGGCTGAACCAGCGCAAAAGATTCGGGAATTTTAAACTTAAGTGAGTTACGGCCAAAACCACTTACGCTCATGTTTTCCGTGATCTTTTACACTGGTTCAAGATTCAATTCGCTCGAATCAGGCCCCGCCTATAAAACTGGCCACGCCCCCAGGTCAACATTGTGGTATTCCGCCCATTGCGCTGGTTCGGGACGACTCTTCAAATTACGCTCATTTCCTTGGGCACACAGGTACCAATAGGCCTGCACATTTTAAAAAGTATTTCCATGTCAAAAAAATTTAATTTCCTAAGAATCTGACTAGCGTACACCAATGAAACTATTAAATGGTTCTGTATAGTTTTAAGTCATTTTCAGTGATTTTAAATCAGGTTACTCACAGGCGGAGGACTGGACATCATTATTATAAATTGCTTATTTTTGGTGATGAACCTGACATGAATCTTGTCATTCATGTGGAAATGACTTATGAAATGATACTGGGCGGCCTGCTGGTGGCGCTGTCCAGGGAGCGTATAAATACTCGGGCATGGGCCCAGCTTGCTCAGGACATTCTTTAACAGGAACTAGTGAAGGACACAACTAGATCTCCATGTTGAAAAACAGTTGATTAAAGCCTTGTTTAATACTCAGACCAAGTGCCCAGTAGTTTTCTTACGTCAAAACCCATTTTCAGCTGTATTAATAAAATCATACCCAGTTGCCCCTCTTAAACACACCAAGGAATACTTTTTAGTGGAAAGAAAAAGAAACAATTACGCTGCCTGATTGCGCCAGTTCATGGAAGATTGTATGTTTGTGATTATACAAATGAATTTTAGTGGAAACTTGGATCCTAATCTAAGCAGCATAATTTCAAACATGTAAACTATACCCTGAAATGTCTGCGCGTAATAAAATGTCCAAATTATAAACTTAAATCTGAAACCTGACTCTAAAGTTTCAAGGAGGATTGCACCGTACAAACTTTAACACGGTCAGTTAATCAAAACCAAGTTTCCTTTAACACGAACAGATATAGCAGATGGCAGGACATAGAAACATAGAAACATAGAAGATAGGAGCAGGAGTAGGCCATTCGGCCCCTCGAGTCTGTTCCGCCATTCAATGAGATCATGGCTGATCATCCAAACTCAGTACCCTGTCCCTGCCTTCTCCCCATATCCCTTGACCCCTTTAGCCTTAAGGACTTCTGGCCCTTGTTATTGCCATGTCTGTCAGTAACTTTGGTTCAACATAGCTGAAACAGTATTTCACTCTCCACTTTTCAATGGCACGGATGTAGAGTGAGGTGTAGATCAGTTTGTGTGTCTCAATTTAGCTAGGTAATGAATTTGTAAATAATTTCTTTATTTCCATTCAATATTAAAATAACTTCCTTCAAGAGTAGTATTAAAAGAACAAGATCCAGTGAGCCTAGTTTTAAGCATGTTTCACTAATTATAACTAACTAAGGTTATACCTATCAGGGTATCTTGAGCAGACTGGGGCTCTTTTCTCTAGAAAAGAGTAAGCTGAGGGGTGACCTGATCGAGGTTTTTAAGATTATGTAAGGTTTTGGCAGGGTAGACAGAGAAAATGTTTCCACTTGTGCAGGAGACTAACACTAGGGACCATAAATATAAGGTAGTCACTAATAAATCCAATAAGGAATTCAGGAGAAACTTCTTTACCCAGAGAGTGGTAAGAATGTGGAACTCGCTACCACAAGGAATAGTTGAGACGAATAGCGTAGATGCATTTAAGGGGAAGCTAAATAAACACACGAGGGAGAAATGAATAGAAGGTTATACTGATAGGGTTAGATGAAGAGGGGTTGGAGGAGGCTTGTGTGGAGCATAAACACCGGCATGGAACAGTTGGGCAGAATGGCCTTTTTCTGTACTCTACATTCTATGTTTCAATAGTGCCCTTTCAACCACCGTCTACCCTACCTGTGACAGAGACTGTAGGTCCCACATTGGACTCATCAGTCACCTGAGAACTCATTTTTAGTGTGGAAGCAAGTCATCCTCGGTTCCGAGGGACTGCCTAAGAAGAAGAAGACATTCTATGTCATTCATATGCCTGGATTTAGTTAATTACCAACTAAAACCATTGCTTTTACATGGTTAATACACACACCTCTGCTTCCAAATCCAAACTGAACAAAATGAACAACAAACACCAGGTCCCCACTGTATTTATCTTTATATAATAGGCAAAACAATTACCACGTCTCACCTGGTGCACGACCTGGTTGCGCACAATCACTCTGATGACTGTCACCACTGAGTAGTCACTTAACAGTGATGAATAGAAACAATGAATTAAAGCCAACCTTTATACTGGCACAAGTAGCTCAATCGCTGACCCGGCTGTGTAATGTCTCATTAGTCCGTTGATTTGTACTATGCAATTCACAAGATCGCGAGATACTTATGGATAAGGAAGGCTATTAAGCCCATCATACTTCATTCATTCATTAATTCAGAACAGCTGTATATTCACCTTCCCCCACTGCTTCATCTAGTTGCTCCTTAAATGATTCCGGAGTTTTCAGCTCCACCACTTTGCCTCTGTCCACTCCAAGTGTTGGTCATTCTACATAAGAACATAAGAAATAGGAGCAGGAATAGGCCACTTGGCCCCTCGAGCCTGCTCCGCCGTTCAATAAGATCATGGCTGATCTTGGGCTCAAAGCCACTTCCCAGCCCACTCCCCATAACCCTTCACTCCCTTATCTTGCAAAAATTTGTCTATCTCCACCTTAAATGTATTTAGTGACCCAGCTTCCACGGCTCTCTGGGGCAGAGAATTCCACAGATTCACGACCCTTAGAGAATAAATTCCTCCTCATCTCAGTTCTAAAAGGGCGACCCTTTATTCTGAAACTATGCCCCTGAGTTCTAGATTTCCCCACGAGGGGAAACATCCTCTCTGTATCTACCTTGTCGAACCCCCTCAGTATCTTATATGTTTCAATAAGATCACCTCTCATTCTTCTAAATTCTCTACATGAAGAAGATCCTCTTGACATCAGTTCTAATGTTATGTTTTACGAGTTTGAACGCATTTCCCCTTGTCCTAATTGAAAGTAGATTAACCTTTTCTATACCATTTACTACCTTATAATCTTCTATAAAATCATCTCTGAGACCCCTCCTTTCCAGGTTGAAAAGCTCAACTTTCCCCAGTCTTTCCTCATAACCTAGACCCCTAATACTAGGGGTAGGTCAGAGAAGGGTAAAAATAAAACATCGAATAGTCACTTATTTCTACGGCTACAGTCAGTTGCTATCACAGTTAGTATAATATTCAACAAAGTTGTTAATGGATGACAAACTGCTGATTAAACTTAACATATGAAAAATATATAAAACCAGGCTTTGGGCTTTTGCGGCAACTAGTACCTGTAAGTAATTTTACCACTATACTGGGATGTTCCTTCATTTTGAGCACAGAATCTAAATTGACACTTCAGTGCAATACTGAGGGAGTGCTGCACTTTCAGAGGTGTCGTCTTTTGGAAGTTAAACCGAGACCCCGTCTGCCCTCTCAGGTGGACGTAAAAGAACTTTTGCACTATTTCGAAGAAGAGCAGGGGAGCTCTCCCCAGTGTCCTGGCCAATATTTACCCCTCACTAAAACAGATTATCTGGCCAGTATTACATTGCTGTTTGTAGAACCTTGCTATGTGTTAGTTGGTTTCCCCGTTTTCTACATTACTTCAGAAGTACTTCAATGGCTGTAAAGCACTTTGGGATGCCCTGAGGAAGTTAAATGCGCTATATAAATGCAAGTCTTTGGGGGGATATTTTGTGTACGCCATGAGAATCGCCAGTGTCACCGGCAACTTGAGTTAACGGCCGCTGAAAATGGCTGCAGCGCTACCGTTGAAAAATTCACGCTGGGTGTTGGCGATGTGGAGCACAGCGCTAACTTACCGTGCAACGCCCTCCAGGTGGTGTTAATGGAGGCCCTCGACCCGAAGTTCCCATCCACAGTCGGCGTTGCTGCTTCTTACAGCCTGTGGGAGTGAGGCTGCGGAGTTCACAAGGCATTGTGGGCAATTAAGGGGGCTATGAATTAAAGGGTCAATGCATTCAAAACTAATAAAAATTATAAATTAAGTAAAATCTGTATTTTCGTCACTTAATGCCTTTAAAAAAAAGACATTAAAATAATTCCCAAATGGAAGTCTTTAGCTCTTAAAGCTGAATTGTCTTCCACACCTAAACAAATGGTGAAAGTGCTTCAGCACTGACACAAATGGCTCAGCAAGCCAGGGAAGGGACACCCAGGGCCTCGCATGCAGCACTCCAGCTTTGTGCAGAGGGTCAACACTGCAAGAGAGGTCCTCTACCCACAGGGGCCAGGAGGCCCTCCAGAGAGAACAATGTGAGGCCAGATCACCGAGGCTGTCACTGCCAGCAGTGTCGCCCCCACCACCTGGCTCCAGTGCCCAAAGAAGCTTCATGACCTCAGACCAGTGGTTAAGGTCAGTGAATGCATTTTCAAAAGCCGTCTCCTACCAACTGCACCACTAGCCTCACACACTGCTCAATGCACGACTGTCCCCCACCCCTGCACCACATCAGGAACCTACCAACAATCTGTACCAATCACTTAGTCACATCTCCCATTCCTAGCCTCACCTCACCCCCTTGGAGGAGACAGTGCAGGACATTCTTGGCAGGGGCATGGTTGAGCCCTTGGCCAGCGGTGGGGCAGAAAGGATACAAGATGCTGGTATCCTCATATGTTATCCTCCTTCTGGCATGCACCGCATGCTTTCCTGCCCTTCCCTCACCACAACTCCACCCTTGTGCCTTCCTCATTTCACACACCCAAGAAATGCAGCCTTCCCAGCCAGTGGTTGGCCAAGAAGAGGGAGAGGAGAGTGAAGAAGAAGAAAAAGAAGAAGAAGAAGATGATTGATTTGACACTCCCAGCTATCAGCTCCTCAAGGTCGACCAGCAAGGCCATTTGCAGTGTCCCCTACTGTAAATCAGCAACCTTCCACCAGCCATGCTGCAGCCACTGGGGTAGCACTGCGTGACATCAGTAGGATAGGCAAAGGCGCACTAAGGGAATGCATAAGGGTGATGAGTTGATTTCTTGATGTCATATTGGATGGATAGATGTATAAAGTTGGATTGGAAAGTTTGCCTTGTGGTAACTTTTATTTCAGCATCATGGCCAAGAGGACGCTGTGATGGTCAGTAACAGAGGGAAGGTAAGGTGTGGGATTAATGTTGAAAGGGGAATTGGGGTTGTGGTCACTGGTACCTCAGGTGGATGATTCCATCCCGGATATCCTGGCCAGAAAGGGGCTGACTGAGCTGCATCCTTCCTTCTGCTTCCTTCTTTGCTGCTTCCACCTGTTTGGCTTCCTCCTCTTCTGTTTCTTCCTCTTCTGTGTCTTCCACTTCGCTCTGCGAGTGGATACCATAAATCTGAAATTCCAGCATAAAATGCTGGAAATGCTCAGCAGGTCAGGCAGCATCTTAACCTGAGACGTGAACTCTGTTTCTTTCTCCAAGGATGTTGCCTGACCTGCTGAGTATTTCCAGCATTTCTGTCTTCTCAGAGGCCTTCCTTTACCATCCGAGGCCTTCCAAGCAGCCAGCAGCACTCCCTGCACACTAAAAATTTTTTCACATCTATTGTTGCAAGCCACTACTTCAGTAAAATCAAAAAAACCCAGTCCAAAAGCTTAAATGCAAACTTACCTGAAAGATGTGTGTGTCCATTTAAGAGGTGCTGACAGCTGTCAGTCTGCTTACACGCTGGGTTTACCTGGCATGCTTAGGACCCAGCGCTGAACTCAGCACTAGGGTCGAAGTTCGCAGTGGTTCACGCCAACTGACGTCACCACTCTGCCATTTTTTTTTCAGGGCACTACTTTGCAACGCTAGTGCTACTGAGAGGTCGAAAATGACAGATGCCGCAGGACCCGCTCCCAGCTGGCGGAAGAGCGACGGCCGCCTCTTTCTTCACTTAACGCCGCGCTAAGGTAGGGAATTTCTCCCCCAATATTTCTTTATAATATTCTATTTTTTTTAGAATTCAGCATTTGTATCCTGGCCCTGGGCTCACCTCGTCTTTTGGTATTGATATTACTGTTCTGATCTCGCTCTAGCTGCAATTACTGACACAAGAAGGTAGTCACTCTATCAGCACCAGGCTAGCACTAAGCCTTTGTCTCACACACACAAAGACTGACTAGATTATTGGCGACCCTTTTTAGAGGAAAGCAGTACTTTCTACCTAAACCTATTGTGCACAATTCTCCAACATTTATATCCTTGTAAAATGACCAAATTAAATGCATATTTAATGCTAAATTAAGTGACACTGGAAGCCAGGGTTGATCCATAAAAATGTTTAATGGTGTAAGTACAAACAGAGCTTACATTTATCACGGCAATAAAAATACTAATGTCTCCATAATGGGTTCATACAGCTTTAAGAATAGACACATCGCCTGTAGCAGGGTTGCGGAATCAGAAAGTACATTTGTATTGACCCTGGGATGCCAGGAGATCAAGACACAAGGGGGAATCTGTGAGCTCTTAGTACCCCTTCTCCTTTTCATTGTAGCACTAGTTGATCCACCGTGGTATTAGCACAAAATAAATGTATCGTAAGAGTCGGGTATTGAAGCAGCTGATTCAATGCTTGGGTCATAGATCATAAGAACATAAGACGTAGGAGCAGGAGTCGGCCATTTGGCCCCTCGAGCCTGCTCCGCCATTCAATAAGATCATGGCTGATCTGATTTTGGCCTCAACTCCACTTCCCTGCCCACTCCCCATAACCCTTGACTCCCTTATCGTTCAAAAATCTGTCTATCTCCACCTTAAATATATTCAGTGACTCAGCCTCCACAGCTCTCTGGGGAAGAGAATTCCAAAGATTCACGACCCTCTGAGAGAAGAAATTCTTCCTCATTTCCGATTTAAAAGGGTGCCCCCTTATTCTGAAATTATGCCCCCTAGTTCTAGATTCCTCCACAAGGGGAAACATCCTCTCTGCATCTACCCTGTCCAGCCGCCTCAGAATGTTATATGTTTCAATAAGATCCCCTCTTATTCTTCTAAACTCCAATGAGTAAAGGCCCAACCTGCTCAACGGGATATTGAGAGAGCAAAATGGCTTTCTGTATATGTATGACACAGCATTATGGCCACATGGGTTCAATCAATCAATTGTAGAGCCCCCTCACTTTGCTGCTGCTACTCAGTGAAGAACGTTAAAGCGTTTTTTTTTATCCAGATGTTGTCGGGAGATCTTCATTTAGGTGATGACACAGCTTGGCCACTGCCTCCCTTTAAAATTGTAGCCTCATAAGGCCAGTTCTACAGTCAAACCCAGGTAGCTATCCCAAGGATGGTCCGCCCGACGGGTAGTGTAGTGATGGGTTCGGGTGGAGTGGCTTTGCTGTCACCTTACATCTCTGCCAGCCCATTCCTGCTCCTCCTCCTCCTGATGATCTTCCTCAGTCAACACAGCCTCAGCCAGGTTGGGATGCGCCAGCTGCAATTATCTTTGTGCTGTCTGTACACAACAATGTTGCCTGGAAATTCAGTAAGGCAGCTTTTCCCTGGCAAGTTTCCACTGCAGCGATGCTGACTCAGCTCCAAGAGACTATGTGGAAAGCAGGAATGCATTGCCCGTGTGATGCAGAAGCCCTGGAATATAATTTCTCCCTAGGTACCAGTAATTATGCCAGCATTAACAGCCTTAATTGACCTAGTGCCTACATTGCGCGCTTTGGTGCACAGAAGCCTTCTCTCACGGCCTGCTATCTGAATAGCATGTAGATCTAATGGGAAAGTCTGCATGGTGCTGCACTCCAGAATATACTGCCTCATTTCCCTGAATGACCTCCAGCATGGGCCTTTACACCAACAGTAATCTCTGGGGCTAAAGTTCTTAACACAATATTTACTGGTAAATCTGCTGCCGTGAAGGATCATACATTTATGGTGCCTGTCATTTCCTGCCATATGCCTTCGGGTACCATGTCACTATGGGCCTTGTTACTCCTCAGCAATGTCAAATCACCTGTTCGCCGTGTTCTGTGCACCACTGCATGACAAAGGGAAAAGTTTTAAAGATTTTCTTTTACAGTATACCTAACAAAAATAGAACTTTGTCATTAAAAATCTCGAATTATTGTAAAGTTTTCTCAGTGCCCATAGAAGGTCCCTTCAGGTGAGCCCCAATGACATGAACCATTCAGAAGAAGAAATAATTTCTGGTTCCTACAATGAGATTGACTGTAGCTGACATGTGGACTCAAGGGCCTTTTCTGGCTGGTGTAGGAGTGTCTAAATATTAGTTAGTATCATACTTTGGAAGTACAGGAGTCTTTCACTGCTCTTTCTACAGCTCAATTTTTTTAATCCTGGGTGTTCTGCTGGATCTACCATTTGGGGTTGGAGGATGAGAAGGTACAGCACCAGCAAGGAAGCTTGCACAGACCAGGCGATGCTTGCTGCTAGAAGAGGGCGAAGGGACAGCACAGGAACCCCTACATCAAGTGCCTCTTGAGGAACCGCATTGCCTACCTGAACCTACCTGAGGAGCAGCGTGTGAGGTGCCTCCGCTTCACAAGGGATGCTGTCACTGAGCTATGTCACCTGTTGCAGCATCAGCTGCAGCCCCCGCACCAGGGCATGGCCATCACTGCCTGTGGCTGTGAAGGTGACAGTGGCCCTTAATTACTATGCCACAGGGTCAGTCCAGGCTGCAACAGGTGACGTTAGCGACAACACGCAGTTTGCAGTCCACCTCTGCATCAGGGATTTCACAGAGGCACTTTACGTTAAGAGTAACCAATTTATGTTGTTCCCAGGGAGGCAGGGAAGCAAGATGAATGAGCT
The DNA here is from genome assembly GCF_052327205.1 of Somniosus microcephalus. Taxonomy (NCBI): domain Eukaryota; kingdom Metazoa; phylum Chordata; class Chondrichthyes; order Squaliformes; family Somniosidae; genus Somniosus; species Somniosus microcephalus. The sequence continues at coordinate 31,417,235 of NC_141012.1, read as the reverse complement.
GCGGGCTTTGCCAGGGTAGCAGGCTTCACACAGGTGTACAGCATCATTGACTGCCTCCACATTGCCTGAAAAACCAAGGATGTCCATCAATATCTAGAGGCTTCACCAGTCTTCATTTTAAAATTCAAAAAGTTTAGCAATTGAGAACTAAAGATCATCCCTTGTGAAACCCCCTGGTGCCAGACATCTGTGCTCTCTTGCCAATTCTGGTGCTTCAAGGTTGTTCCCCTGTGGCTACAGCTTGAGAGGTGGTAGGATGCTGAACTACCTCTGAAGGTACTTGAGATGGCCATGGTGGGCAACTCGATTGCGCTGGTATATTTGGTGCAATTCATTCGAAATCGGCGTAACCAGCGTGGAATTTTAAACGCAAATTATTTTCAGCATAAATCGAGTTTCCGCGATCTTTTGCGTTAGTTTTAAAAACATCGTGCTTGAAGCAGGCCCCGCCCACAAACCTGGCCACACCCCCAAGGTGAATTAATCACCATTGGGAGTTTCCGCTAATTGCGCTTGTTTGCGGGCCTTCGAGGAGGCTCATTACTAAGATTTACTAAGAAACTGAACCCAATATACCTAGAAAATAGTTTTGTATATTTTTTAAAAGTCATTTTCAGTCATTTAAAATCGGGTTACTAACAGGCGGTGGACTGACACTGTGATGAAAAATACTTATTTTTTGCGATAAACCCATTTTCAGCTGTATTAATCAAAATTTACCAAGTTATCACTCTTCAATACATCAAGAAATATCTTTAAAGCTAATTTTCATTAAAACATTACGTTTTAAAACGCTGCTTGGTCGCGCTGGTTCAGGGCAGGTTTTACATTCGACGATATGCAAATTAGTTTGAGCGGAAACTCGGGGGGGGGGGAAACACTTTTCAAAACGGGTGCAAATTTGGGTGCAATTTGCGCCGGAATCGCTGATTGTGCTCAAAGCAGAAACCCCACCCCGGTATAATCTTGTGGCTCAGATAATTTGAGCAACTTGCATGTGTCAGCTGTGGCTCAGTTGGTTCTAAATCCCACTCCAGGGACTTGAGCACAAAAATCTAGGCTGACGCTCCAGAGCAGTGCTGAGGGAGTGCTGCACTGTCAGAAGGCGCAATCGTTCGGATGCGATGTTAAACTGAGGCCCCGTCTGCTCTCTCAGGTGGATGTAAAAGATCCCATGGCACTATTTCAAAGACGAGCAGGGGAGTTATCCCCGGTGTCCTGGGGCCAATATTTATCTCTCAACCAATGTCACTAAAATGGGTTATCTGGTCATTATCACGTTGCTGTTTGTGGGAGCTTGCTGTGCGCAAATTGGCTGTCGCGTTTCCCACATTGCAACAGTGACTACACTCCAAACAGTACTTCATTGGCCGTAAAGTGCTTTGAGACATCCGGTGGTCATCAATAGGTGTTATATAAATGCAAGTCTTTCTTTCATACTTTACTGATACAGAATCCCTGATCTGAAACACTTGACTTGTTGTTCCATCACTTTAAATATATTACTGAAATTTTTACAAAAATAACCCTGACTGCAATTTGTGTCAAAAAATATTTTGATTAGACAGAGAAAACTGAAAGATCAAGCTAATTTACATCATGTGGAAAGAATTCCTTTGGTTACTGTATGTAATATCATAAATAGGTTCATGAAAATTTCCTTTGGTATTTCTAACAAAATCATAAATATCTTCCTTTAAAACCAGAGGAATTCTTACCCCATTCTACCGATACCTCCCTCTACACCACCTACAATCTTAAATTGCACAAATTCACTAGCACATCCATATTTTTTCTATCACCAAGACTCCCTACATTCCCCTCTGTAATATTACCACTTCTGTTCTTAACACAACCCCCCACTGCTGCTGAAGGTGTAATTAATGCCTTTGCCACTGTCAGCCTCAACGTCTCCGATGCCCTCCTTGTTGGTAATGCTCGCTCCACCCAACACCACCTACAGCCTTTCCTTGCCAACTTCCAATGGCGCTCCATCCACCAGCATATTGATTTAAAAATCCTCATTTTCCAATCCGTCCCTCGACTTTCTCCACTCGACCCTGGCAACCTCCTGCAATTCTACATCAGCTCACACTCTGCAGTCCTCCAACGTGGCTCTATTGTAGATCCCCCCCTCCTGGCACATCACTCTGGAACTCCCATCTAAAACGTATCTGGCTTGCAACATCTCTCCCCACTTCCCCTGGCTCTTTCATCAACTGTTGCTCTGTGCCTGCCCACACACTTTGTGAAGCACTTTATGACATTTTGCCACGTTACAGGTACAATATGGGGGGAATTTTAACCCCAAAAACAGGTGGGTTTGGGTCAGGTGGGAGGTTAAAGAGTTAAAAATCTGAATCCCGACCCGCCTTCAACCCGCTCACTTCTGCTTTTAATGGAGGCGGGACAGGGGCAGCCAACCCACTCGCAGGAGGCGAGCTGGCACTTTAAATATTATAATGAGGTTCCGTGCCTCATGGCGATCCACCATTTTGAATTAAACTGTGGGTGGTCGGGTTTCCCAGGCCTCGGGGAACCTGCCAGCTAAAGGGAGGTGAGGACTGCTGGATCCCGGAGGTAAGTGCCTACCACTTATCTGTTGGATCCAGTGTTCCTGCCTCACCAATCCCCCGTGATCGGCCAACCCCCCACGACCATCCCAATCTCCACCCCGACCACTCCCGCCCCCCCCGAGGCCACCAATCTCTGGCCTTCGATCCTCGGCTCTCAGCCTCCGATTCCCGACTCTGGCCCCCGATCACCCTCCGGCCTTCCGACCTCCCCACTCTGGCCCCCGGTCACCCTCCGGCCTTCCAACATCCCGACTCTGGCCCCTGGTCACCCTCCGGCCTTCCGACCTCCCGACTCTGGCCCCCGGTCACCCTCCAGCCATCCGACCTCCCCACTCTGACCCCCGATCATCCTCCGACCTTCCAACATCCCGACTCTGGCCCCTGGTCACCCTCCGGCCTTCCGACCTCCCCACTCTGACCCCCAATCACCCTCCGGCCTTCCGACCTCCCCACTCTGACCCCCGATCACCCTCTGGCCTTCCGACCTCCCGACTCTGGCCCCCGGTCACCCTCCGGCCTTCTGACCTCCCCACTCTGGACCCCCGGTCACCCTCCAGCCTTCCGACCTCCCCACTCTGGACCCCCGGTCACCCTCCGGCCTTCCGATCTCCCGACTCTGGCCCCCGGTCACCCTCCAGCCTTCTGACCTCCCCACTCTGGACCCCCAGTCACCCTCCGGCCTTCCGATCTCCCGACTCTGGCCCCCGGTCACCCTCCGGCCTTCCGACCTCCCGACTCTGGACCCCCGGTCACCCTTCGGCCTTCCGATCTCCCGGCTCTGGCTCTCGGTCACCCTCCGGCCTTCCGACCTCCCCACTCTGGACCCCCGGTCACCCTCCGGCCTTCCGACCTCCCGACTCTGGCCCCCGGTCACCCTCCGGCCTTCCGACTTCCCCACTCTGACCCCCAATCACCCTCCGGCCTTCCGACCTCCCCTCTCCGGCCTCCAATCCCCCCCTCCCGATCCCTCCCTCCCTCCTTTCTGTGGGCTAGTGCCACAGGTCCACTCGCTCGACAGCTAGTCAGCCTCTCCATCTGGCTGGCCGCGGGCGGGAAACAGAGAGTGCAGGGAATCCGTTCTCCCGAGTTTCCTGACCATATTTCCAGCTGCCCCGCTCCCTTCCCTCCTCCAAATTAAAATTCCAGCCTATATTTCTGCAAATTGTTGTAATTCCTAATATCCCACGTTTCACAAATTAACTCAAAATAATACCCTGTTTTTATGTAGAGGTTCTCTCATAGCTGCCCACGAACTGGAGGAACTGATTTGTATTTTCTTGTTAATTAAAGCATCAGCAGTGGAATGAATCAGCATAAAGCTTCTCATAAAAAAACATCATTCCAACATTACATTGATTGGCAAATTACATTCATTAATGTAAAAGCACTTCATGTATCTGATTTTCACTCTGACGTCAGATGGTCTGATGAACAGCAGAAATAGAGCAATGTTCATTCAGGTAAACAAGCTGCAAACCTTCTTATATTTTACAACAGTTGCCAGCCAGTGACTTTGAGATAGTCCCGACGTTTCTATGGACTTTAAATAAAGTTGCAAATCAACTTTCTAGATGCCACCAACCTTCATAAATAATATTAACTGTACCTGACAATCTGAAATGAAAAATAGGGTTGATTTTCAACCTGTTACCTGATCATAAAACTGGCATTGCAGATCGGCCCCCCCATTATGTAAACCGCCTGGTTTTCATTTCCATTGAGTGGGCCGGGGGGGGGGGGAGGAGGGGGGCTAGGGGGCGGGGGGAATGGAGGGGGGATAGGGGGCGAGGGGGGTGGAGGGGGGATGGGGCGGGGGGAGGGAGGATAGGGGGCAGGGGGGTGGAGGGGGAATAGGGGGCGGGGGGAGGGGGGATAGTGGGCGGGGGGAGGGGGGGATAGGGGGCGGGGGGAGGGGTGAGACACACAGCACCAGTTTTATGCCCCAGCAGTAGGTTGAAAGTCTACCCCATTTTTTAATCTAAAGTTATTAGATGCATTATCAAGGCGATGCAAAGCATACCCCAGGGCAGAGCTGCTCGGTCGTTGAGCATATTCAAGGCTGAGAGTGATTTCTTATCGATAGATTTTTGGATATTAAGGGAACCAAGGGATATGGAGTTAGGGCGGGAAAGTGGAGTTGAGGTCGATGATCAGGCTTGATCTTATTGAATGGCGGAGCAGGCTCGAGGGTCCGAATGGCCGACTCCTGCTCTTATGTCTTATGTTTTTATGATTGATTTTTGGGCACAAAGGGAATCAAGGGATATGGAGTTAGGGCGGGAAAGTGGAGTTGAGGTAGAAGAACAGCCACGATTTATGGAATGGCGGAGCAGGCTTTAGGGCAATGTTCCTTTTAAGCTTGCACAACCGCATAACGCTCCAGAAGTCCCGCTCAGGCAGTGAGCTGGCTTTTAAATTGAAAAAACAGCACATGCGCAGACTTTTGAATGGGCCGTGCCACCCGTTAAATGACAGGTAACATTGCTCGAGGAGCAGTCTGGCCTACTGCTGCTCCTATTTCTTATGTTCTTATAGGCCACCCTCCCCCAGCAGTAGAAATGGAACTTGACTAAACAAGTGGACCGTACTGGAATTATCCGCCCTCTCACCAACACCACTTCGCGCTCGGGCGTCAGAGGAAGGAAGGTAAGCTGCACTGAGAAGCAAACCTGCCAAGCCCAGTGCAGCACAGCCTCCCACTGACAGAAATATTCCGGGCCTTGTGGAACGAGATAATACTCCTGACCCTCACTGAGTGAATCTTCTGACCTCTCCCCACTTTTCCCTCTCCTCTTCCCTGGGGATTTTCAACCACTTTATTTCCCCTTTGGCAGCATTTCTATGAAAATGACTTGAAAACAATAAGGGGAATTTGTAAACGTTAATTCAGATCATTTTTCACATTTAAAATATTGCCAAGTGCTCAATTTTTACTTTAGAGAGAGCTTAAATCAAGGATGGCTGGAGAGAGTGAAGCAGAGGGATAGAGACTACATAGACAGAAAGAGAAAGAGGGGGGAGAAGGTGAGAGAACGAGAGACACAGTGACAGTAAAGGAGAGGGAGACAGAGACATACATAGACAGAAAGAGGGAGAGAAGTAAATGGAGAGAGACTGGGAAGGTGAGAAAAGGAGACAGAGAGAGACAGAGAACATCAAAGAGAAACAGAGAGAACAGCAGAGATAGAGACAGCAGCTATGATAGCTGTTGGAGAAACAATACGCAAATTTAATTGGGTGATTGTGAAAAATGTATTTTTTCTGTATTTATTATCCTAAAAAGCTTATTTCTGTGGGTTTGTCTCTTACAAGGTAAACAAATTGACAAAAAGTCAAATATCCTGGAATATTTAGCTCCCAACTTTGGTCACTCTGCAACCACGTCTCCATAATGTCTATTAAATCAAAGCCATTTATTTCTATCTATGCTATTAATTCATCTATTTTGTTGCGAATGCTTCGTGCATTCAGATATAGTACCTTTAGCTTTAACTTTTCTCTATTTTCCCTGATGTCACTTTAATCACGAATGCCCTATTACCTTTATTAATCTTTCTGTCCCTCCCTGACCCACTCTGCTTATCTTTACCCAGATCACTACTCTGCTCTACAGCCTTGACATTCCTCTTACTACTTTTGAATTTACCCTTTCCTGCATCCTCCCACACCCCCTTCATTAGTTTAAAGCCCTATTTACCACCCAAGTTATTCGATTCGCCAGGACACTGGTCCCAGCCCGGTTTAAGTGGAGCCCATCCCCACGGAACAGATCCTCTTTCCACAGTACTGGTGCCAGTGCCCCATGAATTGAAACCCCTGCCTCCCACACCACTCTTTGAGCCACACATTTAGCCTTCTAATCTGTTTGTCCCTATGCCAATTTGTGCGTGGCTCAGGTAACAATCCAGAGATTATTACCTGTGAGGTTCTGCGTCCATATTTCGACCCTAGCTCCTCAAACTCTCTCAGTAGAACCTCATTCCTAGTTCTACCTATGTCGTTGGTTCCTACATGGACCATGTCAGCTGGATCCTCCCCCTCCCACTCTAAGTTCTTCTCCAGATGCGAGGAGACATCCTTTACCCTGGCACCAGGCAGGCAACACAACCTTCGGAACTCCCGGTCGTGGCTGCAGAGAACAGTATCTATCCCTCTAACTATACTGTCCCCTACCACTACCACATTCCTTTTCACTCCCCCCACTTGAATGGCCTCCTGCACCATGGTGCCATGGTCGGTTTGCTCATCCACCCTGCAGTCCTTGTTCTCATCCCCACAGGCAGCAAGTATCTCATACCTGTTGGTCAAAGTCAAGGGCCGAGGCTCCTCCATCACTACATCCTGAGTCCCCATACCTCCTGACTCGCGGTCACACCCTCCTGTCCCTGACCATTGACGAATTCTAAAGTACTACTTAATCTAAGGGGTGTGACTGCCTCCTGGAACAAAGTGCCCAGGTAACTCTCCCCCTCCCTGACGCCCCGCAATGTCTGCACCTCAGACTCCAGCTCAACAACTCTGAGCTGAAGTTCCTCAAACTGCAGACACTTTCTGCAGATGTGGTTGCTCGGGATCTTGCTGGTCTCCACTAACTCCCACATGCTGCAGTTACGGCACAACACCTGCCTGCCATGTCTATCTAACCTTCCTTATTTATTTGATTAGTCAATTAATTTTTTTTTTCAATCAATTACTTTAGTTTTATTAATTAATTGGTTTATCTAGTTTAAGTTACTAATTCAGTAAAGTAAAGTAATAGCAAGTTACAGTTTCCTAGCTCTGAGTTTAACCCCCTTCCTTAGCTTAGAGGCTAAAACAACCTGTAATACTCACCAACCAATCACCTACCTGCTGCCCTGTGATGTCACTCCTTGATTTTTTTTCCTCTTTAGAAGGTTCATCGCGCTGCCTCTCTCTTCATAGCACCGCCACCGCCGTTGCTCTCGCTGTTTTATCCCAGGTCCGCTCCTCTCGCCGCACTTTGAGTGCACTGCTGGGGCAGTGGAGTGCTGGGAAAACCTGCACTGTATTCTGCTAGACAATCTACAATATCTGCATGGTGTCCATAGTGCAGTTCATACACTGGGATTGACAACCTACATGGCGCAGTGGATCTCAGGGATTTGTGAATGTAGTAATATAGGCCCCGATATTTACAGGGCTACGCGTTAAGAGCGGGGTTGGAGGGGGGAGTTATGGATGGCAAACACGGAACTATGAGTTTCCCGAATGTCCAAAAATTTTTAACTGCAAGACATCTTTTAAATTTTTTCTTCAGGTTTCTCATCCAACAGCCAGCCTGATTGACAGGCTGATTGACAGGCTGATGGACAGGCTGATGGACAGGCTGATTGACAGGCTGGTTGCCTGTCGGGCGGGAAAGCCTGCAGCAGAAGGATGCAGCGGAGGAGCAGGTAGGGAGACAGTGGTTGGGTGGGTCTAGTGGTGGCGGGGAGCGATCGGGGGCGGTAGAGCGTGTTCAGAGGGGACGAGATGGTGGTCAAGGGCAGCGAGATCGCGGGGGTTGGGGTTTACAGGTAAGCTTGTTGGGCTGGGGATCAACACTCCTGCTGCTCCTGGCCCACAAGCAGTGGATCCTTATAGACCCCGCCCTTCTCGACTCCTTTTACCTGCCGCGATTCTTGAGGCCAGGGAAACCCGGCCGAATTTAGTGAAAAATAAAAAGCATTTTAAAATGGAGGTAGGCAGTCTCCTTAGAAGCTGTTACACACCGAACCGTCTGCTAAGAACGGATTGGTCGTCCTGCCTCTGTTAAAACCGGAGGAGGAGGTCAGGAGCTCAGGGGGGTGGGGGAGGGGGGTGGTTAGTGCATGGAGAGAACAGTGGGGATGCAGTAGAATGTGATCCAGGTCTAAAGTCAGGGGGGATGAGAGCAAGGACATGATCCAGATGAGAAGATGGATCACGCTCTCCCCCCTCTGTTAGACATGGATCACATTCTTCCAACTGGATGAATTAATGAATCCCTTCACACACACTGAGCAGGTGAACAGCCTCTCCCCAGTGTGAACTTGCTGGTGTGTCAGAAGGTTGGATACACACACGCACCCCACACACGCAGCCCACACACGGACCCCACACACACAAACCCCACAGATACACACTCAACACACCTGCACACACAGACCCCACATATGTACCCACAGACACACCCCACACACACACACCTCACGCACGAAACCAATACACGGACCCCACACACAGACCCCGCACACATGGTCCTTTCATTCTGAATTAAATAATTTTTATCACTTCCAGAAGGAAAAAAAACCCATAACACTCCAAAGAAGTAACTAACCCACTAATTAGAGTATAAAATCTTTTATTTTAACAGCCAAGGACAACTATAATTATAATTGCTGAACACTAGATAACATAGGATCTTCATGAAGCTAACTACACTTCCTCTTTCTGTAGGCTGCCTGACAAGACTGGATCAAATTACACATTACAGGTACTCTACAGCAGGCAGGATCAAATTACACATTCCAGACAAGCTGTTGGCTGTGTCTTGTTCTCTATGGAGACCAATCAGAAATCTGGTCCAACTCACTGGTGTTGCAAATAAATGCTGTCCTTAAATCAGGCTCCCACAGTGCAGTTGACAGCCTGTCAAACTGGTCGGCTGGTGGGCAGGAAGAAGAAAATGATAATGAGGTCCTGCTGTTAATATCGGTAGGACCTCCACATTCCCGGGCTTTATGGTTTCCCCATCCCCCCATACAACCGTGCACCCTCCCCCACTCACCCCTCTCCCCTGTAAATATCAGGGCCAATGTGTCTGCTGCATAAATATATAAAGCACTAAGGATCAATGTTCAAGTAAACTCAGGACCTAATGAAACAAGATTTGAGTTACATTGGATTAATTTATGGTCACTTAAAGCTGGTGTTGTTCAGAACACTTTGGTTTTAGATCACCCCTGTTTAAAAGAAACATCAGCAGCTTTCACCAAGGTGTACAGTAATATTCATCTTCATTGCTTTCAGTTTCCCTTCTCGTGTTTGCCTCCCCTCCCTCACCTCTTTTTCCGGTACATCGATGACTGTATCGGGGCCGTTTCCTGCTCTCGCCCTGAACTAGATAAGTTCATTCAATTTACTTCCAATTTCCACCCTTCCCTCACCTTCACATGGTCCATCTCCAACTCTCCCCTTCCCTTCCTTGACTTGTCCGTCTCCATTTCTGGCAATTGGCTTTCGACAAACATCCACTACCAGTCCACCGACTCCCACAGCTACCTGGACTACACTTCCTCCCACCCCGCTTCCTGTAAGGACTCTATTCCATTCTCCCAGTTTCTCCGCCTCCTGTTCTGATGATGCCACCTTCCATACCAGTGCTTCCGACATGTCTTCCTTTTTCCTCAACCGAGGATTCCCCTCTACTTTTGTTGACATGGCCCTTGACCGTGTCCATTCCATTTCCCGCACTTCTGCTCTCACCCCTTCCCCTCACTGCCAGAACCACGATAGGGTTCCCCTTGTCCTCACCTTTCACCCCACCAGCCTCCACATTCAACGGATCATCCTCCACCATTTCTGCCACCTCCAACGTGATCCCACCACCAAACACATCTCCCCCCTCACCTCCCCTTTCAGCATTCCGAAGGGACCGCTCCCTCCGCGACACCCTGGTCCACTCCTCAATTGTCCCTAACAGCCCTTCTCCTTCACCTGGCACCTTCCCGTGCAAGCGCAGGAGATGCAACACATGCCCTTTTACCTCCTCCCTTCCCACTATCCAGGGCCCCAAACACCCCTTCCAGGTGAAACAGCGATTTACTTGTACTTCTTGCAATCTAGTATACTGTATTCGCTGCTCACGATGCGGTCTCCTCTACACTGGGGAGACAAAATGCAGGTTGGGGTGACCGCTTTGCAGAACACCTCGATTCAATCCGTAAGGGTGACCCCGAGCTTTCATGGCCTCAGGACATGCTGAAGCACCGAACAGCCAGTGAAATACTTTTGTCACTGTTGTAATATAGGAAACTTTTTGGTGTGAAAAGGAAGCAATTCTGCATCAGTTTACCTAATAAGGCTAAAATTATCTGCTATATCACTGGCATGTGAAAATGCAAAAAATAAACTATTGTATGTTTTGAGTGTCATAAACATCTTATAATTTTTTTTCTCAAGGTTTTATTAACTAAGTAAATCATTCTGAAAGTCTTTGCAATTTACTGAAGATTTACAGCAGATTGATGCTTTCCCCTATGGTCTGTGGATGCAATTTCTATAGAGCACAATCATTCAGTGCCGAAGTGCCTGGGCTTTCTTTGGCCTTATAGTACAACAGCATTCGCTTGGAGACCCATCAAACCTGTCTGATTGTCCATTAGGTGATCGTTGTCACTGACAGTTTGATATTAGAGCTTGTCAAACTATTTCTGTTAGGCCTGCATCCTGTATCCCTCCAGTAATTGGCTGCCTTTTCCATTGCATTCCTACACTGCTGTGGCGCCGTGTTATATAGTCAATGCATTAAAGCAAAATTTGATGTAAAGACGTGCTTTGGGGAGTCTGCTTCAGTTTGTATTTTTAATTCAAATCCTAAGGTCACCTAGAACTGCCGGCTTCACACTGAACTCGTGTGTTGGGTGGTTTTTCCAATAATAGTTCTTCGTGCCAGCGAATCTTACTGTTTCACTGGCATTAAAGATAATCCCACAGCTGAGTTAGTAAAATAATTACATTTTTTCAGGCCTACACTGCACCTGGAATGCAATATTTTACAGTGTTTGTTATAGATTAAATTACTTGCGGCTTGCAATCGAGAAGTGCCCTTCTGAACGAGTGGTTTCCAAATAAACAACAGATTTCGTTTCCTCACTTTTACAAAAGAAACATCTCTGCCCACGCTGCTGAAGGTGTTGACTCATTCTGGGCTAGCTCTCCAGTTACCTTAGCCATTTTTCATATTCGAGCCTAGATAGTAGGACTGATTTTCCTCATTCCCGTGCCCGGGAACTGAGCGTTGTGCGGACCTGAAGGCCAGGAAAACAGGGGTGGAGACCCAGATCGTCGGATCTGCGCCCCTTTAACGCAGCAGCGGGGTTCCTGGGGCTCTCCTGTTGAGGTTCTTCTCGGCCTTTAGCCACTGTTTCTGGGTGCTACGCTTGCTGGGCACCCAAGGTGTCCTGGAAAACCTGGCACTGTGACCTGCCCCTAAATCCCACTGGCCGGAGGGTTCTTGCAGGTTCTGAGTGGCAGGCCAAAGATCTGCAGGTAAGTTATACAAATCACTCCATCCCCCACCCCAAGAATTTTATTGCACAATTAAGACCTTCTGAACGCTGATCTCCATTGGCAGCCAGAACGTCCCGATCTCTGAGGGCAGCGAGGCATTTCCAGGCCTACGAAGCCTGCAGCTGCTCCTGATTTTCCTGGTCCTACCTCCGGTGCAAAGCCCTGCTGTGGACGGGCCTGTGCCGGGGCTGCTCTTGGGCCATTTAAATTACCCCAGGCAGGAAATCCAGATGGCCATGAGGCTGGACGAGTGCGGCGCACTTCGGGTGTGCTGCACCTGTTTAAGTGCCCGAGCAAATCAGGCCCATGAAAATCGGCCCTAGTGTGTGATTTCAGACTATTCAACCGTAGGAGCCGTTACAGCTAAGCCCATTCCTGTTCCCACCCGACATTAATGTGCGAGCACTTTCCAACTTTGGAGAGTGGGCAGGAAAGAGATCCTTGGCTGATTTTTCTACTCCCTAGCCCAGGAGCTTAGAATCCTAGTATAGAACCCTACCTAAACAACATCAGCTAAAACAACAACAGTGATAACAAGGACAAGAAAAAGAACAACAATAACTTGCATTGCTAAAGCACCTTTAATGTAGAAAAATGCCTCACAGAGTCACTTCACAAAGGTGCAAGGGAAAACATGGATACCAAGCAAAGAGGAAGGGAGGCCAAAAGCTTTGTCAACAACGTGTGCTTTAAGGAGGCTCTTAAAGGGAAAGAGTGCAGTGAAGCGGTGGAGGGATTTACAGAGGGAATTGCAGAATGCTGGGCCTATGTAGTTGAAGGCATGGCTGATACTGGTGTGGTGAAGGGAGAGGAGAATGTACAAGAGGTCGGAGGTGGAGGAACGGAGTGTTTGAGGGTTTGTAGAGCTGCTGTGGCCATGGAGGGAGATAAACACAAGGATGAGAAGTTTAAGTTTGAGGTGTTGAGGTATGCGAGTGCAGGGGGCGGTGGGTGATGGGCGAACTGGGCCTGGTGTGGGACAGGGTAGGGGCAGCTGGTTTTGGATGAGCTGAAGTTTATGAAGGCTGGAGGATGGGAGGGCAGCCAGGAAAGCATTAGAGTAATCGGGTCAAAGGCATAGATGAGGGTCCATCTCCCTGGCTAAGGCCAGCTAGCTCCGCAGTGACCAGGCAGTGAACAAGATACTTTCTTGAAATAACAACAGAAAATGCTGGAAAAACTCAGCAGGTCAGGCAACATCCGTGGAGAGAAATTTGAGTTGACGTTTCGGGTCGAACCCTTCTTCAAAACTGGAAAGAAAAGAAAATAGATCGAAGGCAGGGCTGCGGTCGGACAAAAGAAGTGAAAGAAACAAAAGAGCTAGACGAGATGGTAATAGGCTGAGATTAGGTGTAAAGTGTACTGGCAGGGCAAGAGATAGCTGCCAGGTGTGAGAGAGAAACAAAAGGAAAGGGGGGGGGGGAAAGGAGTGGAAAAATTACAAGAAAAAATGTGTAATAGGGGCCGAGGTTATGATCTGAAATTGTTGAACTCGATATTGAGTCCGGAAGGCTGTAAAGTGCCTAATCGGAAGATGAGGTGCTGTTCCTCGAGTTTACGTTGAGCTTCCGTGGAACAATACAAGAGGCCAAGGACGGTGAGGTCCGAGTGGGAATGGAGCGGTGATACTTTCTTGGGCTGTATAGCTCAGCACCACTCCAGATAGTGCATTTACTGACAGAATCACTGGGTGCCTTTTCACTAACTGAATTGATCAAAGAACAAAAATTCTCCCAAGTAACTTGCTTTCCAGTGAAGTCACACAAATATGCTGCAGTCTGACAATAACATTGTACAATCTCTTGCGTTGAATTAGCTCCAGAGTTGCTACTTTTAGAAATCACTGTGTGTACCACAGTCACCACATAAAGTATAAGAATGAAGCTGTCCTACTTTTGATTTCAGAAGGCATGCAATAAGCCATAAAATGTGCAGTATGGACAGCAAAATAAAACACTCTGAGGGAATGATTCCTCTCTTACAAGCCAATAGATTTAAAACTGGGGGGCACTGGAACTCTTCCAGATCACAGATTCTGAGGACTCACTCATGCTGAGCGCTGTGAGGTCTATTAATAGCTTTCTCAAGTATTTTTTGTGAAAGGATTGTGTTTGCATCTGAAGGGTTGTTTTAAAAATTAAATTAGCACCCTGATATTCACTTTCTCCCCCTTTTCATTTTTCCTATTTGATTATTCAGGATAATCTGTAATGTCCTTGCCTGTTGCAGTGGTTATATTGGGTAAGAGAAAAAAACAAACTTCCACCTATAATCACATCCTCAGGACATCTCTAAGCACCTCACAATGAATTAGTTACTGTGGAAGTGCAGTCGGTCCTGTTACGTAGGCAAATGCAGCAGCTCAATTGTGCACAGTAAGATCCCACAAACAGTGAGATGAATGACCAGTTAATCTGTTTTCCTGTTGATGCTGACTAAGGGACACCAGAAGAAGTCCCCGGTTCTTCTTTAAATAATACCATGAGCTCTTTTAAGCCGCCAGAGCAGGGAGGTGGCGCTCGAGATTAACGTCTCATCAGAAATATGGGGGTAACCTTCAATGTTACCTTTAACCTTAAGGTGCGAATCGCCCACCCATTGTAGAAATTGCCCAATTTTCATCCCATTGAGATTGGGTCGATTCACTCACCGGGACCCGGCGTGGGTCAGCTACCCGCTTCCTGGCAAGATGGCACGGAGGCGGGTTGGGCACCTGCCCCCAGATTCTGCCATTTTCCCGGCAGTCCGGCCTCCATACCCACCTCTGTAAGATTCGAAATTTTCAGCAATAATCACGCAAGAAAACCGGATAAAATAAGACTGTTTATTGACCAAAGTAAGCTTGCGCAGAAAAACCTTTGATAAAAGGGCATACAAAATGACCGCCGGGCCTCGTGATCAGTTTTCTGGACCATTTTATTTCTGTTACTGCAAGCCAGACAGGCTTGTGGATTGAAGACAGTAAGCCCGCGAAAGCCAGTATCTGGGAACCGAAACTCAGGGAAACAGCATACATATTCAATGGATTCTAAGTACAGGATGGGGCCCATCAAGATATGGGCGGACAATGCAAAAACACTTATACCCATTTATTGTACAAAGGAGAAACCGTTTAACAGCCATCAAGGAAAATCTCCGGACCAATCAATATGCGAACCGAGTCGCGATGACAATGTAAAAGACATTAAAAGACATCATCGGCCAGGAAGGCCAGTTAAGTTATCACCGGCTCCCGTTACAAGACAAAGCGCCCCTGCAGAGATTTCTGCCTGCCAAAATTAATACAAAGACAGGACTATGATTTGGCAGGAGATAAGACTGTCCCAAAAGAGTATAACTATGGATTGAAAGTCCATCAAAGAGACTCGGACGACAGCTTCTTCTACAAGGAACGAACGGACGAATGAAGGACGGACGGTGCCAGGATCGGCGCCTCTTCTACCTCGGTAGCTTCGGAATCGATGAAGACGCTTCGTCTTTTTAAAGACGCTTCGGACGGACAATTTCGGTGAAAAGACAACGTGGTCGGTGTTCAGCCAGACAAGGCTCGGCCACGACGAGAAGACGACGAGGGTGGCCCGGGTACTGGGGTCGGGAGATCATCGACGACCCAGGCCGAAGGAGAAGACACCCTCAGGAAAAGAGACCTCCAGATTCTCCCATGTGTAAGCAGTTCTTCAACTGCTTGTAGCTGATCTTCAACCTTGACGAGCGCTCATCGAGGCTGTGTCTACCCCGCCGCCTCGAGAGAGAGAGAGAGAGAGAATATCGACTGCGCCAGAAGTTTCCAAATCCACGTGACGACGGAAAGCGGTGCCAAAAGGCTGCGAACCCCCTTTTTCGCGATTTCGAGAGTGGTGAGCATGATCCCAAGTTCCCCAGGTTGAAACTTAGTTTAGGTATAGGGGAGGGAGTTAAGGGTAATCGTAATGTGTTTTCCCTTTTACGATGTGCCGTGTGTTCCCCGTTTCCATAGAGTCAAGTTCATAAATTTGTGCATGATTGTAGTTACTTTAATTTGTGCCTATGACATGTATTTTGTAATGCTTCAAACAGTTTAAAAATAAAAGCATCCATTTCGTGCTATTCAACCTGGTCTATTGAGTCCTTTCTCTGCACTACAGTTCTCTGCATCTAAGTCCAAGGTCTAGAACCGTAGGGGGAGTGGGTCGAATCACTCAAGGGTAATTATTGCACGAAGCCTGGCAGGAGACCAGAACGAGCAAGAGAAACCCCCTACACCTCCCCAGGACTGGCAAGATCGCGCCCTATGGGGTCGATTTTGTCGAACCTGTCGGGAAGAAGGCGGGACTTCCCCTTTCAGGTTTCTGACCCGCCTACTTCGACGTCTGGCCAATCCGCGCGATTTTCCCTTGATTGACCTTGTTGAGCCCGCCCAGCAGGCTCAGCAGGCCAATTAAGGGCCACCCGGCAACAGGTGACGTCACAGACTGAAATTTCATCGGTCAAGATTTCTGACAGATGAAATATCAGTGTTTCACAGCTGTTTGAAGCTGTCAAACACTGACAGTCTGATTTCTAAGATGAGTCCTTCTGCGCAGTCTCATTTAGAAATCTCAGCAGCACTAAAAGCTGAAGGCTGTCACTTTTGACAGATCGCAGCCGTTCAGCTTTCAGTTCCGGCTGAGTGATGGGCTCCCGACGGCTACAGGAAGAAAGGCTGCTAAGGTAAGTACAGGTAAGTAAAAGTTCTTTACACACTTTAGACACACCAAACACACTTACCTTTGCACTCATGCACCCATCACTCACCTGAGCGCTGACATCGCGACCCCTCCAACTCATTCAACCCGACGGCCCGCTGCTCTAACCTGGCGTGGTTTGGAGCCGTCGGGAAACCCACACAAAACCCCTCAAAATGGGGATTAGGCTAAAAACTGCCTGTTAACTACCTGTTAACAGGCAGTTAATTGGCACTAATCCCTTCCCGCCTGGTTTCGGCAGGTCCCAGTGCGGGGCAGGGACCCGCCGCCCCTGAAACTTAAGTGGGGCGGGGTTTTGGGCGGGATAGTGTCGGGACCCCCAAAGTCGGGATTTCCCCCCCCCCCACACGCCTGAACCCCGCCTGACGGCTCCCCAAAAATCTAGCCCTATATGTTCAAACCTGGGATTGGGGCTTGATCTCATGAAGTTGTGCATCAGAGGCAAGAGTGCGACCAACTGAGCAACAGTGACATTAGGTTGGAGGAAATGCCATCAAAAAAATAATTCTCAATAAAAGTTAATAACAAAAATGGAACAAAAAATTAACAACAGAGGCATAGCTCAATACATCGGACCAGGGATATGACATAATCACACGATATATTGTACAATGACAGGGGCAGCTAAGGAGCTTCACAAAGGAAGAAATAGGCCACAGAAACAGTGCAACTTTACTGCATTACTGTCACTTCAGATCAATACCGGTTACAGCGCTGAAAATAACGCCCCTTACTATTGCTTTTCCCAACTCTTACCCTGACAGTTTTCACTAGGCTTTAGGTAGTGATCCTATAGTATGTCATCACCATGGAGCACATGAATAAAACAATTACCCCCACTAGGCATGGTTCATCTTTCATCAAAAACAATTGCACTCAAGGAGCCCCAACTTGTTTCTCTTGGAAATTAGAACACCAGCTATAAATAACCGAAGCTTGTTAAGCCTGAAGAAAATCATTTAAAAAACGGAACAGTGAACAATAGCACCCATTCCAGTAAACTAATAGATACAGGTCCTCGCAATAGCTTAGTCCAGACCAATCCTAAGTGAGAGATTCTTTGCAATAGATTATACCTGAAATGAAAAATTTTTGACTTAAAATTACGTGACACATTACATGTTACACCTACCTACTTATCCAATGATGACTATCTATTGAAATGCCCTGCTTAACACTTTTCAGCATTTAAAAACTACACCAAAATACATTTAATTGTACTGGAGGGGAGCATTTCCTTCATGTGTCAGCTGTGGCTCAGTGGGTAACACACTCGCCTAGAGTCAGTAGGTCGTGGGTTCAAGTCTCACTTCAAGGACTTGAGCACATAATGCTAGGCCGACACTGTTGCGTTTGCAAAGATAATCCAGAGGCCGTAAGCAGAGTTCAGTTCATGTTGCTTTTAAATGACTGCTCCACACACACACACTATTGCATCTTGACCGAACAGTAATGAATAGAGGAGACGGAATGTACCTTTTACTATTTACTGAGTAAATGGGTGGACATTACAGCACATTGTCTTTCACTTTCAGTTTCGGGTTCTGCCATGCAGACAAAGTAAAACCGAGCCCCCCAGCACCCCCTTCAGGTAACACCCGGGAACTGGGACAAACTTAATTGAAGCAAAACTCAAAACACAACACACACTCCCAGGCAAAAGCAATCGAATACCTATACGGTGAGGCCTGCGGACTCTGACCCAATCGGAGACTGAGATGTTGGGCGCCTTGGCCCTCTTCGACTGGTCGAAGCGGAGTTTCATCTTCTCCTGCTGTCTAGCGACTGTGGCTTGAGCTGGTGGAGCAGGGCTCTGAGCTAGGGAGGGGCGGAGCCTGCCAAGGGGCAGCATGAGCTCACGGCCTAGCATGAGGGATGCGGGTGAGACCCCTGTAGTGGAATGCTGGGAGGCTCTGTAGTGCAGCAGTGTGTGGAGGAGGGCCTTGTCAAATGCACACCCCTGGGATAGGTGTGCTCTGAGGCCATTTTTCAGTGTCTGGTTAAAACGCTCCACCCCCCCATTTGACTCGGGGTGGTAGTATGTGACGGATGCCCTTGCTCTCAAGGTAAGAGGAGAGTTCCAAACAGACCATTTGGGGGCCATTGTCTGTGGTGATGGCCTTTGGATGCCCCCAGCGGGAGAAGAGGGACTCAAGGATATCAATGATGACCCGAGAGGTGACGGAGCCCACGGCAGTGACCTCTGGCCATTTTGAGTGCAGGTCATAGGTCACCACTAGGAACCGTTGATGGTGGGGGACACCATGGATCTCCCCGCAGACGTCCAGCTGCAGGTGCTCCCAGGGCTGAGAGGGCCAGGCAAGGGGTTGCAGGGGTGGAGGAGCTTGGTGGCCAGTCTTGCCACTTACAAGGCAGGCTGCACAGTCCTTGACCAGGGCCTCGATTTCCCTGTCGATACCCGGCCACCACACTAGGTCTCGGCATCGTTGTTTGAGCTTCACTATGCCCAAGTGGCCCTCATGCGCCATGGATAAAACATACGCACGAAGGGCACTTGGGACCACAGTGCAGAGCCCACATGCAACACAGGAGTCATTCCAGCAGGAGAGCTCCTCTTTAACTCTGGAGTAGGCAGACAGTTCCTCAGGCACCTTGCGAGGCCAGCCATCTCTGATGAAGGTGCACAGCTGGGAGAGGGCCGGATCCTGTTCAGAGGCCTCTTTGAGCTCCTGGAGAGAGGCTGTGGTTTGGAGAGGTGTGTGCAGCATCTGGACGATATCCTGTTCCACATGGTCAGACCCGACGAGTGGGGCTGGGGCAGAGACAGTGCGGGAGAGCAGATCTGCAACAACATTGTCACGTCCTGGTGTGAACTGGAGACTGAAATTGTATTGGCGAGAGGCGGTCAGACCAACGGTGTAGACGCAGTGGTCTGTGGCCCGTGCCGGATGTCGACAGCAGGGCAGTGAGAGCCTGGTGATCGGTTCGCAGGGTGAAGGCACGGCCATACGTGTACAGGTGCCACCGCTCACATGCCCAGACGCACGCCAGCGCCTCACGCTCGCCAACTGAGTACTTCTGTTCGGTGGGGCTAAGGGCTCGGGAGGCAAAGGCGATTGGTTTCTCCACTCCATTCTGTATCTGCGATAACACCGCCCCCACAGCTGCAGCGGATGCGTCACAGGTGACGAGGGTGGGGCTGGCGACGTCAAAGTGAGCCAACACTGGAGGCGACGTGAGCTGTGATTTGAGGAGGCGAACAGCTTCCGTACAGGCTTGTGACCACACCCAGGGCTCATCCTTTCGCAGGAGCTGGCGCAGTGGGGCTGTGGTGGCTGAGTACTGGGGCAAAAACTTCAGGTAGTACCCAGTCATGCCAAGGAAGGAGGCAACTTGTGCTGCAGAGCTGGGTTCTGGGATGCTGTGAATGGCATCCACGTTTGACTGGAGTGGGGATATACATTCAGCCGACAACCGAAACCCCACAAATTTGGTCTCTGAAACAGCAAAGACACACTTTTCGCCATTCAGTGTGAGCTTGTGTTTTGCTAGAGCCATGAAAACTCTGTGAAGGCGTTCGTCGTGAGTGGAGGTCGAAGGCCCATGCACAACGATGTCATCCAGGTAGATGACCACCCCAGGAATACCCGCGAGCACAGAGGACATCACCTTTTGGAAGCAGCTGGGTGCAGAGCTAAGTCCAAATGGCATCCTGGTGTACCGAAAGACGCCAACATGTGTCACAAAAGCAGTGAGGTCCCTGCTGCTGGGGTGGAGGGGAACCTGTAGATAGCCCTGTCGAAGGTCCAGTTTCGAGAACAGGATGGAACCATAGAACTGCGCTGTGAGTTCCTCTGACGTGGGCAGTGGATATTTGTCAGGGATTACGGCCTTATTCACTGCTCGAAGATCGACACAGACGCGTAGACCACCTGACTTTTTCGTTGCGACCACCAGGTTGGAGACCCATGGGGAGGCATCAACTGGTTCGATGATGCCAGCTTCCAGTAGCTGCTTTAGTTCAGCTGTGACCCCGTCACGGAGAGCAAGCGGGATGCGGCGCAGTGGCTGAATGATGGGGGTAATGGTGGAGTCAACCATGGGCTGGTGGGTGAAGGCAGTCAGGCAGCACAGACCCTCAAAGAGTGCTGGCCATGTTTGGCGCCACGGTGAGGCAACGTGCAGAATCGCAGAATCGCAGACCCGCCGGTGTCCAAGAGAGAAAAACCCAGGTCAGTGAAAAGATCCAGTCCCATCAGGTTAGCTCCTTGGCGTGCCACATGAAAACAAAAATCTGGCAAAACTTTTGTTCCATAGCGTACAGTGAGGTTGACTGAGCCCACTAGTCCAATTTTCAAATTACCATACCCACAAAAGGCAGTGGAGGGCGCAGAGAGTGGCAGGGAGCTGAAAAAGCATTTGAATATGTCCACATTCAGCAGTGAGACGCTGGCACCGGTATCCGACAACAGCGGAATGCACACATCATTCAGGTTAGTTGTGCATGACTTGAAAGCCACTACTGGCCCAGAGCTCACATTGTGAATTATAGTGCTTGAGACTGAGTGTGTTCATTTGTAGCAACCGGGGCAGAGTGGCAGACATTGGCAAAGTGATTTTGTTTTCCACAATTGCGACAGGCTTGGCCGTGCGCGGGGCAATTCTGCGCTCTGGTAGCATGTGAACGAGATCCGCAGTTTCCACACTGTTGCCGCGGTAGTGCGCGTTGCTGCCATCGCGCGAGCATTACCGTGTCAGAGCTGTCGGGGCCGAGGGCGCTGTCACTGGGTGTGTGTGCTATTTTCACTGCACATTCGGCTGCAGACTCCACTTGAAAGGCAATGTTGACTGCCTGTGACAACGACAGATCGTCGGACTCGAGTAACAGTCTTTCACGCACTCTCACGTTGTTGGTGTGCTCTGTTTGTTGATCACGCACCATCTTGTCTTGTAGTGCACTGAACATGCACGAGCTAGCTAACCCCCTCAAATTAGCCACATATTGATGCACAGACTCGCCGGGGAGTTGGTGACGCTGTCTAAAAATGAATCGCCGCAGGAGGGCACTTTGTGGGGCAGAGAAGTGTGTGCTTAACAGAGCCACAGCCTCATCATATGTTTGAATTGAGTCTGCTGTGCATAATGTCCCAAGAACACGCTGGCCCTCCGCTCCCAAGCAATGGGATAACAGTGCCTTTTTTCGTGATGTACTCACATTTTCTAGTCCAAGAGCAATGAGATAGGTTTCAAAGGACTGTAACCAGCGAACCCATGGGATCAGCGGCTCACCGGGTAGTGCAAGGAAGGGAGGAGGTGGTGGAAGAGAGATTTCAGCCATCCTCGTCGCCAAATGTTGCGTTTGCAAAGATAATCCAGAGGCCGTAAGCAGAGTTCAGTTCATTGTGCTTTTTAATGGCTGCTCCACACACACACTCCCAGGCAAAAGCAATCGAATACCTATACACAATACAATGATAATAGCACTATCAAACTCCATGTGCTCAGGCCAAGGCAATCGAGTACCTATCACCAATGTCAGACATAACAGACACTCCAGTGCAGCATTGAGGGAGTGCTGCACTGTTGGAAGGTGCCGTCTTTCAGACATTAAACCAAGGCCCCGTCTGCTCTATCAGGTGGATATTAAAGTTCCCATGGCACTATTTTGAAGAAGAGTAGGGGAGTTATCCCCAGTGTCCTGGCCAATATTTATCCCTCAATCAACATCACTAAAACAGATTAGAAATTCGGGTCTTCATGGGTGAGTACGCACGGGGTACTCACCGGTAGGCCTAACGGAAGTGCCAGTTTCGTGCATGCACTGCACATGCGCGGGAAACCGGAACTTCCATTCCCTTAAAGGAAGGGGTTCAGAGGTCGAACGCGTACACCGGAGAGGCAGCGCGTGCGCCTGGAACTTACGTTTTTTTTGCAGGTTTCTCCGGGAGGGTAAGTCTCCAGGAGCTACACATATAAAAAGCAGGCGCAAGGCCTGCTTTTAACAAGGTAAGTGGTGAATTAATTAAAATTAAAACATTTTTTCCAAAGGTTTATTATTTTTAAATACTTTAAAGAAAGGTAGGTTTATTTTTAGCCCCATTAGAAAATGTAATTAACTTTTTCAAAAATTTAAATTATTGTTTAAAATAGTTATTTTATGTAATTTATAGTTATTTTAAAAATGTGATGTTTTTTAAAAAATGTATTTGAAGTTTTAGTGATGTTTTTGGGCTTATAGTATTTATAGTTTTGACAGCTCTTCCTGTCAATTTTATGAATGGGCATTTCCCTGCTATCATTGGCTCTCCATGGCCCATGTGATCCCAGGGGACGTATCGAACTAACTGCGCCCCTGGGATACGCGAGCACTGCGTGCCGGCAGTTGGAGGAGGCCCAGGATCGGAATCCCACGCGGGCCCACAGCTCAACGGCCGGCACGCAAGGTAAGTGCAGGTCGGGGGCTTACACCCGCGGGAAGCCTCCGACCCGAATTTCTGGGCCATTATCCGGTCATTATCACGTTGCTGTTTGTGAGAGCTTGCTGTGCACAAATTGGCTGCCACGTTTCCCACATTACAACAGTGACTCCGCTTCAAAAAAAGTACTTCATTGGCTGTGAAGCACTTTGGGACGTGCGGTGGCCGTGAAAGGTATGATAGAAATGCAAGTCTTTCTTTTCATCAAAAGCAATTACATTCTGGAACCCCTATTTGTTTACCAGTTAAAAAAACCCAGAACTCACAACTATAAATAGCAAAAATATCTTGAGCCTGAATAAATAATTTTAGTTGCAATTATTTAATGGAGGTATATATATGGTGGATTCATAAAGACTATAGTTATAATTAAAAAAACCTTTGATTGTGATTTTTATCTTATTTTGCAGCTTGCCTCCCCTCCCCACCGACCCAATGAACTGTTATGTCAGAGCACAGCAACCCTTTATCATGGAGCACATAGCACTCTTTTCCCATATATGAACCCCACAAAGTTGACTCGATCTTAATTTCTTAAAATGAAAGAAAGAAAGACTTGCATTTATATAGCACCTTTCATGACCACCAGGCGTCCTAAAGCGCTTTACAGCCAATGAAGTGTAGTGTAGTCACTGTTGTAATGCAGCACACAGCAAGCTCCCACAAACAGCAATGTGATAACCACCAAATAATCTGTTTTGTTGATTGAGGGGAAAATATTGGCCAGGACACCACGGATAACTCCCCTGCTCTTCTTCAAAATAGTGGCATGGGATTGTTTACGTCCACCTGGTTTAACGTCTCAGCCGAAAGACAGCACCTCCAACAGTGCAGCACTCCTTCAGCACTGCACTGGAGTGTCAGTCTAGATTTTGTGCTCAAGTCTCTGGGGTGGGACTTGAACCCACAACCTTCTGACTCAGAGGTGAGGGTGCTACCCACTTTTACTGGAACGTAAATCAGATCGCAGCTCAGTTACCCGTGAAGCCACACAGGGCATCGTAACACTGCAGGGAGAAAGATTGACCCTAACAGGTGATACCTGTTGGCACGAGAACGCAGAGCGCTGGGCACTTTTAGAGGCGGAAGAACTTGTGAAGCACTCACCTGAAGTTCCAGCTGATGAAAGCCGTGAAGGGACGAGTAGTCACAGCTGAAAGATGGGAAAAATGACGGAAAATTGAAAATAACTTATAAATCCTCTCACTCCGAGATCCAACTGCATACAAATTCTGCAATTTGAACCGAACCCATGGCTGCACTTAGTTTCCACCCTGATACACACGGGGGAACTGTGAATCCCTCACAATCCAATGAATTTCAAACACGGATAATTGGAAAGCCTTTAAATCACAGCCAGAAGAGAAGGATGACCTATGCTGCATTGTAACAAGATGTGCTGATATTAAAAAGTGTCATGCCCGTAGAATTTTTTTTTAATGACACGTCTGACAATTAAAAGCATACACGGTTTACGGAATCATCTAAAGGTCTGACGCATCATTTGAATATAGCATCAGAACGAAAGCCTGCGGCTCAATGACAAAGCATGAAATGGAAGGGAGAATGACTGGCAAAATGAGGCAAATTATCAATTTAGACAATCGCAGCGACAAGTATTATAAAAAGGTATAAAGATTAATCGTTGAGTGAGATGGAATGCCAACTAGAGCTGTTTTTAAGCTCATCTATTCCACACATGCTTCCAGCTTCTGAAATCAGCTGCTCTTTATTCCACTGGAGTGAATGGAATCAACAGGGGAAATTGACACATTTTTAGGAATGTGCTTCGCCTAACTTAACCAGCTTCAGACTGCATTTTATACCGGATGTTTTAAAGACTTTTTGTGAGTTGGATCCAGTGAAATTCTTCAATCAGGCATTTTATTGTAGGAATTTCAGTATTTTTTGTTGGAACATATTAAACAACAATGTTATGTTTTAATGTAATACTATATTTTGAATAAATAATCTTATCTATATCATTATTTTGTTTCTATAGATATATATATATTTGTATTTGTGATGTGGGCAAAACTTGCAAGGCCACATCTACTGCCCACCCTAATGGAATGTTAATTCATATGATCTCATGCTTTTCTATGGCCTCTCTATACCGCTGAGATTCACCCCACCCCTACATTTCTGCCATGTCTCCACGTCAGTCCCTACAGCCCCCCTACCCTCCTCCTCCACCCACCCCTCCCGCAGCCCTGTCTATATATTGGTGCTCAATCTAGAGAGGAAGTAAATGTGAGTGAGATTATCCAGGCCAATAAAAGCCGTCTGATCCCTTTTTCAACACTGTGAGTTAGTGCAGCCTGAAATATTCCCTGGCCAGAGACGGCAGCAGCATGGTGTTCGGGAGGAAACATAGAAACATAGGAAAATAGGAGCAGGAATAGGCTATTCGGCCCTTCGAGCCTGCTCCGCCATTCAATATGATCATGGCTGATCCTCCATCTCAATACTATGTTCCCGCTCTCTCCCCATACCCCTTGATGCCTTTTGTGTCTAGAAGGTGAGAGTGGCCCCAGAACATGTGCAGAGAGGGGCAGGATTGAGGACAGTGAGGGAGCATGAGGGGTTCGAAGCACACATCAAGCAGATGGGGATGGGGTCGTGTCATATTTGTGAGACACACTTAGAAGGGGAATAGAGTGGTGCTTGAACCTAACAGCAAGTGCACGGTAGCGGAGGCTGGTACATAAAGATCAGGTTACAAAATAGCAGAAATTCTTAGCTATTCTTCAGAAATTGCTGATAGGTTTTGGTACTTGTGCAACCCTAAATATTAATTTAAGGTGAATACCATTTTGTGACAAGGTTTACATAAGATAAATAATCATCTCACCTTTTCCTGTAGTCCAGTCCAACCATCGCACATTCATAGAAACTTAGATAAAATCACACTTAACAAATATATTTGAAAATAATACATATATGATTATAGAGGAGATAATACTGAATATAACAATCCACAACCAGTCACATTGGGGGAGAAATTTGTTATCGCCCCCTTTGGGGCGCTAAATTTTGAAACCATGAAAAATTAGCGCCAGGCGCTAATGAACCTGAGGTTCCCCTAAATTGGTTGTTAGCGCTCCAGGAGAGAGTTGGAGTGCTAAATCAAGCGCCAATGACCTCATTAGGGCGCTACAGGGGCGCTACCAGCAGAGCGATAATGAATTTCAGGTGCTATGCAATCGGGAATGATCCTTCACACTGACCCCTTCCAGCTCTTAAAGGGAAGGTTGCATCATTGTGCAGGTCCTCATTATCAGCAGTGCTGGCTGTGAAGGCGACCTGCAAGGAACTCAATCCCCTGATCGTGATGGCTGATCCCACTCCCAGGGAGAGAGCTCGTCGTTTCACGGACGAGGCATTGGAGACATTGGTCGCAGGAGTGGCACAAAGGAGGGCAGTGCTGTTCCCAGACACTGGAAGGAGGCCATTGCCACAGGTCTTCAGGGCAATGTGGAGGGAAGTGGCCCAGGAGGTCTCAGCCAGTAATGTGGGCGGACGCAGCCTGACACAGTGCCAGAAGAAATTCAACGACCTCACTCGGGTGGTCAAGGTGAGTACATGCTTCAACAGGTTCTACATACCAGCATCTGAACCTCAGTCTGTACACACTGCACAAACCACCACACCCCCACCACTCACCCACCAAACATCACCACCTATTTAAACTCACATCCATATCTCACGCCTTGCCTACAATCACAGCTATTCAACTACAGCAGGCATATCTCCCAAACACATAGTTGGACTCTGACTCACACACATTCATTTCTCTTGCAGGCCAAGCTGGTCCACAATAGGAGGGAGCAGCAGAGAACAGGCAGGGGTGATGTGCAACTCCAGCAGCTTTCAAAACTGGAAGAGCGAGAGCTGCCAGCTCCCCAGAGGGCGAGTTCGCGTGAGTTTTACTGCACAGGACTTAGATGAGGACCTCAATGGGGAGGCATTCACAAGAGGGCGATGACCATGCACACCGAGATGATAGGTGCAATGACAAGGGTGCCCGAGAGCCTGTCAGCAATGAAAAGGAGTGTGGAAGGAGTTCTGCACACACCATGGAGCCCATCCTTGGCAGTCTGCAAAGGATGGTGGACTCCTTGAGAGACCGTAGGGACCCAGACCTCATGTCGTGTGTCATGGGCTATGTGGCAGCATCCATTGCAGCACAGGCGGAAGCCACGCAACATATAAGTGCTGTAATGCAGTCAATGGTTGATGCCATTCAGTCTCAGACTGCTCTCATGCAGTCTCAGCTTGATGCTCTCAACCCGCCGCCATGAGGTTTCCCAGATGTCGGGTCTATCAAAGCTGAACAGACCCAACCTGCAGAGCCGGGGGAGGCAATTACATTCATCATGCCCTTGTTAAGAGCCACTTAAAAAGTATTTTGAGCTCACCTTTCAATTTTACAAGGTCGCCCACGGGGTCCACGCTGCTCGGGAATCATGTCAGGTAAGGAGGTCGGGAGTTGAATGGCCATGAAATTATCTCATTACTTGACAGCTGCAAATGTGCTATAAAAGCTCCCATCTCACAGCTGTTCACTTTCCAAGCTCAGAAGCTGTTGCTTACTGCATTTGGAAGACAGATTGAGCTTTATGCAGGTTGCAATTGTTTGTAGTAAACTCTCTATCCAGTGTCACCTCATTGGAACAACCTCTCTCACTCAACTTCACCTGCCATCTATTACATCAGCATCGGTGCCCTTGAAACTCTCTCACCTTGATCCTCAGAATCCCACCACGTTCAGCCCCAACACCAGCACCACCGGGCACACCAGCAGCACCAACAACATCACCAACCTTCTCCGCAATCAACTGATGCTGCACAGGACGCAGGGCATCAGCATCCGACCACATTGCTGCCCGGGAGGCCAGGGATGACCTCACCATGGCTAGATTTACTTCACTTGATGCTGTACACCCTGGCTGCCACATGATGCACCAGGTTGGCACCACCATACACCAACACCATAAAGCATCCCTACAATGCCCAAGCCATTCCTTTCACACTCATCACCATTACAGGGGTACCATTATGTCTCACTATTCACTGCAACTTACTAAGCCACTTCCAAAGGTGTACAGAAATCTGTCCAAGAACGCAAAATGTTGAAAATAAAGATTTCAATATTTGACACCACAGTAACAGAAACTTCACATGAGCATTGGCTAAAACACACACGTGCCTACCCTTGTGTGTTGTTAGTTGGTATGATTGGACTAGGATGAGGGCTGCCTAGTGAGATGGGGATGTGATAATGTAGAGGAGGTGCAAAGTAAGTTGGTGTGAGTAAGGATGTGCAGGAGTAGGGTAGGGAAGGCAGAGTGATGGGGATGTGATGAGTGGCACAGCAGGATGAGCTTGAGTGTGGCTTTGCAGTAACATTTCGTGATCTACTGAGATCATTGAAAGGCTTGCTCCACTGCAGCCTGGTCCTCCTAACGACATCCCTGCTTGGGTCCTCCTGTGCAATGTGCAACCAGGCTACGTTGGTCTCCTGGGGAGGTCTCTTCCGCCCATGGGAAGGGAAGACAACCTCCCCGCGTGCTGTGACGCCCTCTATAAGGGAGTAATGGGAGAGCCTGGGTGCAGTCATGCACCTCTGTGCAGTGCTTGTCAGTGTTTGCAGCACCTCAGTGCTGTAGAACACTGACAGCACAACTCTCAAAATCAATTTGTGCATGGTCCCTTTAAGGAAACCGGTGGCGTCAATCAGACCTGCTTCTTTTAATTGGCCCGGCAAACACATTGGGCGGGCTTAACAAGCCCAACCAACATAAAATCTTTATACAGAGCGGACTGGAGCCAACAGCGAGGTCGGGACCCGTCACCGACCCCACCAGACCCGCCAAGATAGGGGAAATCGCGGCCATAGTATTTACATCATGGAAACAGGTCCATGCCGGTGTTTATGCTCCACCCGAGCCACCTCTCAAACTTCTTCGTCTAACCCCATCAACATATCCTTCATTCCTTTCTCCCTCAGGTATTTATCTAGCTTCCCTTTAAGTGCATCTATGCTAGTCGCCTCAATTGCTCCTTGTGGTCACGAGTTCCACATTTAAACACTCTCTGGGTAAAGAAGTTCGTCCTAAATTCCCCATTGGATTTATTAGTAACTGTCTTATATTTATGACCTCTAGTTCTGGACTCCCCCCGCAAGTGGAAACATCTTCTCTACGTCTACCCTATCAAACCCTTTCATTTGGTTAAAGACCTCTATCAGGTTACCCCTCAGTCTACTCTTTTCTAGAGAAGAGGGCAGCACGGTGGCATAGTGGTTAGCACTGTTGCCTCACAGCACCAGGGACCCAGGTTCAAATCCGGCCTCGGGTGACTGTCTGTGTGGAGTTTGCACATTCTCCCCGTGTTTGCGTGGGTTTTCTCCGGGTGCTCCGGTTTCCTCCCACAGTCCAAGGATGGGCGGGTTAGGTTGATTGGCCATGATAAAAAAATTGGCCCTTAGTGTTAGGGGGGATTAAATATGTGGGGTTATGGGGTTACGGGGATAGGGCTTGGGTGGGATGGCTGTCGGTGTAGGGACCGGGTGCTAGGGTTTGGATGATCAGCCATGATCTCATTGAATGGCGGAGCAGGCTCGAAGGGCCAAATGGCCTACTCCTAGTTTCTATGTTTCTAAGTGTTGAAAATTAATTGCATGGGTCATCAGTTTTTAAGCAATAATCTTGTATTGAAAAAGTAAAAGAGACACAATGAGATTGAAGAGTAAAGCTAATGTTTCAGCATATCACTGTGCAGATCAAAGCCTCTGTTTAAAGATAAGGAAGAATATCTTGCTTTAAATGGAGGATGATCCAAGTAAGTTGTGACAGCTCATGAAATGTTGCTTAAATTTTTTTTGGCTTATCAAAGCTTGAAAGCAGAGAAAATAGATGTTGTTCACCTTAAAGGTCTTAAATCTTCACAGATATTTCAACTTTGCACCATTCTATTGGATTCAATCTTGACTTACAAATGCCTAATGTGATGCTGAAACATTTCATCGCAAGTACAATGCTAGCATGCAGGTAATCTTAAAATAGTGCTTACAATGAGAGATCTAATACATGGAATTCTGAAGGCTCTTAAATTGCTACCATTCACATTTGCAGATATATCAGATAACTAAACTTCTTCACACAAAACATAGACAAAATCACAGGCAAAGTAGTGTATAGATTGTAATAGTATCTGACTCCCTTACAACTACTCCAGGTTTGCTAACAAAGGTTAGTTAACTTGCACTAGGATAATGGTGCCTCATTATTGTTGACACACAGCAAATATCTATTGCATGATGGCTGAAAGAAAAAACAGTTAAAACTACAGCAGAATTGTATTATATGTGTAATAAGCAGGTAATTCTTAAAGCTCCTGCAAATACTCACAATCATACCATTACGTTTGTGTTACCTCTAGACTTGACTATTCCAACACTCTCCTGAATGACCTCACATTTTCCGCCCTCCATAAACTTGAGCTAATCCAAAACTGCTGCCCGTGTCCTAACTAGCACCACGTCCCGTTCACCAATCACCCCTGTGCTCGCTGACCTACATTGACTCCCGGTATGGCAAATCCTCGGTTTTAAAAAGCTCATCCTTCTTTTCAAATCCCTCCATGACCTTGCCACCCCCTATCTCTGTAACCTCCTCCAGCTACAACCCTCCGAGGTCGCTGCACTCCTCCAATTCTGGTCTCTTGGCCATTCCCAATTTTTATTGCTCCACCATTGGCAGCTGTCCCTTCAGCTGCCGAGGCCCTAAGCTCTGAAATTCCCTCCCTAAACCTCACCACCTCTCTACCTCTCTCTCCTCCTTTAAGACACTTCTTAAAACCTACCTCTATGACCAAGCTTTTGGTCACCTGCCCTAATATCTCCTTATGTGGCTCGGTGTCAAATTGTGTTTGATAACACTACTGCGAAGTGCCTTGGGACTTTTACTACATTAAATGCACTATATAAATGCAAGTTGTTGTCATATTATAATATAGGGACATGGAGTTGGCAGTTCAGAGACAATGGGGATATTCTAATGGGGAAGCTACACCACTTTGTTTGTCTTTGATTTGTATATATTTATATTTTGATGAGAATTTTAAATTTGATGTGTTGAGGGACTGGGAACCAATGTAGGTCAGCAAGGATGGTTGATGGGTGATTGGGACTTGATGCCAGATAGGATGTAGGCAGCAAAGTTTTGGATGAGCTGGAGGATGGGAGGCCAGCAAGGATAGCACTGGAATAATGAAGTCTCAGGGTTACAAAGGCTTGGATCAGGGCTTCAGCAGCAGATGGAATGAGGAGGGGCGGAGGAGGGCAATGTAATGGAGGTTAGTGCATTAGTGTGATTAGTTAAACCGTGGAAAACCCATGTCAGGGCAAATTATACTTGGCTCAACAGCCTTTCCCCATTCTCGGCTTTTGTTACACTCATAAAGCAAATCACATAAAACAAAGACACAACAACGAGGCATTGGACTTTGCTTCAAAACCTGGTCATCGGGAAATTTGAAATTTGTCAAAGCGGGATGAAGGGCATCTAATTTTTAGTATTATAAAATTAGTAAAATCTTGATGCGCTATCAATTACTCATAAAAGACTGAGAGTTAGAAGAGTAACTAAAGGCTTTTATTAACAACAGAATGGAGGTCTGCCTCGAGTGGTCGACCGGTCCAGGATACCAAGGGCTGGGGAGCAGTCACCTTTATACTAGGACCTGTGGGAGGAGCCAGCCGAGGCATGTCCAGGCATGTACACAGTGGAATACAAACAGGACAAACAGGAATACAAACAGTGGTTTACCACATTCATCCCTTGTTTAAAATTGAGTCCGGCGGGGTGAAGTGTATTAAAAGTTAGTGTATTGGAGTCTCTCTGGAGGTCTTGTCTGCCGCTGTGATCGGCGTGGCGACGGCAGGGGTAGTGAAGCTTCCGGCGTCGAGTCCAGCGTAGGCTGTGGCACAGGCGTGTCGTCCTCGTAGATGTCGAGCGGGTCGCGGGGCCCAGGCCTGCCGTCTGCTGGGGCTGGATATCGGATCGTGGGGGGGGGTGGTAGTGGGTAGTGGGTTACTGTGGTCCCCGAGGGTGCAAGGTCTCTTATGGAGACTGTGTCCTCCCGCCCGTCCGGGTATGCGATGTAAGCATACTGGGGGTTGGCGTGGAGGAGGTCGACCCTCTCGACCAGGGGGTCCGTTTTATGGGTCCTCACGTGTCTTCTCAGTAGGACCGGCCCTGGGGACGTCAGCCATGGCGGTAGCGATGTCCCTGATGTGGACTTCCTTGGGAAGACAAACATTTTCTCATGAGGGGTGGCGTTAGTGGCAGTGCAGAGCAGTGACCGAATAGAGTGGAGCGCATCGGGGAGCACATCCTGCCAGCGGGAGGTTGGAAGGCCCCTAGACTTTAAGGCTAGCAGGACGGCCTTCCAAACTGTCGCATTTTCTCTTTCCACCTGTCCGTTCCCCCGGGGGTTGTAACTGGTGGTCCTGCTTGTGGCAATACCCCTAGTTAGCAGGTACTGACGGAGTTCGTCGCTCATAAACGATGAGCCCCGGTCGCTATGGATATAGCTGGGGAAGCCGAACAGGGTGAAGAGGTTGTTCAGACATTTAATGACCGTGGCACTGGTCATGTCCGGGCAGGGGAAGGCGAACGGGAAACGGGAGTACTCATCAATAATATTGAGGAAGTACACATTGCGGTCGGAGGAGGGGAGAGGCCCTTTAAAATCAACGCTCAGGCGCTCGAAGGGGCGAGTGGCTTTTATCAGGTGGGCCCTGTCTGGTCTATAAAAGTGTGGTTTGCACTCAGCGCAGACTTGGCAGTTCCTGGTCATGGTCCTGACCTCCTCAATAGAGTAAGGCAGGTTGCGGGCCTTGATGAGGTGGAAGAACCTGGTGACCCCCGGGTGGCAGAGGTCATTGTGGAGGACCCGTAGTCTATCGATCTGCGCGCTGGCGCAGGTGCCACGCGATAGCGCATCCGGGGGTTCATTTAGCTTCCCGGGCCGGTACAAGATCTCGTAGTTGTAGGTGGAAAGTTCGATTCTCCACCTCAAGATCTTGTCATTTTTGATTTTGCCCCTCTGCTTGTTGTTAAACATAAAAGCAACTGAACGCTGGTCAGTGAGCAGGGTAAATCGTTTTCCGGCCAGGTAGTGCCTCCAATGACGCACAGCCTCCACAATCGCCTGGGCCTCCTTCTCAACAGCGGAGTGTCTGGTCTCCGGGCCTTGGAGGGTTCGTGAAAAGAAGGCCACGGGTCTCCCCGCCTGATTGAGGGTAGCGGCCAGGGCAAAGTCGGACGCGTCGCTTTCCACCTGGAAGGGGATGGATTCGTCCACTGCGTGCATGGTGGCTTTGGCAATGTCCTCCTTGATACGGTGGAAGGCTAAGCGGGCCTCTGCCGTCAAGGGAAAAGAGGTGGACTTGATCAGCGGACGGGCCTTGTCCGCATAGTAGGGGACCCACTGGGCGTAATAGGAGAAAAACCCTAGGCACCTCTTCAGGGCCTTGAGGCAGTGGGGCAGTGGAAGTTCCATAAGGGGACGCATCCGGTCGGGGTCGGGGCCGATGACTCCGTGTTCCACAACACAGCCAAGGATGGCGAGGCGGTTTGTGCGGAATATGCACTTCTCCTTGTTATATGTCAGGTTTAGGAGTTGGGCGGTGCGGAGGAATTTTTCGAGGTTTGCGTCATGGTCCTGCAAGTCACGGCCGCAGATGGTCACATTGTCCAGATATGGGAAAGTGGCCTGCAACGCATTTTGATCTACCATCCGGTCCATCTCCCTTTGGAAGATGGAGACCCCGTTGGTGACGCCAAAGGGAACCCTAAGGAAGTGATAGAGGCGGCCGTTTGCCTCAAAGGCAGTGTACTGGCGGTCCTCAGGGCGGATGGGGAGCTGGTGGTACGCTGATTTCAGGTCAATGGTCGAGAAGACGCGGTACTGCGCGATCTGTTTGACCATATCAGCTATACGGGGGAGTGGGTAGGCGTCCAGCAGGGTGTAGCGATTTATTGTCTGGCTGTAGTCGATGACCAGGCGCTGCTTCTCGCTGGTCTTAACGACCACAACCTGGGCTCGCCAGGGGCTGGTGCTGCCCTCAATAATCCCTTCTTTCAGGAGCCGCTCCACTTCGGTTTTAATGAAAACCCTGTCCCCGGCACTGTATCGCCTGCTCTTTGTGGCGATGGGCTTACAGTCGGGGGTGAGGTTAGCAAACAGTGGTGGGGGGGTGACTCTGAGTGTGGAGAGGTTGCACCTGGTGCGCGGCGGGCAATTTGGAAGCTGCTGGCTGCGGACTGTGAGTGGGGGTAGGGGTCCACCGTACGCCATCGTAACACTTTTAAGGTGGCACTGAAAATCTAACCCCAGCAGGACGGCAGCGCAGAGGTCAGGCAGGACCAGAAGTTTAAAATGATCGTACACGGTCCCGTCTACTACGAGTGTCACCACGCAGTAGCCGCCGATGTCCGCCGACTGGGACTCGGAGGCCATAGAAATCCGCTGTTGCGCAGGCAGGACTGGGAGAGAGCAACGCCGCACCGTGTCGGGGTGGATGAAGCTCTCCGTGCTCCCAGAGTCAAAAAGGCAGATTGTATCGTGACCATTTACATTAAGGTCCATTGTGGAACTGGCCAGTTGGTGCGGTCTCGCTTGGTCCAGTGTAACGGATGCCAGCGTAGGGGTCGGTGTGTCGCTGCGGGTATCAGATGAGGCGGTGTCGGGGGCCTGCTGCGTCCCGGCTGTCGTCCAAGATGGCGGCGTCCATGATCCCCATGTGGCTGGAGGCGTCCAAAATGGCTGCTGTACCGGTGATTCGCACACGGCCGGGGAGGTCCAAAATGGCGGCCATGGCCCACACGCGGTGCTGCTGGGGTTCGGGGTGGCTTTGGCCCTGCAGACGCTAGCGTAGTGTCCCTTCTTCCCGCAGCCCGAGCAGATCGCGTTTTTCGCCGGGCAGCGCGCTCTGGGGTGTTTTGCCTGGCCACAGAAGTAGCATTTCTGGCCTTGGGGCACTGCTGTCTGGCCTTGGGACACTGCTGCGGTAGTTGGGCCGTTGTTGGGGTGTGGCTGGGGTGGCACGGCGCTATGAGGCGGTCCTACCGTGTCCCAGGCTGTCATTCCCCGCGGCGTCCACGGTGCAGAGGAGTAGGCATCCATGCCCTGGTAGGCTGCATCCAACGATAGTGCGAGTTCAGAGGCCTTGTTGAGGTCGAGGTTACTCTGCTCCAACAGTCGCTGTCGTGTGTAATTGGATCTGTGGCCCGCTACAAAAGCGTCCCGGATAAGTTCCTCTGTGTACACGGCGGCCTTTACATCCTTACAACCACAGGCCCGGCCAAGCACAGACAGTGCCTGAAGGTATTCCACGGTCGATTCCCCAGGTTGTTGTTTACAACTCCCCAGGAGGTGCCTGGCGTACACTTCGTTCACTGGGCGCGTGTACTGGTCCTTGAGGAGCTTGATAGCATCCGCGTACGAGGTCGCGTCTTGGATGACCGAGTACACTCGGTGGTTCACTTTGGAGGTCAGGACATCCAGTTTGTCCTCGTCCGATTTGATTGCTTCGGAGGCGGTCAGGAATTTTTCGAAACACTTAAGCCAGTGAGTAAACTTGGTGGATGAGTCCGCCTCCCGATGATCTAAGTCCAGGCATGCTGGTGTGAGGATCTTCTCCATTATAAAAACGTTGTTAATAAAATTGATGCGCTATCAATTACTCATAAAAGACTGAGAGTTAGAAGAGTAACTAAAGGCTTTTATTAACAACAGAATGGAGGTCTGCCTCGAGTGGTCGACCGGTCCAGGATACCAAGGGCTGGGGAGCAGTCACCTTTATACTAGGACCTGTGGGAGGAGCCAGCCGAGGCATGTCCAGGCATGTACACAGTGGAATACAAACAGGACAAACAGGAATACAAACAGTGGTTTACCACAAATCTATACAGGTTGGACCCCAGTAATCCGGCACCCTCGGGACCAGGCCGGTGCCGGACCATTGAAAAATCCGAACCACTGAAGGTTAGGTAAATAACACCCCGTATGCCTTTTTATGTGTCTGTCCCTTTGACCCGTCTGGCTTTTTCGTCCTGAAATTCATCCTGAAGTTATCCTCTTCACTGCTTACTACGTTTCTGAGTTTTGCGTAAGCTGCAAATGTGGGAATGATGCCTTGTATACCCAAAATCGAGTTCGTTAACATAAGACCGCCGGTTTCAATTCGTGCCGGACCACTGAAGATGCCGGACCGTCGGGTGCCAGATTACCGGGGTTCAACCTGTATTAGTATTTGTAACTAGTAAAAACTATATTTTCCTACATTACAACAGTGGCTACACTCCAAAAGTACTGCATTGGCTGTAAAGTGCTTTGGGACGCCCGGTGGTCGTGAAAAGCGCTATAGAAATGGAAGTCTTCTGCTTCTTCCTCTATATATAAAATCTGAATTTCCACAAAACTATTCTCATGTGAAGTGCAATTCTGTCAGCATTTGTACACATATATCCTCAGCTGGATGGGGTTATGGGATATCGTTAGCTTGCTTTACGGTGAAGGTTGGTAAGACACAGGGCCTGTGTTGGATTACAGTTATTTCAGGTCACACTGACAGCATTTGCAATTAAATACCAAATCATAGGCAGTTTTGCAGCTGTGAATTCACTTGTATTAGAAACGGGATTAAGACTTCTCAGCTCATTTAACTTGTGATTCCTTCCAAGAGGAGAGAAAGAGACAGAGATACTGATGCAGAGTGAGCCAGAGACAGAGAGCGAGGTAGGGACAGAGATAGGGACAGAGACAGAGACAGAAAAGACAACATACTGACAGAGATGGTCTTTACCAGACAGAGAAAGACACATATGTCATCAGTCTGGGCAGGATTTAAAGTCAGGTCCCATGGTTGGAAAGGATAGGATTTTAATCCACATTACCTCTTAGTCTCCCTAACTTGTCATTTAATAAAAATGTCTTCATTGATAAATGGATGCATTCCTTCCAGGAAAAAAAGAATCAAGACCAATATCCACTACCAATGTAACTGCGATTAGCTAAGAGCAGGCCTGATTTCTGCAATACAGAAAGAACTGCTTGTTTCCCCTTCCTCTCAAGGTGCCGCAAGAACTCAAAACTTGTCATAATTGTGACAGGCAGATCTGATTGTTAGCAACTTGGGACTTGAAGATGTGGCCTATCATACACAATGGGGACTCTGCCCTTACTTTAATCTTTTGAGAGCTGCAGCAGCATTTCTATACTAAATGAAAAAATAAAATAGCTTTACATTCGGGTTCCCTGCAACACAATAAAGGTTTAGCTGGCATTATAAAGCATAGGACATTTATGATGTTTATCCTGAGATTGCACTGCAGTCTGATACTCACTGCAACTTGGTTTTGTCTATTAACATATATAGTAATCTAACTTTTTAAAAATGTTACGCCCATGGTCAGTTGAATACTATTTTTATTTATGTATATACGAGATGATGACAGAGATTTTAGCAACTTACTCCAGAGCCCCACCTATTGGCCAGAACCTGCAACTACATTGGTACAGACAACTGTTTACATGCAGGATCTCCATTCTAAATTTTTATATAGGCAATTTCAATGTTAAATGTTGACATGAGTGTGACTAAAAAATTGTGACAACAGAAAACTGGACAGGAAATGTGGCAGAATAAAGGAAGGGAAGGCGCTACAGTACTTATCACATGACTAACAGGACCAATGGTATACAATTATGTTGCTACTGAGATTATATAGCCATTTATATTTAACTTTTGTGTGTAGATTTACTCACAGAATATTGTTAATTTAGAAACATTTTTCAGCTCTATGTCTTATTGTTATACTAGTTGACTGGATGAGTAGCTATTCTGTACCATAGTCCACACTCTGCAATATTGCAGGGCGGTGGCTGAGCATCAGTCCTTTATGAGATTATGATGGGAGCACTCCTATAGTCGGCGCTAACATTTTAGTCCGACCTTGGGGTAAATTTTCACCTCTAACGCTCCCAGTGCAGAGCTTCATGCACCAGGAGCACACATCGGGAGTTTGGGCACACGCCCAATTCACAGGCCCACAGTTTTCTAGGCCCACGACTTCCGATATGCGCTCCTGTCGCTTGAGGCTCTTGTGAAAATCCACCTCTCCTGTTCATTGCAGGAAAACAATAGCTGCTGTGGTCACACCTCAAAACTCTACACCACTTGCAAAGCTCACAACAAAGTAGCTGTGATGAATTTTCATGTCCTACATCAGCCAGCTGGGAGCACCTTGGCCTCTGAGTCAGAGGTTGTGGATCCAAGCCCAAACTAGGCAGACGCTCCAGTGCAGTACTGAAAAAATGCTGCAGTGTCAGCGATGGCCTTCGGATGAGAAAGGAATCCGAGACCCCTCTGCCCACTCTGATGGATGTTAAATATCCCATGGTACTATTTGAAGACGAGCAGGGAGTTTACCTGATCTCCTGGCCAATCTTCTGCCCACAACCAACACCACTAAAAAAATACAGATTAACTGGTCAGCCATCTTACTGATGTGAGGACAATAGCTGCAATGTTGCAATAATCGCAAAGTAATTCACTGTACATGAAGTGCTTTGATTATGTTTTCAGAGATATGATCTAGCACTATATAAATATGAATCTTTGTTTCTGACTGGGGAGATCTCTCCCAGATAATCTCGTCACCTGAAAATGTGTCTCTTGAATTCATAAGAAGAAAGAAAAAAAGAAAAAGAAAGTCTTATATAGTGCCTTTCATGACCCAAAGCACTTTACAGCCAATGAAGTACGTTTGAAGTATAGTCACTGTTGTAATGTAGGAAACGCAGCAGCCAATTTGCACACAGCAAGGACCCACAAACAGCAATGTGATCATGACCAGATAATCTGTTTTTAGATGTTGGTCGAGTTGCTGTTTGGATAAGATAAACTATGATCAGGCATTAGGCCACAGGAAGACCTCGAGCTTACCTGCTAGCACGGAGCACAAATTTCCAAGATTTTCTTTCTGTTCTCAGCATCTACTATCGTCTTTTTTGTGATAGTCGCCTTCAGCTGCATCATGCTATCATCCCACTTAGGTACAAGAAAGACAAGCAGTCAGTCAGCACTTCATTTTTCGGAAGTTACACATTAGAAAAGTTAGAAAGGAATAGTCAGTATGAAAACAGCTAAGACTGAATTCATTTCTTTAATCCTTTGACATCAAATTGTCCAGTGGCCAACTGTAAATTGGAAGTCGTGAATGAAAATTGGATCAATAAAATATAAACTGAGCATAAAATCGAGTTATTTTGCCACTATACAGTGAATCATATATAAAAATGCATTATGTGATCTTATAATCAGATCTCATGGTCTGAAAGATCTGCTGCAAACATGACAGCTCACTGCAAGGTGTTGGCTCAATCCCAAGAGTCCAATGACTGTTATAATATACATCCACTAATTGTCTGCTCACATGGCTAATTGCGAGCTAATAGCTCAGTAAGCACCGTACTTTCACTAATTGCTCCTGAAGAAACAATTAAAAACAATGTAAACACAATACGGCCAAAAATAAAAATGGCAATATCCCTGCTCCAATTAGGAATAATAGAGACTGTGCAAATTACTGTTTGAAAACTTGATGTGTTCTTGTAGCTAAATGATATTCAGTTCTCTCACTCAAGTGATTCATTCTGTACTAAATATCAGCCTATTATTTTTGTTTCTATACTAATTTAATCCAGTGACAGATGCAAATGATTGCAGTCTGACAGCACACTTGCTGTCAAATTGCTAATGGCAGCAGTTAGGTATATAATGTGATTATGGCTCTGGCAGAAGGTGTGGGAGCTGGATTAAGTAGTGACTCACACTCCTGGGAGAGAATTGTGTAGAGAACACAATGTTGGTCATTCAATTAATCTCAGGGCCATTTTTGAGCATTAGGTCTTGATGCCAGTTCATACTTGTTTACCACATTGTGTTCAGATAAGACTAGCACAAACACAACCTCCACTTAAAATGGACAGCTGATTGTCCTAATTAATAATATCAATAATGAACATTATGGACGGAATGGCAAGTATTGCAGATATCACACTGCAGCAAATGGCATTTCAGTAAACAATGTCCTAATTATTTCCTAATCCTGTCATTACACATTACAATCACTTATTGCTGATTACTTTAACAAGGTGCTTTAGTGCCCTTCCCTAACTCGATACTTTACATGAATCTGCAGCAGCACATATGAGCACCCCAGACAAGCATTAATTGAAACAGAACTACTGTACGTCAGAGCCTGAGGTTGATTTAAATTTCCTCGGTACATGCAAGCTTAAAGATATCTTGCCTCATTTGCTTTGTCTCTTGCACTATTTTTCTTACCAGCATTTGGGCTGTCACATAACGTTAGGTGGCACCCTTTTGCTTTCAATCTGTCACAGTATTACACTCACAGCACCTCCTACTGGTACAGTATTACTGGCATCATATGACCACTCACCATTTTTAATGCATAAAGTTATGAGAAAAACAAAATAGATTGAGCGCATAAAAGGACAAGGTGCTGGTGTAGTCAGCTCTAGTTCTGGAAGAACGGGCTGGAAAACGCTTGCCATGTCAGGAATAAAAACAGAAAATGCCACGCAAGGTATTGGACAACATTGGTCCTACAGCAGACTTGGGGCTGGGTTTCCATTGTGTGCTGTATATAGTGATATCATTAATAACTTTATAAAGTTTGTGTTTAGGAGTTGTCTGAAATAGCACACATAGGAATCTTTTCCCTGCTCGATCGGTCGTACCCCAAATGCTCACCATGCATTTCAGTCCTAATTTGCATTCATGTTATTATAGTCGTAAACCCTACAGATTGCCGAATGCAATAACTTTATTGGATCACCAGGTGTGTTACTCTACAATCTTCTGTATGCAAACAGAGCAAAAAGGCTCATAAGACACATGGCTATAGAAGCACTTTGATGAATCTGCTGGACAAGCTGTTGATTCCAATGAGAGCCCCTTCCTTACAGCCAGAGCAGAGACTTAACCAAACCACGTCGGCTGAAGGCCTGAGCTTTAGCAGTATTTTGACACCATTTTCTCCCATATATTCTACTATTTCCTACCCCAATTTTAACTCCAGGTGGATTCCCCGCTCAGGCCTGAGTTAAAATTACAGTCGGGTCTCAATGATGTCATTGGACCACAACATGCATATGTAAAGAAGGACCCTGTTGGCTCCGGGCGGGTATCCTTGCTGCCGGTTCAGGAGAGCAGGTTAAAATTGCAGATGTTGCGATCATGGTGGCTTTTGGACAGGTAAGAGCCAGGGCGATTTTAACTGCCCACCCACCAGGGTTCTGCTGAGTGACTAGGGTTTTACAAGTGTACCTGCAAAATTTTAGATCCGGGAGGGATGCTTCTAAATCACCTATCTCATTTTCATTTATGTTCAATGCCATCATTTTAATAACAGTATCACTGGGGGTAATGTTACCTTTGGGCGATGGTGTAAAGTGGGTGGTCAAATTAGCTGCCCGTTATACAACAATGGAAGTCAATTGGTCAATGAAGGGCGTATAATGGGAGGCCAATATTGATATCGCCTGCTTTATGCTACCGGCCAAAGTTAAAATGACCCCCAGTCTCTTTAAAATGAAAGGCAAAATACTGCGGATGCTGGAAATCTGAAATATAAACAGAAAATGCTGGAAATGCTCAGCAGGTCAGGCAGCATCTGTGGAGAGAGAAATAGAGTTAACGTTTCAGGTCGATGACATTTCGTCAGAACTGGAAAATGTTAGAGATGTGTAAAGTCTGTAAGTTGTGCAGTAAATAACTTCAGAGACTTTAGGAGTACAAACAAAACAGGTCTTTACTATTCAGAGGTCTGGGCGATTTCTGCCCTAGTTAACGTATCACAACCCTTATATACTGGTGTGGTCACTATCGGTATTACAGTATACATGAGCCAATAAATAGTGCCACCCTGAAGTAGTGCTCTTAAAGGCGAACGGTCACATTCTATAGTTCCCTTAAAGGTAAACGGTTACATACACAACACTCCTCCCTTCCTAGCTTATTACTTACAGAATCCCGTTAAACATACAATCTTCAATTTATATAAACAGGTTGCAGATATACTCTCGATGGAGTCAACGTCATATAACAATTTACAGATATACTCTCGATGGAGTCAACGTCATATAACTTCATGTTTAACATAACATAATAACATATATATCTTCATGTCAAAACAGATCACAGATTCAGTCTCTGTGGAAAACAGTTCATAGATTCAGTCTCTGTGGTGTAGTCGGTTCACATTGCTGGAGTGACTCATTCAATAGTCCTTCCTTATTTTCTTTTACTGTTCCCTTACTCACAGTCCGTGGCAGCCTTGCCTCTCTTGTCGATCGGCTCGCTCCTCACTGTGGCAGAAGGGACCGTCAGTGCCTGTTGCAGATGGAAGTTTTCAATGCCAAAATCTTCCTCTTTGCTATCGCTGCAGCCTCGAGTTTTCACCCAGCAGAACGACGAGGGCGGGTGCCTCACTTCGACGCTCCTTAGTTGCTTAGGAACTACTGTTGCCGCAGGGTACGATCGGCCTCGTCGCCATTGTAAAGTCTGTAAGTTGTGCAGTAAATAACTTCAGAGACTTTAGGAGTACAAACAAAACAGGTCTTTACTATTCAGAGGTCTGGGCGATTTCTGCCCTAGTTAACGTATCACAACCCTTATATACTGGTGTGGTCACTATCGGTATTACAGTATACATGAGCCAATAAATAGTGCCACCCTGAAGTAGTGCTCTTAAAGGCGAACGGTCACATTCTATAGTTCCCTTAAAGGTAAACGGTTACATACACAACAAGATGTAACAGGTTTTAAGCAAGTACAGAGGCAGGGAGAGGGGGGAGGGGAAGAAAGAACAATAGGGAAGGTCTGTGATAGAGTGGAAGGCAGGAGAGATTAAACGAACAGCAGAAACATTACCAGCATTTGCTCTTTATATTTCTTTAAAATGAATCTCTTTATACAATTCCAGGTATTTTTCATTGATTTAATCAACATTAACTCGAATTACAGGAAATTTAGGAATACATTCTAATGAAAGGGTTAAATAATTTTTTTTAAAATTCGTTTATGGGATGTGGGCGTCGCTGGCAAGGCCAGCATTTATTGCCCATCCCTAGTTGCCCTTGAGAAGGTGGTGGTGAGCCGCCTTCTTGAACCGCTGCAGTCCGTGTGGTGAAGGTACTCCCACAGTGCTGTTAAGGAGGAAGTTCCAGGATTTTGACCCAGCGACGATGAAGGATCGGCGATATACTTCCAAGTCAGGATGGTGTGTGACTTGGAGGGAATTTGGAGGTGCTGGTGTTCCCATGCGCCTGCTGCCCTTGTCCTTCCAGGTGGTAGAGGTCACGGGTTTGGGGGGTGCTGCCGAAGAAGCCTTGGCGAGTTGCTGCAGTGCATCAACTGAAACAAAATTAACTGCCTTACGTCAGATTTAGCAACATGTCTAGAATTAAAAGGTACAACATTTAGTGTAATCCTCCCTCACTGTTGCTTCCAGGATTGAGTTTGCTTGCGTTTATCTCTGTGAGACAGATCACTCATTGCATCTGCTCTTCTCCCACTAGTAACCAGCAAGATAATTCCACCTTCGTATGCTTCAGCTTCATTACATCCAGTGCAGCGTTTTGTTTGCACAAAGCAATGGTCCAAAATTACGCAGACAAACAAATGGTGCACGGAACTGAAAGTGAACGTTTCAGCTATTTCCTCAAGTGCACTGTCATATGCAGAGTATCGGTGTGCCAACATCTTCTGTAGCTTGTAAATTCAAGCCATGAGTCCCCATATGAGGGACGAGAAGATTTTCTGTGTGCTATGTGTAATGAATTTAATAAACAGTCTTAACATTTTGTTAAATATGGAGCATGGAGAGGAAACCTTCCCCTATGATCAGCTCCCAATCTTTGCAATAACTATAGGGAGGTGCAGAGTCAAGGCTGGTGCCTTGGCATATCTAGGGAG
This sequence comes from Somniosus microcephalus, assembly GCF_052327205.1. Classification (NCBI taxonomy): domain Eukaryota; kingdom Metazoa; phylum Chordata; class Chondrichthyes; order Squaliformes; family Somniosidae; genus Somniosus; species Somniosus microcephalus. The sequence goes on along the minus strand of NC_141012.1, from coordinate 31,373,143 downwards.
TGAAATAGCAGAGGGGCATCACCTTGTGTCACAGTTCCACCCCCCCCCGAGCATCAGGTTGTTGCGCAGCAGTGGCAATGCCCAGGACCTGGTCATGTGCCTGCCCCCTTCACCAGGAAATGATGCACAGGATTGAAAAGTAGGGGGAAAGGGGAAATGCAAAATAACTTATTAAAGTAAAACGAATAATATGAATTAAAGATCCCCTATGCTGAGGAATGGAGAGGACTGATGAGCAACCCCGTCTCAGATCTCCACAAGCTCCTGTCTGTAAACAGCTTTACAATTTTGTTAGCTATAGTGCAGAGAGGCGATCTTCCCCTATGATGAGTTCCCAATCTTAGTCATTAAGGTGCTTTTGATGCAACAACAACAACAACAACTTGTATTTATATAGTGCCTTTAACATAGTAAAAGATCCTAAGGCGCTTCACAATTTGACATGAGCCACATAAGGATAGATTAGGCCATATGACAAAAAAGCTTGGTCAAAGAAGTAGGTTTTAAGGAGCATCTTAAAGGAGAAAAGAGAGGTAGAGAGGTAGAGAGGCGGAGATGGTTAGGGAGTGAATTTCAGAGCTTAGGGCCTTGGCAGCTGAAGGCACGGCTGCCAATGGTGGAGCAATTAAAATCGGGGATGCTCAAAAGGCCAGAATTGGAGGAGCGCAGATATCTTGGAGGGTTGTAGGGCTGGAGGAGATTACAGAGATAGGGAGGGGCGAGGCCTGGAGGGATTTATAAACAAGAATGAGAATTTTAAAATCGAGATGTAGCTTAACCGGGAGCCAATGTAGGTCAGCGAGCACAGGGTTGATGGGTGAATGGGACTTGGTTTGAGTTAGGACACGTTGAGCAGAGTTCTGGACGACCTCAAGTTTACGGAGGGTAGAACGTGGGAGGCCAACCAGGGGTGCATTGGAATAGTCAAGTCTGGTGGTAACAAAGGCATGGATGAGGGTTTCAGCAGCGGATGAGCTATGGCAGGGGCAGAGTCAGGTGATGTTACGGAGTTGGAAATAGACCCAGGTCTGAGATGAACACCTGCTAGCTTTTCCCTTTCCCTCTGTGGGAACGCTCATTGCCTTTGATTAGCACAACAGCTGGACAGCCCAGGCAGCATCTGGAACTCTCAGAGTACAGAATTTCAGGGTACCTGCTCACATTTTAATATTCCATGTACCTATGGCTGTGCCAGTTAAACTGTTTTTAAAGTTTCAGGCCACTGCTTTAATGACTTTTTAGCATCACAAAAACAATATATATATTAGTATCTTAGAATATATTGTTGAAATGTTATAAACTAATATGTAAAGATAAAGTCCAAAGATGTGCGGGTTAGGTTGATTGGCCATGATAAAAAAATTGACCTTTAGTGTTAGGGGGGGATTAAATACGTGGGGTTACGGGGATAGGGCTTGGGTGGGATGGCTGTCGGTGTAGGGACCAGGTGCTAGGGTTTGGATGATCAGCCATGATCTCGTTGAATGGCGGAGCAGGCTCGAAGGGCCGAATGGCCTACTCCTGCTCCTATCTTCTATGTTTCTATGTTTTATGTAACCCTATAAAAGGAAATGCCTAACTTCTGTAGAACTTATTAAATAGCCTTTGGTTTTATTCATTTAAATACTTCAGAGTCTATGAAAACTCTGAAATCAATAAAGAATATATGTGGGTTTGATTTATTATTCTTTCAAAATTTAAACCCTACAGTCCAATGAAAAGGGGGTTTGTGTCTTAAATTATATTACGGTAAATATTTTAGACACATTCTGTTCCTCATTGTAATATATCTGAAACACACACAAACACATTCAATTCTCCAAACTTCTTACTATAACCTGAAAATTTTACTTCCTGTGTTTTTTATAAAGGGTTTTCGACAATCGCTTCATAAGGAGCTTATTCCCCATCTGCTCTTCTTGGGTCTTTGTTTCCTGCACTATCCCTGGCTGAGAGATCAGGTGAATCACCAGAGAAAGAGAATGAGCCCATGTGATTGTCCCTCTCTCCCACTTCTAGCCTCATCTTAGCAATTGACGATGGAAATATCGCAACCTGATTCTGTCTCATCCATTGCCCAGGCATACACTTTCCACAAGGAGTTACCACAAACACACCAATTGGCTGGGTTTCATGTGAATAGCCATCATCTTGGGGGTCAGATTGGGGGTCTGGTTGGTCCGATCTTGCTGGTTTTCTAGATTGCCATATGTGGTTACCAGATAGTGATCAGCAGCAAGGACTCTAATTATTTGTCCCTCCTCAGCCCTGGGACATTAAGGTTAAATATAGCACTGCCACTAACCTGGGTGAGAGCAGTTAAACCCGGTACAGACCAGAGATTAACCCTGGGAACTTCCTGCTCTGGATGAAGACTCAATATTGAACCACATGGTGCATTGAATTGCTGAGCCCCTCAGTTTTTTCTTGCTCTTTTCTGTCCTCCAGCTTGACTTGGTACACTGGTACATTGTCCGCAACTCCTCACCTTTGAGAAAGAAGTAAGCAAGAAAAGCTGAAATGTGAAACCTTCTAACAGTTTCCATTGTAACTCATTTTAAAAACCAGTGAGCATGCTTTTTTTAAAGATTGAAATGTCTTGTTGGCTGTGATTGTGGGAAAGCATGACGATCGTTATGAATTGCAGAAATGTGTGACAGTGAATCGTAATCAAAAAATACTCACTGAGAGCCATGCAAACCACACAACATAATGTATTTATTGCCAACAGATTGCAGCAAGTAATCCTCTTATATTTTCCCTTCCTCCCACATGGTGTAGCACAACTAAGTCCTCTAATCACCGTGGTTGTCTCTCTTTTGTTCCTGTCATATGATGCAAATAGACCAAATTTCCCACTTTGCAAAACATTATAAAGGATAAATTTCCAACCTCACACTTCTGGTGGCGAGGGGGATGTGTGTGTGTAGGGGGGGCGCGGGGGTGGGGGGCGGGGGGGTGATCCTTGTCCCCCAGCAGTAACAGAAATTTGGAAACATTCTATGCAAGATTTTCCGAGCATTTAAATTAATGGTCAGAAAATCATGTGCAGTGCTCATGTACAGTTCATGCCTGAATTTCCGATATGTGCTTCTGATGGGTGAGACTCATTGCTGGAAGTCAGAAACTGACCCAACCTGTGCAATATCATACATCGATTTGGCACTTTACAGCCTTCTGGACTCAACATTGAGTTCAACAATTTCGGACTATAACCTCTGCCCCTACCTTTTCAGGCAGCAGCTGTTGATGATTCTGCCATCCCCATTTGCAGCATTTAACCACTCCTGGCTTCCACCCTATCACAGACCGTCCCTTTTGTTCTTTCTTCCCCTCCCCCTTTCCCTGCCTCTGCACCTGCTTAAAACCTGCTACACCGCTAACTTTTTCCCGTTCTGACGAAGGGTTACAGACCTGAACCGTTGGCCGTGATTTTATCAATGGAGGCGGGTTGGGTGCGAGTCAGGTGGATTCCAGCTTCCAGTCCCACCCCCAACTGCATCCGGCCCACAGATGTGATTTTACCTTGATTGACCTTGTTAAACCCGCCCTGCGGGCTTGCTGGCCAATTAAGAGGAAGTGGGTCAGATGATGTCATTTGATGATGCGTCATCTGCCGGTTTCCTTAAAGGGACCACACACAATTTTAATTTGACAGTTGATTTCTCAGTGTTTGACAGCATTGAGGTGCTGAAAACACTGACAATTGTTATGTTCATTAATAACTAGTCATTTTTATTAAGAACAGCTAGCTTTTGCTAGACACTTTATTGAGCACATGTGGACTAGGTACAGTATCTGTAGAGGCCTCCATCTTGACTGCTACCTTGTGGGTAGCCTAGTGCATCCTGGGTAGCCCACTCTTATATACATACAGCACCACCTAGTGTACCATTCCAGAATGACAGGTTACTGATCATTACATCCCCTTTCTTTGAGGTTAAACAAAGTCAGTATCAATCAATATCAATCAATAACAACATAAACATCTTCAACAGTCAATACATTTTCAATGTAGTTTTCTTTGTACTCAAAGATTAAGTCTATCAGGCTTTTTTACTTCACGTGTGGATCTTCTCAGCACAGGTAAGTCTGATGTGTTTTCATGAGAGCCTGTATGTGTATTTGTGTTAGATTGTTTTGGTGGTGAGTGACAAGATTCAGTTGCGGCATTGTCATCGATTTGCTCTTCGATAGTCTCTTGTGTTTTTAGGAGGGAACGGCGGTTCCTCCTGAGAATCTGTCCTTCCTCAGTTCTAACAGTGTATGACCTTGGTCCTACTTCCTCAAGAACTGTAGCTTTCCTGTTCCATGCATCTGGATCCTCAATCCTGACAACATCATCCCTTGTCAATGGTTTCAGAGTTTTGGATGACTTGTCATAGTATGATTTCTGTTTCAGCTTTAACAGTTGAAGTCTCTGTCTCAGTTCCTTACTCTGCTTTTCTTTTGCACAGCAGGGTAGTGTGGTACGCAACTTGCGACCCATTAGGAGTTCAGCAAGTGAAGAACCAGAGTCTAAAGGTGAGGCTCGGTAGCTCAGCAGGGTGAGATAAGGATCAGACTTGCTTTCTATCGCTTTCTTCAGTAGCTGCTTGAGAACTTGAACACCTTTCTCTGCCTTACCATTCGACTGAGCATACAAAGGACTGGATGTGATGTGTTGAAAGTCATAATGTGCTGCAAACTGTTGCCACTCCTTACAGTTGAAGCACGGACCATTGTCGCTAACGGCAATCCTGGGAGTTCCATGTCTGGCGAAGATGGATTTCACATGCATTATGACACTGCTTGCTGTGGTGCTTGAGAGCAGTGCCATCTCAGGATAGTTAGAATAGTAGTCAATCACTATTAGATAGTCTTTACCATTTAAATGAAAAAGGTCCATACCAACCTTTTGCCATGGTGCTGTTGGTATGTCAACTACTATCATTGGTTCCTTTGCTTGTTTGTTTTGGTGTTTCTGACATGTCTCACATTTGCCTATCATGTTCTCAATGTCCTTATTTATGCCAGGCCAATAAACAGTGTTTCTTGCTCTACTTTTGCATTTTTCAATTCCGAGGTGTCCCTCATGAATCCTTTTGAGCATGTCTTGACGTAGAGCCTGTGGAATGACTATTCTGTTCTGTTTTAGTAATAGTCCACTTGCGACACTCAATTCTGACCTTATGTGAAAATATTTTGGACAGGAACCTTTTGGCCAACCATGATGAATGTTCTCTATTACTGTTTGTAATACTGTATCTTTTACTGTTTCTTCTGCTATTTGCTTTGATTTTGTGTCTGACACGGGCAGCGCAGCAGTGACCATACTCACATGAACATCCACATCTTCTTCAGTAGAGCTCACATGACTCATTGTGGGTGCTCGGGACAGTGCATCTGCTAACACTATGTATTTTCCTGGTGTGTAGATCAGTTCAAAGTCATATCTTTCCAGCTTCATCATGAGTCGTTGAATCCTTGGAGACATCTCATTCAGGTTCTTTTTTATGATGGCAACCAATGGGCTGTGGTCTGTCTCAACTGTGAAGGTGGGAAGTCCATATATGTAGCCATGAAACTTTTCTAGTCCAACTACCAAGCCTAGACATTCCTTTTCAATCTGGGCATATCGACACTCAGTATCAGTCATAGACCTGGAGGCATAGGCAACAGGATTCCAATCTTCACCCTCTGCTTGTAGCAAGACCACACCTAGGCCATCTTTTGATGCATCCGTTGACACTTTGATTCTTTTTGTTGGGTCAAAGAAGGTGAGTACAGGTGTGGTTGTCAGCACTGTTTTGAGGTTTATCCACTCTTGTTCATGTCTTTCTGTCCATGCGAACTCATTTGTTTTATGTAACAGGTCTCGCATACAGGCTGTCTTGGTTGACAAGTTAGGAATGAACTTTCCAATGAAGTTTATCATCCCCATGATGCGTAGCACTCCTTTTTTGTCAGTGGGTCGGGGCATTTTGAGTATGGCGTTTACTTTTTCCATATCTGGCTCTATTCCTTTACCAGATAGATTATCTCCTAGGAAAGTGACTTCCTGGACGCCAAACTGACACTTGGCTTTCTTGCGCTTCAGTCCATTCCGGCATATGCTCTGTAGCACTTTAGTCAGTCTCTCATTGTGTTCTTTCAGTGTGGAGCCCCAGATGATGATGTCATTAACATAGACCCAAACTCCTTCCAGACCCTCAATTATGTGTTCCATCGCTCTATGAAAGATTTCAGATGCAGATATTATACCGAAAGGCATTCTGAGGAAACAATACCTGCCAAATGGTGTGTTGAAGGTACAGTATTTGGTGCTCTCTTCATCCAGTTTTAGTTGCCAAAATCCTTGTGAGGCATTGAGCTTTGTAAAGTATCTGGCACCTGACATTTCACTGGTGATTTCTTCTCGCTTGAGAATCTGGTAGTGTTCACGTTTTATGTTTGCATTTAAGTCCTTTGGATCCATGTATATTCTTAGATCATTGTTCTTTTTCTTTACACAAACCATGGAGTTAACCCAGTCTGTTGGCTCTTCGACTTTCCTGATGACTCCTAGCGTGGTCATTCTGTCCAGTTCATTCTTGAGCCGGTCACGCAGGGGTGCTGGAACTCTTCGTGGAGCATGTACCACTGGCTGAGCATCCTCCTTTAGCTGGATCTTGTAAGTGAATGGTAGAACTCCAAATCCTTTGAACACATCCTGGAAATTATTTACTACAGAATCCACTGAGTCATCTGGTCTGCTTATGGCACAGTTTATACGGTATACTCTCTTGACCAGTTCTAAGTCCTCACAAGCTTTGTCACCCAGTAGTGAATCAAGTCCTTCAGCCACAACAGAAAACATGAGATGATGCACTTTGTCTTTGACTGTCACTTTAAGTCTGCATACACCTAAGCTATCTATTTTCTGTGCATTATAATCCTTCAGTAGTACTGACTTTTTCTGTATTTTGGGCTTTTCTTTCATGTTTTTAATGTCACTCATACTGATTAAGTTTGCTTTTGCCCCAGTGTCCAGTTTCAATGTAACTAATGCTCCATTTATCTGCAGTGGGATCATCCATTTGTCCTCTTTTACTGCATTAATTTTATGTTCAGCATTGTCCATATCTGAGGGCTGCACATTTTCTGTATCATTTTTGACATTGTCACATGACACCATTCGTACAAAAAATGTCTCACTTAAATCAGTGTCCTCAATCACATTAACTCGTTGCCCTTTCTTTGTTTTTACTTTTGAAAAGCATTGTTTGGCAAAGTGATTCTTTCCATTACACTTTGTGCACATGTTTCCAAACGCTGGGCATTGTCTTAACTGGTGTTTGTAACCACAGCGTTTACAATTAAAAATTTCATCCTCCGATTGCTTTTCATTTCTGTTCTGCCCACATTTCTTCCCCTTGTAGGACACAGCACCGACAGCAGCATTATCACTCATTACAATCGCATCATTATTGATTTCACTTAAAGTCTTTGCGTGCTTTCGAGCGAGCTCGCTGGCTTGGCATATTTTCACAGCAATTTCCAATGTTAGTTCGGTTTCTCTCAACAGACGTTCCCAGACTTTTTTATCATGAATACTAAACACAATCTGGTCACGAATCATGGATGCTTTCAGCTTAGAGAAATTACATGTCTGTGCTTTCAGTTTCAGATCAGTTACAAAGCTATCAAAAGTCTCATTTTGCTGCTGTGTCCGAGAACAGAAGATGTACCTCTCATAGGTTTCATTCTTTTTGGGAGAACAATGTGTATCAAACTTCTTTAGCACATCGTCTAATTTTCCTCTGTTCTCCTCTGGATTAAATACAAATGTATTAAATACCTCTATCGCCTGTGGGCCTGCAACCGTGAGCAGCAATGCTATTTTCCTTGCGTCTGGCTTTGTACCATACCCGATGGCAGCAATGTAGAGTTCGAATTGTTGTTTAAAAGTCTGCCAATTGTAGTCGATATTTCCTGTGAGTTTCAAACGCTCTGGTGGCTTCAAATTCTCCATGTCGCATTGTACAATATTCAGCAGATCTTACCAATCCTGGTACCATGTTATGTTCATTAATAACTAGTCGTTTTTATTAAGAACAGCTAGCTTTTGCTAGACACTTTATTGAGCACATGTGGACTAGGTACAGTATCTGTCGAGGCCTCCATCTTGACTGCTGCCTTGTGGGTAGCCTAGTGCATCCTGGGTAGCCCACTTTTATATACATACAGCACCACCTAGTGTACCATTCCAGAATGACAGGTTACTGATCATTACAACAATCACTGCACAAGGGTGACCTCTTGCACCCAGGCTCTCCAATGACTCCCTCCATAGGCTGGAACAGATGGCAGCTGCAGGTGAGGTGACAGAAGCAATCTGTCACTGATGAGTGAGGTCTCCCAATGAGGTGGCACTGGACATGGATTTAAAAACTTGTAACCTAAAGAAAAGTGTAAATGTTTTAAAAATGCAGTTCCCAACATTTTCTTTCCTCTGAGACTCACCATGTGCAACATTGGATCCTTCACGCCACTTCTGCAGCTGTCATCAATCCAGAAACATTACAGCAGACTCACAACATGCCAAACTTACCTGGCCTGGTGTCCGGATGTTGGGAAGCCCGAGCCAGAAGCGTCAAAATTTTAAAATAGCCTGTCAACTACTGACAACTACCTGTTAATAGGCAGGCAATTGCCTTTAATCTTCTTCCCGCCGCTAGGTATCGGGTCCATTCGCAAATCGGGGACCCGATATCTGGGAAAATTGTTTGGAGGCGGGTTGACAGCAGGTTTCCTACCCGCTGTCAATATTTGCTATTTTGACAGCGGACCCGCCTCCAAACCCGCACTCTGAGCACCGGCAAAATCCAGCCCGTTAACTCTGTTTCTCTCTCCACAGATGCTGCCTGACCTGCTGAGCGTTTCCAGCATTTTCTGTTATTTTATATAAATGCTTAATGGCTAAACTATTGTCTGCTATTTTAACACAAACGTTAATCCATTAAAAATAACTGGGTTACTCCCTCCATTAAATAACAAACAGGGAAATTGGAATCAAAGGTGTTAATGGTTTGTATGATAATATCAAAGCATAAATTCCAGGTTGTATTGCATTAAGAGAAAATTATATTATACAATTACATGGTTAGGAGTTTGTTAGGAGGTTATACAATTTTAAGGGTTACGATGGCATCTGAAACTCCTGAATCTTATTTTCAAGGACTCCTTTTAATTTTTGAACATGGCTCTCAGCCCACTTTCCAAAAATGAAATCTTAAATATATTAACAAACAGTTTTTATTCTTCACAGTCCACATCATCATTTTTTAAGTGGTTCTTACTTTCAAGCGCCTACCCTCAGGGGAATCGTAGCAAAATAGCAGCCTCTAGCTGCGCTATTTCCATTGGTTGCGATTCTCCCATTAGCACCCAACATCAAATGCAATGACAAATGATAGATAGCAGCCAGTAAATTGGTTGGCAGAATGTCTGATTTTTCAGTGTCACTCTTTTGTTGGGTGACAATATTTTTGGCAGACGGCAGCATGTCTGCACAGGACTGAAAATGAATGTTCTGTTGTCTAACTGCCTCCAGTAGGCAGAACATTACCTGAGTGGTGAAAATTGCCTGGATGTCAATTCAGTGACATGGAGACAGGCAGCCCTAGTTTGGAGGCTCGTCTCCACATGCATTAGATCACTGCTTTGACAGGCACTGACATTTAAAAAGTGACGTTGTATGTCCTGATTCATAAAATGCCAATTTTTTTTGCTAATATCTCCGTGTAGTTTCGGAAAGATGCAGTGAGTTGGACATGTTTGAGAGGCGATGATAGATTATGCTGTATTTTCAGGGCCCGAGAGGCAGCACAGTTTTAGGCAATTAAAGCTGGTTTCAGAGATTGATAGCTATGATACCAATTTGAATAATATCCTTCATAAAATATGGTGGGTGGTCTGTTCTTATGTACTGCAAATCAGTATGTCACCCTCAGCAGAACCGTGAGCATGTGAGGCGTAACATAAGAGAGTAAAATGCAGTGTATCTCATAAGTGACAGAGATCTTATGAAAGAAATCAGGTTAAATTGCGGAAAAGAAATGAATTTTATGATTCTTCTAAATAGGCTCGCTACTTTAATCAAAATAGTAAGAATTAGTTAGTTCAAAAAATGGTAGCAGCTAAGCAGATCAGGTGGATCATCACGCCCCTTCATTCTTATTGATTATTGTCCTCTTCCCATCCTTTGCTATTACATAACAGTTACTGCCTTGTGGGAACGGTAGCATAGTGGTAATGTCACTGGGCTAGTAATCCTAGCTAGGCCTGGACTAATAATCCAGGTACGACATGAGTTCAAATCCCATACATGGCAGCTGGGGAATTCTTCAATTAAATAATTCTAGTATTAAAAAGCTAGCATCAGTAATGGTAACTATGAAACTATCAGATTGTCACAAAAACCCATCTGGCTCACTAATGTCCTTTAGGGAAGGAAATCTGCTGTCCTTACCCGGTCTGGCCTATATGTGACTCCAGACCCACAGCAATGTGGTTAACTCTTACCAGCCCCGTGAATGGCCTAGCAAGGCAATTAGGGATGGGCAATAAATGCTGGCCTTGCCAGCAACGCCCGTAGTCCGTGAATGAATAACAAAAGATGGAAGAACCTGCGTAGATGGGAATACCTGCTCAGAGTGATGTGGGGGAAGCAGACCTGAGTACTGTTGCTGGGTCCTTCATCACTTCCTGGCCAGGGAAGCAGCTCCTTGCATGTGTGCTTCTTGTACATTTATAAAAGAAATAAGAATGTAATTTCTACAATGTTCCCAGCTCTAAGATTTTTTTATTTTGCTTCGCACTAATTGTAGTTATACTGCTGCAGGTGTGACCCTGAAGTGGCATCCAATTACCCCCCCCACTATAGGTGGCTGTCTTTCTGCCTGCCTGCATTCACATTTGGGTAATCGCAAGTCCAAGTTAAGCTGCACAGTTTGTGTGAATAAAAAGCCGAGACTCCTTCGCACTGACACAAAATGTGCAGTAAAGCTGGTACATAACCGATAGTTAATGTCTCATCTATTGCTGCACCCGCTGTATAAACATCTCTTTTAATCTACACACGCCTGCGACAGCTCTGAGCAAAACTGGTGAACAACATCAAGGCCTAGAAATTCAGTATAGCCACTTTTGGGGCGGTAAATTCGGGCGGGCGCTAAAGTTAGCGCCCGCCGGAAAGTGGAGGCCACTTCGCCGATATTCAGTAGCTTTGGCCAAGGAGTTTGGGCGAGCGCTGAAACTGGCGTTGCACCCCTATCTTTAGGCGCTAAGCCGGCGGTGCAGAGTGATAACGCCAAGGCCGGGCGCAGCGCAGGTGCGGTCATGTTTTAATTGACAGCAGACACCCTGACGCCGGCCAGCTCTTAAAGGGGGAAGGGTCGACTTGATCTGCTGCCACACCCTGGATACTGCAGCCCTCCAGCTAGGCCTGAACACTGCTGCTGGACCCAAATAGCGCCTGAAGCCATGCAGAAGGCCCGTGAACGAGCGCAGCGCTTCTCAGAGCATGCTTTGAGGGTACTGCTTAGGGGTTTGGAGAAGAGAAGAGATATCTTGTGCCCGGACAGTGGCAAGAAGGCTCCCAAGAGGCTGTACAGGAGAGCCTGGAGGGAAATCGCCCAGAGGGTCACAGCCAACAGCGATGTCCCCAGGACTGGTGACCAATGCCGCAAGAAGTTCAACGACCTCACTCGGTTGGTCAGGGTGAGTACCCTTTCCAGTGTCCTCCTCATCCTTGCATGTGCACCTCACATTATGGGCAAAGGGACCTCAAAGGCCTAATGGCCAGCCCTCCTCCAGCAGCTATGGCACTGGCATGATCATCAGTAGCACTTTCTGCACTTGACACACTGGCCAAGCTATTCGACCATGGGAGGCAGTGCACACAACAACAGGGCACCACACTGTACTTAGAGGCCGTCCTTTCTCTTGCAGGCCAAGCTGGCGCAGAATCTGAAGAGCCGGACTGTCACCGGGGGAGGCCGTGTCCAGTTCCAGGAGCTCAGTGACCTGGAGGAGCGCGTGGCTCGACTCATGTGTGCCCGGGTGATTGGCCCCGTTGCTATTGGAGATGCCGACCCTGTGCTGGGCCCCAATGGTAAGGACATGGCCGTTTGGACCTCTCTCGTTCCCCTTGCGCTTCAGATCTACATCCTTTGCCACTGTCCCACCAATGCGCATAATGCCACCACTCATGCCTCCCTCGCTGACGCCCTGTCCTCACTCTAAAGCTACTCTTGCGCCTTCCTGCTTTCAGCTGGTGAGGAGGAGGTCCCTGAAGCCGCGAGTGTCAGTCCCTCGGAAGAGGAGGACGACGAGGACCAAGAGGAAGACGGCACATCGGGGGAACCCTCATCCGCGCCAGGGGATGGCAATGGAGGGGACACGTCTTGCCTGGAGGAGAGCCAGGGGGAAGTGTTGCAGGGGGGTGTAGCTCCTGTGCCCAGTGGCATGCAGCCACGTGGGAAGGGTCGGGCAGCACGGCTGCCTTCTCCCCAGAGGGGGGAAGTGTTGCAGGGGAGGGCAGTTGCTGGGCCCAGTGGTGTGCAGCCACGCGGGAAGGGTCGGGCAGCACGGCTGCCTTCTCCCCAGAGGGGGGAAGTGTTGCAGGGGAGGGCAGTTGCTGGGCCCAGTGGCGTGCAGCCACGCGGGAAGGGTCGGCCAGCTCGGCGGCCTTCTCCCCAGAGGGAGAGTCCGGCCTCCAGTCCGGAGACGGTCCTCGCCCAGGAGGTGCGCCTCCTTGATCAAATGTCCGCGGATTCGGAGCGGCGCCACACCGAGTTCATGGAGGTTGTGGGACAGTTGCCTCAGGCCATTGAGTCCCTGGCTCATAGTGTGACCGGTTTCAGGGACTCACAGGCCAGGGGTGTCGAACAACTCGCGGCAGCACAGGACGCGAGTCGAGAGTTCATGAGTGGTGCCGTGCAGACACTGGCTGGTCTGATGCGGGCACAGACCAGGGCAGTACGGGCACTCACTTCTGCCACACTCGCTGTGTCACGGACGCATCGCCAGGGCACCCGCTGCGCTGCTGCAGCACAGCGGTCTGGCCTTCACCAGATTACTGCGCTTGCTGCAGTGCCAGCCCGGCCGAGTGCCAGTGTCTCTGGCAACCAGCGAGCGCCTGGCATCAGCCAGCTTGCCCCCATTGCTGCAGCCGCCACTGCCACTCCCCCAGCAAAGCTGTGACGAGCTGCTGGAGAGACTGATGCTGCCCAGCCACAGCTGCAGCAGTCAGCAGCCGGCCCCTCCAGGGCCGGACCTCGTCTAGGCCGACCCCCAAGGGCATCTGCCATCACGCTTTGTGCCCCTCAGGAGCCTTCCCCCAGCCTTGCAACACCCACAGGGCCCAGGTTGAGGCGGAGCAGCAGGTCGGGCAGGGGCCGGAGAAGCCTGCACAAGGACTCGCCCTCTCGGCACACCAAGTAGAGTGTGTTGCCAAATGTTTTTTTAGATGGGGGTGTTTGTGTTCTGTATGGGGGGGGTTTATTTTGGTAAGGCCGAAGATGATGGCAAATGTTTTTTTAGATGGGGGTGTTTGTGTTCTGTATGGGGGGGTTTGTCTTGGTAAGGCCGAGGATGAAGGCCAATTGGATGGACAAGTTTTGTTATTCCTCCCCAGGTTGTGGGAGTGAGATATGTTTTTGACTGTTTTTTGGGGGTGTTGTCTGTTTTTGTGTTTCATGTGGGAAGGGCCCTGAGTTTGTTAAATAAAGCTTTTTATTTATTCAGCTTGTCCATGTGTCATGTTTCAAGTGGTTGTTGCGTTAACCGGCTGAGGGCTTGCGGAGCGGCTGCATTCAGGTGCGTTCATTGCCACAAGCCATTCCCTGAGAGGGGGCCTAGAAGTGTCGTTCAATAAGCCGCCGGCGGACGGCCCTTGGACCTTGTGGCTCCCTCCTGGGCTGGTACTCCTCCTCCTCCTCCTCCTCCTCCTCATGGTCCTCCTGCTCATCCTCCTGAGGTGGTGGTCCAACGTGAGGTGGCAGTGCCTGAGTCCTGCGGACAGCCAGGTTGTGCAGCATGCAGCAAACGACGACGAACTGGGAGACTCTATCCGGCGAATACTGTAGAGATCTGCCGGAACGATCCAGGCAGCGGAACCGTTGCTTGAGGACGCCAATCGTTTGCTCTATGATGTTCCTTGTGGCTTGATGGCTTTCGTTGTATGCCTCCTCAGCAGGGGTCCTGGGCGCGCGGAGCGGGGTCATGAGCCATGTACACAAAGGGTAGCCCTTGTCCCCGATAAGCCATCCCCTTGGGGGAGGCTGTACCTGGAACATGTCAGCCACAGTAGTCTGGCGCAGGATAAATGCATCGTGGCTGCTTCCTGGAAAGTGGGCATTGACAGCTAGGATGCGCTGCCTGTGGTCACACACCAGCTGTACATTGAGGGAATGGTAGCCCTTCCGGTTGCGGTAATCCTCGGCATTGTTGATAGGTGCCCGCATAGCCACATGCGTGCAGTCAATGGCGCCCTGCACCATGGGGAAGTCGGCGATCCTGGCAAATCCGACTGCACGCTGCTCCTGCCTCTCTAGGGTCATGGGGAAGGAGATGAATTGGTGTCTCCTTGCGAAAAGGGCATCGGTGACCTGCCGGATCCAGCGATGCACGGCGAACTGGGAGATGTTCGCTATGTCCCCAGCAGCGGCTTGGAAGGAGCCGCTTGCATAAAAGTTCAGAGCCACCGTGACCTTCACTTCCACCGACAGAGATGTCCTGCACATCAGCTGTGGGCGCAGATCTCTGTGAAGCAGCTGGCAGATCTCTGCAACCACCTCCCTTCTGAAGCGCAGCCTCTTCACACAATGCGCGGCAGTCATGGTGAGATAGGACACCTGCTGCCGGTATTCCCTGAGTGGGTAAGGCCTACGTTGCCGACGCCTGATGGCCCCTCTGCATCTAGGCATGGCTGCCCCTCTCACACAGCGTCTGCGAGCCCTTCGCACATAATGCTGGAACTGAGGGTTGGAACCCCATGCAGCCCCCATAATATACTTGCAAACAGTGAAATCACAATGAGTCAAATTTCCAAGCTCTGGCCAGAAGCCAAAAATACCTCTCCTATGTTGTCCCAAATCAGTAAGGTCTGTTCCTTGGTCTCTGTCCAGAAATCCAAAGCACTAAAGTCATTGCAGCAAAATGGCTGGCCTTTATAGTCCAGTCTGAGTGCCCTTTAATTAGCGCTCCCCAAGGCCCGCAGGGCCTCTGCTGCGTTCCACTTCACAGTTCTTAACAGCGCCACGCCCACATTGGGCGGGCACCACTGAAGTTCCGGTTTGGGGCGCACAAACAGCGTTGCACGACGAAATGACGTCATAAGCTGCGCGCGCAGCTGAGCGGGCGCAAACACTTTGCGCCGGCGCTAAATGTCAACTGAAGTTGGGCGTAGGCGCAGATCGGCCTGTGCCCGGGCGCTAAGTGCCTAGCGCTTGAAATCTACTCCTCTTATGGCGCTAACGGCTGGCGAACGCAACTGAATTTCTAGGCCCAAGAATATTAACAAGACTTCAGCTATACTCGCACTGCATATATGAAACAGTGAACCCCCCAAATATTTTTATAGGCCCCAGTGAATATTGCAGTAACAAATCTAATGAAAGACATTTTTGTGATTCCTTCTCTGAACTCCAAATACTGCTGTCTGGCATAAAACATAAGTGGGAAGAAGCAAAGAAAAGTAAAGCAGGAGCTTTGATGGTTTAGAATCATAGAATTATAGAAATTTACAATGCAGAAGGAGGCCATTCGGCCCATTGTGTCTGTATCAGCTGAAAAAGTGCTATCCATCCTAATCCCACTTTCCAACACTTGGGCCTAAAAATTCGGTTGCTTTGCGCCTCCCGTTAGTGCCCTAAGAGGGTGCTAATGGGGCGCAAAACAACTAGCGCCCGGGCGTGGCACCGCCAACACCTCCCGTGAAATTCAGCGGGAGGTTAGCGGCGGCGGTAACTGTTAGCGCCCCACGGTGCTGTGCCACCGGCGATGATGTCATTGCTGTGCGCAGCGCCCCACTCACACCCCGGCTGCGATCTTCGGTAGCGCCCCCTGACTTACCACTGGACGCTATGTCCAACGGGGTCGGGGGGGCCTACCTGCGGCCGGGGTGGCGCTAATTAAAGGCGAAGTGCTGGGCGGCCATTGTTGTTGCTGGACGCCTGCCAGCACCTGCCCCGTTGCCGTCCCAGGCCTCCTGACCAGCACCCCCACCTCCCCCCCCCCCCCCCGGAGTGCCGGCTGCGCTTGAGTGCTGGGCTCTTTTGCCGGCACTCCTATCCCTGGTGGCCCAGCTGGGCCCCGGGTCGCGCTGCTCTAGGCACCTCCCCTTTAAGAAGCACCATGATATTCCTTCGCAGCACCCCAAGATGGAGGTGGGGTGCTTCCAGTAGCGCCCCGCTTCCTTCTTGGGGCGCTTCTGATGAATTTCGGCCGCGGGGGCGTTAATCTTTTCGGAGAGCTAAAAGTAGCATCCCGGCGAAGTTAGCACCCCAAGGAGGGCGCGACTCAATTTTTCCCCTTTGGTCCATAGCCTTGTAGGTTACGGCACTTCAAGTGCATATCGAAGTACTTTTTAAATGTGATGAGGGTTTCTGCCTCTACCACCCTTTCAGGCAGTGAGTTCCAGACCTTCACCACCCTCTGGGTGAAAAGAAGTTCTTCTCAACTCCCCTCTAATCCTTCTACCAATTACTTTAAATCTATGTTCCTGATTATTGACCTCTCTGCTAGGGGAAATAGGCCCTTCTTATCCTCTCAATCTAGCCCCATAGCTAGAATAAAAACTATTAATGGCAGATCGCCTTTGATTGAAGCAGTCCATTTTCTTCTTTTACAGAAAGTGTGCAGATAGCTACAAGAAAGACCACAGTGTGCATAACTTACTCGGCAGTAAGTATGAGCCACTGTCTTATCAAAGTCTATTTGAACTTGATGAGGCTGAAATGAGACCCTATGCAGCATTCCCTTTGATTATCTGTTCGCTGCACTGTTTTCTACTTCAATGTTGTGAGCATTGATTTCTGTCTGACAAAAAAAGTTCTACTCATTTTTATCCTGTGGTTTGCAAATGCATTTATGAAAATTAGACCACATTTTTAACTCATCTGAAAAGCCAAGTTCGAAAAGACAGCAAAATGTTACATAATTTTCTACAATAAACTTTTTATATATATATTTGAGCCCTTCAATAGAACAGCATGGCTTATATTTTTTAATGTAGAATATATTTCTGAAACTACAACGTTTTAAATATTGTGCCAAATGCACCTGTGGTTCTGCCTTCATTCTGGAACAATAGCTGCAATACTGAGCCTGCTTCATTTATCATTGTAACACTGGTTGCTATGGATAAAAGGCTTGGTGGGTGGTGATGTACGGCTCAGTCTGCTCACATTCCAAGTACTGCTCTTACACAATAGCAGTGTGGCAGGAGTGCTACTCTTTGAAATTAAATTCGACATTAAAAATACTGATTAATTAGAAACTGTTAGTGGTGCAATATCACCACTTATTGATTCTGGCATAAACACTGCCAAACAAGTTGCACTGCTCCTTTAAGGGCTGCAGCGACCTTTCTAAATAATACATTCTTCCAATTTGACCATAGAATATTTACCATTAGTTATATTGATTAACAATATGTATTTTAAAAGTATTAAATAGACAAAACGTTTGCTATTAAGCCTGTGAGCCTACCTAGAATTAAAGCTTTGAGCCAAATGGATACAGCGAATGGATGAATGGAAGATTAAGTTTATTCCGCATGTGAGCCCATAATTTTCAAATAACAAAATCCTGAATGATTCAGGTCTTTCAACAGCAGGAATGACCAAGCTAATTCTACTCTCCTTATTCTACAAACTGTACCATTCCTGAGAAGAAGAAAGTATGCAAGAATTTTACAAATACATTTCTGACAGTAACACGTGTGTCGTTATCTAATCAGTCTATAGCAACACATGGGAAGGGGAAGAGTTAGCATTTGGTGGGGAAGCAAGTAGGAAGCTCAGTGGCCTTGAATGGCGAGTGGTAAACGCGTGGGCATGAGCGAGAGGGAGATGCCAGCTGCAGGATTGTCGTTTTGTATGGCGTATAACAATGCCTCCACAAGCTGATGTTTCAGTCCTTTTCTTTGGTGTCAGCAGCTGCACATTCCCGCTGCCACTTCACCATAGGGGAGCATAGGAACAGGAGGAGGCCATCCAGCCCCTCGGACCCATTCCCACCACTCAGTGAGATCACGGCTGGTCTGTGACCTAACTCCATATACCCGCCTTTGCCCCATATCCATTAATACCAGAAAGTTAACTTCTGCTTCAATTTGCAAGTTGTGTTCGTTTGCAATAATAGTTAAAGAATTTGGACTTCACATACTGTGAAACTTATTTGCAAGCCTTTGTAATAGTAGGCTTCCAAATGTCTTCAGTGCCTCTCCTGACATCATGACAGGGCTCTATGCTCTAAAGTGATTTGGAGAGATTTCCTTACAGAGGTGGGAAGCCATGCTTTAGAACAGGGCGTGCCATAGAAATGAGCCTGGCCAAAGCTGCAGGTCTATGTCACATTCATTCGCAATATAAAAAGGTACATGAATTATGTTTTATTTTATGATTTACAAGCAATAAAGGGGAACATTTATTCACAATTAGTCTGAGGGACTGGCTGAGAATGTGGGATTAGATACTGGCCCGTATTTTCCGATCGGAGGCTTCCCGCTTGCGGAGGCCTCCGATCTGGAAAAAATCTACGCACTTACCTGAGGGCTCCCGAGGTGCAGACACTTCCGTTCCTGGGCCTCTCCATGACGAAATGCACAGGGCCCAGGTATCCCAGGGGCGCAGGCAGTTCGCAAGCGTCCCTGGGATCACGTGGGCCATGGGGAGCCAAATCAAAGAAGAGAATCTCCCTTCATACACTTGACAGATAGACCTGTCAAATATATGAATGGAGATCACTCCAAAAACACTGTAAAACATTAAATATTTTTTTTTTAAATCACATTTTTAAAATGAGTTGAAATTACAATAAATTAAATATTTTAAACAAAAATTAAATTTTTTGAAAAAAATAATTAAAGTTTTTTACGGTGCTAAAAATAAACTTACCTTTTTTTAAAGTATTTTAAATTTATAAATGAGTGAAATTTTTTTTTTTTACTTTTTTCAACTCTTATCCTGGTAAAAGCAGTCCCTGCATCTGCTTTTACCAGGCGTAAGGTTTCTAAGGGTTTTCTGCGGGCAGAGGGTCTCCAGAAAGCGGAACTCTCCGCCCGCAGAGGGCCTTCTCCAGGGCAGGCGTCCGACCTGTCGAGAGGATTCTTGACAGATCGGAAATACCGGTTTTCAGCGCATGCGCTGTGCATGCCTGAAACCGGCATTTCCGATGTCCCTACGGGTGGGTGCACAGCTCGTACACACCCGTAGGGATCGGAATATACGGCCCATTGTTCTTTCTTCTCTTGGCAAAGGGGTCAAATTCAATCAGACTGATGGGATAGTGGGCTTCCCTTTCTTTTGGCTACAAAAGTCTTAAGTGAAAAGAGTATGGAAATGTAAACCCAGTACTGGAAGGCTGAGGCTTATAGCACAGAGCTACATCTTACTTTTAGATGACACAAGGATGATTAATGTTGGATATGGAAAGTTTTAAATTGTTATAATGCGTGAGTGCCCTTTTAAGGCTAGATCAAGCTTATTTCCACCTAAGTAATGCTCCACAAGTGCCATTCCCTGATATGCATTTCTGGAGGATAAGACTCCATTGTCTGGAGGACGCAGTTGGATAATTTACCTTATAAAATGAACACGCATTTCCTAATTCATGGTGTTCTTTAAAGAAAGGAAATGACTTGCATTTATATAGCACCTTTCATGCTGCCAGGATGTCACAAAGTGCTTCACAGCTAATGTAATTATTCTTTGAAATGTTGTCACTATTGGCAAACACGGTAGTCAATTTGTGCACAGCAAGGTCCCATATATATAGCAAGGGGATAAATGACCAGTTAGTCTGTTTTTGTTGGTATTGGTTGAGGTTGAGGGACACCAGGAAAAACTCCCCTGCTCTTCTCTGTAATTTGCCATGGGATCTTTTATATCCACCTGAACAGACAGACAGGGCCTCAGTTAACGTTTCATCTGAAAGGCGGCACCTCCCTCAGTGCTATACTCAGCCTAGATTATGCGGGCATGTTTCTGGACTGCGTCTTGAACGCTTGACCTTCTGACTCAGAGGCAGGAATGTTACCACTGAGCCAAAGCTGCCCTGATAAAAAAAATGATACCATTTTTATCTTGATACATTTTTGATTTTATTGCAGAAATATTTCTACATTATTCTAAAAATGACTTGCTGTTAATGTTTCTCAGTAGCTTCATATACCTCTCACTAGAGAATTCAGTGTTCACTCATTTAGGGACATAGAGAGGGGTGGGTGTTTAACCCCACCTGCTCGGCAGAAACCGGGTGGGTGGGCACTTGAAATGCCCCAGGTTACTTGTCCGCTGGAAAGCCACCTTGTGACGCTTCTGGAAAGGCGACTAAGCTGCCCGCCCAAAGCCGGTGGAGTCCTAATTCACATATGCCAATCGGGGTCTGATAATATCATCGGGGTCTGATGACATCATCGGGGCCCGACAACAATTTTAACTTCAACCCGAGCAGGGAAACAACTGCAGCTTTCCCCGCCAGATTAGGGCCAGTCTGAAGATGATTGGGAGGCTGAAGATGCCCTCCGGGTTCAGGTTTTTTACTTTCCTTTGTGGGGCCAGGAGGAGCAGGAGCGCTCCTTTGGGGCCCCACAAGAAAAGGTTAGGCCTCCCCTACCTGGTCTCCCATATTCCCTGCTGCAAGACCCCGCCCGGGACCCCCTTCTCCCCACACTTACCTGAGTGCCGGCGGATGGCCAAGGGCTGCCCGATTTTCCGCAGACCGACTGTCAATTCCCACCCACTTCCTGCCCATTCCAGGTGGCGAGTGGACAAGCGGGCCAGCGGTATATCAGTTAGGCCCAGTGATTTAAATCGGCGTAGTCTCATACTGCCATGGACGGATGGGAAACTAACTGGAACCAGCAGCCTTTAAAATCTCCTCATAGTTTCCATGACGATGGTTACATTACCAAGCAATAAAGAACACCCAAGAAATTTTCAGCATTACAGCTGCATGACCATGCGTTTTACAAGCTCCCTGAACTAATACCAATCATGAGAAAAATATAATTTAATTATCCTTGCTTAAGGGAATATTATGCATCAAAATTTTATCCTGACTACAGATGTTATAAATCTACCATGCCATCTGTTGTTACCCAGAAATCTTTGCCCACACCAGCGTGAGAAGAAAGAAAATCACTGCTGCCTAGATTGTGGTATTCCAAAGAGAAGAATTCCCACTTGTGGAAGAACAATTAATCTTTACGATGTAGTGAAGCTAGAAAAAAAATTAGTTGCTGCTGAGTTGTTTGGGGATTTCTTGGCAGCGCAGTTTAATAAGGCACTCATGGCTGAATGTGAATATGGAACAAGAGCTAACAGAAGTCAGAGACACAGCTAATCCAATTGTCTCGATTTCTCACATCTTGAAGATTAAATAATGTTTAGTGGGGGGTTAGCCTGATTATGATTTCCACAACTATTCCGTCTTTAGTCTTGGAGGCCTGCAAAGACTGTTGGGTAAAATTAGGTTGCATGGTGAATTTGAATGAGTGTGGACCACAAGCATTGCAGTATGTCCTTAAAGAAGAACAATTTCCAATTAAAAATGGCAATTGGTCTGTTTTGATAGCATAGGTTTCCTTATATGACAAATTCAGCGACCCTGCACTCCCAGGATGTGAACAGGTGTTGGAGATAGGGTTATAATATTATAACACTATAGCACCAATACTCTGACCTACACTGCCATTGAGTGAGGCTCCATACCAAGTTTGCAACCTCAATCAATTTGCCCGAAGTCCAAATCATTGACGTACACAGTGAACAGAAGTGGTCCCAGAACAAATCCCTGTGGGACACTGCTACCTACCCCAACCACTCTGAGAAATCCCACTTAAATTTTACTCTCTGTTTCCTTCCTTCTTTCAGTCCAATTTGTAATGTTCCCCCTAATTCCATACCCTGTAATCTTTTCTAATAGTCTCCTGTGTGGTACCTTGCCAAAGGCTTTCTAAAAAGTCCATGTACACCACATCCACCACATTTCCCCCAACCATCATATCTACCATCTCCTCGAAGAACTCTATCAGGTTTGTCAAGGGTGATCTACCTTTATTGTAGAGTAAGCCTTTTGTGATTGCTGCTCAGAATGGTTGAACGTGGGGCCGTGACCCGAATGTGAGTTGTAGTGTGCCATTCTTGGCCACAGTCCCTGCAGAAGGTATTCCCCAGAGAAGGGTAGAATCAATGAAACATCTGTGGGGCACAGTGTGCTCAATGTATTATCTTGAAGTGGCCCTTACGGATTCTGCTGCTGTTGGTGGTATGGAGGATTTGCATCTGCATCTCCCTCCATTCCATTCCTACTATTTGGGGGGATTTTTTCCACAGAGAACAAAAATCATTGGAAACATAGGGGTGGGGTGAAGGAGGATGAATAACCCCAGACATACTAATCTTGTACTTAGTCAGTACAGGAAACTCTCTTTTAACCGGCACCTAAATATCCAGAAATCTCTCTTAACCGGCAAAATTCAGGAGAAGGTGCAGGTAAGTTTTACTATATATTAGTGGCCGTGTAACCGGGGTTCCTGGATCTGTGGCCGTGTAACTGGGGTTCCTGCACCTGTGGCCGTGCAACAGGGACTCCTGGATCTGATCCGTGTAACCGGGACTCCTGCACAAGTGCCGTGTAACCGGGGCTCCTGCACCTGTGGCCGTGTACAGGGCTCTCGTACCTCTCTGTAATCCAGACTTTTTGATCAACCGGCACCACGCCGGTCCCGTCGGTGCCGGATATAAAAGAGTTTCCTGTACTCAGCAACAAACATGGTGACAGTCTAAATTCTCATTTGCATATGTATTCGAACCACTGATCTCCATAGTGCAGCACAAAATAAAGCACAGTGCTTGTGATGGAATGCAAACACAATCAGTGTTAACACTGATAAGCAATAGCAAACATTTATAGTACAGTAGCCACCATGTTCAGGTACATTTTTAATTTACCAAGTAACTGTTAACGATAAATAATACTGCACAATACTCTGTACAATTCTTATCAGATTGTACATCAAATTTCCATATTTATAAAACATAAAATCTATCAAATATACACCAGGATTTACAGTAACTTTCTGGTGCTTGAAAATAAGGGACAAGTCCAAACCATAATTCTGCTGTGCAGGGATACAGTTGCACAAGAATGGTTGGAATGGGCACAGATGATGGCACTGCCTCTCAAAACTGGCCATCACCGCCCTCCAGTACCAGCACGTGTGGCAGAAAGCCAGGTCACTCACACAGATACAGACGGGGCGCAGGGTGAAGGTGGTCCATCTCAGGACTGAGCTGCTGAGAGGCGAGAGTCACTTTGTTGCACACCCAGAGGCCAGCCTACCTCACCTACTGTCACTGTGGAAGGAAAGCAGGAGGGATGCACACACAATATGCTAGGTTATATCTCCAAATTTGCAGACGACACAAAGCTGGGTGGGAGGGTAAGCTGTGAGGAGGATGTCGTGAAACTCCAGTACGATTTGGACAGATTGGGTGATTGGGCAGAAACATGGCAAATGCACTATAATGTGGATAAATGTGAGGTTATCCACTTTGGTGGCAAAAACAGGAAGGCAGATTATTATTTCAATGGCAATAGATTGGGAGAAGGGGAAGTGCAAAGAGACCTGGGTGTTCTTGTGCACCAGTCGCTGAAGGTAAGCATGCAGGTGCAGCAGGCGGTTAAGAAGGCAAATGGTATGTTGGCCTTCGTAGCAAGAGGGTTCGAGTACAGGAACAAGGATGTCTTGCTACAGTTGTACAGGGCCTTGGTGAGACCGCACCTTGAGTATTGTGTGCAATTTTGGTCGCCTTACCTGAGGAAGGACGTTCTTGCCATGGAAGGAGTGCAGCGAAGATTCACCAGGCTGATACCTGGGATGGCAGGAATGATGTATGAGGAGAGATTCTGTCGATTAAGGTTATACTCACTGGAGTTTAGAAGATTGAGAGGGGATCTCATCGAAACCTATAAAATTCTGTCAGGCCTGAACAGACTAGATGCAGGAAGGATGTTTCTGATGGCCGGGGAGTCCAGAACCAGGGGTCATAGTCTAAGGATAAGGGGTAAGCCATTTAGGACTGAAATGAGGAGGAATTTCTTCACCCAGAGAGTGGTGAACCTGTGGAATTCTCTGCCACAGAGGGCGGTGGAGGCCAGTTCATTAAATATATTCAAAAAAGAGTTGGATATATTTCTTAAGGCTAAAGGGATCAAGGGATATAGGGAGAAGGCAGGGACAGGGTACTGAATTTGGATGATCAGCCATGATCTCATTGAATGGCGGAGCAGGCTCGAAGGGCCGAATGGCCTACTCCTGCTCCTATCTTCTATGTTTCTATGTTATTAAACACATTAAACATCTGGTTGCATTGAAGTCGTGTATGCAGAGATTGCAAAGGTTTAGGAGCATATTTCATTGGGTGGCATGGATGGGAGATTTCAGAGTTACGTGGAAGATTTAAGGCACTATAGGTGAGGAATTCTTTTGTGGAAGGCATGGAGAAGATATAGGCAAGACTATTAATGCAGTGGGCACATTTCCAGGATGAGAGTTTGATAATGGGTCTCCCAACTAGCAATGGGTTCTCTTCTGTAGCCTATTTAGGCTGCTTCTGCTCCTCTTCGTAGTTCTTTTGCTGTACTGGGGAGCCTTACTACTTCACCATGATGCCTCTTTGCACAGAAAAGTTGTACAACACGGATCAGACCAGTACAATCCTTGAAATCTGTGGAGAAGCTTGGCTGCAGGCCAGCTTGGATCACGTGGCACAGCTATTTAATGGCATCTCTTGTAAATCAAAGCCTCCGCAAGGGTGACCCCGAGCTTCCGGTCGCCTGTCATTTTAATTCACCGCTCCATTCCCACTCGGACCTCACCGTCCTTGGCCTCTTGCATTATTCCACAGAAGCTCAACGTAAACTCGAGGAACAGCACCTCATCTTCCGATTAGGCACTTTGCAGCCTTCCGGGCTCAATATCGAGTTCAACAATTTCAGATCATAACCTCGGCCCCCATTACATTTTTACGTATATTTTTTTCCACCCCATGTTTTGGGTCTTCCCTTCCCCCCCACCTTTCCTTTTTTTTCCCTCTCTTCTCTCTCCCACATGGCAGCTGTCTCTTATCCTGCCAGTACACTTCACACCTAATCTCAGCCGTCTTTTGTCTCCACTGTCCTATTAGCACCTCGTCTGGTTTTGAATACCTCTTAATGTCTTTTTTACTTCTTTTGTTCTATCGCAGCCCTGACTTCGATCTATTTTATTTCCTTTCCAGTTTTGAAAAAGGGTTTCGACCCGAAACGTCAACTCTAATTTCTCTCCACGGATGTTGCCTGGCCTGCTGAGTTTTTCCAGCATTTTCTGTTGTTCCTCCGCAGGCACTGTTCCTCCGATAAATGGAGATATGCATCCCTCTGCCAGTGTGGGGATACTGGCAGATGGGCACAGAGCACCTCTCGTGTGGCCTGAGATCCCTATATTAGTAGCCCTCTTGGTCCAAAAAACACAAGGAAAAAGAGATTCCCATGAGGATACGCACTGTGCTACTGTCCTCATGGCAGGTGAAAAATAATCAGTTCATAAACAATTCCCCGAAAGGCTTCTGACAACCTAAGTGGCAACAGTAAAAAAAAACAAGAAAAACAGCATAGAATTAGCCTCCAAATCCTCCTATCGGGGTTTCTTCTTACAGGGTTTGTTAAAGTTTGTTCTATAGCCTGCACAGTCCTGAACGAGCCCATGTTTTATGGGAGTGTCCATGAAACAGTGCGTGAATGCTAAGAAACTGTGTGCACAAATTTATTAGGTCATTTTGACTTTATTTGCATGAATCCACCTGTGCTTCTGTCACTCTTCAAAGGATGTGTCACTAAATGGGTGGAGATCTGGCGTAACAGCTCGTCATCTCACTCTCTGGTTGGTTTTATCCAATTGAAAGGTCTTAGCCTTGAGAGGCTGGTAGAATGCTGGAAAGAAATCAAAAATCTAGAAGTTAATCATGTGTCTGTAGAATGAAATGAGGCTGGCCTTTGGATACTGCACCTCCCCACCCTGAGGATCAATATATATTCAAAATTTAGCTTTCTAGAGTTAGATCAGTGTAGGGAGATGTTAAAGATGTGAGGGGATTAATTGATCCATTTGCTTTGTAATTTTTCATGATTCTAGTTCATTGCCTGAAGTTACCACAGTCCAATAGTTCGAACAGTAATTAAGCCATTGCTGATTTTATTTAAATTGCCAACCTGTTCAACAATTAACAGCCCACAGATAATACAAACAGATATAAATAAGACAGAACAACAAGATAGTGTGTGCTAGCAAACTCTGCAATAGGGTTTGTTTGAGTGTGGAATTGAATGAGCATTTGACCTGATGGGAATTAAGTAGCCGATTTAAACGTAATAAAATTTTGCTCTTCAACAGTGGGAAATCCCTTTGAGAAATGAGAGCATCATGTGGAGTCCTTGTGAGAAGGCACAGTACTGCGGTAAGCATTTATGAGAAATGAGAACACCAAACCCCTGTGAGATGTTAATGTCTTATATTACGGAGCTCTCCCCACTGGTAGCACAATTTCAGCGGCAGCACTGTGGTATAAATGAGGCTGCGTAAGAGCCACTGGATGAGTTTTCCAAGATTCCTACTGGGGTTTATATTGTCATTAACTGTGAATATAAGGGGCTCCTGGCAATACTGGTTGCTGTGGGCCACTTTTTCGGGTTACTTGGAGGTTGAACATGTCGTCCATACAGATCAGCGATACATAGGTGCTTCAGCTTTTGGATCCATATCCTAGTGCCTTCAAGAGAGATGGCGAGGGGACAGGTGAACAGTTTCACTGAGAGCATGGAAAAAATGGCCCGGAAATTCAGGTCGGGGGCTTCCCGTGGGTGCAAGCCCCCGACCTGCACTTACCTAGCGCGCCGGCCGTTGAGCTGTGGGCCCCCGTGGAATTCCGATCCAGGGCCTGCTCCAGCTGCCAGCGCGCAGTGCTTGCGTATCCCAGGGGCGCAGTTAGTTCGAAGCATCCCCTAGGATCACGTGGGCCATGGGGAGCCAATCGGAGCAGGGAATGCTCCATTCATAAGTCTGACAGGAAGTGCTGTCAAACTTAGAAATACTACGGGCCCTTTCTTCTTACAAAACATCACTAAATCTTCAAATAATTTTTTTTTTAAATCACATTTTTTAAATAAACTATAAATTAAATGAAATAACTATTTTAAACAATAATTTAAATTTTTGAAAAAAATAATTTTATTTTCTAACGGGGCTAAAAATAAACTTACCTTGCTTTAAAGTATTTAAAAATAATAAACCTGTGGAAAAAATGTTTTAATTTTAATTAATTCACCACTTACCTTGTAAAAAGCAGGCCTTCCATTTCTAAATTCTGCAGGCTTACCTTCCCGGGAAAACCTGTAAAAAAAAAACGAAGTTCGATGCGCACGCGCTGTCTCTCCTGCGCACGCATTCGACCGCTGAACCCCTGCTTTCAGGGGAACGGAAGTGCCGGTTTCCCGCGCATACGCAGTGCATGCAGGAAACCGGCACTTCCATTGGGCCTACGGGTGAGTACCCCGTGCATACTCACCCGTGGAGACCCGAATTTCTGGGCCATTATGAATCCATGCAACAAAATAACAAGTGAGCCCCAGCAAGAAAGAAAGGATAAAAATCATGTGAGAACATGCTACATTGATGTCTGAAAGTGTTGAACAGGAATCCCGCCCCAACCACGGCTTTGCCATACGCGGATTTCAAGTATACACGGTTTCCTCTCTGCGACAACTCTTGCCACCGTGGCAGTGAATTTTGCGTATACGCGGTTTTTAATTTAGGATTAAGGTAAATAACATGATTTTATTGCTTTTATATTCTTTTAGAAACATAGAAACATAGAAGATAGGAGCAGGAGTAGTCCATTCGGCCCCTCAAACCTGTTCCGCCAATTAATGAGATCATGGCTGATCATCCAAATTCAGTACCCTGTCCCTGCTTTCTCCCCATATCCCTTGATCCCTTTAGCCTTAAGAAATATATCTAACTCCTTCTTGAATATATTTAATGAATTGGCCTCAACGGCCTTCTGTGGTAGAAAATGCCACAGGTTCACCACTCTCTGGGTGAAGAAATTCCTCCTCATCTCAGTCCTAAATGGCTTACTCCTTATCCTTTGACTGTGACCCCTGGTTCTGGACTCCCCCACCATCAGGAACATCCTTCCTGCATCTAGTCTGTCTAGTCCTGTTAGAGTTTTATAAGTTTCAATGAGATCCCCTCTCATTCTTCTAAACTCTAGCGAATACAAGCCCAATCGACCCAATCTCTCTCCATACGTCATTCCTGCCATCCCAGGTATCAGTCTGGTGAATCTTCGCTGCACTCCCTCCATGGCAAGAACATCCCTCCTCAGATAAGGTGACCAAAACTGCACACAATACTCAAGGTGTGATCTTACTAAGGCCCTGTACAACTACAGCAAGACATCCTTGTTCCTGTACTCGAATCGTCTTGCTATGAAGGCCAACATACCATTTTTATTGTGTTATTTGAACATTTATACTGAATTTGCTGACCGCGGTTTTACTAACCACGGGGGGTTTCAGGGACGTATCCCCCGCGGTTGGGGAGGGATTACTGTACTGACATGAATACATTCTATTCTTGGGTTTTATCCTCAATAGCCCTACAATTTGTGTACTTGGGATGCCAAAGACCAATTTATTTGTCAAGTGTGTGAAATTCTCTTGGCTGCCAGAGAACACAAATACATCCCTGTCTGGGACCATTCTAATCATTGGATCACCACAGTTCTGACAAATATTCATGATCGCTTGGGAAAATTACACTGTCAGGTTTAAATAAATGTACACACATACCTCATTGGGGAAAATAGACATATTCAGAAGGAGCAAATCAGAGCTCAGAAGCCACCTTGCCCAGCTAAATGAGCATCGTGTGCTGCAGAATAGATTACAAGCATGACAATAAACTATAACTAAAACCTTACTGTTGCAACTGTAGTCAAGAGACTGACACGCATCACAGTGGAAGTAGGACATGCATTGGCACTGTACACGTACAGAGGGGGAACAGTCCTATCATGGTGGCTATTCACAGGTCACAGTTTGGTTAAAAAGAAAACTGAACTGTTGCTGCCTTTATTTCAGCAAATAAATAAATAAGTTATTTTTAAAGGTTCTGATATATATTGACAGGAGGACATGCACTCGTTTTCAAAATCAGTTGCAATAAATTATCTTTAAACAATTTTTTTCGGTCAATTGTTTAAAAATATTTTTTCTTCAACAGTGAGTGATGATCACATTGGGGAATTGGATGAGCTATTAAGAGTGAATGAACATAAACTGCTGAAAAATGAGTTTAGTTCCATCCTTCATACATTTTTCTCCTGATCTCACCACTCATTATTATCTGAAACTGCACAAATAGTCATTTTTTGTTCATTATAATTCTTTAAAAATATATATATGCTAATATTGAAGCTCCCCCACTAACGATAAGCAAATACCTGTACATTGCTGTGACATGCAGCCTGTGCTGTAGTGGGACCCAGGTTCTATAACTGATGCGTTCCCAGATGCATCAGCGCTATCAGGGGATCTGCTTGTCTCCTGAGGGAGGCTGGGAAGATTGGAGGGCAAGTAATTCTGTCTTGTTTTCATGCATTCCTTCCCCCCCGCCCCAAGCAGCTGATTCAATGTGGTAAAGGTCCCAGGAAATGGCAGAGCGGGTGGCGAGTGCTCAGAAGGGAGAAGCTTAGCCTGTGGAAAATAAATTATGGAAAATTGGGGGCTCCTCGTGAGGGAATAGATTAGATCCCTTTTCAGAGCTCATCTCGTGAAAATTGATGTGGAAACCTGCACGAATTTAGTCGGAGTGCAAAGCTTTCGGTCCATCCATCAAGCATGGACCTCAAAACAATGCAAAAGTTATCACAGTGATTATCTGGTAATTCATTCAGCAGCAAAGACCCTGTGTGACAGCAATAATGCTGAGAAGCTAAAAACAGATTCATGTCTAGTGATCCTTCCATAATGGATGATGCGAGCTTTGACATCAGCTCAGGTCCAAGTTATTCTTTTACTATTCCTAGTAAAGGATCCCCTTGGAATGAGTGACCATAACATGGTTGAGTTCCATATTCAATTAGAGGGTGAGAAGGTTGGATCTCAAACAAGCGTGCTGAGCTTGAATAAAGGAGACTATGAAGGTATGAGAGCGGAATTAATTAGAGTGGACTGGGAAAATAGATTAAAGGGTAAGACGGTACATGACCAGTGGTGTACATTTAAGGAGTTATTTTACAACTTCCAAAAAATATATATTCCACTGAGGAAAAAAGGGTGTAAAAGAAAAGATAGCCATCCGTGGCTAAGTAAAGTAATTAAGGATAGTATCCGACTAAAAACAAGGGCATATAAGGTAGCCAAATCTAGTGGGAGGATGGAAGATTGGGAAGTCTTTAAAAGACAGCAAAAAATAACAAAAAGATTGATTAAGAAAGGGAAGATAGATTATGAAAGTAAATTAGCAAAAAATATAAAAACAGACAGTAAAAGTTTCTATAGTTATATAAAAAGAAAAAGGGTGGCTAAAGTAAATGTTGGTCCCTTAGAGGATGAGACCGGGAAATTAATGGTGGGAAACATGGAGATGGCAAAAACACTGAACAATTATTTTGTATCAGTCTTTACAGTAGAGGACACTAAGAATATCCCAACACTGGACAAACAGGGGGCTCTAGGGGGGGAGGAACTAAATACGATTAAAATCACTAAGGAAGTGGTACTTGGTAAAATAATGGGACTCAAGGCGGATAAATCCCCTGGACCTGATGGCTTGCATCCCAGGGTCTTGAGGGAAGTAGCGGTAGGGATTGTGGATGCATTGGTAATAATTTTCCAAAACTCACTGGACTCAGCAAAGGTCCCGGCAGATTGGAAAACTGCTAATGTAACACCTTTATTTAAAAAGGGTAGTAGGCAGAAGGCTGGAAACTATAGACCTGTTAGCCTAACATCTGTGGTTGGTAAAATGTTAGAGTCCATTATTAAGGAGACAGTAACGGGACATTTGGATAAACATAATTTAATAGGGCAAACTCAGCATGGTTTCATAAAGGGGAAGTCATGTTTAACAAATTTGCTTGAGTTTTTTGAGGAAGTAACATACAGGGTGGATAAAGGGGAACCAGTGGACGTAGTGTATTTAGACTTCCAAAAGGCATTTGACAAGGTGCCACACAAAAGATTATTGCTCAAGATAAAAAATCACGGGATTGGGGGTAATATTCTGGCGTGGGTGGAGGATTGGCTCTCTAACAGAAAGCAGAGAGTTGGGATAAATGGTTCGTTCTCAGATTGGCAACCAGTAACTAGTGGTGTTCCGCAGGGGTCAGTGCTGGGTCCCCAACTCTTTACAATCTATATTAACGATTTGGAGGAGGGGACCGAGTGTAACATATCAAAGTTTGCAGATGATACAAAGATGGGAGGGAAAGTAGTGAGTGAGGAGGACATAAAAAACCTGCAAAGGGACATAGACAGGCTAAGTAAGTGGGCAGAGATTTGGCAGATGGAATACAATACTGGAAAGTGTGAGGTTATGCACTTTGGCAGGAAAAATCATAGAGCAAGTTATTATCTTAATGGCAAGAAACTGGAAAGTACTGTAGTACAAAGGGATCTGGGGGTCCTGGTGCACGAAACTCAAAAAGTTAGTATGCAGGTGCAGCAAGTGATTAAGAAGGCCAATGGAATGTTGGCTTTTATTGCTAGGGGGTTGGAATATAAAAACAGGGAGGTATTGCTGCAGTTGTACAAGGTATTGGTGAGGCCGCACCTGGAATACTGCATACAGTTTTGGTGTCCATACTTAAGAAAAGACATACTTGCTCTCGAGTCAGTACAAAGAAGGTTCACTCGGTTAATCCCGGGGATGAGGGGGTGGTCATATGAGGAGAGGTTGAGTAGATTGGGACTCTACTCATTGGAGTTCAGAAGAATGAGAGGCGATCTTATTGAAACATATAAGATTGTGAAGGGGCTTGATCGGGTGGATGCGGTGAGGATGTTCCCAATGATGGGTGAAACTAGAACTAGGGGGCATAATCTTAAAATAAGGGGCTGCTCATTCAAAACTGAGATGAGGAGAAACTTCTTCACTCAGAGGGTGGTAGGTTTGTGGAATTTGCTGCCCCAGAAAGCTGTGGAAGCTACATCATTAAATAAATTTAAAACAGAAATAGATAGTTTCCTAGAAGTAAAGGGAATAAAGGGTTACGGGGAGCGGGCAGGAAATTGGACATGAGTCTGGGTTCGGAATGGTCATGGCCCTGTGGGTAGTGGAGCGGGCCCAGGGGCCGTGTAGCCTTGTTCTGCTCCTACTGTGTTCTAATTCTGTTAGATTTCAGGAGATGGTTTTATTCCTGTTCCTGGCTGGGGTGGAGATCGCCTTTACAGAAGGTAAGTACTGTAGAAAATATAGGGACAGAGTGATCTCCTGGAAGAATTTCGATCGCCTAGATGGGTCGGAGAGGAATTTCCCAGATTTTTTTCTCCCAAATTGGCCATTGGGTCTTTATCTGGTTTTTCGCCTCTCCCGGGAGATCACATGGGTTCGGGTGGATGCAGAGTGATAGAAGATTTGAGGTTAGGATCAGATCAGCCATGATCTTATTGAATGGTGGAGCAGGCTCGAGGGGCCGATTGGCCTACTCCTGCTCCTATTTCTTATGTTCTTATGTTCTTAAATAAATCTACATGCTAAAATGCTTGATATGTGATTAACTGCTTACAGGAGTCCTTACTTTTTATTTTGTCTAAGTAGAATACATCTGACTCCTCAGTGTTTTGGGGAAATATTGAAATTATGAAATCATATTACTTCACATCAAGGCACCTTTTTTAAAAAAAACAAATGATGCAGTCAGTAGATTCAGGACTAAAACACTGTTGGCTGAACAGGCCCCCTCCAGGGAGAATAATTCCTTCCTTCCTTTGAGATGTGTGTCTGGCCTGTAGTTTCCAAGGGCTTTGGTAAACTCAGCCGTAAGAGCCAGACACATACACTGGCCAACAGCAGCCCTTTGTCTTCCCTCAACAGCTGTAATATATATCCCAAATCGCTCTGTGTTTGCAAAGACCTTTAGCTCGACAATCGATGAGACTTATTGTGAGGACTGACTGTTCTGCTCGGTGAACATAAACAAAGAGTATTAAGCCCAGTGAGTGATCAGTATTTACCGCTTGAAAATTCATAACCTATCTTATTGCTGTGAAAATAAAAATGTAGCTTCGGGCTGAATTAAAGTCCTTTTTGATAACCCAAAATATGAATCTCATCCCTCTAACTCTCTCAACTTGTACCTTATTGTGTTCTGAATTTTCCTAAAGCCTGTCTATATTACCCTGCCCAGCATATTGTTCCAGATCTTTATCACCCTTGGTGTGAAGGAGTCCCTTC
Source organism: Somniosus microcephalus (assembly GCF_052327205.1). Taxonomy (NCBI): domain Eukaryota; kingdom Metazoa; phylum Chordata; class Chondrichthyes; order Squaliformes; family Somniosidae; genus Somniosus; species Somniosus microcephalus. Next base: position 31,339,389 of record NC_141012.1, on the reverse strand, counting down.
TAGTCTGATCTAAGTTTGTTTTCACTATTCCGACTATCCTGCCTAATTTTAAATTAATATTCAGGAATTATCTTTAGACCATTTAATATTTTCCGTACTTCATTCAGGTCTTCCCTCTTTCTCTCTGAACTGTACAGATTGAGCACTTTTCAAAATTCCCTTGTAGTCAGGTGCCCTGGAATTTTGCAGCAGGAGAACGCAAATTCTGCAGCAAGTACATCCACAGTTTTAGGGACACCTCAAGCACAATATAACAAATAGTAAACAATGTTTTTATAAAATCAATGGTAAACTAGTGCCTTTATTTTAGAGAGAAATGGTGCAGATTAAACTGTTTAAAAGCAGCTTATTGTAAGTTTATCAGAGCTCATCTGTTTATTGGCTGTACAGTGTCAGCTGTGGCTCAGTGGGTAGCACTCCCTAGGTGGGAGGGGCTAGGAGTGAGCAGATGCTGCTGGATGCTTGATTACTGCAGGGAGCTGGAGTGAATTTGTAAAAAGTTGGTGGTGGGTTTTTAGTTTTTTTTTCAGGTTTTAAGGCCTTTTTGGTCTGTAAACAGTAGCCGGCTGGCTGCTGAGGGACCCGGAGTGCCAGGCCCCTCAGAGGACAACATTTCCAGGGTGAATTTAATCAGGGGAGAAAATGTTGAGGGAAGGGAGAAAAAAAGGCCCAAAGATTTGGGCCGGGTTGCCAGGAGGTTTGGAAAAGAAAACAGGGTGGTGGTTCAGTGCGAGGAGAAGGAGATACGAGCTTGGGATATTATCCAGGTGGTACATGAGGACTGCGGCGAGGGAAGCTGCTTTGCCTGCTGACCAAAGCCAACTTTTACTGAGTTTTAAGGTTGGAGATAATTCTTGGAGGTATCTCTGCAATATTCTGAAGAGGTGGTTGTCTCATTCTTAAAGCTGCCAGTTTATATTGAGAACAATGTGCTAAAAAAAAAGTTGGAGTCATGGGACGTTAAAATTTGCTCGGCAATAAAGAGGAGATACTATCCAGGAATGCAGGTAGCAGATGGAACCCGTTACATAAAGGTGCGGTTCCCAGACGGGGGGAAGTCATTGCCGTATAGTATGAAATTCGAGACAATGGAAGGAGCGGAGTACTTCCAGGTATTGCATGATAACCAGGTGATGGTTTGTTATTATTGTTTTGGGCACGACCATTTTGTAAGAAGCTGTCCAGACTTGTACTGTTATAACTGTGGCGAGTCTGGACACATCGCTCGGAGCTGCAAGGCGGAGAGCTGTGGGGTGTGTCACAAAGGAACTACCTGACTTGAGTGTGAGGCAGAAGGAAGCCCCTTGAGTGACGAGGAGATGGGAGAAGGAGCAGGAGGTGTGAGTGGAGCAGCTGGAGGAACAGAGCAGCTGGAGGACACAGCTGGTGAATGGAAGGAGAAAAAAACGCAGGAAGAGGCAGAAAATTGTGGAGCAGAGAACAGGATGGAGATGGTGGAAAGCACACCAAGTACGGTGGAAAAGGACAAAGACAGCAGCGGGCAGCACGGGTCAAGGGCAGAGTCGAGCCATAATATGGCTCGGCTCGCCCTAAAGAATCTGGTGTCCAGGGGGGGAGAGGAGGTGGGAGCGGGGTGCGTGGTAAGTATAAGTACTTCAAAGAGAGATGGGAGTCAGACATCTTGGGGAGCAAGATGGGGCAAGACAAGGAGAGGGTGCAAGAGGCAGGAGCCTTAAAGGGGTAGCAGGATGGGAGCGGGGAGACAAAGACACCAGAAGGGAGCAAGATAGGTGCAGATGCCCCATTGTCCCAGAGAGAGAAGAAATGGGGATCAAGGGTCAGCGGTGGAGATGAGGCCAAAGGGAGTGGCATTGTTGGAGAAACCGTGATAGCAGGAAGACTCTCTAAGGGAGATTATCTGACGGGGGGTAGGGACGGGAGGTTACAGAAGTGCTCGAAAGTGAGGAGTCAGAGGGGGACAGAGACATTGAAGTGGGGGGTGGGGTGGCATTGTGTGAAAAGGGAATGGTTAGTGAGGGGCAGAAGGAGGGAGAAGGGGAAGCTCCTCGGCCCAAACTTAATGGAACCTAAAGGAAAAGTCTGAAACTGCAGGGAAGGTTCAAACAGGAGGTGAAAAAGAGCCGGAGGCTGCAGGAGAAAGCAACAGCTGGCCAAAAAGTTGGGAAGGAGCATGAGAGGAGGGAAGGGCCAGAGATTATTTGATGGGGGGATTGTCAGGCACACTTCCTTTATTCAGAGCCATGATTACTGATCAATTTTTAAAGTACAATAGATTAGTATATGTTATGGGAGACAAATTAAACTTCAGGTTTTGATGTTAATATGTGGTGAAAGAATGGCTGTGCAGAGCGATGGAATGGATTTGTATGTAATCTGGGATGTAATGTTTAAGTTATCCACCAGATGGAGCCAAATATTAAGGGTTCACATTCACCAGTATTTAAGGTAATGGGTCATGTATTCAATGTCCTGGTACACCAGTTTATACGGTAATGTGGCATTGCATTATGGGTATGACTCAGAGGTTCATCCTCCATCTTGGCTCGTGCAGTAAGAATTGTGTGCTTGCCTCCAGCTTGTAAGAAATATGTCTCTCTGCTACACCGTGTAAATAAACAGTTGGGTTTTGTTCCTAATATCTCGCTTCTCTCAGTTTCTGACCTTACCACTCGGATATCACAGATACATAAGAACATAAGAACATACGAAATAGGAGCAGGAGTGGGCCACATGGTCCCTTGAGCCTGCTCCATCATTCAATAAGATCATGGCTGATCATCGACCTCAACTCCACTTTCTCGCCCGATCTCCATATCCCTTGATTCCCCTAGAGTCCAAAAATCTATCTATCTCAGCCTTGAATATACTCAAAGACTCAGCATCCACAGCCCTCTGGGGCAGAGAATTCCAAAGATTCACAACCCTCTGAGTAAAGAAATTCCTCCTCATCTCAGTCTTAACTGGCCGACCCCTTATCCTGAGACTATGCCCCCTAGTTCTAGACACTCCAGCCAGGGGAAACAACCTCTCTGCATCTACCCTGTCAATCCCCCTTCAGAATCTTGTATGTTTCAATGAGATCACCTCTCATTCTTCTAAACTCCAGAGAGTATAGGCCCATTCTACCCAATCTCTCATCACAGGACAGCCCTCTCATCCCAGGAATCGATCTAATAATACAATGGAATGATCACGATGTTGTAAATGTTTTTAATATTCAATAAATAATATATTTTTAAAAAGTGGGTAGCACCCTTGCCTCTGAGTCAGAAGGTTGTGGGTTCAAATCTCACTCCAGAGACTTGAGCACAAAATTTATACTGACATTCCAGTTCAGTGCTGAGGGAGTGCTGCACTGTCGGAGGTGCCGTCTTTTGGATGAGGCGTTAAACTGAGGCCCCGTCTGCTCTCTCAGGTGGACATAAAAGATCCCATGGCACTATTTTGAAGAAGAGCAGGGGGTTATCCCCGGTGTGCTGGCCAATATTTATTCTTAAATCAACATCACTAAAAACAGATTATCACATTGCTGTTTGTGGGAGATTGCTGTGCGCAAATTGGCTGCCACATTTCCTTCGAAGGTCATCGGCCTGAAACGTTAACTCTATTTCTCTCTCCACAGATGCTGCCTGACCTGCTGAGTATTTCAAGCATTTTCTGTTTTTATTTCATATTTCCAGCTTCCGCAGTATATTGCTTTTGTCCTTTTAAATGATGTTGTAGGCTCTGCTGTAATTGTTACTTGTGTTAAAATGTTCTGTATTCCAATAGCACTCTGCATGAAAATGTCTTCTAACCTCCCCCTTTCATTCTTCTCGTAATGATATTCCCCCTTGTTACCTGAATTACCAATCATAGGAAACAACCTTTTACTATTTACTCTATCATAACCTTTCATAATTTGAAAATCTCAGTGGAGCTCCTTAGCGTTCTCTGTTCCAATGAGAAAAGGCCCAATTTTCAAATCTTTCTTCAACACAATAAACTCTTATTCCTGATATTATTCTCATGAACCTTTGATGCACCATTTCCATAACTCTCATATCCTTCTTATAATGAGGTGCCCAAAACTGGATGTAATATTCCAACTGTAGCCTAACCAAATGTTTTATACAAATTCTACCTCACTGGTTTTATATTCAGTGTCCCAATGTATAAAACCCAGAATCCCTTTTAGCCTACTAAACCCCAATGAGGGTAGCTCGTTAATTTCTTACAATTCACACCTTGCACTTTTACTTTCTAAAGTGGGCTCAGAACTTCTGTAAAACCATTTGATAAAGGAACTGAGGTCAGTGTGGTTACATAATCCCTATGCATTTATACCTGCTTTAAAAATGAACACCAGTAATTTGGATCGAATGTTGTGCTGTGTGTAGGCATATTGTTCAAGATCAAAATTGAAACCCATGAGGAAAAGTTTCCTTCATCTTGCCAATTTTTCCCTCTTCTTTCCTGAAGGTGTCACCTTCCGGCTGGGGTACAGTTCCACAGGCACCAGACACCCTTCAGTGCCTCAGCTAAGGAGCTATTAGTCATGTGTGAACCTCATCAATAGTGTTACATAGTTACATAGTATTTACAGCACAGAAACAGGTCATTCGGCCCAACAGATCTGTGCCGGTGTTTACACTCCACCCGAGCCTCCTCACACCCTTCCTCACATAACCCCATCAACATATCCTTCATTTCTTTCTCCCTCATGTGCTTATCTAACTTCCCCTTAAATGCATCTATGCTAGTCGCCTCAACTACTCCGAGTTCCACATTCGAACCACTCTCCGGGTAAAGATGTTCCTCCTGAATTCCCTATTGGATTTATTAGTCTTATATTTGTGGCCACTAGTTCCAATCTCCCTCGTAAGTGGAAACATCTTCTCTATGTCTACCCTATCAAACCCTTTTCATAATCTTATAGACCCCTATCAGGTCAACGCTCCAGAGAAAGGAGCCCCAGCCTGTTCAAACTTTCCTGATGGGCATAACCTCTCAGTTCTAGTATCATCCTAGTACAGGAAACTCTCTTTTTACCGGCACCTAAATAACCGGAAATCTCTCTTAACCGGCAAAATTCAGGAGTAGGTTCAGGTAAGTTTTACTTCATATTAGTGGCCGTGTAACCGGGGTTCCTGGATCTGTGGCCGTGTAACCGGGGTTCCTGCACCTGTTGCCATGCAACAGGGACGCCTGGATCTGTGGCCGTGTACGGGGCTCTCGTACCTTAGTAAGTATACCTCCCTGTAATCCGGACTCTTTGATCAACCGGCACCACGCGGGTCCCGTCGGTGCCGGATAAAAAAGAGTTTCCTGTAAATCATTTTTGCACCTTCCCCAGTGTCTCCATATCCTTTTTATAATATGGAGACCGGATCTGTTCACAGTGCTTCAAGTGTGGTCTAATGAAGGTTCTATACAAGCTTAACATAACTTCACTACTTTTCAATTCTGTCCCTCTAGAAATGAACCCCAATGAGTATTGGCACCTTATATGGCCACACAGAGCAGCACAGCAAAGCGCAAACCTGTCCTCACCAACATCTACTCATGCATACTTCCTGAAGGTATCAGTGGATAACAATCAGGAGCAGGAACCTTGGCTGAGCTTTCCTAATCTGAGTGTCCCTACTGGGAATCAACTCACTCAGCATCGACTGGGCATTGTAACCTGGGACCTTCCTGGTCTTTGTGTCTCATCTATTCTTTGGATAAACTTAGTGAGCCATCAGGGGGCCGCACTAGCACATAATCTTTTGACAAAATTTGATAATAAAAGGTCGGAACTGATGAAGGGTCATAGACCTGAAACATTAACTCTGTTTCTCTCTCCAAGGATGCTGCCTGGCCTGCTGAGTATTTCCAGCATTTTCTGTTGTTATTTCAGATTTCCAGCATCCGCAGTGTTTTGCTATTGCCTTTAATTCAATTCAATTCAATTCAATTCAATTTTATTTGTCATATATGCAGCAGACGTGTGTACTGCACAATGAAATGTTGATTTTTATGAGTCCTCCCAACATTGGAATAAATATGGCATAACAATGATGAAATACTAATAGAAATACAGTAATAATAAATAAATTATACGTTCATGAGTCTTATGGCCTGGGGGTAGAAGCTGTTTCGAAACCTGCTGGTACGAGACCGTATGCTTCGGTATCTCTTACCGGACGGGAGCAGGGCGAAGAGGTTGTGGCTGGGGTGGCTCGCATCTTTAATGATTCTCAGGGCCTTCCCCTGGCACCTCTCGGGGTAGATATCCTGGACAGCAGGTAATTTAATTCCTATAGTATGTTCTGCAGCTTTCACCACCATCTGTAGAGCCTTGCGGTCTGTGGCGGTGCAGTTGCCATACCAGGTAGTGATGCAGCCGGACAGGATACTCTCGATGGTGCACCGGTAGAAGTTGATGAGAATCTGGGGGGCCATTCCAAATTTCTTCAGTCTCCTGAGGAAGAACAGGCGTTGGCATGCCTTCTTCATTACGACGTCGATGTGATGTGACCACATATAATATAAGCCTTTATATTATGCTTTGGTTTTGTCCCAATATCCAAGGAGCATAATTTGAGAAATAGGCTACAAACCAAACCGGTTTAAAAGTTTTATCTAAATTCTGCAGACAAAGTAAAATACATAACTTACAACAGCAGCTGTGGAGAATCGCATAATAGGTCGAAGCTTAAAATTCCTTCGCGTTCAGTCTAATTATAAATCCAATCATTGCATTTCTTGCATGTTTATATTTATCGTACTTCATCGGTTTGTATACACCTTTTAATTGACCAAAAGACTACACAAGACCATAGCTGATGTTTCACATCAGTGTGAGAAAGTTGTATACATATTGTTGAAGTTTTGCTAATTCACTTCGTATTGACAGATTGAAGAATTTGTACAGCCTCTTAAATCAGTTCGAATCTTCATTTCAAAGTGTATGGTAGTAAACATAGTTGCCCAGTTGTGACTAAGCTGAATTACGTGAGACTTTAGATGATGCAATCTCACCCCGAGATGAGATTATAGCCTTGTAAGGACACATATCTTTTTTCAGACATACGCTGTGACGTTCATGGGCTGTCTTTAATGTATTTCACATCTGTTCTTTCCTGATAGCAACTCCCAGTGCACGTGGCAATACATTGCATGATATTAATGTGTGGCACCGTCCATTCTGAAGAATTGATAGTTGCGCTGAAATGTGACAGCAAGTTAAAGTGAGAATCTTCAGTTGATCAACAGTACACCGAAATCTGCATTTTCCAATATTCTGTCACGTTAATCTGGTTGCAGCCAGTTGGAGCTCACTATCTTTAGGTCCAGTGCCCCACTTTCCATGTTGGTCAATCAGCTCTGTCATTCACAAATCTCGCATTCCAGTGGCTCTGTTAGCAAATAGTGTGGGAACTGAGCGGAGACCAGGAAGGTCCCATGTTTGATTCCTTGTCTAGCGAGCGAAATGCTACAGTTGGCCTCAGCACCACTGGGCGAGGTAAAGGGGAAATGTAGGGCTTCCTCACCTGACTGCTACCCAGTGCTACAGCTGGAAAGTACATCTGTGCAGATGTTCGATGGTATACAGGATAACACTCTGCTGTGATGTTGCCATGGTCGAACAGCCTAAGCTCAAATGTAACGAATGTCCATAGCTTCAGTAATAAATGAAAACATTACCCGCTACACCTTATAACGAACGAAATGACTGGCAGAGTTAAATGTTCTTGAGCTTCACTCTTGCAAGTTATGACATCTGAACCGTGAGATTCAATTACTGCCAGCCATTGATTATGCCGTATAAAACCTGGCCAATATATAGCACCTGGTTAAATATGCTGAAAGCAATCACCAAGTTTTGGACAGACTAAAACAAATTACTTTGCAAAGTTCAAATAGAACTTTTATAGAAACTGGATCAATAAGTTTGTTAGAGCAAAAAGAATGTTTAAGAAAGTGGCATTTTTTGGATAGTTTTTCAATCAGACATGGCAATACACAAGCCCAGAAAAGACCTTTGCAGTGCATTCAGCTGGACTTAGATGACACATGTGGATTCTTACCGACTGGGCGCTACAGATTCAAGTTTGTCTCTGGATTTCAGTCTGTGTTTGCGGTTTAGATTTCTGTCTGGCATTTACGTAGTTATGTACATGGGGGAAAAATTCAGTTGTTGCGCCTCCTGTTAGCGCCTTAAAAGGGTGCTAACGGGACGCAAACCAACCAGCGCCCGGGCGCGGCACTGCCCACGCCTCCCGCAAAATTCAGCAGGAGGTTAGTGGTGGCGCTAACTGGTAGCGCCCTGCGGCGCTGCACCGCTGGCGATGATGTCATTGGTGTGCGCAGCACCCCGCTGACGCCCCAGCCACGATCTTCGGGAGCGCCCCCTGACTTACCGCCGGACGCTATGTCCGACGGGGTCAGGGGGGCGTACCTGCAGCCGGGGAGGCGCAATTTAAAGGCGAGGTGCGGGGCGGCCATTTTTGCTGCTGGCTGCCTGCCAGCACCTACCTGCGCTCCCGTCCCAGACCTCCTGAAACACCCCCCCCGTGGAGTGCTGGCTGCGCTCCAAGAGCCCGGCACTTCTCTTGAGTGCCGGACTCTTTTGCCTGCAGTCCCGATCCCCGGGGGCCCAGCTGGGCCCCAGGTCACGCTGCACAAGGCCCCTCCCCTTTAAGAAGGGGAGGAAGGCCTGCAATACCGCGGCGTGATGTGCTGCAGCATGTGGCGCTGCGGCACATAACGCGCAATATTGACTCGCAGCGCCCCAAGAGGGATGCAGGGCACTTCCAGTAGCACCCCGCTTCCCCCTTGGGGCGCAAAAGGTAGCGCCCCAGCGAAGTTAGCGCCCCAATTGGGGCACTGCTCAATTTTTAGCCCATAGAGTTTCATAGAATTTACAGCACAGAAACGGCCATTCAGTCCAACTGATCTATGCCGGTGTTTATGCTCCACATGAGCCTCCTCCCACCCCTCTTCATCCAACCGTATCAGCAGATCCTTCTATTCCTTTTTCCCTCATATGCTTGCCTAGCTTCCCCTTAAATGCATCAATGTTATTCACCTCAAATACTCCTTGTGGTAGCAAGTTCCACATTTAAACACTCTGTGGGTAAAGAAGTTTCTCCTGAATTCCCGACTGGATTTATTAGTGATCATCTTATGTTTATGACCTCTAGTTCTGGACTCCCCCACAAGTATAAACATTTTCTCTACGTCTACCCTATGAAACCCTTTCATAATCTTAATGACCTCTATCAGGTCACCCCTCAGCTTTCTCTTTTCTAGAGAAAAGAGCCCCAGTCTGTTCTGCCTTTCCTGAAATGTATATCCTTTCAGTTCTGATATCACCCTTGTGAAGCTTTTTTGCACCTAATCCAATGCCTCTAGAATATAGAGATTACAATATGGAGATTATAGGTTGGATTTTGTGGGGGGTCAGCGGGCGCGGTTGGTGGCGGGTTGGGTGGGAAAGTGTTTTTTTCCCCAGCGGGTCGGAACCCCACTGTGAACCCACCGCCACGCGCCATTACCAAATGTCGGGTCCATCAGTGCTGAGCAGACCCAACACGCAGTGGCAGGGGAGGCAATTAAAATCATTAGTGGCTTGTTTACAGCCACTTAACAATGTTTTTTTCCCCAGCTTTTTGGATTTGACAGATCGCTCACTGGTTTCCCGCTGTGCCTAGACCTCGACTGTGAAGCTGAGGTGGGAGGTCAGTGGCCAGTGAATCAGCTGATGAGTTGACAGCTTCGAATGTCAAAGCTCCCAGCTGATTGATTCAATTCAATTTTTTTATTTGTCATATATGCAGCAGACGTGTGTACTGCACAATGAAATGTTGATTTTTACGAGTCCTCCCAACATTGGAATAAATATGGCATAACAATGATAAAAATACTAATAGAAATACTAATAGAAAGACAGTAATAATAAATAAAACAACAGTAATAAACAACAGGCATGTTCCCTAATCACTAGCTTCTCTAAACTGCCTTTCCACTACAGATTCAGGATGCTGCAAATCTTTACACAAGTTTCCATCCAGTCTCACCTCATTACCTTTCCCACCATTGACAGATCGCTTCTATTATCGCTACTTCACCTGCCATCTATTCCATCAGCACGGGTGCCCTTGAAACTATCTCCACCACAATCAACCCCAACACCAGCATCACCAGGCACACCAGCAGCACTAACAACAATACCAACCTTCTCTGCAATCAACTGATGCTGCACAGGACACAGGGCATCAGCACCCGACCACATTGCTGCCTGGGAGGCCAGGGGTGGCCTCACCATGGCCAGATTTACTTCACTTGAAGCTGTACAACCTGGCTGCACCAGGTTGGCACCACCCCACACCAACACCATAAAGCATCCCTACAATGCCCAAGCCATTCCTTTCACACTCATCTCCATTGCGGGGGGGGGGCTGGGGGTGGGGGGGTGGTACCATTCTGTCTCACCATTCACTGCAGCTCACCAAGCCACTTCCAAAGGTGACACAAATCTGTCCAAGAACTCAAAGTGTTGAAAATAAAGGTTTCAATGTTTGACACCACATTAATAGAAACTTTACATGAAGATTGCATAAAACACCCAAGTGCCTACCCTTGTGTGTTGTTAGTTGGTATGATTACACTAGGATGAGGGTGAGTGTGAGGGGTGGCTCATGAGATGGGGAAGTGATAATGTAGATAGAGAGGGATGGGTGGAGGTGCAAGGTAAGTTGGTGTGAGTAAGGATGTGCAGGAGTAGGGTAGGGGAGGCAGAGTGATGGGGATGTGATGAGAGGCACAGCAGGAGGAGGTTGAGTGTGGCTTTGTACTAACTTTTCATGATCTATTGAGATCATTGAAAGGTTTGCGGCACTGCAGCCAGGTTCTCCTGACCACATCCCTGCTTGTGCTCTCCTCTGCAATGTGCAACCAGGCTGCGTTGATCTTCTGGGGAGGTCACTTCCGCCCATTGGAAGTGAAGAGGACCTCCCTGTGTGCTGTGTCATGGGAGAGCCTGGGTGCAGCCCTGCACTTCTGTGCAATGCTTGTCAGTGTTTGCAGAACCTCAATGCTGTAGAACACTGACAGCACAAATGTTAAATTAAAGTTGGCCATGGTCCCTTTAAGGAAACCAGCTGATGACACATCATCAAATGACATCACCAGACCCGCTTCCTCTAATTGGCTGGGAAACATGCTGGGCAGGTTTAACTAGCCCAATCAGGGGAAATTCATTTCAGAGGCCGGGATGGAACCATCAGCGGGGTTGGTCCCCGCCACCGACATCGCCCGGCACGGACCCGCCGAGGTTTGTAAAAGGCCTTTGTGTTTTATTTATAATATGTGGTCCAACCAAGGCTCTAGACAAGTTGAACATAACTTCTGTGATTTCCAATTCTATCTCTCTAGAAATGAACCCCAGTGCTTGGTTTGCTTTTTTTATGGCCTTATTAACCTGTGTCGCTACCTTTAGTGATTTCTGTATCTGTACCCCTAGATCCCTTTGCTCCTCTACTCCATTTAGAGTCTTATTATCCAAGGAGTATGTAGCCTCCTTATTCTTCCAACCAAAATGCACCGCCTCACTCTTACCTATATTGAAATTAATTTGCCAATTACACGCCCATTCTGCAAGTTTATTATTGTCTTCTTGTATTTTGTCGCATTCTTCCTCAGTATTAACTATACCCCCAACTTGATGTCGTCCGTGCAGTGTATGTACCTTTAAGAGAGAGCTACTTTTACAGCTCCTGTATACTGTAGTACCGGCAGTGACCACACCTGTATATAAGCCTTGAGCATGCCTCTGTACTGTTAGTCTTTAGACTACCCTCCTCCAGTAAACACCTGTTGATTGTTAATCTACAGCCTCCGTCTAGTTATTGAAGAACACCATACCTTAAGATTTACGGATTCAACAGTCCGCAAATTTTGTAATTGTACTTCCGATTCCCGAGTCAAAATTGTTTATGTAAATGGTGAACAACAGTAGTCCCAGCACTGATCCCCGTGGAACACCACTTCCCACCTTTTGCCAGTTTGAGTAGCTACCCTTAACCTCTACTCTCTTTTTTCTGTTTTGTAGCCAGCTTGCTATCCATTCTACTACTTGTCCCCTGACTCCACATGCTCTGACCTTAATCATGAATCTATTACCTTATCAAAGACCTTTTGAAAATCCAAATATATTACATGTATAGCATTACCCTTGTCTACTCTTTCTCTTATCTCCTCAAATAATTCAGTAAGGTTGGTCAAGCATGACCTTCCCTTTAGAATTCCATGTTGACTACTTTTTATTATATTTTCGGTTTCTAGACAAAGCAACCTGCTTGATTGACACCCCATCCATCACCTTAAATATTCACTCCCTCCATCATCCTATGACTTGAAGGGCTGGATTTTCTCAATGGGGAGCTTTTGGAGGCGGGACTCCCACTTGTCGGGTTTTAGTCCCGCCTCCATCGACTTGTGGCCAACCCACACTATTTTCCTTTGCCGGTTATTGGTGACGTCAGCGAGTGACGTTTCATCTGTCAAGAGCCTCCGTGAAGTTGTCAAACACTGACAATCTGTCTTTTAAGTTGAGCCCTTCCACTTAGGCTCACTTGATCTCTCCTGAGCAGAAAGCAGGAGGCTGCAGCTTTTGACAGTTCAGCGGCCATTCTGCTTTCTGTGCCAGTGAGAAGCGGAACACCCAAGACCTGAAGGGATGAAGCCTGCAGGAAGAAGTAAAGGTAAGTAAAACTTATTAAAACACTTTACACTCACCTCACACGCTTACCTCTGCACACATGCACCCATTACTCACCTGCACACTGGACATCTCGACCCCTCCGACTCCCACAGACCAACGGCCTGCCTCACTGTCCCTGGTGAGGTTCGGAGACGTCGGGAAGCCCACACTTCAGGGCTGAAAATAGGGATTCTCCAAAAAACTGCCTGTTTATTGGCACTAATCCCCTTCCCGCGTCGGGGAGGCGGCTCCCAGCACGGGTCGGTACCCACCTCCTGGGAAGATGGCACCGAGGCGGGTTGGGGGGCGGGATGGGTACCCGCTCCCAGATTCTGCCATTTTTCCGGCAGTCCCGTCTCCTTACCTGCCTCCCCAGGGCTGGCAAAATTGCCCCCTATAATCAAAGACAATGCAGTCGTTATCTTAATCATCACAAGCAAAACACTGATGTCTTTGGAACTACTGCAGCACAGTGTCAGTTTAAAATTGCATTAGTGAGTTCAGAATTAGTTAATTAGTCTTAGTTGATTTCAACTGCAGATAGCATATCAGTCACATTCAGTTTTGTGGATTATGTCGGTACATGCTTGCATTTTTCAATTTATATAGGAAAATAACTTCTTTGATTGGAAACTACTATAATGATACAGTTCCATCCTCTATTGTGTACTGGCTTTGATATCTCGGTACATCTTCAATGAAGCATCAGTAGATTTGCCCTTTCCTCATTCACCGACAGTCTTTTTCTAACTTTACAGTAATACCTTGCACATAACCTTCACTCTTATATCATACTTCTTTCATCTTTAATTAAAACTGTTGAATTCCTCTCAAACGGTACTTAAAAAACCCATAACACTACTACTTACAGACATCGTTCTCCTTCAAACTTTGCCGTTTTGTACTGTTCACTTTACCGCAAAGTCTGCAGCAAAAAGCTTCAATTTTTCAGTTGATCAAGATTAAAATGTTGCTTCAGGCAATCTGCCCCATCGATCACTCCTCACCAATATTGGTGTTTCTGACTCAACTTGTACACTCACACTTGTCTAAATGTCTTTAACACTAAGCACAGTGGTGGACAACCTTTCAGAGCTCAAGAACCAGGAAAAAAATTGTACCTAACAGAGATGCAAGTACTCAAGTCCTCTTATGTTATATCTTGGGTCCTGGAAGAGCTTCAACAAAAGTGGATTTCCCCTCCTGCGGTCAGGTTATTTATGTTCGGGAGTGCTGCTTTCATTGCGGCAGCCATGCATTTGCCCAAGGTTAAAATATTACGAGGTATTAATACTATGCATATTTACAGTGTAACTTTTAACACAGTCTTGTTGAATGGAGTTGTGACAATAAAAATAAAACAGTCACATTTTTGGAATGGAAGCCTATCAATTTCCAAAAATTGCAATAAGCTTAGCAGCACAAAGAATTAATAACAAATGGGATTCAAGAAATTATGTTAATAAATAATGGACCAGAATTTGCTGTGGCAGGGAATCTAATGGTATCTGCCATTAGTTAGACTTCCCCATGCATATTTAGGATTTTAATCTTTTGCACCACAAGTTGCTGGAAGTGCGAGCTGATAACGGCGCAGCGAGGGAAACCGGGCATCTGGGACGGGAGTGAACTGGGCAAGCAACTGTGTATCTCCTTAACCAATCAGATTGTGAAATTAACAGCGCAAGGACTGAGACGGAAGTGTACATTAGAGTGGGTGAATTCAATGTCAAATCAGGTACAGAAAGAGAAATAAAGAGATGGGGAAAAAAAAGATTGGATTAAGAGAGAGAGAAGAAAAAGACAGAACGAAAAAGTAAAAAAGAATGTAATTTAAAATTTTACATTTTTAATGTCTCCAACAACAATTAAAACCTGAAGGAATGAGACTCCGTGTTTGTTTTCAGTGCCAGAGAGGTTGTTTGGCAGTAATTAACACATATCCCATTGTTAAAAGGGTTCTTAGACTTAAATGGAAAAAATCTTAACTTTCTGTGGCGAGTTTAGTTCATGTCTACCGCGCAAATACAGCAACTTCACACCATTCAACACATTCCAATGGTGAGGCAGATGGTAAGATACAAGTTTCGCGAAGCTAACAGTGCAGCGGTACAACTGGGACAGCAACCATTGGATATTTGAGTTTAACCGACCATCTGCCCCTCGCCTGAATTTGCTGTACCATTGGCGCATAAATAATGTTGAGCATCATTAGCCTCAATGTTACTTTGACAGCAAATTATGGCCCATTAGAACAGCACCACTATTAGTAGTAATACATACTAATAGGCTCAGTGATAGTCTTACTGAAAGCAGAACAAATATACATTTCCACTGCATGAGGTACAGCCAGGTACACTTATCAATGTGGATTCCAACACGCTGCATAAATTAAAAACTGTGACAAGAAGAATGCCAACCATCAAATGCTAAAAGGCCACTGTGGCATACTCTGGGTCTCGGAGAAACTCGAAGGAGAAACTTCAGCTCAGCACCAACATTTTAAAGACACTCAGGATTATTACGCCTGAAGCCACATGGTCCATTATTAGCAACAGCCTGGCGCTTCTCATGCTAAAAGCATCTTTGATCCATAACTTTCACTCAGCACTATGCTGTTCCCCTCTCGGAGCTGCTGCCCACTCAACACACTAACAGCCTCTGATTTCAAGTAAGAGCAGTTTAAAATTAGTATGTGGGAGGCAGACTGGTTGCTTCAGGATGGGGAAGGGAGAGGCTGTACCAGCTGAGTGCTTCACTGCTGCAAATATCAACTGTTCTGATGAAAGCACACCGACCTGAAACATTAACTCTGTTTCTCGCTCCACAGATGCTGCCTGACCTGCTGAGTATTTCCAGCATTTTCTGTTTTTATTTCAGATTTCCAGCATCCGCACTGTTTACTTTTGTAATGAGGTTTTTTGGGCACTATGGGTTCCCTTAGAGCTCCAAAATGGCGTCCGGAGCACACACGTACATTTCTGGGGCGAAGCACACTGGACGCCATATTGGTGCAGGCGTTAGCAATGAATGCACACCAGAAGTGTGCAGAGCAGGCAGATCATGACGTCAATCAGCGTGCAACGCTGATTTGATGCCAGTGCTGCCATTTTGGAGCTCAACGGTTCAGCCAATGGACTCCCTTAAGTTTGCACAGCTGAACATGTGTTCGGCAGCAGGAAGCAACAGCCCCATCAGCACTACTTAAAGTGTTAGATCCGTGGTTCAGTGGATAAATAATCACACGGATGCTGTACATTAACAAAGAACAGGTCTTTACTGGAGGAGGGTAATCTCTAGACTGGGGTACAGAGGCATGCGCACAGCTTATATACCGGTGTGGTCACTGCCGGTACTAGAGTATACAGGAGCTGTAAAAAGTAGTTCTGACTTAAAGGCACATACACTACAATTCCTACCTTTTTAGGTTAACAATACCCCCTTAATATTCAAATAACAATTACATTTTTACATGTACATTCAATAACAAAAGTCCATTTATAGATTCAGTCTTTGGGGCGGCTTCCTGACCCTTTCGGGATAGCGCCTTTCCAGAGGTTCTTGTTCCTGGTGCAGAGGCGATTCTGACCCCTTTTCCTCGGGTAGTTCATCGGGTTCCACTGCTACTGGGTCTGAGGTAGATGCTACCGGTATGTCGGGTTCATCCCCAGGTACTCGAGACATGGGGTTGACGCATTCCTGTGATGCTAAGATCTGATCAACGTGGCGTCTCTGTGGTAAACCACTTTTATCGTTCACTATCGTTACACTATGGTTATCACTGTTTATATCGTTACACTATGGTTATCACTGTTTACACTGTTGTATCACTACACAAGGTCACCTCTTGCCACGCTGTTATACCGGGGCTGACCACAGCTGACTCCGCCCATGGCTCCGCCTGCTTGCCCAGGTATAAAGGTGGTCGACTGGCTGGTATTCCTCCTTGTTGGATCCGATCACCCACGAGGGTGGTCTCTGTTATTTAGCCAATAAAAACCTATAGTTACTAACTTAACTCGTCGCTTTTCATGAACTGAATTGATAGGTATATCAATTTTATTGGCTAAATTTTGAAATTTCTACAACGGAGCAGCCAAACGACCAGTCAGACGTACAGCCCCAGCCAAACGGCCATCTACAACAGCCCCAGCAGCCGGCCTGGCTACGAGCCCTCCGGCCGCCGTACCTGGATCTAAACCCACAGGCTGCGAATTCAGCCCTCGACTTCGAACACTGGCTGAGCTGCTTCGAAGCCTACCTGGGAGAATCCGGCGTGCCTCCGGCATCCAAACTAAGAGTTCTGACCGCTCAGGTGAGCCCTAAAGTATTTGCACTCATCCGGGACATTGCCACATACGAGGACGCCCTCAACCTGCTAAAAGAACAGTATCGGAGCCCTGTAAACTCAATGTACGCCAGGTATCTCCTAAGATTCCGCTCGCAACAGCCAGGAGAGTCGGTTGATGATTTCTTACGGGCGCTGCAAATACTCGGCAGGGACTGTGACTTTAAAGCCGTAACAGCTGCAGAACATACAGATGGAAACATCCGAGGTGCCTTCGTGAAAGGCCTTCGGTCAGACTACTCACGGCAAAGACTGCTGGAATCAAAGGACCTCGACCTGAAAACAGCTGCTATCCTCGCTCGCTCCTTAGAAGTGGCCCATCGGGACCTCGAGGCGTACTCCAGGTACTGTGCTGCGTGACCCTGGGACTCGGGCCCGACCCCGGCCGCAATACCCCTCGCACCGCTGCCTCTGGGACCTACCACAGCGTCGGTGTCCCGGAACCGATCGGGACCGCCACCCCCGGTACCGGCTGCGACATCGGAGCCCCGCAATTGGGCCGCCAGCTGCTTCTTCTGTGGCCAGGCGAAACACCCGAGGGCGCGCTGCCCTGCAAGAAACGCGACCTGCTCCGACTGCCACAAGAAAGGCCACTTCGCGAAGGCCTGCAGGGGGAAAGCCACAGACGCCAGCAGTGCCTCATGCGAGTTGTGGGGGCGGCCATCTTTCATCAAGGCCACAGATGCCAGTATCCTCTCGTGTGAGTCGTGGGGGCGGCCATCTTTGATCAAGGCCACCGACGCCGGCAGTGCCTCATGTGCGTTGTGGGGGCGGCCATCTTCTCCGCCATTTTATTCAACGTTGTGGGCGCCGCCATTTAGTTCACCACACTCGACCGCTACCTTGTCTCCAGACCTGACCACCGCCTCACCCGCAGACCACAGCAGCTCACTCAGCCATACACTAGCCTCCGTCACACTTGACCAAGCTCGCCCGCATCACCTGTCCAAGTCCATGATGGACATCAAAGTAAACGGCCACGCCACGACCTGCCTGTTCGACAGCGGAAGCACGGAGAGCTTCATCCATCCAGACACAGTGAGCCACTACTCCCTCACTGTCCGGCCAACGCGCAACCGGATCTCGATGGCATCGAGGTCCCATTCTACAGACATCAGCGGCTACTGTGTTGTGACCCTGTCGGTTAGGGGCACGGAGTATAAAAATTTTAAACTTCTCGTCCTGCCCCAGCTCTGCGCTGCCATCCTACTAGGGCTGGATTTCCAATCCCACCTTCAAAGTGTCACTTTGGCATACGGTGGACCCCTCCCCCCACTCACAGTCTACAACCAGCAGCTTTTAAACCGCCCACCGCGTACCACCTGCGGCCTATCCACCCTCAAGGTCCCGCCCCCCTCCCTGTTCGCTAACCTCACCCGCGACTGTAAACCCGTCGCTACCAAGAGCAGGCGGTACAGCGCCAGGGACAGAGCTTTTATTAGCTCCGAGGTGCAGCGACTCCTGAAGGAGGGCATCATCGAGGGAAGCAACAGCCCCTGGCGTGCCCAGGTCGTAGTCATTAAGACCGGCGATAAACACCGCCTGGTCATCGACTACAGCCAAACCATAAACCGGTACACCCAGCTGGACGCATACCCCCTTCCCCGCATATCTGATATAGTCAATCAGATTGCACAGTACCGGGTATTCTCTACCATCGACCTTAAGTCGGCCTATCACCAACTCCCTATCCGCCCTGAGGACCACCAGTATACCGCCTTCGAGGCGAATGGCCGCCTCTACCACTTCCTTAGGGTTCCCTTCGGCGTCACCAACGGGGTTTCGGTCTTCCAAAGGGAGATGGACCGGATGGTTGACCAGAACGGGCTGCATGCCACGTTCCCTTATCTAGATAACGTCACCATCTGCGGCCGCGACCGGCAGGACCATGATGTTAATCTGGAGAGATTCCTCCGTACGGCCCAACGGCTGAACCTCACCTACAATAAGGAGAAATGTGTGTTTAACACCTCGCGCCTTGCCATCCTCGGCTGCGTAGTAGAGAACGGAGTCATCGGCCCCGACCCCGAAAGAATGCGCCCCCTCATGGAGCTTCCCCTCCCCCACTGTCCAAAGGCGCTGAAGAGAACCCTGGGGCTCTTCGCCTACTATGCCCAATGGGTGCCCAATTATGCGGACAAAGCCAGACCCCTCATGAAGTCCACCTCCTTCCCCCTGACGGCAGAAGCATGCGCAGCCTTCTCCCTCATAAAGGGAGACATTGCTAAGGCCACAATGCACGCGGTGGATGAGTCTATCCCTTTCCAAGTGGAGAGCGATGCATCCGACTTCGCCCTAGCTGCAACCCTTAACCAGGCGGGGAGACCTGTGGCCTTCTTCTCAAGGACCCTCCAGGGCCCTGAGATCCGACACTCTTCGGTCGAGAAGGAGGCCCAGGCGATCGTGGAGGCAGTACGACGCTGGAGGCATTACCTGGCAGGCAAACGATTTACCCTCCTCACCGACCAGCGCTCGGTCGCTTTTATGTTTAATAACAAGCTGAGGGGCAAAATCAAGAACGACAAGACTTTGAGGTGGAGAATCAAGCTCTCCACCTATGATTATGATATCTTGTACCGGCCTGGTAAACTGAACGAACCCCCAGATGCTCTATCACGAAGTACATGCGCCAACGCGCAAATTGATAGACTGCAGACCCTCCACAACGACCTCTGCCACCCCGGGGTCACCAGACTTTACCACTTCATTAAGGCCCGCAACCTGCCCTACTCCATCGAGGAGGTCAGGACCATGACCAGGAACTGCCAAACCTGTGCCGAATGCAAACCGCATTTCTTTAGGCCGGACAGAGCAAGCCTGATCAAGGCCACCCGCCCCTTCGAGCGCTTGAGCATCGATTTTAAGGGGCCCCTCCCGTCCTCTGACCGTAATGTGTACTTCCTCAACATTATTGATGAGTACTCCCGTTTCCCCTTTGCCATCCCCTGCCCAGACATGACCAGTACCATGGTCATCAAATGCCTGAACGACCTCTTCGCCTTTTTCGGGTTCCCGAACTATATACATAGCGACCGGGGCTCATCCTTCATGAGCGAGGAACTTCGACAGTTCCTACTAGCGAGAGGTATTGCTGCAAGCAGGACCACCAGCTACAACCCCTGAGGGAACGGCCAGGTGGAAAGAGAGAACGCGACTGTCTGGAAGGCCGTTCTCTTAGCCTTAAAGTCTAAGGGCCTCCCAACCTCTCGCTGGTAGGAAGTCCTCCCGGCAGCGCTGCATTCCATCCGGTCACTGCTTTGCACTGCCATTAACGCCACCCCCCATGAACGAATGTTTGTTTTCCCCAGGAAGTCGACTACGGGAACCTCGCTACCAACATGGCTGACTTCTCCGGGGCCCGTCTTGCTGCGAAAGCACGTGAGGGCCCATAAAACGGACCCCCTGGTCGAGAGGGTGGACCTCCTGCACGCCAACCCCCAGTACGCCTATGTGGCATACCCAGACAGGCGGGAGGACACAGTCTCCTTACGAGACCTCGCACCCTCGGGCATCCCTGAGACACCACCGTTACCCCCCACCACCCCCCCAAATCCAGCCCAGGTAGACGGCATGCCGGAACCCCACGAGCCTTCGCCGACCACGCAGACACCAGCATTAACATCGGGTACTGCACCACCGCCGCCGCTGCTGCGCCGATCAGAAAGGCTTACGAGGCCTCCGGACAGACTGACATACCCGAACTGGTAGTACACTTCACCCCGCCGGACTCAAATTTAAACAAGGGGTGAATGTGGTAAACCACTTTTATCGTTCACTATCGTTACACTATGGTTATCACTGTTTATATCGTTACACTATGGTTATCACTGTTTACACTGTTGTATCACTACACAAGGTCACCTCTTGCCACGCTGTTATACCGGGGCTGACCACAGCTGACTCCGCCCATGGCTCCGCCTGCTTGCCCAGGTATAAAGGTGGTCGACTGGCTGGTATTCCTCCTTGTTGGATCCGATCACCCACGAGGGTGGGCTCTGTTATTTAGCCAATAAAAACCTATAGTTACTAACTTAACTCGTCGCTTTTCATGAACTGAATTGATAGGTATATCAGTCTCACAATGTTCTCCCCGACATCCACTGTGTACATTAATGGCCCCTGCCTTGTACATATCGTTCCGGGTTGCCACTTCTCTGTTCGATAGTCCCGGGCCAAGACTGGTTGCCCTACATTGAAGCTCCTTGTCGGCTTCTCGTTGATGTGCTGGAATTGTTTGTCCTCAAAAATTCTTCGCACATTTGGTCTGAACAAGTCCAGACGAGATCTCAACCTTCGGTTAAAGAACATCATGGCCGGGGTCTGGTTGGTAACTGCATGTGTCGCGTTTCGGTACGCTAATAAGAAATTGTCCAGCTTATGCTGTAGTGGAATTTCCTCATCGCACATGGCCTTTATCGCCTTCTTAAAGGTTTGTACGAACCTCTCAGCCAATCCATTGGTGGCTGGATGATACGGGGCGGATGAGTAACGCCTTACCCCATTCCTTTTCATGAATTTTTGGAACTCGTCGGACACAAACTGTGGTCCATTATCAGAGCAGATCTGCTCTGGCAAACCGTTTCTGGCAAATATGGTCCGTAGGACTGCAATCGTTTTCTCTGTAGTGGTTGAAGACATCTTTATCACCTCAGGCCACTTTGAATGAGCATCCACTGCTATTAAGAACATTGAGTCCATGAATGGGCCAGCGAAATCAATGTGCAACCATTGCCATGGAGAGGAGGGCCACTCCCATGGGTGTAGAGGGGCATGTGGTGGTGCATTTTGGACCTTCTTGCATCCTAAGCAGCTCTTAATTAGGTCTTCGATTTGTTGATCGATTCCCGGCCACCACACATAAGCCCTAGCAAGGCTTTTCATTTTCACTCCCCCCAGATGACCTTCATGTAGCTCATTTAGCACTCTCTCCCTTAACTTGGGTGGAATCACCACTCTGGATCCACACATCACTGTCCCCTGGCATACTGACAGCTGTTCTCTTCTGGATGAGAATGCTGGCAACAGTGAGTTGCCATGTGTTGGCCATCCCCTCACCGTCAATTCATATACCCGTGACAGCGTCGGATCATTGCGGGTCTCCTTCTCTATATCCGCGTTTGTTACTGGCAATCGTTCAATTATCGACGAATAAAATATCTCGATAGGGTCCACTGCTGGTGCTTCCTCCACCGTAGGCAGTGGCAGGCGCGATAGCCCATCAGCGTTCCCATGCTGTTTCGTGTCTTTATATTCTATTTCATATTGATTCACCCCTAGAAACAGGGACCATCTTTGTAACCGCTGTGCAGTCATTACTGGCACGCCCTTCTTAGGATTAAAGATGGAGACAAGTGGTTGGTGGTCAGTCAGCAAGGTGAACTTCTGTCCATGCAGATAGTGGTTGAATTTTTTTACTCCCCATACTAGGCTGAGGGCCTCCCTGTCAATCTGGGCGTAGTTGCGCTCGGCTGAGGTTAGTGATCGAGACGCAAAGGCTACTGGCCTCTCCAACCCGTCTGGAAATTTGTGCGACAGCACCGCTCCAATACCATAGGGTGATGCATCACATGCCAAACGAATTGGTAGTGCTGGGTTGAAATGGGTCAACACCTCTTTTGATGTGATCAATTCTTTACACTTCTGGAAAGCTCGTCTACGTTCGTCATCCCACTTCCATGGTACCCCTGTTTGCAGTAGGGTGTTCAGCGGGTGTAATACCGTAGACAAATTTGGTAAGAACTTGTGGTAATAGTTTACCAGCCCGAGGAACGACCTCAGTTGTGACACATTTTCCGGTGCTGGAGCCTTGACTACTGCCTCAATCTTGTCAGGGGACTTATGTAACCCCTCTTCATCGTTGATGTGGCTGCAATACGAGATCTGTTTCTGGAAAAATTCGCACTTGTGGCGATTAGCTCGTAGCCCATATTCCTTTAATCTGGCGAGCAAATTCTACAAGTTAGCGAGGTGATCACCGTCATTTTCGCCCGTGACCAAGATGTCGTCCAAATAACACTGGGTCTCTGGAATCCCTTGCAGGACCTGATCCATCGCCCTTTGCCAGATAGCCGGAGCCGAGGCTACTCCAAACACCAGCCGGTTGTATTGATAGAGATCTTTATGGGTGTTGATCGTAAGGTAATGTTTCGAAGCTTCTTCTACCTCCATTTGCAAGTACGCCTGGGCTAGATCAATTTTGGTGAAGCGTTTACCACCAGATAGCGAGGCGAAAATATCCTCAATTCGTGGAAGCGGATATTGCACCGTGTGAAGGACTGGGTTCACTGTCACCTTAAAATCCCCACAGATGCGGACCTTCTTTGGTTCCCCAGGCGTATTACTCAACGACCTCTTCATTACAGGAACGATGGGTGTAGCCCACTCGCTCCAGTCCACTTTGGACAGTACTCCTGAACGTTCCAACCCTTCCAGCTCTGCTTCAACCGCTGGTCTGATCGCATAAGGCACTGGTCTGGTCTTCAGAAACTTTGGGCTTGCATTTTCCTCTATTTTAATTGTTGCTGTTATTCCTTTTAGCGTTCCTAGTCCCTCCTGGAACACTTCTTTTGCGTCAGTTAGCATTTTTGACAGTCGTCCAGGTGTGACGTCGTCATCCTTTTTGGCCTCAACCTTCAGTGCCTGTGTGGAATGCCAATCTAATTGTATCTTCTGGATCCATTCACGTCCTAGCAGTGGTGGTCCTCCATTTGGCAATACATATATATCCATTTTAGGTATTTCCTGACCTTTATATGTCACTTTCACCCTTATTTTCCCTTTGGGGTAGACTTTTTGCCCCGTATACGTCTTCAAGACAATCTCTGTAGCTTTCAAGGGTATGTGTGAAAATAACCGCTTGTAGTCTCTTTGATTTATGACTGTTGGAGCTGACCCTGTGTCCAATTCCATTTCCACTTGGACTCCGTCTATCTTGAGTGTAACCCAGATAGTCTGGTGATCCTCCATTTCGGTTACATTATGTAGTTTCAGACAACCCAGCTCCTTGCTTCTGGAGTCTGTGTCACTTTTCTGTTCGTCTGAACCACTGTCCATCACCTGGTGTTCCTTTTTGTACTTCTCCTGTGGAGATTTCTTACTGTTGGTTTTCTTCCCAGACCTGCAGACTCTTGCTATGTGTCCTGCTTTCCCACACTGTCTGCACACTTGGTCCTTGAACCAACAATCTTTCTGGTCATGTGTTGTTCTGCCACAGCGATAGCACTTCCCTGTTCCATAGATCATTTCGTTGGTGCCATATTCTTGCGGTCTTCGTTGTACCTCTGCAGCGCCCCTTGCGGCTGCTTCGTGTGATACTGCCATACTGAAAGCTTTGTCCAGCGTAAGGTCCTTTTCTGATAGAAGCCGTTTCTGGGTTCCTTCACTTTGTAGCCCACACACAAACTTGTCCCTTAACGTGTCTGCTAGTCCCGCTCCAAACTGGCAGTATTTCGATAGCTTGCGCAGTTCCGTTAGGTACTCAGCATTGCTTTCGTCTTTGTGTTGGTTCCTTTTATGGAACTTAAATCGTTCTGCTATCAGCAGCGGTGTGGGGCTTAAGTGGTCCTGTAGGATTTCTACTATGCTCTCAAAATTCTTGTTTACCGGCTTCTCTGGGGTTATTAGATTTCGCAGTAACCCATAAGTTTTTGCACCCATGGAATTTAACAGAACCAGTGCTTTATTAGCATCTGGCAGTTCATTCGCCCTGCAGTACACCTCAATACGTTCCTCATATGTCACCCAATCTTCGACTTCATTGTCGAACGTAGAGATACTGCCACTCTTCGGCATCCTTGGTTGTGCGTTAACTATCACCAATGGCGCCTCCCGCGCTTCCCCTTCTTCTCCGCTGGCACAAAATGGCGTCTCCCGCGCTTTCCTTCCTTCCCGCGCTCGCCCGTCTTCTCCGCTGCGGCTTCGCAAAATGGCGTCTGCCGCGCTCTTCCATCTTCTCAATGGCGCCTCCCGCGCTCTCCCTGCTTCTCCGCGGCTCAATGGCATCTCCCGCGCTCTCCCTGCTTCTCCGCAGCTCAATGGCGTCTCCCCTTGCTTCACCCCGCGGACCCTGCTCAGCCCGTGATCCCTGGCTGTGCTCTGCGTGTTCTTCTCTTGATATTTGTCGGCGCCGCTCAGTCTAGGACCCGGCTGTTTCTTACCCTCTCTCTCTCCGGTTTGCAGTATTTTTCCTCGACGCCGCTCGGTGATCAACCCCCGGCTGCGCCTTTCTCGCTTCACCCTCTTTCTTACCCTGTCGACGCTGCTCGGCTCTCTCTCTGCCGTCGGTCGGCTCCAGCCGCCGCTGCTCGGGAAGGGTCTGCTCTGGACCTGTCGTCGGTCTCTTACTGCTCGTTGTGGCTGGGGAACCAAGCCCGGCTCTCCACAGCCTCCCCAGCGAAGTTGGATCTCTGCCTGACTGCTGGGCGGTTGTTCGCGGTCGACGCCCGTGTTCCTGCACTCGACTATTTTTTTTTTATGTTGCAGGTAGATTCAAATCGACACTCGTCACCACTGTTAGATCCGTGGTTCAGTGGATAAATAATCACACGGATGCTGTACATTAACAAATAACAGGTCTTTACTGGAGGAGGGTAATCTCTAGACTGGGGTACAGAGGCATGCGCACAGCTTATATACCGGTGTGGTCACTGCCGGTACTACAGTATACAGGAGCTGTAAAACGTAGTTCTGACTTAAAGGCACAACACTACATAAAGGGATCATGAACTACTTACAGGTTAGTTGCTGGTTGATTTCTTCTTGCTGTTGCTATGATTCTACAAGTGTTTGGTGCTTTCTATAGTTGTTCCAAGTCGCAAAAGTCTACAGGGAGAGGTGTGGCAGGTGTAAGTGCAGGGTTCTCAAAATTCCTGCACTCCCCAAATTATGGATCAAGGGACCCTGTTTGGACAAGTTATTAAAAACAGGGTACCCAAAATGGCTTCTGTAACCTTGTGACCAAAACCGACAGGATTTTTAAAACAGGGCTCTGCAGACAGGCAGGCCCGGAGACGAAACTTAAAATGCAGGAAACTGTGAAAAGACTCTGAAGCCAGACAGCCAAAGTAAACACAGAATATGCATTCATTCGACTTGAAACAGATCAAGCTAGAATGGGCCTAAAATCGAGGCCATTAGGTTCCTGCATATTTAATCGGTAACAGCTCACAGTAGCCATCAAGTCAGGATGGGGACAATTAAGTTTCATCCATGACAAACAACCAGGACATCGGGGCCATTAGACCCGGAGACAACCACTCCACAAGTCGTAAAGTAAATGGCTGTAATCATTCTAAACGAGCCCGCCAAAAGTTAGACAAACGACTGACCTGATTTGGTGTACAGATAAGGATTGAAGAACGGGTATAATTGTAGGCCCATCAGTGGCAATCACTCTCTTGACTCTCGCTCCTGCCCTCAGCTTGTGGCCTTGGCCTGCTGCCTCTCGTTCTCGTGCCCTGGCCTCATGGTGGGCCCTCTTCTCGCTCCCCGCGCCGCTCAACAACCAAGGACGCCCATTACACCGGGGCCAAACGCGGGAGGAGAACGAGACCCGAGTTCAAAACCACACATGACACACAGGCCACAAACGGGCAGATGAGACAAGACGAGACAAAGAAGAAGGTAAATCGGTAAAGGCAGAGAAGGGCAGCGGAAAGACGCATTTGGGGACAAACGCCCAGTTATAAGCTGGTGTTTGGTGAATAAGTTGCCATTTACATGCATGGACAATAAAACCCCAGTCATAGCCCAGGTGAAGAATAAGCTGGCGTTCAAAGAATGGGTAGCAGCGTCCATGACGAATAAACTGGCGTTCGAAGCATGGGTAGTAAAATCATTTAGACGGTAAAAACCGCCAACCAACCCCCAACCGTAACATTACCGCCGATGACCGCCCGAGGGAGAAGAAGAAGAAGACCCATCGTGACTCGACTACGACGGTAGCTGAGAAAAAGGAGGGTGCTTCGCATCAACAACTTCAGCGCCGCGCCCTGAGAACAAGTGGCGATGGGATACCCCAAAGGACAGCAAGAGCAGACCTCAAAACCCAACCCAGTTAAAGCAACAGGTTTCGGATCGGTGAGCATGAATTCCTGGCCCCTCGTAGCTTAATCTAATTAGGTATAGGGGGTGGGATAAGGATAAGGGGATTGTTAATGTAGTTGTTTTCCCTCGATGTGCCATGTGTTCCCCATTCCCATATAAGTGTAACTGTTTATGCTTGTATTCATACCAGTAATTCTCATAAGATTGTGTTTTATTCTGCTTTAATTAAATTTTGGTTTTCTTGCACCAAACCACTTGTCTACTCGATTTTTCTGTATCGTCGCCTGTACCTAAGTCCGGTGTCTAGAACCCAGGGGTGTGGGAGCGATTCGAACCGCTCAGAGACAGTCAGAGGCGAAGCTGACTGGGCGCACGCCACCCCCTACAGAGGTATCGATCGTGGCATGCGACCGCGCAGCTGTCTGCCGGTCCCGTGCAGCCTGGGACCGGCTTTTCCAATGTGACGTTTTATGCATGCACGAAACTTTGAATTGGCTGCACAGCCCGTTAAATGGGCTGCACACCCAAATTTAAAATTAGGGGGGACATTGGTGGCAGGTGCTGAAGGACATTTTGCTGACTTCAAGGCTTCTGCACAAACAACTTGCTGCCAGATATGGGTGCACTAGTCGGCATTCCCCTCGGAATACAGCATGACTTGAAAAATGAGCAGAGGCCACGCAGAGCAAGACAAGCTGCTGAAAGAGGGAGGAAGAGGAAGGGGAGAAGGGCTCTCAGCAAGAGTCCCTATCCACCTAGGGTGTTCAGGGAGCAATTCTCCTGCCTGAACCTGAGCGAGGTACAATGTGTGAGAGTCTGCGCTTCAATAAGGAGGTCCTCACTAAAATCTGCCACCTGCTGCAGCCACAACTGCAACCTCAGAGCAGGGCAAGGACCACATTGCCAGTGGCTGTGAAGGTGACAATGGCGATGAACTTTTATGCGTGCGACTCCTTCCAGCCAATGAACAGCACGGTTAGCGTTGGCTGGATGCAGAGATCATTCAAATGAGCAGTCAGCACCAGGTTGTCACGCTACCTGCATTGCAACCAACGCACGTGGGTTAATCGCGCATCGCAATCCCTGCGCTCGTTTTCAGGGGCTATTTAATTTAGCCCCCATTCACTTTAGTTCATCACAGCATTAATTAAATATAAATAACTCTCATTTATATGTACTGTTGAGAACCATCTCTATCGGTCAAAGATTAAAAGGCTCTTTAAGAACAAGCAGGAGTTTTCACTTTTGTAAAAATGCCCGAGATTGCTAAACCTATGCCGTGGAATGTCCTCTGCTGAGAGCTGACAGAATCATTTAAATTGTGACCATTTATGACATACGTTGATAAGTATATACTGACATTCATCCCTAGGCTGAATTCCAATTTATCTTTTCAGACATGAACAGTAGTGACTTACTGAATGAAACCATAGCCCCAGTTTCATTCCAGAGGAGCTGGTATATTTAAAGGGAACTCCAACTGCAAGTGTAAAACTAATCCTTTCATGGCAACATAAAGTCTGGGGCTTTAGGGCTTTTACTTTCTCCACAGAATTAATCCTAGGCAGCAATAACTTTAATCCGCTGATAGAGGAGGCATCTAATATAGCACTCTTTTGATGGACAGAAGAGAACTATATGAGGACAAAGAAGAAGAATTTATTTACTTTATTTATTTTTCATTGTTATTCTCCCCCATCCTTCTCGGTTTCACACATGACCAAAACCATTCTCCAATTCTAGGACCTCCCATATCTCTACCAATGATGCTGTGTAGCCAATTGTTAGGAGTAAAGCCCAGGTAATGCATTCACTAATCTTCCTTTCCTGTAAGGAAGTATTTGGCCTTCACTCAGTACTTCCTCTGCCAAGATTAGGAACTTGTCAGAATATAAAAGCCAAGAAGTAATGATGAGTCTCTATAACATCTTAATAAGACCTCAGTTAGAGTATTGGGCGTAGCACTCCACCATATAGGAGGGATATTGAGGCCTTAGAGAGGGCACAATGCAGATTGAATAGGATGCTATTTGGAACCGAGAGCAAATGAAACTTTACTCAGAGAGTTGTGGAGCTGTAGAATTCACCCCCAGCATGGGTACCTGAGGCGACAGCGGCATCAACTATCAGGATTAGATTAGATAGGTGGAAGACTCACTGCACAGATGCACTAACCCACAGCATAGGTACTGCAATCCACACCTATCCACTGCACCAACGTACTAACCCACTGAACATGTACAAGAACCCACTGCACAGATACATTAACCCAATGTACAGATACACTAACCCAATACACAGATACACTAACCCACTACACAGATACACTAACCCAATACAAAGATACACTAACCCAATACACAGATACACTAACCCAATACACAGATACACTAACCCAACACACAGATACACTAACCACTGCACAGATACACTAACCAGTGCACAGATACACTAACCTAACACACAGATACACTAACCAATACACAGATACACTAACCCACTACACAGATACACTAACCCAATACACAGATACACTAACCCAACACACAGATACACTAACCCACTACACAGATACACTAACCCAATACACAGATACATTAACCCAATACACAGATACACTAACCCAACACACAGATACACTAACCCAATACACAGATACACTAACCCAATACACAGATACACTAACCCAATACACAGATACACTAACCACTGCACAGATAAACTAACCCAATACACAGATACACTAACCCAATACACAGATACACTAACCCAATACACTAACCCAATACACAGATATACAAACGTGGCTTACTGGTGCCTTTCCCACTTGCTTCTTTAAGGAGGCAGGGCACTGTAATTCAGACTTTAAGCAAGGCCGCTGGGTTATTTAATGTCCTTTACATTTAATTGTGCACTGCAGCTGAACTATTTGTAACCCACATAATTGAATTCTACCTCACTGACCTGGAACCCCTATATCAGATGAACAAGAAAACCTAGGCATCAGCTACAATTTGCTAAATGAGGCATAAAGCTGCACATTTGAGCTCCCTGGACACCAAGTTACTTTAGCCGAACATGAATCCCAATGATGTCACCTTGCTAGTTCAGTGAATGTTTCTCAACTGTTCCTTATTCCTTTGATCCAACTGCTTACTTTTTTAGGAAAGGTTTAACAACATGTTAAAAAAAACATTTTATGATATAATATATGCTATAACACTTGTCATTATAAAACAGCATAATCTCCAATTTACAATGAAAGACTTGCATTTATTTAGCGCCTTTCATGACCTCAGGATGCCCCAAAGCACTTTACAGCCAATGAAGCACTTTGAAGTGTAGTCACTGTTGTAATGTAGGAAACGCAACAGCCAATTTGCACACGGCAAACAGCAATGTGATAACGACCAGATCATCTGTTTTAGGTGTTGGTTGAGATATAAATGTTGGCCACGACACCGGGAGAACTACCTTGCTCTTCTTCAAATCATGTTGTAGGATCTTTTACGTCCACCTGAGAGGGCAGATGGGGCCTTCGGGTTAAAGACTCAACCAAAAGACAGCACCTCCGACTGTGCTTCACTCCCTCAGTCACTGCACTGAAGTGCCAGCCTAGATCATATGCTCAAGTCTCTGGAGTGGGGCTTGCACTCACCACCTTCTGACTCAGAAGTGAGAGTGCTACCACTGAGCCAAGGCTGGCACCTTAATGAGCAACATTACAGCAGTTCTTCTAACGCCAATGACATCTTCTATTTGAATGTAACCTTAATACAATGCCTCAGTTTACTATAGATTTGCCATAAAATGCACAAATCCAAAGCTAACTGTTCTTCTGTAACTTTCCTCTTCGTGTCAATTTGGCAAACCCTCAAACTAAAGCCTTTTACTTTATGTCTCAACCAGTGAAATCTGGGCCTAGGAGATAATAGTTGTGTCAGCGAAAACACTTCCGCATTTTCCTTTGTAACTGAAAATTACTTTTGTTCATAAAATGGTGATGGCACATTTATTGTACAGTGTATCACTAAAGGTAACATAGTGACTTATTATGCTAATTCAACACATTTCAAGTACCATCTCTTCAATATGTGTCAGAATCCCTGAGTGTGTGAGACACCAAACAACTGCTGCAAGCTAAAATAAAATGCTGAAGTGCAAACTGCTGAAACCATTTAGTGCCAAATAGCCTCAAAAGTGGAGCATGCATCATTACTGTGCTTCATTTACATGGATTTGATGGCTGTTTTTGGGTGTTAGTAATGACTGTTGAATATATCTAATCTAATATATATAAAAGAGTTTGTCTGTCTGTTTGTCTGTATGTCTGTTTGTCTGTCTGTCTGTCTGTCCGGCTATACAATCAAACGTTATAGAGCGTACCTACACATATGTTATATCAAAAGAAAGCTTATCATTAGGGGAGTCTAATAGGCATATTTACTTTTTGGTCAGACAAAAATTGTTCGGACAGTATACAAAAAAGGTTAAAAAAACGGCAACATTCTGCTCATTAGCGTTGAGTGACGTGATGGTTGACCAATCGTACAGGGGATAGCGTTGAGTGACGTGATGGTTCACCAATCGTACAGGGGATAGCATTGAGTGACGTGATGGTTGCCCAATCGGTGCATCACGGGGGGGGGGTTCATTGTGTGTGTGGGCGGGCCATCCTACAGGGGATAGCGTTGAGTGACGTGATGGTTGACCAATCCTACAGTTGAGTGACCTGATGGTTGACAAATCGGTGCGTCACGGGGGGTGTTTCATTGCGTGTGTGGGCGGGCCTAATCCTTCTGAGCTGAGGTGAGTGGCCGCCATCTTGATTCCTAACTATTGATTTATTTTTCCCACTTTCTGTGTGTTTATTTTGAAATATAGATTTCCAGCAAAAAAAAAGTTGGTTTTAAAAGAAAAGAAAATCCTTTTGCAAAGGGGACTCGGGCTTTCCCCCCTCGGCGGTGGATGAGCTGCCTGCAGGCCTCAGGCCTCGAAGCCTCGGCCTCTCCTCGCCAGCCACTCCCGAGCTAGGCACCGCCCATCCCGCTGGGCCCGATTCCAAACCAGCGGCCCGCGATCGCCGCCATCTTGGTAAAGGCGGGCACGGCGGGACTGAGCTGAGCGTAGCCATCGCCGCCATCTTGGTAAAGGCTGGCGGGGCGGGAGACAGCGAGCGCGTGAATGTCGGTGGCGGCCCGGAGCGGGACCTGAGAGTCGGGCCGGGCCTCACGCGCTCGGCCGCGCACCGGCCGGCCCTGAGGCGCTGATCCGCACACGGGGGCTTCGGCTCACCGCGTCCAGGCTCGGAGGAAAGGGGGAGAGAGAGAGGGGGAGGGAGGGAGAGAGAGAGGGGGAGGGAGGGAGGGGGAGAGACAGGGGGAGGGAGAGGACAGGGGGAGGGGGAGGGAGAGGAGGAGGGGGAGGGAGAGGAGAGCAGGAGGGGGAGGGAGAGGAGAGGGGGAGGGAGAGGAGAGGGGGAGGGAGGGAGAGGAGAGGGGGAGGGAGGGAGAGGGGAAGGGAGGGAGAGGAGAGGGAGAGGAGAGGGGAGGGAGGGAGAGGAGAGGGGGAGGGAGGGAGAGGAGCGGGGGAGGGAGGGAGAGGAGAGGGGGAGGGAGGGAGAGGAGAGGGGGAGGGAGGGAGAGGAGAGGGGCAGGGAGGGAGAGGAGAGGGGAGGGAGGGAGAGAGAGTAAAGCAGGGGGAGGGAGAGAGAGCGGGTGAGGGAGGGAAAGAGTGAGGGGGTGGGAGAGGGAGGGAGAGCTCACTTTCTTCCTTTCTTCCTTCCTTCCTTCGCAGGGGTCCATCGGGCCAGGCCTGAGGCGCTCCTTCCCCCCCTCTCTCTCCAGGCTAATCACGAACTAAACCCAACAGTCTCTCTCTCTCTCTTCCCCCCATCTCTCTCTTCTCCCCCAGTCTCTCTCTCTCTCTCTCTCCCTCCCCCTCTCTCTTTCCCTCTCTCTCTCCCTCCCCCTCTCTCTTTCCCTCTCTCTCTCCCTCCCCCTCTCTCTTTCCCTCTCTCTCTCTCACCCCCCAGTCTCTCCCTCTCTCTCTTCCCCCCAGTTACTCTCTCCCCCCCAGTCTCTCTCTCCCCCCCAGTCTCTCTCTCTCTCTCTCTTCCCCCCAGTCGCTCTCTCCCCCCCTTCCCCCCAGTCGCTCTCTTCCCCCAGTCTCTCTCTTCTCCCCCCAGTCTCTCTCTCTCTCTCTTCCAACAACAACATGCCCTCAAAAAACCCTCGGCACCGCTGGGCACTCCAGCTAGTTTTCTATATTCTACCATCTACACGGCACAAGTAAGGAGTGTGATGGAATACTCTCCACTTGTCTGGATGAATGCAACTGCAACAACACTCAAGAAGCTCGATACCATCCAAGACAAAGCAGCCCGCTTGATTGGCACCCCATCCACCACCTTAAACATTCACTCCCTCCATCACCGGCATACCGTGGCTGCAGTGTGTACCATCTACAACATGCACTGCAGCAACTTGCCAAGGCTTCTTTGGCAGCACCTCCTAAACCCGCGAGCTCTCCCAACTAGAAGGACAAGGGCAGCAGGCGCATGGGAACACTACCACCTCCAAGTTCCCCTCCAAGTCACATACCATCCTGACTTAGAAGTATATCGCCGATCCTTCATCGTTGCTGGGTCAAATTCCTGGCACTCCCTCCCTAGCAGCACTGTGGGATTGCTTTCACCACACGGACTGCAGCGGTTTAAGAAGGCGGCTCACCATCACCTTTTCAAGGGCAATTAGGGATGGGCAATAAATGCTGGCCTTGCCAGCGACGCCCACATCCCATAAAAAAATAAAAAAATACATTAAAATATTCATAGTTTCAAGAAGTGGTATATATGCAATAGTTATGGACGAACAAACTTGCATTCATACAGTGCCTTTCATGACTAAAGACTGTCGTAAAGCGCTTCACAGCCAATGAAGTACATTTGAAGTGCAGTCACTGCTGTAAGCGTGAGGTGCAGAGAAGGAGGTTGCAGTAGGTTCAGCGCAATTCGCCCAATATCGGCCAAACCAGCGCAAAAGATCGCGGAATTTTAAGCGCAAATTGCAGTCAGCGCAACTCGAGTTTCCGTGATGTTTTGCGCCAGCTTTATAAACATTGCGCTAGAAGCAGGCCCCGCCCACAAAACTGGCCATGCCCCCAGGATGAATTCATCACCATTGGGAGTTTCCGCTAATTGTGCTCGTTTGTGAGCCTTCGAGGAGGCTCCAAAAATTAAGCGGGTTTTCTTTAGGCGCAAGGACACTAATATACACGTTTTAAGTTTTTGAATATAATTTTTTTTTAATTTACTAAGAAACTGTACCAATATTATACACCAATATAACTAGTAAATGGTGCTATATAGGTTTTTTTTAAAGTAATTTTCAGTTGTTTTAAATCGAGTTACTCACAGGTGGTGGACCAGACACTCTGAATAAAAATGCTTATTTTTTTGTGATAAGCTCATTTTCAGTTGTATTAATAAAATTGCACAAGTTACCACTCTTAAATATATAAAGGAATATTTTTTGAAGCAAAATTTGAGAAAAAGAATTATGTTCTAAAACATTGTCCGATTGTGCTGGTTCACGGTAGATTTTACGTTTGGCGATATGCAAATGAGTTTCAGCAGAAACTTGAGAAAAAAAGCACTTCTCAATTCTCAAATTTTGGGCACAATTTGCGCCCGGATCGCCGATTGCAGCCGTCTTTCAGGAATCCTTGGGGCCTAGGACATTGGCCCACAAAATTGAGCATTGTTCTGCCCATTTTATGCCCGTAAAACCGGTGTAACAAGGTTCAATTTTTAATCATCAATGTTCCCACATTCTAGCCACGAAAGCTGTCTATTTTCACCTGTAGAACATTGCCCACCTCCACCTATAGTTCACCCCCACTGCCACTGAAACCCTCATTCATGCCTTTATAACCTCCAGGTTCAATTACTCCAATAGATTCCTTGCCAGCCTCCCAATTTCACCCCAATAAATTATAACTCACCCAAAACTCCACTACCTGCGCACTGACCTGAATTAAGCCCCAAAACCTCATCTGTATCCTTTCCAGCCTCCACTGGATTCCCATTCCCCAATGCATTGAATTCAAAATCCTTGTCCTTGGCTACAGGTCCTTCCATAGTCTCATCCCTCCCCCATTCATAGCCTCCTGCAGCCCTACGTCATAGTGAGTGCCCACTGCTCTTCTGAGTCTGGCCTTCTTTCCATTCCCCCTTTCTCTGTTCCACCTTTGGTCACAGAGCCTTCAGCTGTCTTGGCCCCACTCTGTGAAGCTCTCTCTCTATACCCCATTCACCTCGCTCACTTTCCCCACATGAGCACATAAGAACATAAGAAGTCGGAGCAGGAGTGTGGTGTATGTAACCTGTTCCACCTTAAGAGAACTTAAGCCTGTTCCACCTTAAGAGATGTACTACTTTCTCTGGCTGCTGTATACGTAATACCGGTGGTGACCACCGGTATATAAGTACTGTGTAGTGATATTGTATTTAGTATAGTCCTGACCTCCAACTAGTAAAGACCTGTTGAACTTTATTCTTGTAGCCTGTGTCAGTAATTAATCTTAACACAACTGGAACACACAGACTTAACAGTGGCGACGAATCCGATTCTTACCCTGCGGCAGTTTATATCCACGACGGCTTCGTCCACAGAACGGGCGTCGAAGAGAGGCATCCACCCTCATCACCCTGCTGGAAGACACGTCGCGCAGCAGGCATTGAGAACCCGGAGTGCAGAAGACATCCTGAACTCAAAGCCTCCATCAGCAGCAGTCAGCTATCTTCTTTCTACCTCGGTGGTGGGTAAGCCGGTCAGCGACGCGAGCAGAAAGTCGGCCGCGTTGGCTGTACAGACGGGGGGAAGAAGACGGAGGAATAAGGGCGGTGAGATCGATCGTGACCGGAGATAAGGGCCGGGCCGCATTCGGGCCAAAAGGCGCAGCACGGGGACATAGATCGTGGCTGGTGATAAGGGCCGGGCCGCTTTCGGGCCAAAAAGGCGCAGCGTCTGGGGCGACTGAAGGCGCGAGAGCTGCAGTGAAGGCGAACGCAGCCGATGCTAATAACCGGGCTGCAAGAAGGGCTGCGAGGCGCGACATCGGGGAAGCGCGAATGCCCGAGGGAGCCGCGGTGAAGCGGAGACAGCGTCGGGGGAGTTACTAACCACTGGGAAAGGGGAGCAGCAGCGGCACGCCAAACGCCATTGCAGCCAGTGGGTGAAGACCGCCAAGCGCGAGAAAACCGCCATTTTGTAGGCGGAGGACGAAGACAAGAGCGGGAAGCCGCCATCTTGGGATAAAATAAATTGCAACGATGCCTAAACATGGGAACATTAATACCTTTGATAGCGACATCGAAGATTGGGCCATGTATGTAGAACGCATACAAAATTATTGTAAAGCAAATAAAATCCCAGATGCAGAGAAAGCACTAACTTTATTAAACTTAATGGGTGCGAAGACATACGGGCAAGTGAAACACCTTTTATCACCAGATGAACCGGCGGATAAGACGTTCGAGGAGATTGTTACTGTCCTGAAAAATCATCTAAACCCCACGCCGCTGATGCTAGCGGAACGATTTAAATTTTACAGCAGAAGGCAGCTGAAGCATGAAAGCAATGCTGAATATTTAATGGCATTGCGTAAGCTAGCAAAGTACTGTCAGTTTGGAACGGGACTAACAGACGCGCTAAGAGATAAATTTGTGTGTGGATTATTAAAAGAAGATACACAAAAGCGACTGCTCGAGGAGAATGAGCTGACGCTTGAGAAAGCGGTCACTATGGCAGCAGCACACGAAGCCGCAGCGAGAGGCACGGCAGTAATGCAGCTACGGTCACCGGAACTCGGTACAAATAAATTGGGTTTGAGTACTGTAAAATGTTATCGTTGTGGAAAGACAACACACGATCAGAACCAGTGTTGGTTTAAAAACCAAGAATGCAGAACGTGTGGCAGGCTTGGCCACATAGCTAAAGTATGCCGGTCAGGAAAGAAGACCAGCAACAAAAAGTCACCGCAAGGAAAATACATAAAGGTGCACAAGGTGACAAAGACCAGTTCGAATGAACAGAAGTCAGATTCAGACGCTAGCAGTAATGAACTGGGTAGCTTAAGAGTACACAACGTTGGTAAGGATGCAGATCTCCAGACAATTTGGGTCACTCTTCAGATAGCAGGAGTCCAAGTAAAGATGGAATTGGACACTGGATCGGCATTGACGGTCATGAATAAGAAAGATTACAAAAGGTTATTCCAACATATTCCCCTACGGGATACGGAGATTATATTGAAAACATACACGGGGCAAAGAGTGTACCCCATCGGAAAGATAGAGGTAAAAGTGGCCCACAAGGGTGAAGAAAGCCAAGTAATGGACTTATATGTGCTACCTGAAGGACGTCCACCACTACTGGGACGGAAGTTGATTAGGAAAATGAATATGGACTGGCACTCCTTAAAAGCACTAACGGTAGATTCCGGGGAAACAGATGTCAAACCTAAACGATTGTCCAAAATATTGGATGATGCTAAAGAGGTGTTCCAGCAAGGACTGGGAACACTGAAAGGAATTACGGCAAACATCAAGATTGATGAACATGCACAAGCAAAATTTTTCAAAGCCAGACCGGTACCCTATGCAATACGACCTACTGTAGAAGCGGAACTGGAAGCGCTAGAACGTTCAGGTGTACTGTCTAAGGTAGATTGGAGTGAGTGGGCTACGCCCATTGTTCCCGTTATGAAACGTCCTTCGAGCAACAAGCCAGGAGAACCAGGGAAGGTTCGCATCTGTGGAGATTTCAAGATCACCGTTAATCCGGTGCTTCACACGGTGCAGTATCCGCTTCCGCGGATTGAGGATATTTTTGCTTCGTTGTCTGGTGGGAAACACTTCACCAAGATAGACCTGGCGCAGGCGTACTTGCAGATGGAGGTTGAAGAAGAGTCACGCCAGTACCTCACGATCAACACGCATAGAGGTTTGTACCGGTATAATAGGCTGGTTTTTGGAGTGGCATCGGCTCCGGCAATTTGGCAGAGGGCCATGGAGCAGGTATTACAGGGAATTCCAGGCACACAATGTTACCTGGACGATATTCTGATTACAGGTGATGGTGATGAAGAACACCTCGCAAACTTGGAACTGGTGCTCAACAGACTGAAAGAGTATGGACTTAGAGTTAATCGGCAGAAATGTGAGTTCTTTCAGAAGCGGATCTCATACTGTGGTCATGTCATTGACCGGGAGGGGCTTCATAAGTCTCCTGACAAAATAGAGGCAGTTGTAAAGGCTCCCGCTCCGGATAATGTCTCTCAGTTGAGGTCGTTTCTGGGATTGATTAACTATTACCATAAGTTTCTACCGAATCTATCCACGGTACTGCACCCGCTGAACGCTTTTTTACAGAAGGGGGTACCATGGGAATGGAGCGAAAACTGTAAGAAGGCATTTCGCAAAAGCAAAGAATTGGTCACCTCAGAGGAAGTGTTGGCTCACTTCAACCCGACACTGCCTACTCGGTTGGCTTGTGATGCTTCTCCATATGGTATTGGGGCAGTACTCTCACACAAGTTGCTAAATGGCACGGAAAGGCCAGTCGCGTTTGCATCCAGATCATTGACCTCCGCTGAGCGCAACTATGCGCAGGTCGATAGGGAGGCTCTCAGCCTTGTATGGGGAGTGAAGAAGTTTAATCATTACCAGCAGGGCCAAAAATTCACACTTCTGACAGACCATCAGCCGTTGGTATCCATTTTTAACCCTAAGAAGGGTGTTTCGGTGATGACAGCACAGCGACTCCAGAGATGGTCCCTTTTCCTAGGGGCACATCAATATCAAATAGAATTCAAAGGTACAAAGCAGCATGGCAATGCTGATGGGCTGTCACGCCTGCCACTACCTGAAGCAGAAGAGACGACGAAAGTTGACCCTGTTGAGTTATTTCATTCGACCATCATCGAGTGTTTACCAGTCACCAATGCAAGTATTGAAAGAGAAACCAGGAACGACCCGACACTGTCCCGAGTTTACGAGGTGACAGTGAAGGGATGGCCAACACATGGTGATCCTCTGTTACTGGCATTCTCGGCAAGGCGAGACCAGCTGTCCGTCTGCCATGGTACTTTGATGTACGGGACAAGAATGATTATTCCTCCCAAGTTACGGGAAAGAGTTCTAAAGGAACTGCATGAAGGTCATCTGGGGGGAGTTAAGATGAAAAGTCTTGCTAGGGCTTATGTATGGTGGCCGGGCATTGACCAACAGATAGAGGAGTTGACAAAAAGCTGCGCTGGGTGCCAAAAAGTGCAAAATGCACCTCCGATTGCACCGCTACACCCATGGGAATGGCCTTCAGCCCCATGGCAACGCATACATATTGACTTTGCTGGTCCATTCATGGACTCCATGTTCCTAATTGCGGTGGACGCACATTCCAAATGGCCAGAAGTGATCAAGATGAATACCACTACTTCAGAAAAGACAATTGCGGTGTTAAGAACAATATTCGCAAGGAACGGATTGCCAGAACAGATATGTTCGGACAACGGACCACAGTTTGTGTTGGAAGAATTCCAAAAATTCTTAAAGAAGAATGGGGTGAAACATTATGGCCTAGAAATTGGGTTTTGGCGCAGCGACGGCTTTAGCGCCGAAAGTTAGTGCCGGAGCTAAGTCGCGCTGGGCGGGCCAAAAATTCACTACTTCTGCGCCCAAACGGCTGCCGGCGCTGCTGAAAGCTGTTAGCGCCTGAAAACTGGCGCTATGCGCTGAATTTCGGCGCTATTCCGGCGCTGCGGCGCCCGCTGCGGTGCGGCAGGTTCGGGAAGTGCAGGCCTCCTCCTTCCCTTAAGGAGGAGCTGCCTGCACCCGGCCGCGGCCCGCGATAATCTTTTTAAAAATGAGCCCGGCACCTCGGACAAGTGCCGGGCTTGCTTCTGTTCCGGGGGGGGGGGGGGGGAAGTCCGGGGAGGGAGCTGCGGCCAGGCGGGCGGCGGGAAAGCGGCCGGCCGCCGCGGGGCCTTTAATGCGCCGGCGCAACGTTCTGTAAGGCACCTCTGCCAGAACGTTGCTTGCGGCTGCCACGGGCGAGGCGGCCGCAACTCAATTTCCGAGTTTGGGCGGGTTACCATGGCAACCGGGACGCTGCGCACACCGATGACGTCATCGGTGCCGGCGCAGCGCTACCGGCCTAACGCCGATTTAGGGCCCCTGTCAATTTCAAAACTGGCCAAAACTTCGCCGCTAGGCCCTCTAGCGCCTCAAAAGCGGCGCTAAGGCCAGTGAATTTCTAGGCCTATACCTCTGCCCCATATCATCCGGCGACAAACGGGTTGGCCGAGAGATTTGTCCAAACATTCAAAAAGGCAATAAAGGCCATGAACGATGATCAGATTCCGTTACAACACAAGGTGGACAATTTCCTAATAGCATATCGAAACGCCGCTCATGCCGTGACTAACCAAAGTCCTGCCATGATGTTTTATAACAGGAGGTTGCGGTCCAGGTTGGACTTGTTAAAACCAAATGTGCGGAGGGAAGTGGAAAACAAACAGTTCCGGCATATTAATAACAAGTCCACTCGAAGTTTCGACGTAGGACAACCAGTGTTGGCAAGGGGCTATGGAAACGAAAAATGGCAGTCCGGAACAATTCGGGCCAGACAAGGACCTCTGATGTACACAGTAGATATTGGTAACAATGTGATAAGGCATCATGCGGATCAACTGGTAGAATCAAGAGCAAGGGTCGAACCCATGGTTGCGACAGAGACAACTGTGGAAGACGTTAATGAACCTGAAGCATCTACCTCGGCAGGGACTGTACCTGATGATGACGTCCAATACATAGGAAACCAACAAGAAGAGTCACCTCAGCAACAAGAATCAGAGACCACTGAAAGGCGTTATCCAAACCGAATCAGAAGGCCTCCTGAGAGACTGAGCCTTTGAACTGTTTATACCTGAAGTTATATATGTATATATGTTATTATGTTATGTTAAATGGGGATATGACTGTTAAGCTAAAAAGGGAGGATTGTGGTGTATGTAACCTATTCCACCTTAAGAGAACTTAAGCCTGTTCCACCTTAAGAGATGTACTACTTTCTCTGGCTGCTGTATACGTAATACCGGTGGTGACCACCGGTATATAAGTACTGTGTAGTGATATTGTATTTAGTATAGTCCTGACCTCCAACTAGTAAAGACCTGTTGAACTTTATTCTTGTAGCCTGTGTCAGTAATTAATCTTAATACAACTGGAACACACAGACTTAACAAGGAGTAGGCCATACGGCCCCTCGGGCCTGCTCCGCCATTCAATAGGATCATGGCTGATCCAAATCTAGACTCACGTCCACTTCCCTGCCCTCTCCCCGTAACCCCTAATTCCCTTATCTGCTAGGGACCTGTCTATCTCCGTTTTAAATTTATTTAATGTTGCAGCTTCCACAGCTCTCTGGGGTAGCAAATTCCATAGATTTGCTACCCTCTGAGTGAAGAAGATTCTCCTCATCTCAGTTTTGAAAGGGCAGCCCCTTATTCTAAGATTATGCCCCCTAGTTCTAGTCTCACCCATCAGTGGAAACATCCTCACCGCATCCACCCGATCAAGCCCCCTCACAATCTTATATGTTTCGATAAGATCGCCTCTCATTCTTCTGAACTCCAATGAGTAGAGTCCCAACCTACTCAACCTTTCCTCATACGTCAACCCCCTCATCTCCGGAATCAACCAAGTGAACCTTCTCTGAACCGCCTCGAGAGCTAGTATTTCTTTTCTTAAATATGGAAACCAAAACTGCACGCAGTATTCCAGGTGTGGCCTCACCAATACCCTGTATAACTGCAGCAAGACTTCCCTGTTTTTATACTCCATCCCCCTTGCAATAAAAGCCAAGATTCCATTGGCCTTCCTGATCACCTGCTGCACCTGCATACTAACTTTTTGTGTTTCATGCACCAGGACCCCCAGATCCCTTTGTACTGTAGCACTTTGCAGTTTCTCTCCATTTAGATAATAACTTGCTCTTTGATTTTTTCTGCCAAAGTGCATAACCTCACACTTTCCAACATTATATTGCATCTGCCAGATCTCTGCCCACTCACTTAGCCTGTATATGTCCTTTTGCAGGTTTTTTATGTCCTCCTCACTCACTGCTTTCCCTCCCATCTTTGTATTGTCAGCAAACTTGGATATGTTGCACTCGGTCCCTTCCTCCAAATCATTAATATAGATTGTAAAGAGTTGGGGTCCCACCACCTTCAGAAGCTTCTCTTAAATTCATCTCTTTGTTCATGTCTTTGATCACCTCCACTAACTTTTCTCCCATCACTGTCTCTGTTGCTTCAGGAGCAGTTTTATTGTTTTAGAAGCACTATATAAATGCAAGCTGTTGCAGCTCTTAAGCTGTCTTTTCTTTTGATAGGAAGCCTCCAGTCAAGCTTTCTTCTGATCATAAGATGAGAGAAGCCATGAATAGCATATTACACTTCAAGCATACAAGCAATTTTCTATATCAAACAATTATATCATTTCTTACTGAAGCTAAATATATTCTTGCCTGCTAGCTTTGTTTAAATAACAAATGTCATGGATCAATGAACATTCCTTATCTCGCTCAGAATAAATAATAGGGATAAGAAATGTTTGTTACACTGAAACACTCCATCGCATTTTGAAACAGCAGTTCTAAGGGGTACAATGGAAGCAAGGTGCTTTTCCCAGGACTGTGTTGCACCTTGGATTTTAAAAGTTGGTTCCAGTGATTTTCAACTGAATGAAGAGATATGCATGATCTGGGGCCAAGCAAAACTTCGGTGTCTTTCTGGTATCTTTGAAGCTTTCCAATCTGTATCTTACGCTGTATCTACCAACGCACCTTCTGCCTGCCATACTGTCAGCTATGACATGGAGTCTTGCAAGCAAGGCTTCAGTTAGTTAGGCCTTGGATTTTTTTTGAAGCCACCTTATACTGGCTTGCGCAGTGTTCCAACCTAGACACTGTATCACCCATTGAAAGCTTTAGAGAGTATTAACCAGCACTGTGTTCAACTGAATATCAGCTGTGGCTCAGTGGGTAGCACTGTCCCCTCTGAGTCAGACTGTTGTGGGTTGAAGTCCCACTCCGGAAACTTGAGTACCAAAGTCTAGGCTGACACTCAAACAGTACTGAGGGAGTGCTGTACTGTCAGAAGTGCTGTCTTTCAGATGAGAGGTTAAAGTGAGACCCTGTCTGCTCTTTCAGGTGGATCTAAAAGATCATACGGCACCATTTTGAAGAAGAGCAGGGGAGTTATCCCCGGTGTCCTGGGGCCAATATTTATCCCTCAATCAACATCACTAAAACAGATTACCTGGTCATTCTCACATTGCTGTTTGTGGGAGCTTGCTGTGTGCAAATTGGCTGCCACATGCCTCCATGATCAGCCCAGGCACTAGTATGCAAGATCACACAGTGAGGCATTATCACAGAGTAGGAGGAAAGGGCCAAACAAAGATTATTTTTCAATGTGTTACCAGGAGGTTAAATATTTTGTGCATTTTTCGTGTTCACAGTTCCAGCAATCCATTCGAAGAATTTTATAATGTGGTTATTATATACTTGTTGCTGAATAAATGATATGACTATGGATTGTTTGGCACAGATTGCCTTAGAGACAGATATTAGAGGATATTTGAACCTAAAGCATAACTGTTCGAGCTGAACTGCTACTTTGCTGTGATGGTGATTATTTTGTGTCCAAGTTGATAAATCCTACCAGCAACAAAGATTGTGTGCAGCCCAGTCAGATTATTAATAGCTTGACATCATTGTGAATGTTGCTCAGAAGGTGCTGCTGCTTCAGAAAACAGGGAGTTCTTCTCTCATTCTGAATTGGATAAATCTATGGAACACAGTAGGTCATAAAAAAAGCTGTATCATTTTAATTACATTTTTTGAAAGTGACTGTGATTGTGGGGATTTTGTGTATTTACATCTATATTTGATGTACAAGCTATTCTTTCTGTGTTTGTGTGAGAGGGGAATTGTTTATGTGTGCATTATTCCGTGTAGAATAATAGCTTTTCTTTCCCTCCGCACATGTTTGTCTATCATTATGTGAAATGGGAAGACCTCCTGGCAGTGCTGCTTGACGTGAAGCATTTTGAAAGGAACTGCAGAGAGCAAGCAGTAACTGAATCATCACAAAATCCTCAGCAAAATGGGCTGAGGCACTTGAATCCTCTGACCATTCCTGAGTCCGGATGTGATTTAACTGTCTGTAACTTTAGGTGATTTCTCCTAAAAAAAAAAGATAGCTTTGATTTTTTTTTAGGAGCTTTGCAATAAAGTAGAACCTGAGAGGTCATTAATCTTTGCACTCGCACACCTCCCCGATTGCTTGGTGGATAAAGGCACTGCCTGGCACAACCAAACCGGTACAGATTAAAAGATTCAATTCCCAGTCCGTGTTAACCTCCACCAGTGCAACGGTTATGGTGCTCCAACTGG
This sequence comes from Somniosus microcephalus, assembly GCF_052327205.1. Lineage (NCBI taxonomy): Eukaryota > Metazoa > Chordata > Chondrichthyes > Squaliformes > Somniosidae > Somniosus > Somniosus microcephalus. Next base: position 31,294,763 of record NC_141012.1, on the reverse strand, counting down.
TCTCAGTGTCATAGAAACATAGAAACATAGAAGATAGGAGCAGGAGTAGGCCATTCGGCCCTTCGAGCCTGCTCTGCCATTTAATGAGATCATGGCTGATCATCCAAATTCAGAACCCTGTCCCTGCTTTCTCCCCATATCCCTTGATCCCTTTAGCCTTAAGAAATATATCCAACTCCTTCTTGAATATATTTAATGAATTGGCCTCTACTGCCTTCTGTGGTAGAGAATTCCACAGGTTCACCACTCTCTGGGTGAAGAAATTCCTCCTCATTTCTGTCCTAAATGGCATACCCCTTATCCTTAGACTATGCTCCCTGGTTCTGGACTCCCCGACCATCGGGAACATCCTTCCTGCATCTAGTCTGTCCAGTCCTGTTAGAATTTTATAAGTTTCAATGAGATCCCCTCTCATTCTTCTAAACTCCAGCGAGTACAAGCCCAATCGACCCAATCTCATAAGAACATAAGAAGTAGGAGCAGGAGTAGGCCATACGGCCCCTCGGGTCTGCTCCGCCATTCAATAGGATCATGGCTGATCCGAATCTAGACTCACGTCCACTTCCCTGCCCTCTTCCCGTAACCCCTAATTCCCTTATCTGCTAGGAAACTGTCTATCTCCATTTTAAATTTATTTAATGTTGCAGCTTCCACAGCTCTCTGGGGTAGCAAATTCCATAGATTTACTACCCTCTGAGTGAAGAAGTTTCTCCTCATCTCAGTTTTGAAAGGGCAGCCCCTTATTCTTAGATTATGCCCCCTAGTTCTGGTCTCACCCATCAGTGGAAACATCCTCCCCGCATCCACCCGATCAAACCCTCTCACAATCTTATATGTTTCGATAAGATCGCCTCTCATTCTTCTGAACTCCAATGAGTAGAGTCCCAACCTACTCAACCTTTCCTCATACATCAACCCCCTCATCTCCGGAATCAACCGAGTGAACCTTCTCTGAACCGCCTCGAGAGCAAGTATATCTTTTCTTAAATATGGAAACCAAAACTGCACGCAGTATTCCAGGTGTGGCCTCAGCAATACCCTGTATAACTGCAGCAAGACTTCCCTGTTTTTATACTCCATCCCCCTTGCAATAAAAGCCAAGATTCCATTGGCCTTCCTGATCACCTGCTGCACCTGCATACTAACTTTTTGTGTTTCATGCACCAGGACCCCCAGATCCCTTTGTACTGTAGCACTTTGCAGTTTCTCTCCATTTAGATAATAACTTGCTCTTTGATTTTTTCTGCCAAAGTGCATAACCTCACACTTTCCAGCATTATATTGCATCTGCCAAATCTCTGCCCACTCACTTAGCCTGTCTATGTCCTTTTGCAGGTTTTTTATGTCATCCTCACTCATTGCTTTCCCTCCCATCTTTGTATCGGCGGCAAACTTGGACATGTTGCACTCGGTCCCTTCCTCCAAATCGTTAATATAGATTGTAAAGAGTTGGGGTCCCAGCACTGACCCCTGCGGAACACCACTAGTTACTGATTGCCAACCCGAGAATGAACCATTTATCCCAACTCTTTGTTTTCTGTTAGATAGCCAATCTTCCACCCATGCCAGTATATTACCCCAATCCCGTGATTTCTTATCTTGATCAGTAATCTTTTGTGTGGAACCTTGTCAAATGCCTTTTGGAAGTCCAAATACACTACATCCACTGGTTCCCCTCTATCCACCCTATATGTTACATCCTCAAAGAATTCGAGCAAATTTGTCAAACATGACTTCCCCTTCATAAAACCATGCTGACTCTGTCCTATTAAATTATGTTTATCCAAATGCTCTGTTACTGTTTCCTTAATAATGGACTCCAACATTTTGCCAACCACAGATGTTAGGCTAACTGGTCTATAGTTTCCAGCTTTTTGTCTACTTCCCTTCTTAAATAAGGGTGTTACATTAGCAGTTTTCCAATCTGCCGGGACCTTTCCTGAGTCCAGGGAGTTCTTGAAAATAATCATCAATGCATCCACAATCCCTACCGCCACTTCTCTCAAGACCCTAGGATGTAGGCCATCAGGTCCAGGGGATTTATCCACCTTAAGTCCCATTATTTTACTGAGTACCATCTCCTTAGTGATTTTAATCATCTTTAGCTCCTCCCCCCCCATTGCCCCCTGTTTGTCCAGTGTTGGGATATTTTTAGTGTCCTCTACTGTAAAGACTGATACAATATTTGTTCAGCGTCTTTGCCATCTCCATGTTTCCCACCACTAGTTTCCCGGTCCCATCCTCTAAGGGACCAACGTTCACTTTAGCCACCCTTTTTCTTTTTATATAGCTGTAGAAACTCTTGCTATCTGTTTTTATATTTTTTGCTAGTTTACTTTCATAATCTATCTTCCCTTTCTTAATTAATCTTTTAGTTATTGTTTGCTGGCTTTTAAATGCTTCCCAATCTTCTATCCTCCCACTAGATTTGGCTACTTTATATGCCCTTGTTTTCAGTCGGATACTATCCTTTATTACTTTACTAAGCCACGGATGGCTGACTTTTCTTTTACTCCCCTTTTTCCTCAGTGGAATATATTTATCTTGAAAGATGTGAAATATCTCCTTGAATGTAGACCACTGCTCTTGTACCGTCTTACACTTTAATCTGTTTTCCCAGTCCACTTTAGTCAATTCTACTCTCATACCTTCATAGTCTCCTTTATTTAAGCTCAGTATGCTGGTTTGAGATCCAACTCTCTCACCATCAAACTGAATTTGGAATTCAACCATATTATGGTCACTCATTCCAAGGGGATCCTTTACTAGGACATTTTTTATTAATCCTGTTTCATTACACAGGACCAGATCTAAGGTTGCCTGTCCCCTGGTTGGTTTAGTTACATACTGCTCAAGGAACCTGTCCCTAATACACTCTATGAACTCTTCCTCAAGGCTGCCATGCCCAATTTGATTAGTCCAGTCAATATGAAAGTTAAAATCCCCCATGATTATAGCTGTTCCCTTATTACAAGCCCCAACTATTTCCTGATTTATACTCCGACCAACAGAGTTGCAACTCTTAGAGGCCTATAAACTACGCCCACTAGTGACTTTTTGCCCTTATTATTCCTTATCTTCACCCAAACTATTTCACTATCCTGATCCTTTGACCCAATATCATTTCTGACTATTGCAGTGATTCCATCCTTGATTAACATAGCAACCCCACCTCCCTTTCCTTCCTGTCTGTCCTTCCTAATTGTCAAATACCCTTGTATGTTTAGTTCCCAGTCATGATTATCTTGCAGCCATGTTTCCGTAATGGCCACCAGATCATACCCATGTGTAGTTATTTGTACCGTCAACTCGTCAATTTTGTTACGAATGCTGCGTGCATTCAGATAAAGAACTTTCAAATATGTTTTCTGACAATTTATTCCTGCTTTTACCCCTTTTACTACTTTACCTTTATCATTATACATTCTGTCCCTTCCTGACATGCTCTGGTTTTTAATTCTCCCACTGCTACCCTCCTCATACGTCATTCCTGCCATCCCAGGTATCAGCCTGGTGAATCTTCGCTGCACTCCCTCCATGGCAAGAACATCCTTCCTCAGATAAGGCGACCAAAACTGCACACAATACTCAAGATGTGGTCTCACCTGGGTTAGGAGAAGAGAATTAGCCAGGGTTCCCCCTTTCCTGATCTGCACCCAGTGACTCTGGCTGGAAGGTTTGCATCGGCAGATGTCAGGTGGGAACAGGACTGGGCTCAGTAGCAATGCCCACCACAGTCAAATAGTCCACCAGCCCTCAGTACCTAGGTTCACATATGAAGAATGCCACTTGAGTTAGGTGCAGGAGGACGTCCCAACTAACACGTACCTCATAAGGTTGACAAAAGAGGAGATTCTATGGTTGAGGCAAACATTTAAACTTGACTGAGATTATGCCAAGGTCTCTCATTATCCCCTTTAGAAATACCCAAATTACAGGTGCTTTGTTGGATATTGTACTTCCACATTGCAGCATCCTGGTCAGCAAGTGTTGCTTGTGTGATTGAATCAAATTAGACTAAGATGAAGGAGAGAGGATTTTTGGTGTCACCTTTACTGACAGAAAGGCGTTTACGTTGAAATCTCTCCTTGATGTTTACTGCATCTCTACAATAAATTGCTAGTAAGTTTGGAGACATTGGCAATTGTAAAACTTTCAAATATCCAATATAATAAATCGAGCGGCTGAGAGGAACGGAAGAGAGCACTAAGCTCACCAAAATCTAAAAACAATCCAGTGAACTAAATACGGAAAATAGTACAACAGCTGGGATGAGTGACATCAATATAACAAATATTACACATGTTGCTTGACACCACGTTCTGGTCCAACCAGGGCCCAGCTGTGTGTTTTTTCCAGTTTATTCTGTTGTGCCCTGGAAGTATTTCGAGTCATGTCGAAGAAAGTTGATTCTGATTCGTGCCCACGTTTAGATTCACTGCAACAACAAGGGGGCAGCTTAAAATCGACACAAGTGAACGAAAAAGATCCTGCCGCGGGAGGAGAAGGAAAACGGGATGGACTCTGGACAGTGCATCTGGCAGTGCTTGCTGAGTGTCCACAGGGGACCTGCTGTCTGTGGGGGCTACAGGTCAATTATGTCCCGATCAATTAAATTGTTAAACCATTTGCACTGTGGTTGAAACACAGAAAACCCCGACAGCTGGTGCCCAATTATTTAAGGCAGAGTCACTCTTTGGCCTTTGAGTCGAGGCAATTATAGCTTTTTTTGGCTTCCCAATTACAAGTGAAACACATCCTGAGATAACCAGGGAATCCTGATTTTGTCAATTTCAAATGAGGAATAACTATCTGCAAGAAACCAGCCCAGGGAATTCTAAATGCTCGGAATCCTATATCTTGATTACTGGTGGGTGGAGAAAGGCAACCAGACAAAAGATTAGTCGCAGCATTCCAAAATCCCAGTGGAACCATTTACTGACAAGTAGTACAAGTTACTTAATGATAAAGATTTAACTAAACAATAGAACTAAATTGTACCAGAAAGGGATTAGCAAACTAAGAAAACCATTACATTTTCTTTAAATAATAATTTTCATGGGCACCAAAAGTAATGGATGCTAGTGAGTGAAATAATTTTCTATTTTGGGAATCTAAGGGGTGATTCTGTGATCCTGCGCTTCCAACAGCGAGTAGTGTCACAGATGATGCATCCTAGGAGCCCTGTATGTGACTTTCCATCCAGTCATTTTAATGGGTGGAAAGTCACAAGCCCTGTGGTCCATGATTTCCCGAGACGTGCTTCCTGTGAGTGCCCTTCCCCGCTGGGGGCACTGGACCAGGGAATCTACCCTCTGGAGTTAAGCACCTTCTACTCTGGCTCAACAATATGGAAGAAGGAGGAAGGGAGAGAAAGCAGAAGACGCAGAGGAAGAAAGGCTGAGAAAGAGAAAGAGAGGCTAAAGCTGTGTGTGGGAAATGTGGAGAGAAAAAGGCTGAGAGAGAGAGTGTGAGAGAGCGGAAAAGCAAAAGAAAGAAGGAAGGTTTGTCGGATGCATTTCCACAGACGTATGAGTGGCCTATCAATTTAAAGCCACTGAAGAAGCCCCCTTCCCTCTACAAACCGTTGGTAAGAGGACAGAATATCTTCATGGTTTGGTTTTGAATTATGAAATGTCCCAAAACATGTAGAGCTAGAAATTGCGTAGCACCTCGTTTGGGTCGTTAACTTTTGCAGGAACGCAAAAGTATTGCTGCACAATTGATTCCGACGGGAACTTCCGGTTTAGCGCTCCAAACGCTACCGCTTCCCTTAGTGCACTAAAGATGTCTGCGTCTGTGCTCACTTGGAGGTCGAACTCCAACCATTGTCAACACCTTCACCGAAGTGTACGAGAGTATGGGCCTTACACTAAACATCCATAAGACAAAGGTCCTCTACCAAACTGCCCCGCCACACAGTGCTGCCCCCCGATTATCAAAATCGACAACAAGGCCTTGGACAACATGGACCACTTTCCATACCTTGGGAGCCTACTGTCAACAAGGGCAGACGTCGACGACGAAGTCCAACAACGCCTTCAGTGTGCCAGTGCAGCCTTCGGTCGCCTGAGGAAGAGAGTGTTTGAAGACCAGGACCTCAAACCCGGCACTAAGCTCATGGTCTACAGAGCAGCAGTGATACCCGCCCTGCTGTATGCCTCAGAGACATGGACCATGTACAGCAGGCATCTCAAAGCATTGGAGAGGTACCACCAATGCTGCCTCCGCAAGATCCTGCAAATCCATTGGCAGGATAGGCGCACCAATGTCAGTGTTCTTGCTCAGGCCAACATTCCCAGCATCGAAGCTTTGACCATGCTCAATCAGCTCCTATGGACGGGTCATATTGTCCGCATGCCCGATACGAGACTCCCAAAACAAGCGCTCTACTCGGAACTCCGACACGGCAAGAGAGCCCCAGGTGGGCAGAGGAAACGCTTCAAGGACACTCTCAAAGCCTCCCTTGAAAAAGTGTAACATCCCCACCGACACCTGGGAATCCCTGGCCCAAGACGGTACAAAGTGGAGGAGAAGCATCCGGGAAGGTGCCGAACACCTCGAGTCTCTTCGCCGAGAGCAAGCGGAAGCCAAGCGCAAGGAGCGCACGTCAACCCAAGCACCCCACCCACCCGCCCCTTCAACCACCGTCTGCCCCACCTGTGACAGAGACTGTAGGTCCCGCATTGGACTCATCAGTCACCTGAGAACTCATTTTTAATGTGGAAGCAAGTCATCCTCGGTTCTGAGGGTCTGCCTAAGAAGAAAGGGAGCGAGAGGAGCGGTAGCGGCAGAGCGCTGCGTAATGTTCCGCGCAGCACTGCCGGTTTTACAGGCTCTGTCCCTCCCTTAAAGGGAAGGCCCAATGCTGCGGTAATTGAAGGCTAAGGCTGGGAATGGTCGTCAATGGCACCTGTGATACGCGCACAGCAGCCCCAAGCACTCTAAGAGAGCGTGCAGGGCTGATCAATCGCGGGCTGGTAAAAGATCAAAATACAACACACTGGGGACATTACTAAATTTTGGCCTACCTGACCACCACTGCCTTTGATTAGCGCTCCCCAAGCGGCCAGCCAAGGTGACAACGCCTCCTGCAGCTGCCGTTGTTGACGCCCGAGGATGCTGCAGGAGCAAATTTTACATCTGGGGCAGTAACGGGGCGCTGCGCACCAGATGACGTCACGATCTCCGGGGCGCAGGAGATCGAGGCGGTAAGTTTAACCCGCCACGGAAGTTTGCGGGCGTCGGTAATTTCGCCGCGCCTGGTCGGTAAGCCCTTAGCACCCCCTTATCGCCCCCCGGAGGTGCTAACGGGAGGTGAAAAGGAGGCCAAATGCTCACCCGTAGGCCCTCCATTATAATATCCAAGACCTCTAATTTGCTTTTTTAATGGAATATAGAATTAGATTCCAAAAACCATTGGTAAAAATCTTAGAGTCGTGTAGTAGAAAAATAATTTGACTTATGCAGTCACCTTGAACCAGTGATGCTGATAATATCCCAGTACACTACCTGGGCCAACCAATGACAGTGATAATAGAGCTACTTCCTGTTTTTCAAACATTCTTGCATGTATCAAGGTTATATCCGGAAATATCCAGATATCTTTTTAAACCTCACGTATCTTTAATTTTTTGAAGGATTCAGTCCATTCTATAAATTGGTGTTCAAAGGAATCAACAGGGCTCTGAGATTCCATGAGGACCCTTGTGTCCAACAGAAAACGTAGCTTAAAATTTGCAATCTGTACGGTTGATTCAGGCAGGCCAGTTCAGGTTGGTCTGCTCCTGCTGGCTATAAACAGTCCTATCAGGGAGCAAAGTCTTGTACGTGGACTAGATGTTCAATACTTTTCCAGGATAAAGTAACTGAATAATAATTAGCTATCAAGAAAAGAGCATTTATTTATGTAGCAAAATAACATCACAAATGCAATGTTACATTTTCCGAGGGGAGAGGGGGTTAGTGTTTGACAGTACAGAGGAAAATGTCATAACTACACAGAAACATTTTGGTTTTAAAAGAGAAAAATGATTGGGAAATTGGTGTAATGGCGTGATCATTTATTTAATAATGTCTACATGCACACAACCTGCTAAAAATAATGCTATTGTTATTAACAAAGGCACGTAACCATACTGTTAGCTGGGACATCTAGGGGAAGAAATTCATTATTGCCCCGTTTGGGGGCGGTAACTTTTGAAAGCTGGGAAACCTAGCACCAGGCGCTAATGATGCCCAGCTTTCACGAAATTGGGTTTGGCGATCCAGGAAGGAAGTGTTGCATTAAATCAAGCACGCCACTCCCTTCCTGGAGCACTAAAGGACACAGGCGGGGCAGTAGTTGTGCAGCGATGCACACTGGACCGTGCAGCGCTGTCGCATTCTGAGGCTCCTTCCCTCCCTTAAAGGGAAAGGCCATCGCTGCAGGCTCTGCATTGGGACCAGTTAGTTGGTCCCCGACGGTGGCCGCGATACGGTTCGATCAGTCCCACGCAATCTAGCAGAGTGCCGGGCTAATCGATCGCAGCCCAGGAGAAGTAAAAAAAATTGAGCAAAAACATTTCAGCAATTTAGGTACTTACCTCAGCAACCTCCCCTTTAACTCTCACCCCCGAAGCACCTGGCCTCCCAATCAACGCCTCCTGCTGCTGTCGGCGTCATCACCCGGCGATGCTGCAGGGGGCGGAGCCGAAGGTTGGGTCCGGGGCGCTACCGGGGCGATGCGCACGGCAATGACGTCATGATCTCCGGGCAAAGGAGATCGTGGCGCAACGTGTTATCGCCGCCGCAAACCTCTCACCGAAGTTCGGGGGAGTCGTTCATCTCACCGCGCCCGGGTTGTAAGTCGTTAACGCCCCGTTACTGCCCCCTGGGGGCGCTAACTGGAGGTGGTAACCCACCGAATTTCTCCCCCTTTAACTTCTATAACTAAAAGACCATAATGGGGATGATTTCCTCTATCCACTCACTGTGGAGAGACTGTAGATCCATTTATAAAGAATGGGTTTATAACTTTGATACATCAAGGACAAAGAGCAAACCTTTGGGTTCCTTAAATGGAGGCAGGCCAAGTGGAGCTTTTAGTACAGGCGTCTGCACTGGGTCCTGAGTAAAATCTGCTGCACGGCTGAATAATTATGATCTCTTAAACATGCCTTTGCACCCTGAAACATTTTTAATTTGAAGTAATAAAATCTAAGTTAACTAAACGTTATGTGGTTGAAAGACAATTACCGCAAAATTTGCGAGAAGAGATCAGCAACCCTGTCAAAGAGCTGTTATAAGTTCTCAAAGAGGATTGGAGGAGATCAGGGTATAAATTAAAACTAGCTAATCAGAAATTGGCTAGGAGTCTGGAAATTAATATTCACCGGCTTAATTCCCAATTAAAATTTTAACAGTGTCATTGGATTTGTATTAATACTGACAGATGTGGTACATTCACATTAAAAAATTAGCTAATTTCTTGATGGCCAATCCTGGAATTCCGTCAGAATTCCTTGTCTTAAAGCAGCTCGATGGCACAGGGTATTGGTACTTCAACATGATTGGTTTGTTAGGCTGCAGGCTTGTGCCATCTTCCCATGGCAAATCCCTGAGCTTGTTCAGGATATTAGCAAACATGTAGGTGCAGCAAGCAGTTAGGAAGGCATTCATTGCAAGAGGATTTGAGTACAGGAGCAAGGATGTCTTACTACAGTTATACAGGGCCTTGGTGAGACCACACCTGGAGTACTATGTGCAGTTTTGGTCTCCTTACCTAAGAAAGGATATACTTGCCATAGAAGGAGTGCAGCGAAGGTTCACCAGACTGATTCCTGGGATGGCAGGACTGTCATATGAGGAGAGATTGGGTCGACTAGGCCTGTATTCACTAGAGTTTAGAAGAATGAGAGGGGATCTCATTGAAATGTATACAATTCTGACAGGGCTAGACAGACTGGATGCAGGGAGGATGTTTGCCCTGGCTGGGGGTTCTAGAACGAGGGGTCACAGTCTCAGGATACGGGGTAGGATATTTAGGACTGAGATGAGGAGAAATTTTTTCACTCAGAGGGTGGTGAACCTCTGGAATTCTCTACCACAGAAGGCTATGGAGGCCAAGTCACTGATAATATTTAAGAAGGAGATAGATAGATTTCTAGACACAAAGGGCATCAAGGGGTATGGGGAGAGAGCGGGAATATGGTATTGAGATAGAGGATCAGCCATGAACATCTTGAATGGCGGAGCAGGCTCGAAGGGCCTACTCCTGCTCCTATTTTTCTATGTTTCTATGTTTCTATTAATGCAAAGAGTTCAGGGGCAGGCCTGAAATCCCACAGTGAGAAAGAGCGAGACAACCAAGGGGTCAGTGACCCCAAGGATGCACCTGAGCGCTTCCATGTCACCGACTTAAAAGCCAGATTGGCAGAGTGATGGCAGCATGAGCAAATAAAATAGATCAACAAATATGGGGGAGCATACCATCTCAACAGAAACCACTTTAAATCCAAACTGACTACAAATATCATCACTAAATCTCAATATTGCCAATTATGAAGGTTTTAATTCGAAAAACATACCTTTTCAACATTTCCCCCGATAACTTTTATTTTTAAATCATTACTTCAGCCCAAAGCAATGAGATGCAATATATTATCTGTGCACATATTACCTGTGCATGTAGACATTATTAAATGAATGATCGATATTTCTAAGACACAGTGGCTGTGTTGTCTATGTAAAATGTTAAAAGCCAAAGTCGCACCACCTGGCAACTTTGACATGGGAGATCGTGTAAAATGGGCGATAGCGGATCAGCCACCAGTTGCACACTTCTCCCGATCGTACGGTTTACACCAGCATCAAAGGGGACTCGGGGAGAGGGGTGGGAGCGGGTCTGAGCCCCATAGGTGCAAACGGCAGCAAAGCGCAACTCAAATGTTCAAGTAAAGAGAAGAGAAACGGCGAATGCTGTAAACCTGAAAAAAGCTACGCAGAAAAACGCTGGAACTATACAGCAGTTTGATCAGCATCTGTAACAAGAAAAGACAACACCACCAGTTTACATAGAAACATAGAAGATAGGAGCAGGAGTAGGCCATTCGGCCCCTCGAGCCTGCACTGCTATTCAATGAGATCATGGCTGATCATCCAAATTCAGTACCCTTTCCCTACCTTCTCCCCATATCCCTTGATCCCTTTAGCCTTAAGAAATATATCTAACTCCTTCTTGAATATATTTAATGAATTGGCCTCAACTGCCTTGTGTGTTAGAGAATTCCACAGGTTCACCACTCTCTGGGTGAAGAAATTCCTCCTCATCTCAGTCCTAAATGGCCTACCCCTTATCCTTAGACTGTGACCCCTGGTTCTAGACTCCCCGCCATCGGGAACATCCTTCCCGGGTTTAAACCTGGGTGGTGAGCCGTCTGTTCCCTTTACAGATACTGGTGGAAATGCTGTGTGTTTCTGTTCTCGAATATTCAAGACCTTATACTGGAGGCAGCACGGACCCCGAGTGATGCCAAGAAATATTCAAACCCTTGTATTTGGAATGCACAAGATTTAGCCACACACAATTTGTTTTAGTGTTTTTGCAATTCTGTCTGTGTTCTAAATAGTTGTTTTATTCAACACAAACCCATAGGGGGAAAAATTCAGTATCGCCCCGTTTGGGGCGCCATTGTCGGCCGGGCGCAAAGTTTAGTGCCTGGCGCTAATTATCGTCTCCGACTGCAAACTTGGCTTTTATCGCCCCTGGAGGTGATTGGAGAGGTAAATCAGGCACTTCATACCTGTCTTAAGGCGCAAAGGCCGAGGAGCGAGGCGTTACCTCAGAGCGCTGGCAAAGCTCATGTGATGTCAGTCAGCAATGGAACACAGACACACTGGCGCCGGCCAGTTCTTAAAGGGGAGGGTTGATTTTGCTCTCCATCCACACCCTGCTCATTGCAGCCTTGAATCTCAGCCTGGAGAGACCTGTACATCAAATCTGCTGGAAAGAACAATGGAGAGGCCCAGGGAAAGAGCTCAGAGTGCAGCCCCCATAGTCTCCTCTAAATCGATACAAGGAAGGGCAAATCAAAATGAACCTGCAAAGTGCTGCACCCAAAACTCCTTCACACAGCATTGAATCTCTCCAGAAGTCTCTCTCTCTCTCTCTCTCAGAACACGTGGTGCAAAAATGTCACCAACAAAAAAAGGCAGGACGCGGTCGCCTTTAAATAGCGCTCCCCCAGTCCCTTCCAGACTGCAAAACGCTCCCCTCAACCTGTCGTTGCTAGCGGCAGGCGGTAAGGCAGGGGGCGCCATTCAATATCTGGTCCGGGGTGCTACTGGGGCGTTGCACACTCGACTGACGTCACGATCTGCCGGCGCAGGAGATTGTGGCGGTAGTGTTTAGCGCCGCTGCAAAATGTCTAGTTAATTTTGTGAGCGGCGCAAACATCGCCGCGCCCGAGCGCTAGTTGCTTTGCGCCCCATTAGCACCCTCTTAAGGCGCTAATGGGAGGTGCAAACCAACTGAATTTTCCCCCATAGTGTTGTATCTCTGAATTTTGATTACTGTGTTCATTCATTTCAACAGCAAATTCCCATTTGCAAACATGCAGTCGCTATTGCTCTGCGTAATGTATAAGTGAGTATGTTATTTATGCATATCATAGCTAAACCATATTGTGGTTTCATGGAAGTTATGAATGGAGATTGCTGTCCATGGTACCACTATCCCCATTTATAATGTCAGTCAAGCAGGACTTTATAGAGCGAACCTTATGATGTAGCATTATCGATGCAGAACATCACATGACAGGAGCACATATTGGGTATGCAGATGCAGAGGTCAGTGTGGTTGATTCAATTTTAGATCCATAATGAGGGGCGAGCTGACCTCTGTCTGAATTCCTGATATGTGCTCACATCACGTCAGCCTTGCACTAAGAGCACTAAATCATAACATTTACCAGTCTGTCTCACCAGGGGAATCCACTTCCAAAGTCGAATTTGTTAAGAGGGGATTACTGAGCTCTCTGACCTTTGACCCTAGTCTGCACTTTCACTTTTTCTCCCTTTACAAACCAAAACGTCTTCCTCCCGCCCAGCCCCCCACTCCCCCTCCTCCCCACCCACCCCCCGCACCCACCCCCGCCACCCCCAGCCAGATGCAGCTGACATTCTGTTACTGGGGGAATAAGAATTTAAAGAACCCAAAGTGCTTCATTTTTTTTTAAACCCTTCGGTGGCAAATTCTGTTTGTGATGAAGAGGTCGTCCTTCTAGACCTGGGCCTAGGCTTTCCTCGTCAACCAAAACAGCCCCCCGAACTGCGGCAGGGCGGGGTGCTGGTGCCCGCCCGTGGATTTTCTTAGGTCAGCTAATTTAAATATTGTTGGGTGAACTTCTAATGTTGCTGGGAGCCTGCCTCTGGGTGAGAGGGGATGGGGAAATGTCACACTGCAGGCCTTGGCTTCCTCTGGGCAGAAGAAGAAAATGTAGAGGTATTTTGACATTTTAAATTTGGTATCCTGGCTGAGTACAACTGATCACCTTACAATGTGTGTTTTATTATCTCATATGATCTAATATTTTTCAATACCCCTCTGTGCAGTAGGCTTTATGGAAATCAAAGTGTACAACATCAATAGAAGAGCATTCATCCAATATATTGCTCCATTCCTTAAAATACAGTGGAAGAGCAAAGTAGGAAAATCTAGACAGCTAGCCTGGGTTATATATCTCTCTTATCTTTGAAGTCAAGTTGGTACAAATTTTTTTTTTAAAGTACCTTCTTAATTAATCAAAACGGTCATTCAAATTAGATTTCAAAGAATTAATAGTCCTGAATATCTGCAAGCCTTTGAACCTGGCATAAGTGCTGGGATATTTCCACTCGGATCCTCTGCTTCTGATCCTCGGGAGTACATGGAGTCACAGCGATGGATCCTGAGGCAGAGCCAGAGCCAAGGAAACTCAGAGCTTGATAGTCCTCTCCCAGCGGCCCTGCCCTTTCTGATGTGGACAACCATGTTTGGGTGGATGAAGGATCTCCCCCATCATGGCCCTGAAGATATTTGCCTCAGAGGCTGGGAGAGGATTGTATGGCAGAAGTTTGTTATATCTGGGTCCCGGCCTAATTTTCAAGTTTTTTGCCAGACTTTGCCAGTGTGTTAAATGTGTCGGCACCTTTTCTCAAAAGGCAGACAACTGTGTGACGACGCACTTGCCTTGAATGCAATGTTTCACGTCCCAGAGAGTTAGCATATAAACCAAAAAAAGAGATAAAGAGAGCTCCCAGTTGCCTTATTTAAGCCATTAGGTGCATAACCAGAAAGGGGAAAGTGAGGAAGGACTTGAGGAATCACCAGTCTAAGTCTTTCCCCAGCAGGAGGTCCATCCGGCAAATATGGAGGAACAGGTTAAATTGTGTCCCTGACAGTATGGGCTGGATTTTACCAAACTCGGCAGGTCCATGGTGGGCGACATTGGTGGTGGGTCGTGGCCCTGCTGCTGTCTCCATCCCGGCCTCCGACATGACTTTCCCCTGATTGGGCTTGTTAAGCCTGCCTAGCGCTTTTTAAAATTTGTTTATGGGATGTGGGCGTCACTGGCAAAGCCAGCATTTATTGCCCATCCCTAATTGCCCTTGAGAAGGTGCTGGTGCGTCGCCTTCTTGAACCGCTGCAGTCCGTGTGGTGAAGGAACTCCCACAGTGCTGTTAGGGAGGGAGTTCCAGGATTTTGACCCAGTGACGATGAAGGATCAGCGATAAACTTCTAAGTCAGGATGGTGTGTGACTTGGAGGGGAACTTGGAGGTGGTGGTGTTCCCATGCACCTGCTGCCCTTGTCCTTCTAGGTGGGAGAGGTCACGGGTTTGGGAGGTGCTGCCGAAGAAGCCTTGGTGAGTTGCTGCAGTGCATCTTGTAGATGGTACACACTGCAGCCACGGTACGCCGGTGGTGGAGGGAGTGAATGTTTAAGGTGGTGAATGGGGTGCCAATCAAGCGGGCTGCTTTGTCCTGGATGGTGTCGAGCTTGTTGAGTATTGTTGGAGCTGCACTCATCCAGGCAAGTGGAGAGTATTCCATCACACTCCTGACTTGTACCTTTTAGATGGAAGAAAGGCTTTGGGGAGTTAGGAGGTGAGACACTCACCGCAGAATACCCAGCCTCTGACCTGCTCTTGTTGCCACAGTATTTATGTGGCTGGTCCAGTTCAGTTTCTGGTCAATGATGACCCCCAGGATGCTGATGATGGGGGATTCGGCGATGGTAATGCCGTTGAATGTCAAAGGGAGGTGGTTAGAATCTTATTGTTGAATATAGTCATTGCCTGGCACTTTTGTGGTGTGAATGTTACCTGCCACTTATCAACCCAAGCCTGAACATCGTCCAGGTCTTGTTGCATGTGGGCATGGACTGCTTCATTATCTGCCGGCCAATTGAAGAAGCGGGTCTGATGACATCATTCGATGATGCATCATCAGCCAGTTTCCTTAAAGGGGCCATGCACAAATTAATTTTGACATTTGTGCTGTCAGCGTTCTACAGCATTGTGATGCTGCAAACACTGACAAGCACTGCACAGAGGTGCAAGGCTGCACCCAGGCTCTCTCATGACTCCCTCCATAAGCATATGGAGGGGGTCACAGCACGCAGGGAGGTTCTCTTCCCTTCCAATGGGTGGAAGAGACCTCCCCAGGAGATCAACGCAGCTTGGTTGCACATTGCACAGGAGGACACAAGCAGGGAGGACCAGGCTGCAGTGGCACAAACCTTTCAATGATCTCAGTAGATCACGAAATGTTACTGCAAAGCCACCCTCAACCTCATCCTGCTGTGCCACTCGTCACCTCCCCATCACTCTGCCTTCCCAACCCTACTCCTTCACATCCTTACTCACACCAACTTACCTTGCACCTCCACCTATCCCTCTCTATCTACATTATCACTTCCCCATCTTACTAGCCACCCCTCACACTCACCCTCATCCTAGTGCAATCATACTAACTAACAACACACAAGGGTAAGCACTTGTGTGTTTTAGCCAATGTTTCTGTGAATTTTCTGTTAATATGCTGTCAAACATTGAAATCTTTATTTTCAACACTTTGCATTCTTGGACAGATTTGTGTGAATCTTTGGAAGTGGCTTAGTGAGTTGCAGTGAATGGTGAGATATAATGGTACCCCCCCGCAATGGTGATAAGTGTGAAAGGAATGGCTTGGACATTGTAGGGATGCTTTATGTTGTTGGTGTGGGGTGGTGCCAACCTGGCGCATCATGTGGCAGCCAGGTTATACAGCATCAGGTGAAGTAAATCTGGCCATGGTGAGGCCACCCCTGGCCTCCTGGGCAATGTGATCAGGTGCTGATGCCCTGTGTCCTGTGCAGCATCAGTTGATTGCGGAGAAGGTGTTGTTAGTACTGCTGGTATGCCTGGTGCTGCTGGTGTTGAGGCTGATCGTGGTGGGATTCTGAGGACCAAGGTGAGATAGTTTCAAGGGTACCGAAGCTGATGTAATAGATGGCAAGTGAAGTTGAGATGACAGAAGCGATCTGTCAATGGTGAGAGAAATTGTTCCAATGAGGTGACACTGGATACAGAATTTACTCCAAATACTTGCAAACTGCATAAAGCTCAATCTGTCTTCCAAATGCAGTAAGCAATAGCTTCTGAGCTTGGAAAATGAACAGCTGTGAGATAGGAGCTTTTACAGCACATTTGCAGCTGCCAGGTAATGAGATGATTCCATGGTTATACAACTCCCGACCTGCTTACCTGACGTGATCCCCGAGCAGCGTGGACCCCATGGGCGACCTCATAAAATGTAAAGGTGAGCTCAAAATACTTCTCAATGGGCCGTTAACAAGGTCATAATGACCTGAATTGCCTCCCCCGCCGCTGCGTGTCGAGTCTGTGCAGCGCTGACAGACCCGACATCTGGGGAAGGTGTGTGGTGGCGGGTGGACAGCAGGGTCCCGACCTGCTAGGGGAAAAAAATATTTTCTCACCCGACCCGCCACCGAACATACCCGCTGACCCCCCACCCACAAAATTCCCCCGCATGTCTCTTTAATGAACAAAGCCTGATACCTGATGGTAGAGGTGCGTGTACGTTGGTGTTTCTTCGTGGTAATGACTGGAATCCTTGTCATGAGCATGACCAAGAATAAACATAGAAGATAGGATAGGAGCAGGAGTAGGCCATTCGGCCCCTCGAGCCTGCTCTGCCATTTAATGAGATCATGGCTGATCATCCAAATTCAGTACCCTGTCACTGCTTTCTCCCCATATCCCTTGATCCCTTTAGTCTTGAGAAATATATCTAACTCCTTCTTGAATATATTTAATGAATTGGCCTCAACTGCCTTCTGTGGTAGAGAATTCCACAGGTTCACCACTCTCTGGGTGAAGAAATTCCTCCTCATCTCAGTCCTAAATGGCTTACCCCTTATCCTTAGACTGTGACCCCTGGTTCTGGACTCCCCCGCCATCAGGAACATCCTTCCTGCATCTAGTCTGTCTAGTCCTGTTAGAATGTTATAAGTTTCAATGAGATCCCCTCTCATTCTTCTAAGCTCTAGCGAATATAAGCCCAATCGACCCAATCTCTCTTCATACGTCATTCCTGGCTTCCCAGGTATCAATCTGGTGAATCTTCGCTGCACTCCCTCCATGGCAAGAACATCCTTCCTCAGATAATGGTACAAAACGGGGAGATAGAGCATTAATAATAAATTGCAACATGCTCCTTTTTGAAATTGGAGGATGCTGCACTATCAGAGGTGCTGATCTTTGGATGAGATCTGAGGAGTAAATTTTCTGATGTTGCCTTGTCCACTGCCAGTGCATATTGGAAATTCTGGCAGGCGCAGCCCATCATTTTCCAACCATTGAAATTAATGGTCAGAAAACTGAGCCCAAATTTCTGAAATGTGCCGGCGGTGGGTGTGCCCACAAAGCATGAAATCGGAAAATTGTCCTGATTAAATCTAGGTTCTGTCTGCCCATCCCAGATAAAGGTTCCATGATTCTACAGGGCCGATATCTCGTCACTGGTCATAGATTACCTGATGTTAACCCTCCTCGCAACTGTAATGGATTCCCTTTAAAATCTCACTTGGCACTGTAAATGACACGCAATCAGATCATTGGCAAAATATGAATATGCTGTTTATAGATTCTTGCTTATATGATAGAACCTGCTTGTGATGGATGTCTCCAAATGGAATTATGTTTCATATTGTGTAAACATCTTTTCAAGGGGCATTGGCAGCTCACTGAAGAGTTTGAGTAGTCTCGTTTCTGATTTGGCTGTTTTCCTCTGTGCCAATTTTCTTCCTTCCTAATAATGTAGGCCTGGCTGGAGCACAGCCCTACAAGGCTTGGACACCCGCCAGTAACATACACTCTCAGCCGCTGCTCACATGCCAGTCCAGGCAGTGATTGTCGACAGGCTACTCATTCTTGGGGAGGTGACTGTAGAACCTCAGTGGATACACGCACGCATACCAACAAAAACAACTTTCATTTGTACAGCACTTTAATGTGGAAAAGCCATCCCAAGGTATTTCACAGAGGCATAAGGAGTGAAAAGGAGGGAATTTCAAAGTGTGGGGCCTCAGCAGCTGAAGGCAGGTCTCCAATGGTGGGACAAATGGGGGGGGGGTTCAGGCTAGGGTATGGAATTTGTGATGGGGACAAAAGACAATGGGGCAGAAATTCGGTATGTTAGCGCCTCCCGTTAGCGCCTGGGAGGCTAATGGGTTTGCGGCTGGGCACGGCGAATCCAGCGCCGCACGCGAGATTCACCCAGGATTTAGCGCTGCTGCTAAAATTTAGCACCTAGGCCTTTGGCGGCTCGCAGATCGTGACGTCAATGACATTTGAACACCCCGTTAACGGCCCAGATGAAAAATTGACATCTGCCCCCTGCCTTAGCACCTGGCCTGAACAACAGCAGGAAGAGGAGGAGTTATGCATTCGGAGGGCTGCTGTAGGAGCGGTATTTCAAGGGATCAACATCTGGTTTGATTTTAGTCACCAATCAGTTTCACACAGCGAAAGTGCTGTTTTCAGTGAGATAAATGTTTGTAACTTTCAGAGTGTTTTGCCACCTAAAAATTTGTCAGTTTCATTCTGCTAATATTAGTAAGTCCTACATTTGTATACATTAATAGGGGCTGTACTGGCACTCGACCGCGCCCTCCAGCATCAACGTCAAAGACAGCGGAAACAGAGACAAGCATTAGAAAATGTGACCTGAGGGAGGAGGGCCAACAGGGTTGTCAACAGGGGCCTTACCCTCCCAGGATATTCCGGGAGTATTTCTCCTACATCAATCTCACTGAGGAGCAGTGTCTTAGAAGGTTCCGCTTCAGCAAGGAGGTGGTCACAGAGCTTTGCCACCCCATGCTGCCAGACCTCGAGCCTCAGATCAGGACCACCACAGCTCTCTCAGTGGCAGTCAAGGTCACCGTTGTCCTCAATTTCTATGCCAGTGGATCCTTCCAGTCTGCAGCAGGTGACATATCTAGCATCTCGCAATTCGCCGTCCATTGCTGCATCTGGGAGGTCACAGATACTCGCTACAGAAGGAGAAGGGACTGTGTTTCCTTGCCCATCACCATGGAGAAGCAGGACGAGCATGCATGCGGCTTTGCCAGGAGAGTGAGCTTCCCAATGGTGTAAGGCACCATTGACTGCACCCACGTCGCTTTGCGGGCACCCCATAACAATCCTGAGGTCTTCCATAACCGCAAAGGCTACCACTCACTTAATGTCCAGTGGGTGTGCGACCACAGACAGTGAATCCTCACCGTCAATGCCCGCTATCCTGGCAGCAGCCATGATGCCTTCATCCTGCGCCAGTCTTCCAGCCACCACATCAAGCTTGCGGCTGGCTGGTCGGAGACAAGGGCTATCTGCTTGATGACTCCCCTCCACAACCCCAACACTGCTGCTCAGCACTCTTATAATGAGAGCCATGCTGCCACCAGGAACATCATCGAGCAGACCACCGGGGTGCTCAAGCAATGGTTCTGCTGCCTTGACTGCTCGGGAAGAGCCCTCCAGTACTCGAGTAAGCGGGTGTCCCATTTCATCATAGTATGCTGCATGCTGCACAACTTGGCCATCATGAGGGCCCAGCCATTGCCAGCAGGCATAGCGGGACCACCTCAGGAGGAGGAAGAGGGAGAGGAGGAGGAGAACAAGGCGGACGAGGAGAAGGAAGAGGAGCAACAGGAGGAAGAACAGCAGTGAGGGAGGAGGTAGCCACTCAATCGTCCTTCTGCAAGGGTGGTCTGTGACCGCCTCATCAGACAATGGTTCCAATTAATGAAACCCCAGATCCCCATTGCTCACCACATACCTATCATTCCATCCATTTCGATGCCATATCACAGTGCAAAGCTGAAAAGAGACACAGCACAAATTCTGCAACATTCAAATAATTAATTTATCAACATTCAGAAAACACATTTATACAACAACAATATTAACTGATCACCCTTGTGCAAACCCTTACTTCCCCTCTTTACAATCCCTTTTCTAATCTAGTGCTCCTACGTAGTCTGTGCCCAGTGGCTGCAGCAGGGCTGGTGGAAGGCTGCTGAGTGTTGGTGCCAGAGACTACAGATGGCCTTGCAGGATCTCCTTGACCAGCTCTGGGCCTGGAAGGCTCGGCTGTACACTGCGTCACCTCAGGATGGGCAGCAGCAGTCTGACCTTGCTGGATGACAGGCAGCGACAACGGCAATGGCGGCGTGGCAGTGATGAGATCAGGAATGCTGTCATCCTGAGAGAGGACAGCAGCTTCCTGCTCCACTGACACACTGCCGCTCCCCCGGGGCAGCACCTCAGCATCCCTACCAATCTGCTGGAGCACAGACTGCTGGGCTGCTGCGACACTGTGAGATCCCCGGTCGACAGTAGACCCAGCGACGATGGCAGCAGTCAGAACTTGCACGGCATCAAGACTGCATGAGAGCAGTCTGAGACTCGATGGCAGCAACCATTGACTGCATTACAGCACTAAGACGTTGTGTGGCTTCTGCCTGTGCTGCAATGGATGCTGCCACATCGCCCATGACACGCAGCATGAGGTTTGGGTCCCCACAGTCTCTCAGGGAGTCCACCATCCTTTGCAAACTGCTAACGATGGGCTCCATGGTGTGCCCAGAGCTCTGTGCAATGTTGGAGACGGACTCCTCTACGCTCCTTACCACTGCCGACAGGCTCTCGTGCACCCTTGCCATTGCACCTATCATCTCGGGATGCATGCCCATCATCCTCCTTGTGGATGCCTCCCCATCAAGGTCCTCATCTGACTTCTGTGCAGCAGAACTCATGCGCGACCTCGTCCTCCGGGGAGCTGGCTCCCGAGCAACCCTTTCCCCCTGGCCTTGGTGCAGCCCGTTCGTCCCCGGGGCATCACCCAGTATAGACCCCTCTACTAAGCTTGCCTCTAAAGATCGTGTAGTGCCAGTATCTGAGGTGGTGCCTGCGGGTGAGACATGCAGTGACGCGGTGCTTTCTTCCTCCTCCTCTTCTCCCACCTCGCTCTCACTGGGAGGCTCAGGGACAGGCTGGTCAGCTGGTTGCTGATTACCTGAAAGCATAAAGGCACAAGTCTTGCCTTAAGGTAAGGGCAGGGGGGCAGGAAGGGAGCAAGCAATGCAGACAGTATTAGGAGCTGGAAAGTGGGAAAGGCTTGTGGTGTGAGGGGGAAATGGGATGAGAGAAGAAGAGGGAATGAACATATCGTTGTTACCCCCAGGGGGGTCGACATCGCTGACTGCCATGGCGCCCACCACCTGGTGCCCAATGACTCTCAGCACTCACTCCTCCAGGTCTGTGAGCTGTTGGATGTCCCTTTCACCCCTGCCTGTTCATTCCTGCTCCCTCCTATTGTGGGCCAGCTTGCCCTGCAAGAGAAAGGAAAGTGTGTGAGTGAGTATGCAGCTATGTATTTGGGAGATGTGCCTGCCATAGTTGAATAGCTGTGATTGTAGGCAAGGTGTGAGATGTGGATGTGAGTTTAGTAGGTCGAGATGTTTGGTGGTGAGTGGTGGGGGTGTGGTGGTTTGTACAGTGTGTTCGGATGCTGGTATTTAGGACTTGGTGAAGCATGTACTCACCTTGACCACCCGAGTGAGGTTGTTGAATTTTTTATGGCACTGCGTGAGGGTCCTGATAACCACACTACTGGCCGAGACGTCCTGGGCCACTTCCCTCCACATTGCCCTGAAGACCTGGGGCAATGGCCTCCTGCCAGTGGCCGGGAACAGCACTGCCCTCCTTTCGACTGCCTCCAATGCATGGTCGCTGAAATGGCGAGCTCTCTCCCTGGGACTGGGATCAGCCATGAGTATAAGACGTGCAGCTGTCGAGTCACTTGGAGGTCGCCTTCAGAGCCAGCAAAGTTGAGAATGTGGTTGTGCAGAATGATTGAACCTTTAAGAACTGGAAGGAGCCAGTGTGAATGGTGAGTCCCGATTGGAGAGCACCTGAAATTGGTTATAGCTCTGCGGGTAGCGCCCCACTCTCTGTGTGTAGCACCCTAAGTTAGGTGATTAGTACTTGATCTAGCACTCCAGCTCTTTATTAGAGCACTAACAATCAATTTAGCAGGAGGTCAGAATTGGCACTAATTCTCCAACTTTTTAAAATTTAGTGCCCCGAATTTCTAGCCCAACGATCTTCTCCCCCCCCCCAAAAGTTTAACTGGAGAAAATTGCAATTCATCCAAGGCTGGATGTCAGACAAGCCATCTGGTGACATAAAGGCCGTGGAAGGATTGAGAAAGATAGATGATGAATGTTGTTGATACACATGTGGAAGCTGACCCCATATCTTAGGATGATATCATTAAGGAGATAAATGTAGATGAGGAAGAGGAAAAGGTAAAGGTTAGATCCTTGGCAGATTCTGGAGGTAATGGTGCAGGGAAGGGAAGGGAAGCCATTGCTGGAGATGCTCTGGCTACAATTGGATAGGTAAGAGTGGAACCTAGTGAGGGCAGTCCCACTTGAGAGCAGATTAGCCTGAATGTCTATCATTTTTCTCACTAGCAGGAATGCACCCAGGCACAAACTACTTTCACTGCAGGATAAATTTTGCAGTTCAGGATTCCGTGTTTTTACTTTATGTTATTTTAAATTCATACAAGCATCACGTTACTGACTGCATCATTGCACACGCCTCATTTACAGATAGCAATGCCTTTGAAATAAACTGGTAGACCAATTTCAAAAGACGAGTAGAAATCTAATACTTTAGCAATGTTAATGATAGCTCATCCAACGGCTCAGTGAGTTTACCCAGTGAGCGGCTAAGACGTACAGACAAGGAAGGTCCCAGGCTCAGTTCCCAGTTAGTGTTGAGTTAGATGATCTCAGTTGCAGCAAAGGATGGGACAGTACAGTCGGCCTCAATGCCCCTGCATTAGACAGGGGGAAAAATCAGCTCAGCTCAACCTCCCAATGCCGATCGCTGTCCAGTTGAGAGTATGCAATGTGAATGCAGTGGTTGTAGCTGAACCTGTTGCCAGACCGACTCGGGAACCAGGACAAGGAGAGATCGGGCCACCTGCACGCCAACTGATTCTCACTGCAACCCATCAGCCAGCCAACCCTTACTCCTTCCACTCAGGAATCACTTAGAGGTCACAGGCTAGGGGTTATAAGTCAGGGAAGCACCGTGAAAAAATACACGAACATTACTGACACCACACACAAAGTGACACACAAGGCTGCACTGAATTTGAACTTGGTCCGGTAAGTTTCATTCTGACAGCGTAGAAGAAGGTAGCAGAACACAAAGGTATTGATGTTAGTTTAGCAAGTGCAGAGCCCAGTGCTTGCAGCCATTTAGACAGCTCCTTAAAGGGGCAGCCCAGACACTTATCTAATTATCTCTTGGATGAGGGGCTGGTGCACCAGTCTTTCCTGCTAGACTGGTGTTTTCCCAGTGACACTCTTTTGGTTAGTATCTGAAACTTGCTGTGACTTTGATTGCAGGTTGGCTTCCGCCTTATCCATAGTTAGGTCTCTTTAAAATGCAAAGTTGTGCAGCATGTATCAAATGATAAAGATCCTGGTGGGCTGCATTGTAAGGTGGCTCCCTTATCAGTTGAAGCATCTGAAGCGTTGCTTCAAGATGCCAATGATGCCTTTATGGCCAATGGCTGCAGCCAACACTTCATATCAATAATGGCTCCACTCCCCAACTATGGATGATTTACTCACATCACATTTACCTTACAGTGCTGCTGCCAGTTGCAGCCTTGGCATTGCCAACGTGTTAGAAAAGAAACTGCAGCTACCTGGAGAATGTTCGAGACCAATCAAAGGAAGCAAGTTCCACAGGTGTCTCTGGAGGTATTGCGGTCTGCGGTGGAGGTAGCCATGTTTTCTTGCCACCAGTTGACTAATCAGCTCAGCCCACCCGTACAAGCCAGTGAGGTGGTCTTCTGCACATTGGCTGGCGTAGGCCAAAGTTAAGAATTGCTTTGCCACCCCTATGACTGTATGATGTGCAGGTGTCCACCCTGTCCTTTTGGGCAAGAAATGTGCTTGATGAAGAGGAACTGGAAAAGAAGACTGGAAGAGAAGGATGGGAGGAGGAATATAAGTCATTTTAGAAAAAGATATATGGCAGCTAGGAACCCTGCAACACCC
This sequence comes from Somniosus microcephalus, assembly GCF_052327205.1. Taxonomy (NCBI): domain Eukaryota; kingdom Metazoa; phylum Chordata; class Chondrichthyes; order Squaliformes; family Somniosidae; genus Somniosus; species Somniosus microcephalus. Next base: position 31,270,094 of record NC_141012.1, on the reverse strand, counting down.
AAAATAACTTGAGAACGTGACAAATTCTGTTGCACATTGTATCAATACTCATTGACATGAATCAGTCATTCATGAAAGAAAGTCTTATGAAATAATACTAAGCAGCCTACGGGTGGGCGCTGTCCAGGGAGAGTATAAATACTCGGGCATGGGCCCAGCTTGCGCAGGACATTCTTAACAGGAACTAGTGAAGGACACAACTAGACCTCCATGTTGTAAAACAGTTGATTAAAGCTTTGTTTAACGCTTAGACCAAGTGCCTAGTAGTTTTCTTACGTCACTCATATTATGTGCTACAGTAACAGATTTGCAGCAGAAGTCCTGTCACTTCAAGTACTGGGATTTGTACACTTTACATCTGCTTAAAGAAGTGGTTTTGCAGTGTAGAAAACTGTCGTTCCTCTGGATTCTGCAGCAACCGAACAACAGATAATTGGGTGTGCACAAGGTTGAACGTACACAGTCTGAAAGCTACAGCTTGCAGCTTCATGTTCTGACCCCTCAGACCTTCCCTGGTGGCCTCTGCCTCCAGCGGCGGTTTTTATCTTTGCCACAGGTGCTGCTGCTGCCTCCAGAAGCACAAACAACAACCATTTCTCTTGGTGGCTCTTTCAGTGGTTCCAAAGTTCACAACGCTGTCTTGTTTACTGTTAGGGATGCCAACCCTTTAGGATTGTCCAGCTGTCTCCAGGACATTGACAGTCAAGATTCATCCAGTCGAGTAACAAAGGCCGGAATTTTCCCTACCTGGACTGGTCCGGTGCGGGCGGTGGCCATGGTGAGTCGCGACCCCGCTGCTGGCTCCATCCCGCTGCTGAAAATGATTTTCCCCTAATAGGGTCTATTAAGCCTGCCCTGTGTTTTACCCGGCCCAATTAAATGGTGCGGGTCTGGTGACATCATCGATGACGCACTTTCAGCTGCGATCTTTAGAGGGGCCTTGGCCACATTGGATTTGAATGTCAAAGTAACATAATGCTGTCAGTGTACTACAGCATTGGAGTGCTGCAAACACTGACAATGACTGCACAGAGGCAGAGGGCTGCACCCAGGCTCTCCAATGGCTCCCTCCATATGCTTATGGAGTGAGTTACAGCACGCAGGGAGGTCCTGTTCCTTTCCAATGGGCGGAAGAGACCTCCCCAGGACACCAAAACAGCCTGGTTGGAGATTGCAGAGGAGGTCACCAGCAGGGATGTGGTCAGGATGATCTGGGTGCAGTGCCACAAACATTTCAATGATCTCATTAGATCAGGAAAGGTGAGTACAAAGGCACACTCACCTTCATCCTGCTATGCCTCTCATCATATCCCCATCGCTCTGCCTTCCCAACCCTACCCCTGCACATCCTTACTCATGCCAACTTACCTTGCACCTCCACCCATCCCTCTTTTTCTATCTACATTATCACATCCCCATCTCACCAGACACCCCTCACACTCACCCTCATCCTAGTGCAATCATACCAACTAACAACACACAAGGAGGCCACTTGGCTTTGGCACCCAAATCCATCATAGTCTCCCTCTAAAGATCGAACCCATCCATTCCTTACACTCATTCCAGCACTCTCGCTCAGCCTTCTCTTCTTTCCCTCATTGTAGGAAAAGAGAGCCCAAAATAAGAGGGAGAGGGGGCGAACCAGTGGTGGCCCTCCATCACTTGCAAACCTTACAACAGCAGAGGAGGCTCCTTTAGAAATATCTGGAGTCGCCGAGCAGCTGGAGGTGGGAGATGGAGAGAGAGGGACATCTCAGCAACCTGGTGACAGAATTACATACCATACAACCACATGGCATACAGCAGTCACTCATAAGGGCACGGATGTCAGCAGCCAGTGTATGGTTATCATGTGCATAATGGTATCTGTACCCATTTTTCATATGACATATCTAACTCATCTCTTTACTCTCCCACAGGTACATCAAGAGGCCCCCACCCACTGTCCAGGAGGAAGGGGAAGATGACTCCTCAGAGGAGCCTCCAGCTTCTGAGGGTGCACCGTCACCAGACATAAGTGCACCCAGCACCAGCGCAGATACGCACACCTCGGTGGGTGCCACGTGAGATAGAGTAGTGTTGTCACCTGGTGTGTCTCACTTCACAAGTGAGCAGGAGCAGATGGTGTTGACAGGGACAGCAGTGGAGATTCCTCGTCGGAGGGCGAGAAAGTTCCCAGCTCTGCTCAGCTGCATGCAGTCGCTGAGCCTCAGGGGCCATCCAGAAAGAGGGCGATTCTGGAGATGCAGGAAGAAGTGCAGGGGCCTCCGACAGGTTTTGCGAGCATGATGTCTGAAAATGTTCAGAGAATGGAGAAGTCCATCTCCAACATGAGCACCACTGTGTTGCAGGCGATGACGACTATAGGCTCCTCCATGGATAAGATGGCCACCTACATGGAACAGCTAATGCGCCATTCACAGGAGCACATGCTCTCTATGGAGAATAGATGGCTATCTATGGAGGATAGATGGCTATGTATGGTGAATAGATGGCCGAGGCTCATAGACCTCCTTATGGCCCCACTGATGTGCAGCAAGGTGCTCTCCAGCTCCTTGGCAGCAGGGAAGTGAGTAGGCTGCCTCTACCTCTGCTGAAGCCACAGGGCTAGCACCTCGTAGAAGCACACAGAAGAGAAAGATGACACACAAGTATATTCACAAGGGTAGCTACTTGGGTGTTTTATTCAATGTTTATGTAAAGTTTCCGTTAATGTGCTGTCAAGCATAAAAATCTTTATTTTCACCACTTTCCGGTCTTGGACAGATTTGTGTGCATCTTTGTAAGTGGTTTAGTGAGTTACAGTGAATGGTGAGACATAATGGTACCGCTAGCAATGGTGGTCAGTGTGGACAGGTGTGGATTAACTAAGGAAAGCCAGCACGGATTTGTTAAAGGAAAATCGTGTTTAACTAACTTGATCGAGTTTTTTGATGAGGGAACAGAGAGGGTTGATGAGGGCAAAGCAGTTGATGCGGTATATGTGGATTTCCAAAAGGCGTTTGATAAAGTGCCACATAACAGACTTGGCAGCAAAGATGAAGCCCATGGAATAAAAGGGACAGTGGCAGCATGGATACGAAATTGGCAAAGTGACAGGAAACAGAGAGTAGTGGTGAATGGTTGTTTTTCGTACTGGAGGAAGGTATACAGTGGTGTTCCCCAGGGGTCGGTTCTAGGACCACTGCTTTTCTTGATGTATATTAATGACTTGGATGTTCGTGTACAGGGCACAATTTCAAAATTTGCAGATGACACAAAACTTGGAAGTACAGTGAATAATGAGGAGGATAGTCAGAGACTTCAAGAGGACATAGATAGGCTGGTGAAATGGGTGGACACATGGCAAATGAAATTTAACATAGAAAAGTATGAAGTGATACAATTTGGTAGGAAGAACGAGGAGAGGCAATATAAACTAAAGGGTAAAATCCTAAAGGGAGTGCATGAACAGAGAGACCTGAGGGTATATGTGCACAGATATTTGAAGGTAGCAGGGCAGGTTGAGAAAGCTGTTAAAAAAGCATACAGGATCCTGGGCTTCATAAATAGAGGTATAGACTACAAAAGAATGGAAGTTATGATGAACCTTTATAAAACACTGGTTCGGCCTCAACTGGAGTACTGTGTCCAATTCCGGGCACTGCACTTTAGGAAGGATGTGAAAGCCTTATGGAGGTTGCAGAAAAGATTTACGAGAATGATTCCAGGGAGGAGGGACTTCAGTTATGTGGATAGACTGGAGGAGCTGAGGTTGTTCTCCTTCAAGCAGAGAAGGTTGAGAGGAGATTTGATAGAGGTGTTCAAAATCATGATGGGTCTAGACAGAGTAGATAGAGAGAAACTGTTCCCATTGGCGGAAGGGTCGAGAAGCAAAAGACACAGATGTGAGGTGATTGGCAAAAGAACCAAAGGCGACATGAGGAAAAAATTTTTTACATAGCGAGTGATTAGGATCTGGAATGCACTGCCTGAGAGTGTGGTGGAGGCAGATTCAATCATGGCTTTCAAAAGGGAATTGGATAAGTACCTGAAGGAAAAATTTTTGCAGGGCTACAAGGAAAGGGCGGGGGAGTGGGACTAGCTGAAGTGTTCTTGCCGAGAGCTGGCATGGGCTCGTGGACCGAATGGCCTCCTTCTGTGCTGTAACCATTCTATAATTCTATGATTCTATGAAAGGAATGGCTTGGTCACTGTAGGGATGCTTTATGGTGTTGCTGTGGGGTGGTGCCAACCTGGCGCGTCATGTGGCAGCCACATGGGTGTACAGCCTCAAGTGAAGTAAATCTGGCAATGATCAGGCCATCCCTGGCCTCCAAGGCAGCAATATACTCGGGTGCTGATGCCCTCTGTCCTGTGGGGCATCAGGTGATTGCGGAGAAGGTTGGTGTTGTTGTAGTTGCTGCTTGTGTGCCTGGTGCTGCTGGTGTTGGGGCTCATTGTGGTCCGATTCTGAGGATCAAGGTGAGAGAGTATAAACAGCACCCATGCTGATGGAATAGATGGCAGGTGAAGTAGAGATGACAGAAGCATTCTGTCAATGGTGAGAGAGGTTCTTCCAATGAGATGACACTGGATGGAAACTTTGCTGGAAAGACTGCAGCCTGCAGAATCTGTGCTGGGGATGCAGTGAGAAACAGCTTCTGTTGAGGAAAGTAATCATCTGTCAGGTGGGAGCTTTTATAGTACATTTGATGCTGTCAACTAATCAGCTGGAGCAATGGCCACTGAACTCCTGCCTTAGGTTGACAGACGTGGTTCCCGAGCAGCGTGTTTCCTGTGCCCATCCAGTTAAATTTCAAAGGTAAGGTTAAAACCATGCTTGGGGATCTGGCAACTAGCTACTAATAATTTCAATTTGTTGCCCGCCACTGCGGTTCGGGTCGGGTCTGCGCTGACAGACACACCTGGGGGAAAGACACGTGGGAGCGGGATGACAGCGGGTTCCCGAGCCGCTCCCAAAAATAACAACTTTCCCACCCAACCTGCCTCTGAACGCGGCCACTACCACCCTGGAAAATTCCGGCTACAGAACCTGTTCATTTCCCAATTGGTGTGCGAAGGAAACACGCCAGCAGGATGGATGTGCCAGGCGACCAATGGAGTGATCGTGGGGGCGGGGCATTTGGAGGCAGTACATCTGATGGAACCTCTTGGAACATATCCAGTCATAGTTGGCCACTCTATTTAATGTACATCACTAATACCAACACTGGCGCACTTGTCACTGACAGGGTTATAAAGTAAATGGGATAGAACTAATCTGGTCTGCTGCAAACTGAATGGGCTGGATTTTCTCAATGGGAAGCTTTTGGAGGCAAGACTGCTGCTTGCCGGCTTTCAATCCCGCCTCCATCAGCTTCTGGCCAACCAGCGGGATTTTCCGCAGATTGACTTTGTTAAGCCTGTCGAATGGGCTCAGCAGGCCAATTAGGGGGAAGTCAGTGACAGAGCATGTCAGTGTATGACGTGCCATCTGTCAAGAACATTTGAAAGAAGAAATGTCATCGTTTGACAGCTCTGTGAAGCTGTCAAACACTGACATTCTGTGTAGTTTGATGAGTCTTTGTGTTCAGGACTCATCAAACCTTTCAACTTTGCAGAAATCACCTGGCTGTTGGTTCGGAGGATCCAACAGCCAGTCTGTGATCTCTACAATGAAGATGTTGGGACTCCGGCTCCACAGCGGCTGAAGGCTGTAGGCAGAAACAAAGGTAAGTGAACATTTTCTAATACTTTACACTCACCTTACATATTTACCACTCCACACTTGCACCCATCACTCACCTCTACATCGCACTTTCAGACCCCTCCAACCCCCACAGACTTCCTACTCCTCTCCTACATCCTGGCGGGATTTCCCGAGGTCAGGAAGCCTGCACTTCGGAAAGCAAAATGGGATAATCCTATTTTCTGCCTGTTAACTACCTGTTAACAGGCAGTTAATAGGCTTTAATCCCTTTCGAGGAGACGGAACCCAGGGCAGGACAGCTTCCCGCCTCCTGGCAAGAGGGCACGGAGGCGGGTTGGGGGCGGGTTTGCCACCCGCCCCCAAATTCTGCAACTTTACTGGCAGTCCCGCCTCCATACCCGCTTCCTCTGGGCTGACAAAATCCAACTCAATGTCCCTGTGGTTTTTTTCAGTCTAAAAGCAGGAAGCAAAGCAGTAGATTCTATTTGGGGTGGAGAAAGGACAAAGATTTCTCTTTATCTCCAAGTGTTTCACTTTCTGCATTTGTTTCCTTTTTCTTGAAAGAGGCAGAGATTTTTATTTTCAATATCCTTATGGCCTAGGATTAAAATTTTATCAGGCAATTATGAATAATGAAAGAAAATTCATCCAAATTTATTACATTGTGCCATTTTAATCGTGCTTCCTTACCTCCTTCACATGCTTAGAAGATGAAGACTGAAATAAACACGAAGCTATAGAGAATGGGGCAGAACTTGTGTTTGTTATGACGGTGTACTCTCAGAGTACGCCGTCACACCACCTTTGAAATTGACCGCAAGTTTTGGATTTCGCATCCTGAACTTGCGATCTGTCAAGTTACGAAGAAATCCCTGGAGACAAGTACTCCTTAGCTAAGCCATCGACTGCAATATCAGGGCCAATTTTCTTGGTATACAGATTATTACAGAAATTCTTAGTGTAAGGATTTCGCAATAATTTTGAAATTTCCTACAGTTCTGAAGATTGATCTTGATTAAAGAATACCTGGGTAATATACCTTTAAAAATCCAGGGATCAAAATGGCTGTCAGACCTCATGGCAGAAGACAAAAAGACATTGAAAAGGCAGCTTGTGTGTGTCTGTGAAAAAGGGGTAATCAAAGATGGCTGTCCGACCTCATGGTAGAACACAGGCTGTGTACATATAAAAAGGGAAGATCAAAGATGGCTGACTAAACTGCCAATCAAAGGCAGTTCAGGGAGTTTCCCTCCCTGCAGAGACAATCGATGTTTGTTTACAGAAACTGCTACAATGTTTACACAAAGGATTAACCACTTGAGACTTCGGTTTCAGTTTGACCACAGGACAATGACTTTTGTTTACACTAACTTTCAAGGCTGTTTACTCAGCAATTAAGGAAAGACATGCTTTTTTTCAAACCAAGACAGCTCTATTCAAACCCAATACGATGAATGGGAATACATTCACAAACCCATCACGATAAATGGGTAATTCATCCAAAACCCATCTCAGTTAATGGGGACATTGGATCCCTTTTGTTTAGCCCAGATGCACCCGGATTTGGGCGGGAAGATTTCGGCCCCAAGTGGGGTATAAGATAGTTTCTCCGGAAGTGATCTCACTCTCTGCCACCTCGCCTCCGTGCTCTGCCTACAGAAGAACAGCTCAGAAGCCTGCCTAAAGGAATGGAATACCAGCAGTTTACTTTTAAATATTGGGGTATTTTCTACTTCGGGGCAGTGAAGATCATAGACCGCAAGGGGCATGGAGCAGGCATTTTCATTGGTGAGCATACCTTTTCTGGCCCATTACAAGGCAACTTAGAATAGGTATTAAGGGGTGGGAATTAAGGGGAATTTTGTTAGAACTATCATTTTAGTAAATTTTCCCTCATTGTGTCCGTTTTCTCCTCCCCTATTTAAGTAACAGTGTTGCACTAGCAGAAAAGTGCTGTAGTGAACACTAAGAGTTCTGTATTGAAAGTGCTATTAAAAGGGTGTTGCACTAAGCAGTGAAGTGCTGTAGTGAACACTAAGAGTTCTGTATTAAAAGTGTTATTTAAGTAACAGTGTTGCACTAGCAGAAAAGTGCTGTAGTGAACACTAAGGCCTAGAAATTAGGTTGGGGCGCCAAAGTGGTGCAAAAGTCGCCTGAGTGCAGGGTTTAGCGCAGCGTTCGAGGCTTCAGCGATCATCAGATATTCAGTTTCATTGCCCCTCAAGGGAGATGGGGCGAGGCTCGAGGCGCTCCGCGTCCCTCTTAGGGCGCTGAAACTGAATATCGCAGCGCAAAGTGCCGCAGCGCCACACGCTGTGGCATGGCACGCTGTGGTACTGCAGGCCTTCCTCCCACTGTTAAGGGGGAGGTGCCTGCAACAGCGCGATCCCCGCTTGCGAGTGCCAGCAAATGAGTCCGGCACCAAGGAGAAGTGCCGGGCTCTCGGGAAACAGCCGGCAATGCCGTGGGGGGGGGATTAGGAGGCCAGGGATGGAGGTGCTGGCAGGTGGCCACCGAAAAAGGCGGCCACCCCGCACCTCCACGTTAACCTGCGCCGCTGCCGGCACAGTAAGGCCCCGTGAACCGGGCGCGGGTAGCGAACGGCGCAACTGCGCTGTTCGCTACCAAATATCGTGAACGGGCCGCGAATGGGGCGCTGCGCACACCGATGACGTCATCGGTGGCGGCGCAGCACAAAAGGCTAACGCCACCATTATCACCCCAACTCAATATCACGGGAGGCGCAGCCAGTGGCGCTACAGCCACTGCCTGCCTCTTTAGGCACTAACAAGTGGTGCTACTCACCCAATTTCTCCCCCAAAGAGTTCTGTATCAAGAGTGCTATTTAAGTAACAGTGTTGCACTAGCAGAGAAGTACTGTAGTGAACACTAAGAGTTCTGTATTGAAAGTGCTATTAAAAAGGGTGTTGCACTAAGCAGAGAAGTGCTGTAGTGAACACTAAGTAGCTCTATTTAAAAGTGCTGTATCTAAGTAACAGTGTTGTACTAAGAAGTAAAGTGCTGCATTTAAGCAACAATATTCTATTAAGCAAAAGAGTGCTGCAGTAAACGATAAGTGAACTGTGTTAAGCAAAAGTGCTGTACCAGGCATAGGTGTGTTGTATCGATTATATTTTAAGTTGTTTCTTTCTTTTTGTTTCAATAAATACTGGTCTGTTTTGCACCCAAACCACGAGTCACGCTTTCTGTCTACATCGCTAGCGAATAAGTCCGGCGGTCAGAAAAGGAATAGGGGAGCACTTCGAAACCGCACGGGGGTCCCTGGAGCAGCTCAGAGACTTCTGACTGGCCAGAGACAATAACCCCAACCCCCCGCTTGTTTAATTCCTACAAAATGGCGACCGCGGCAGGACCATCGGCAACGGTGTGCGATGTAGCTGACAGTGGTTTGGGTCTGGAGAGAGCAGCAGTTATTGGTTTTCTTTTTATCCCACTGGTCTGTTTGTGGTTAGGTGCCCGCAGGCTTGGGGAAGTCACCCGCATGCTTAGGGAGGCCAGAACAGAGAGTTGGGATAGGGAAAGGGAGGTTGAAGAATACCAGGCCAAGATAGAGCGCCTGGTGGTCCAGCTTAGTGCCTAGTTGCAGAGGCCAAGAGCAATGAGATGAGGGTGCGGGAGGAGAACGCTCGCCTCATACAAGAAATAAAAGAGCAGGAGGAAAAGGTTAGGGAGGTAAAGGCAGCATATAAGCTGGCCTGCGAGCAAGGGTTTGAGGAAGCAGATCATGGCCCCTGAAGGGCAGAGATAGAAAGCTTGAATATGGCTTTAAAAAGGGCAAAGGGGATGATATGTCTGATCAGCCCGAAGGCAGGTCAGCCGGATTTTACTGGCAACCCAAGTAAAACTGTCCCACAGGCAACACCCAGGGAAAGGTTGGTCAGCGAATCAGAGGTCCCACGACCGCCACCCACAGCTCCGAGAAACAGGAGGGGTATCGAGACGCCCCAACCCAAGGGAAAAGTCCATGAAGTTAAACCTGGGAGCCAGAGTAAGAAAGAGTGGCACCAGGAGGGGAACCGTCCCTCCCAGGCTAGGTTAAATTGCTATGGGTGTGGGAAAGACGGTCACTGGAGAAAAGACTGTAAGAATCCCTGGAAGGATAGCAAGGGAAAGAATCCCACAGCCCCAGTCCAAAGGGTAGAGACAGGAATTTCCCCCGCCTCAGTCGAGTCACTACTGGAGGCAGTGCAGTCTCTTCTGACCAACCATGGAAAAATAGCAGCTACCACCGGTGCTGTAGTTCCCTCGGCCCCCTCTGCCGCCCCACTATGACTACAGCCCGCGCAGCCTGTCTACCTGTATGACCTCCGGTATGATGGCTGGAAGAGACCGCTTGTACAGATGGAGGTAGAGAGGGTTAAAGGGATCTATCTACTGGATACAGGAGCATCATGCACCGTGATCCATGTGGCTAATCCCACCACCTCACCTCTGCCTAGTGGGGTTCCATACGCCTTATCGGGGTTCACCGGTAAGGAACAGGTGGGAGTATTTTCCAAGCCACTCTCAATCCTCCTGGGCATGATCCGGACCAAATGGACGTGCATCCTGGCAAGGTGGGAGGCAGAGGGAGGGAAGGGGATCCTAGGAGCCAACTTCCTGGTGGGCCACGGGATCCTCATGGATCTCCGCAATCATTGCCTGTGGGGAGCCAACACGAGGTAAGAGGGAGGCATAGTAGTCATCCCCAGCAAGGAAGGGAAGGGGACCCTGTGTACGGTGAAGCCTAAAGAAGGTTACGACCTCGGGCTCATGGTCGATGGTGTCCCAGGGGAATTTCAGGCAGTCGTGCAGGCTAATCTAGCTGCGTTTGCCACGCATAAACACGACTGCAGGAGGGTCACAGGGTTTGAGGTCAGAGTGGACGGGGACCCCATGGCCCGGCCCCAGAAGCAGTATAATTTCCCCAAAGAAGCAGAACCCGACATGGAGGCAGCCATGTCCTCTTTGGTGCAGCAGGGAGTGTTGAGGCCCATAGCCACCCATGTTAACTCTCCGCTTTGGCCGGTCAGGAAACCGGACAATACCTGGAGAGCCACAGTGGACTATCGGGTGCTTAACAGCAATATCCCAGCCTGTGCACCCACGGTGGCAGCAGTTGCCAACCTGATAGGAAGTATTCCAGCATCCGCAACCACTTTCACGGTGCTGGGTATTTCTAACGGGTTTTGGTCCATCCCTTTAAGGAGGGAGGATCAGTACAAGTTTGCTTTTACCTTTAAGGGGCAACAGTACACATGGAACTGCCTGCCACAAGGTTTTCATAACAGCCCCAGCATCTTCCACCAATGTATGGCAGATAGTTTAAAAGATTTCAGCCAGCCCACACAGTCGGTTCAGTACGTGGATGACCTGCTCCTGTTCACTGATTCAGGGGAGGAGCACAGACCACTATTAGCCGAACTGCTGGAGCTGCTTAGGAAAAGGGGTTTTAAGGTAAACCCAAAGAAAGCGCAGATCGGCCAGCAGGAGGTCAAATTCCTGGGTCTGACTGCTCGCGCTGGAGAAAGGGCCATAGATAAGGCTAGGAGGGAAGCGGTGTAATGATATCAGCAAATAGTGATGGTATTTGCCTGTTTGATTATGATGCCTTACCAGCATATTTGCCTGTTTGATTATGATGCATTACCAGCATATTTGCCTGTTTGATTATTTATGCCTTACCAGCAGAGGGCATGTGAGAGAAGCAGTTTAGTTTTAGTTTTGTTTTAGATGGATCTCTAAGATGGTGTCTCCTGTAATGCTGTTAACATAGTTGAACAAACTTTAGATTAAAAGACATTCTCTTTCATCAATGTGTCGTCATTGAACCCACATAGAAAACAATACATGGTGTCAGAAGAAGTGATTGAAAGAGATGAAGAGGAAAAATCTGAAGTTAAATCAGCTCTCCACATATTAGCAAGCCAAAAGAGAACATCATTACTTACCTTTGGAGAATAGCTAACGAAGTGAAAAATGGTAGGATTACACCCACCGGCGAAGCTTCAGTTGACAGGTAATGTGGCTGAAAGTTGGAGGAGGTTCAAACAACGTTTGGAGTTGTATTTAGCAGCAATCGGAGCTGACGAGAAAAGTGATAAAATGAAAGCGTCAGTGTTCTTACATGTCGTGGGTGATGAAGCGCTGGAGGTGTATAATAACTTCACATTCGCTGCTGATGGAGACAAAATGAAGCTGGATAAAATAATGGAACAGTTTGAGGCCTACTGTATACCTAAACGTAACATGACGTTTGAGAGGCACAGATTTTTCACATGTGTACAGAAAACGGGAGAGACTATTGATCAGTATGTGACTGAACTGAGAAACAGAAGCAAAACGTGTGAATTTGGGGGACTGACAGACTCGCTGATAAAAGACAGACTGGTGTGTGGTATTCCAGATAATGGTCTAAGGGAAAGACTGCTAAGAGAGCAAAATCTAGACCTGGGAGAAGCCATAGTACTGTGTAGGGCTACAGAGACTGTGAAGTCGCAGGCAAAGGAACTGTTCAGTGACAGTAGCTGCAACGTGGATGCAGTGAGAAAGAACGGACACAAACCGTTTAACAAAAAGAGCGCCAATGTGAAAAAAGAGGCGTGGCCAGCGTACAAAAATGAAAGGGGCAATCGAAAGTCATGTAGTCGATGCGGAACACAGCATCCACCAAAAAAGTGTCCAGCATATGGTAAAACATGCAATAGTTGCAACAAAAACAACCATTATGCCCGTTGCTGTAAGAACCAAGCGCAACAAAGCAAGGTCCATGCAGTAGATGAAAGCGAGATAGAGGAGTTCTATGTGGATGTTGTGTCTGAAAACAAAAAAGAAAAAAGAGACTGGATGTTGACACTAAGAGTGAATGACATACACATTCCATTTAAATTGGATACAGGAGCACAAGTTAATGTGATATCAGAGACTGATTTTAAGAAAATTAGACCCAGACCAAAGATACATGGAATAAAAGTGAAAGTGACAGGATACTCAGGTACTGATATACCAGTGAAAGGAAGATGCATTGTCAATGTGACACACAAGGACAGAGAGCACACGCTAGCATTAATCGTGGTGCCAAAGGATGTGCAAGCCATACTAGGTTTAATAGCCTGTGAGAGACTGAACCTGGTAAGGAGAGTTCTCGTTGTGGAAAGTGAAGGAGAGACAGTCTATGATGAACTTATGAAAGAGTACAATGACCTATTTCAGGGTCTAGGCTGCCTTCCAGGAGAACACACGATCAGAGTAGATAAAAGTATGCCAACGGTCATACATCCATGCAGAAAAGTTCCGTTTGCTCTTCAAAAGTAACTGAAGGCAGAATTGGACAGGATGGAAAGCCTGAACGTGATTCAGAAGATAGATGAGCCAACTGAGTGGGTGAGTTCCCTCGTCGTTGTGGACAAAAAGAATGGAAAGCTCAGAATTTGCCTGGATCCAAGAGATCTAAACAGAGCAATAAAGAGAGAGCACTTCAAGCTTCCTACACGTGAGGAAATCATGTCACAGTTTGCAAATGCAAAGTATTTCAGCAAGTTAGATGCATCATCAGGATTTTGGCAGATGAAACTGGACAAGGCAAGTTCAAGACTGTGCACGTTCAACAGTCCATTTGGCAGATACAGATTCCTAAGGTTACCATTTGGCATTGCCTCAGCTCCTGAAGTGTATCACAAAACTATCCATATGATCTATGAGCACCTGGAGGGAGTTGATACATCAATGGATGACATCATAGTATGGGGAACCACGAGAACTGAGCATGACAAGAGACTGAAAAAAGTGCTGGAAGCAACAAGGAAAACAAACCTGAAGCTGAATAGAGAGAAATGCCAGCTCGGGGTGACAGAACTGACATTCGTGGGAGATATCTTTAGCAGTGAGGGCATCAGACCAGATCCCAGAAAGGTGTCCGCCATTGAGAATATGCCAAAGCCACAATGCAAAAAGGACGTGCAGAGGTTTAATGGAATGATCAACTACATGGGGAAATTCATATCCAACCTCTCAGAAAAGATGGCGCCACTGAGAAGACTAACTGAAAAGAACATAGAATGGGAATGGAATCATGAGCATGAGAAGTCATGGAGCGATCTAAAGAAACTGCTCACAGAGGAACCAGTTCTGAGGTTTTATGACCCAGTGAGACCCATCAAGATATCATCAGATGCATCACAGAGTGGGCTCGGTCCCGTTCTTCTGCAAAAATATGACTACTGGCAACCTATTGCATATGCATCGCGCTCAATGACAGACGCGTAGACGCGATATGCTCAAATAGAAAAGGAGCTGCTCAGCATCACATACGTCTGTGAAAGATTTCACCAGTTTGTGTCAGGACAAGCAATCAGTGTAGAGACTGACCATAAGCCCTTGATTGCATTGTTCCAAAAGCCACTAAATAGCTGTCCGCTTAGAATACAAAGAATGATGATCAGGCTGCAACGCTATACACTGAATGTTGCGTACACACCGGGTAAGCTGATGTATACAGCAGACACGTTGTCCAGAGCTGTTGACCCAAGTGAGCCCGCAAACACCAAAATGGATGAAAAAGTGAACGCCTACGTGGACATGATCACAAGTGCACTGCCCATAGCAGATGCAAAAATGGAGCTCATAAAGACTGAGACAAACAAAGATGAAACACTGAGACGACTGAGGAAAAGCATCTTGGATGGATGGCCCAACATGAAGCAAGACTGCTCACCTGACATGGCAGAGTACTGGAACTGCAGGGTGGAACTATCACTGGTCGAAGACATCATCTACAAAGGAAGTAAAATAGTTATCCCAAAGAGTCTGAGAAAAGAGATGCAAAAAAGGATCCATGGAGGACACCTGGGAATCGAAAAGTGTAAGAAAAGAGCACGAGAGGTGATGTACTGGCCACGAATCAACCAAGATGTGACAAATGAGGTGTCAAACTGCACAATATGCCTGAAATATCGAGCAAGCAATCCGGTAGAACCACTAAAGCCACATCCAGCGCCAGACAGGCCTTACCAGAAGGTAGGCGCTGACCTATTTGTATGTCAAGGGAAGGACTATCTTGTAGTCACAGACTATTACTCCCTGTATCCAGAGGTTTGTAGACTGTACACCACCACTGCAGATGCTGTGAAAAGATGTATGAAAGCCATATTCTCCAGACATGGCGTGGCAAGCGAGGTCTTCACAGACAACGGACCCCAGTTTTACAATGCAAGTTTCCGACACTTTGACAAAGAGTGGGACTTTGTCCACACAACGTCAAGTCCTCACTTTCCACAGTCCAATGGACTAGTGGAAAAATCGGTCCAGACAGTGAAAAGACTGATGTACAAGGCAAAAGACAGTGGAACTGACTTCTACCAGAGCATGCTTGTATACCGCACAACGCCGCTCGAGTGTGGTATGTCACCAGCCCAACTCCTTATGGGACATCTGCTAAGGTCAAACCTACCCATCCCGGAGAACCTCCTGAAAACAAAAGAGGGGGAGAAAGTGAGGAAGTTCAAAGAACAACAGAAAGAAAAGCAAAAGTACTACTATGACAGAGGAACACAAAACCTACCTGAACTCCACACTGGTGACCAAGTAAGGTTCAAAGACAAAACAAACATATGGACTCAGAAGGGAACTGTCCTGAGTGAAGTCCAACCAAGATCATACACCATTCAGACAGATGAGGGTGCTGTTCTGAGAAGAAATCGTCGGGATCTTCTCATGGGACCAGCCACAGCAGGTCAAAAGACTAATACTGTTGAACAACCTGATCACACAGCAGGTCAAAAGACTGATACTGTTGAACAACCTAATCACACAGCTGAAAAATCATCATCTGAGGCGGCAACTCAGATTCAAGGACAATCAATCAGAAAATCCTCAAGACACGTGAAGCCTCCTGAGAGACTCATTGAGCAAATTTAAGGACTCTTGTTATAGAAGGAAGTAATGTTATCTTATTCTTTCTTCAAGTTCTAGGTATTTACATATTTCATGTGAACACACAAAACAAGGTTAAAAAACCTTGATAATGATAATGATAATGTAAGTTCATTAAGTGTTACAGTTAAAATGCAGAGTAATACAAAGAAAACATGTTGTTAGATAAAAGTAAAATACTTTTGTTTTAAGAAAGGGAGATGTAATGATATCAGCAAATAGTGATGGTATTTGCCTGTTTGATTATGATGCCTTACCAGCATATTTGCCTGTTTGATTATTTATGCCTTACCAGCAGAGGGCATGTGAGAGAAGCAGTTTAGTTTTAGTTTCGTTTTAGATGGATCTCGAAGATGGTGTCTCCTGTAATGCTGTTAACATAGTTGAACAAACTTTAGATTAAAAGACATTCTCTTTCATCAATGTGTTGACATTGAACCCACATAGAAAACAATACAAGCGGTACAAGAGCTACCGGTCCCTAACACAGTCAGGGTTGTGAGGTCATTTCTAGGGCTAACGGGGTACTGCAGAGACTTCATTGAGGACTATGCAGCCACAGCAGCCCCTCTGCTCCGACTCCTACATAAGGGAGTGGAGTGGCTATGGGATGAGGGTTGCCAGGCAGCGTTTGTTAAACTCAAGGGAGACTTGCAGACTGCACCAGCTCTAGGGGCCATAGATGGGGGGAAAGAGTTCTTCTTGGAGGTAGCAGCCAGCGGCGATAGTCTCAGTGCTGTGCTGCTCCAGGAGCGGCACGGCAGGCTAAGGCCTGTGGTCTACTCCTCCAGAGTCCTCATGGATGTGGAGAGGAGCTACTCCAACTGTGAACGGCAACTTTTGGCCACACATTGGGCTGTGAAAAGATCTTTGATTTTCACAGGCACTTCTCCCATCATCTCCTCACACACCACACACCCACTCAGATGCTTCTGGATGGGAGGATTAAAGATGGGACGGTGAGCAGTGCCTGCATTGCGCGCTGGACCCTCCTCCTCTCGCAGATGGATCTGAGGGTGAGGGGCCTTTGTGAGCCAACGCTCGCGGCCAATATGGTATATCCTGGAACAGCCCATCGGTGTTCCATAGAAGGGGTATGGGAGGTGAACATAGGTTTACGGGCCGGGATACATCCCTCAGGCCGTGAGATCTATGTAGACGGTTCCAGCATGGTACCTGCTGGCAAACGACTCACGGGCTGTGGAGTCTATGACCCAACGGCAAACATTGCCTTGGCAATCAAGCTCCCCAACACCATGAGCGCCCAACAGGCTGAACTGTAATAACAACAGAAAATGCTGGAAAAACTCAGCAGGTCAGGCAACATCCGTGGAGAGAAATTTGAGTTGACGTTTCGGGTCGAACCCTTCTTCAAAACTGGAAAGAAAAGAAACTAGATCGAAGGCAGGGCTGCAATCGGACAAAAGATTAAAAGAAACAAAAGAAGTAAAAGAGATTAGAAGCTAGACGAGATGGTAATAGGCTGAGATTAGGTGTAAAGTGTACTGGCAGGGCAAGAGATAGCTGCCAGGTGTGAGAGAGAAACAAAAGGAAAGGGGGGGGGGAAAAGGAGTGGAAAAATTACAAGAAAAAATGAAATAGGTGCCGAGGTTGTCCACGGGTGTCCACGGTGATGTACATGGTTACCCACCCTGAAATCTTCCCTACCCCGTACACGATTTGCTCTGACAGCATGTTCACTTGCAACTCGTGTACGGAATACCTGGCCATCTGGTCCCGTCGCGGATATACCTCCGCCGACGGGAAGCCCTTAACAGTAAAGCCCCTGCTGGAGAAAATCCTGGAAGCTGTGGGGGAGGAAGGCGAGGTCTTCATCCACAAAGTGAAGGCCCATTCCTCCACAGAACCCCGCAGCCAGGGTAACCAGCAAGCCGACATGCTGGCCAAGGAGGGTGAACACACAGGCACTTTCTGGGACCCATATGAGTCCGGGCCCGTGGCGGCAGTTAGAGGCAGGGATGGGACCCAAGGAAGCTTAGGGGTAGTGTTAGCCTCGGACCTTAAGACGGTCCAAGCCCAGGACCCAGTCCTGTAAGTTGTCATGAGTGCAGTAATGGAGGGCAGGAAGTTAGAAGGCCTTTACAGCGCAGCCCCGCCTCTCCATAAGGGAAGGCATGCTGTTCAGAGAGGAACAGTGGGTAGTACCCCAGCAACACCAGAGGGAGTTGCTTCAGCTTGCCCATGAGGGGCCAGGAGTGGGACACCCCAGGCCTGAGACCACCTGGCAATGGGTGGAACAGGCAGGATGGTGGCCAGGACTCCGGGAGGACGTCCGCGAGTTCTGTGCTAGCTGTCTCGTGTGTGCTGCAAATAAACCCGATCTCCACAGAAGGAAGGTGCCCATGGGACACGTTAGGAGGGTAGAAGGACCATGGCAGTCGATCCAGATCGACTACATCGGGCCCCTGCCCACCGCCCAGGGAGGCTACAAATACTGCCTCATCCTGGTTGACGTGTTTTCCAAATGGGTGGAAGCCTTCCCCTGTAAAACAGCCACAGCACTGGGGACTGCAAAGATCTTGGCACGGGTGGTCTCCCGAGTCAGGGAGAAGCCAAAAGGCAGAGGTCCCCAACCAGCAGCCATAAGCTGCGAGGGACTTGAAGTTGAAATCAGTCCAGCCACGCCGCAGGGTACAGCCTGTGGCAGCCCAAACAGGGATTAGGCAGGCCGCCCGGAGATGGGCGGCGCTTGTATATAGCTTTGTTCAAGTAATGGGCAGTAAAGGATTAAGGTAGAACGTGTTAATTTTAATTTTATATTGAAATTCAGTAGTGGTATTATTGGTGTATAAGTTTTAAGTATGGTCAGTAGCGGTATTATTAGTGTATAAGTTTTAAGTATGGTACCATTCCAGAATTGTATTGTGAATCGGGTCACAGGACCTGATTACACTCCCCCGAGCCAGGGGACCTGGCTAGATTTTTTTTAGTCTTTTTCAGAGTTCCGGAAGGCACAGAGGACCAGCGTGTCAATGAGTGCTCAAGGAAGGAGCACTCCCAGCCCGCGTAGGAAGGGGTCTGCAGGAGGCGGATGCCCACAACATTTAAACTGTTACTGGAAATTCAATTTAAGATTAAGAATTTACAAAAACTTGTTAATTATTTTACTGCTTGTTTGGAGTTAAAATATATTTATGGCTGAAGAATAGTGCCATTTAATAAAGTGCCAGGCAATTGCATTGTAATAAAAAAAAGGGGAAGCTCGTTGTCTTCCATGTGTATTTTTAGCAGATATGTTGGCTGGGTGACAATCCCATTAAAGATGTTGTATCATGTTAAAATTATGTTACAAGTGGTGCAGAGGCATCGGACCCCCTCCATGCTTGAATTATTGTAAATACGAGTGGTGCAGGGGCATTGGAACCCCTCCATGTATTGATTATTTAATTAATCTTGTTTTTCTGTCGATAGATGCCTACCGTGTACTGCAATTCTCTCTGGGCAGGGGAGATGGAGGTGTCGGGGGATCAAAGATAGATCTAGATAAGTATTAAGGGAAGGTTGTTTGTGGGGGGTCAGAAATTATTGCTCATTTTTGGACAGGATACTACAGGTGTTCTGGACCGATGGACATTCTGAACATTTTATGTGTGTAGATAGCACCCTCTGGTGGCGGTTATTGTGTTAACAGTTTGTATGCTGGAAAGGTCATCTGACTTTTCTTCCTGTGTGAGGTCATTTGACCTTCTTACCTTTCTTCCTGTTGACCCCAGGAAGCAGTTTTACCAGGAAGAACCTGACTTAAGTAATGGAGAATTCCATGAGGGATTCAATCCAGTGTAATCTGACTTCATATGTTAGGCCAAACGCAATATCTGTGAGTATCTTTAGTTCTTAGCATAATAGCAATGTTGTCAGAGTAATATTTTGATAATACTATGTTTGTAAAAGGTTAATATTTGATAGTTATAGAAGTTAGTCCAAATGTTAGTTAGTTGTACAATTAGTCTATTCTACTGTTGTAAATATGTTTATATCTTGTGTAATATCGAATGTATAGTACTTAGTTTATGTACAAAACATACTTTGTCTTCGTTTACAGTTTCACAAATTTGTTCAAGTAAAGCTTCAAACAGCGAAAAGGCTTCACGAGGAATTATTATGAATGAGTGTTTAACTTGCTGGATAGCTAGATAGGAGCACGTCTAGCACGGCCAGTACAGTGAAAAGATATCAGTGAAAAGATATCAGTGAAAAGATAGCAATACGGCTAGCTGTGAAGAGCGGAGCAGGAGGAGCCCAGAGTAAGCCTTAACCTCGTAGAGCACATCTACCCCACATCAACATGTCAGAAGATAATAACGAAAATGCTTTGCAGCAAGTAGAAGACCTTAAACAAGCAGACGAAACTGTAGAACGTGACAATCGGTCTATAAGCACCGGTTACAACAGGTCGCAAGTTGGCTCACGGTCATCGGGTGGTTCTAGAGTAAGCATAGCCCTCGCCAGAGCACGGGCTAAACTAGTAGCAGCTCAAGCCAGAGCTGCGCATACGGACAGTGAAATAGAAATAAAAGTAAGTCAGGCCCATCTCCAAGCTGAACCCCAAGCAGAACAGGCCCGGCTCCAAGCAGAACAGGCCCGGCTCCAAGCAGAACAGGCCCGGCTCCAAGCAGAACAGGCCCGACTCCAAGCTGAATTCCAAGCGGAACAGGCCCGACACCAAGTGGAACGCGAGGCTGAACAGGCCCGTCTCCAAGCCACATTGGAGGCTCTGCAGCAACAAAAAGAGATAGATGCTGCATTAGCCGAGACACAAGTATTCAAGGCAATTTTGGAGGGAGCTGATCCCGAGACAGCTTACAAACCTTTAATTCCCGTTCCGTGGCAGAGTCCACGACTGCGCACCATAGATTACGTGAGCGACCATGCCGACATACAGTTTACAGGAGAAAGGGATGGAGGCCTGCACATCTCTATAGACGCAAACACTTCGTATAACATGCCACAAGTTGCCAACCAAGGTCAAAGCAGACGGCGTGCCTCAAGCCGCAGAGTCTCCGCTAGCAGAACGGAAGACACGGTGCAAAGGAATAGGATGCCGAATAGAGAAAGTCGGAGGCAAATCCCCTCTCGGTCCCTTGAGACCCCCAACAGAGCCCCCAGCCAAGCCAACCCTGGCCCAGGTCCCAGCACCTACGACCTCGCCAAATACCTTGCACGCACCCAGCTGGTGACTTCGGGGTTAATCAAGTTTGATGACAGGCCAGAGAATTATCGGGCTTGGAAGTCCTGCTTCCACGATGCCACATCGGGCTTAGACCTGTCGGCAGGAGAAGAGCTCGGCCTCCTTATCAAGTGGCTCGGCCCAGAGTCCGCCGGACAGGCCTGCAGGATAAGAGCGGCCAATGTGGGGCAGCTGCCAGAGGGGTTGAAGAAGGCTTGGGTGAGGCTGGAAGAAAGCTACGGCTCGCCCGAAGCCATTGAAAGGGTTCTCTTTGACAGGTTGGCGAACTTTCCGAGGTTGACGAGTAAGGAACCCCAGAAGCTCCGCGACCTTGGAGATCTGCTGTCGGAACTCAAAGCCGCAAAGCAGGACGGCTACCTACCCGGTCTATCGTACTTAGACACTTCCAGAGGGGTAAGTCCCATCATTGAGAAGCTTCCATTTAACCTGCAGGAGAAGTGGATAACGTTTGGATCAAAGTTCAAGCTAAAGCACAACGTGGCGTTCCCACCATTCTCTGCGTTCGTTAAATTCATCCGTAAAGAAGCCAAAGCCAGGAACGACCCCAGCTTCAACTTCTTCTCCTCTCAACCAGCACTTGCCAGAAGAGACAAGTTCGACAGACATGGAAAGACACCAATATCTGTCCACAAAATGCAAGTGTCCTCAACTGAGCACACAAAGACTCAGAAGAAACCTGAGGATATGAGCAAACAATGCCCTATCCATAACAAGCCCCATCCTTTAAAGAAGTGCAGAGGCTTCAGGGAGATGTCCCTGGAAGATCGGAAACAATATCTTAAAGAGAACTCTATATGTTTCAGGTGCTGCTCGTCCACGAGCCATCTCACCAAGAACTGCAAGGTGGATGCAAAATGCACTGAATGTGAAAGTGATCGGCACGTTTCAGCACTACACCCAGGCCCAGCTCCTTGGAAGTCAGAAATGCCTCCTCCCGCATCAGAGCACGGCGGGGAGAGAGAAGGAGCTGCTGGTATGGAGATTACATCCAGGTGCACCGAGGTGTGTGGAGAAGGAGTGAGCGCAAGAGCATGCTCTAAGATATGCCTCGTTAATGTGTACCCTGCAGGATGTCGCCAGGAATCTGAAAAGATGTATGCCATACTAGATGAACAAAGCAATCGTTCTCTAGCAAGATCCGAGTTCTTCAACATCTTCAAGATCAAAGGAAGTCCGTCGCCTTACACGCTGAAGACGTGTGCTGGACTTTCAGAGACAGCCGGCAGGAGGGCCTGCGGTTACGTTGTTGAGTCAGTCGACGGGAAGATTAGTCTCCCCCTTCCTACACTCATCGAATGTAATCAAGTCCCCGACAACCGTTCCGAGATTCCCACTCCGAATGCAGCTCGTCATCACCGTCATCTGAGACGCATTGCAGACGAGATCCCACCTCTTGACCCAGATGCAAGCATACTTCTGTTGTTGGGAAGAGACATCCTGAGGGTACATAAGATAAGGGAGCAGATCAACGGTCCACAAGACGCCCCTTTCGCCCAAAGGCTAGACCTCGGCTGGGTCGTTGTTGGAGATGTGTGCCTCAAGGGCGCTCACAAGCCATCTCAGGTGAGCACACTCAAGACTTCTATCTTGGAGAATGGTCGTACAAGCTACCTTACACCATGCAGTAGACAGATCCGCATGGTGTTTGACTCCAGTGCACCATATCAGGGCATCTCTCTCAACGACGTACTCCTCACAGGGCCCAATCTTAACAACAGCCTCTTGGGAGTACTCATGAGATTCAGGAAAGAGCCCGTTGCCATCACTGCCGATATCCAGCACATGTTTCATTGCTTCGTGGTGAGAGAAGACCACAGAGACTTCCTCCGCTTCCTGTGGTATCGGGACAATGACCCTAATAGAGACATTGTGGATTACAGAATGCGTGTCCATGTCTTTGGGAATAGCCCATCCCCTGCTGTCGCCATATACGGACTAAGGAGGGCTGCCAAGGAAGAAGACGACGACTTTGGCAGTGATGTGAGAGGGTTCATCGAACGAGAGTTCTACGTCGATGACGCACTGAAGTCATTCCCGACTGAAGCAGAGGCCATCAGTACCCTCGGACGAGCCCAGGAACTACTTGCACTATCCAACCTCAGGCTGCATAAGATAGCCTCTAACAGACCAGCAGTGATGGAGGCATTCCCCCCTGAAGATCGTGCTAAGGATGTCAAGGACCTAGACCTCTTCACTGATGACCTCCCCCTACAGCGTAGCCTAGGGATGTCGTGGAACATAGCAACAGACACGTTCACATTCCAAGTCCTAGACGCCAAGAAACCCTTTACACATAGAGGAGTGCTCTCTACAGTCAACAGCCTATACGACCCTCTCGGCTTCTTAGCCCCTGTCACCATACAAGGCAGGCTGCTCCTCAGGGAACTCTCCATACGCGCTGAAGAGTTGGATTCACCTCTCCCTGAAGAGATGGAAGCAGAGTGGGACAGATGGAGAGATTCACTCCAAGACTTACAGGAGATCCGAATACCTCGCTGCTATTCGTCTTTCTCTCCCTTAAATGCCCAATTCAAAGAGCTTTGAGTCTTTGCAGATGCATCCGCTAAGGCCATTGCAAGTGTGGCTTATCTGAAGGTCACCACTCAAGAAGGACAAAGCAAAATCGGCTTCGTCTTTGATAGAGGCAAGTTGGCGCACCAGCCAGACCTCACCATACCCAGATTGGAACTGTACATAGCAGAACGCAACCTACCCCCTCACAGCAGTCTACGGAAGCTGCATCCTATCATCAACACCGATGGACCGTCTCTGAGGTGGTTCTTCTTTTGTCGCCAGAGGACTCCAGTGATAAGTAGAGTTTGGACTATGTGGAGTCGTTAATGACCCCAGACGGGGAGTGTTCTGGACCGATGGACATTCTGAACATTTTATGTGTGTAGATAGCACCCTCTGGTGGCGGTTATTGTGTTAACAGTTTGTATGCTGGAAAGGTCATCTGACTTTTCTTCCTGTGTGAGGTCATTTGACCTTCTTACCTTTCTTCCTGTTGATCCCAGGAAGCAGTTTTACCAGGAAGAACCTGACTTAAGTAATGGAGAATTCCATGAGGGATTCAATCCAGTGTAATCTGACTTCATATGTTAGGCCAAATGCAATATCTGTGAGTATCTTTAGTTCTTAGCATAATAGCAATGTTGTCAGAGTAATATTTTGATAATACTATGTTTGTAAAAGGTTAATATTTGATAGTTATAGAAGTTAGTCCAAATGTTAGTTAGTTGTACAATTAGTCTATTCTACTGTTGTAAATATGTTTATATCTTGTGTAATATCGAATGTATAGTACTCAGTTTATGTACAAAACATACTTTGTCTTCGTTTACAGTTTCACAAATTTGTTCAAGTAAAGCTTCAAACAGCGAAATGGCTTCACGAGGAATTATTATGAATGAGCGTTTAACTTGCTGGATAGCTAGATAGGAGCACGTCTAGCGTGGCCAGTACAACAAGCAAGTTTTAGTATCCGATGGGGGACTGTAAGGATTTCGCAATAATTTCAAAATTTCCTACAGTTCTGAAGATTGATTTTGATTAAAGAATACTTGGGTAATATACCTCTAAAAATCCAGGGATCAAAATGGCCATCAGACCTCGTGGCAGAAGACAAAACGACATTGAAAAGGCAGCTTGTGTGTGTCTGTGAAAAAGGGGTAATCAAAGATGGCTGTCCGATCTCGTGGCAGAACACAGGCTGTGTACATATAAAAAGGGAAGATCAAAGTTCGCTGACTAAACTGCCAATCAAAGGCAGTTCAGGGAGTTTCCCTCCCTGCAGAGACAATCGATGTTTGTTTACAGAAACTGCTACAATGTTTACACAAAGGATTAACCATTTGAGACTGCGGTTTCAGTTTGACCACAGGACAATGACTTTTGTTTACACTAACTTCCAAGGCTGTTTACTCAGCAATTAAGGAAAGACATGCTTTTTTTCAAACCAAGACAGCTCTATTCAAACCCAGTATGATGAATGGGAATACATTCACAAACCCATCACGATAAATGGGTAATTCATCCAAAACCCAGCTCAGTTAATGGGGACATCGGATCCCTTTTGTTTAGCCCAGGTGCACCCGGATTTGGGCAGGAAAATTTTGGCCCCAAATGGGGTATAAGATAGCTTCTCAGGAAGTGATCTCTCTGTCTGTCACCTCACCTCCATGCTCTGCCTGCAGAAGAACAGCTCAGAAGCCTGCCTAAAGGAGTGGAATACCAGCAGTTTACTTTTAAATACTGGGGTATTTTCTACTTTGGGGCAGTGAAGATCATAGACCGCAGGAGGCACGGAGCAGGCGTTTTCATTGGTGAGCATACCTTTTCTGGCCCAATACAAGGCAACTTAGAATAGGTATTAAGGGGTGGGAATTAAGGGGAATTTTGTTAGAACTGTAATTTTAGTCAATTTTCCCTCGTTGTGTCCATTTTCTCCTCCCCTATTTAAGTAACAGTGTTGCACTAGCAGAAAAGTGCTGCAGTGAACACTAAGAGTTCTGTATTGAAAGTGCTATTAAAAGGGTGGTGCACTAAGCAGTGAAGTGCTGTAGTGAACACTGAGTTCTGTATTAAAAGTGTTATTTAAGTAACAGTGTTGCACTAGCAGAAAAGTGCTGTAGTGAACACTAAGAGTTCTGTATTAAAAGTGTTATTTAAGACAGTGTTGCACTAGGAGAAAAGTGCTGCAGTGAACACTAAGAGTTCTGTATCAAGAGTGCTATTTAAGTAACAGTGTTGCACTGAGCAGAGAAGTGCTGTAGTGAACACTAAGTAGCTGTATTTAAAAGTGCTGTATCTAAGTAACAGTGTTGTACTAAGAAGTAAAGTGCTGCATTTAAGCAACAATGTTCTATTAAGCAAAAGAGTGCTGCAGTAAACGATAAGTGAACTGTGTTAAGCAAAAGTGGTGTACCAGGCATAGGTGTGTTATATCGATTATATTTTAAGTTGTTTCTTTCTTTTCGTTTCAATAAATACTGGTCTGTTTTGCACCCAAACCACGAGTCACGTTTTCTGTCTACATCGTTACCGAATAAGTCCGGCGGTCAGAACCAGGAATAGGGGAGCACTTCAAAACCGCACGGGGTCCCCTGGAGCAGCTCAGAGACTTCTGACTGGCCAGAG
The DNA here is from genome assembly GCF_052327205.1 of Somniosus microcephalus. NCBI lineage: Eukaryota > Metazoa > Chordata > Chondrichthyes > Squaliformes > Somniosidae > Somniosus > Somniosus microcephalus. Next base: position 31,244,124 of record NC_141012.1, on the reverse strand, counting down.
ACAATAACCCCAACCCCCCGCTTGTTTAATTCCTACATTAGTTTCATGTTTCAGATTTTTACGGTTTATAATTTCTTACTATTTTTTACAATGCAACAGGGGGTCTGTTGGGATGGCAGGCAGTGATTTGTAAGTGGATAGAGAAACTGTAAGCATATTATTGTTAAAAGGTAGCTGAGTTGCACAGTGGGTCGAGGGAACTAACTTGTTGCAGCAAGGAGTAGTAGGACTGGGCTGTATGCCCATGATTCCTTCAATTGGTGAGATTCTGATCTTCGTTGATTAGCCTGGAGTAAACACTGTGCAAAGGCCAATGCAACAAAGGGGTCTAAATCATGGAGTCACCAAATGCACCTCCCAGCAATTGATATGAGGGTGGCATCAAGAAAGGCCTGCAATGTTCAAATCAGAGTTTGATTTGGGTAGTAGACTAAAGGTAAATGGTAGAGAACTGCTTACATTTGCAGTCATCACAGAAATGTTTTCAGAAGGAACACTGGGGGCAATTGAGGCTTGTGATATCTTCTGGACTTTGACTGCCTTGCTGGACTGTAAAGATCTCTTCCAATCTTGATATTCCTCTATCCCTGCGAAAGAGATGCACAATCCTCAAAGTACCAGCGAAAGTTCAGCAATCAGTTAAGAGTTCAAGGAAACACCATGTATTATTTCCTTTCATTATTTCAGTGCCTTGATATTATTTCGTGCCCCCTTGAATGGCAGAGCCAATCACAGGATAACATTTAGTGACATATTTCAGAGAATGACCTATTCACAAAGAAAACACAATAACTTTTTACTCTCAGCAAGGTCTTGAACTTATTAAGTGCATTTGCTCTGAAGTACAATTCAGTGAATTGTTGCTCGAGTCATTTCAATCTCAGGGAGGTTAGAGTTTAAACAGCATGTTCAGTACAAGTTACTTAGCCTGCCAGGATTTCATCTGACGATTCTGTCAGACTGTGATTGACAGCTTAGATGAAATATGCTGCCCTTAACTACAGATGGACATTTTCAGAAATGTTAAAAAATATCCAAATGAAAAGGTCGCTGTTTGGGCCAAAGCCTGGAGGATCAGCAAATGATCCCATGATAAAATGTTGGTACCACCATCTTACTGCAGGCCAATGACCCTGCTAACATTGGATTGGGTCACTGTTTTAAGGTTAAAGTTTTAAAAGCATTCAATTACATAATCATAAAAGATTATAGGTGAAATTTCCCTTTCACTCTCAAAGGTATTCAAACAAAACCACAGAGCAATAGGCATCAGCCTTGGCTCAGTGGTAGCACTCTTACCTCTGAGTCATGAAGGTTGTGGGTTCCAGCCCCCTTCCAAAGACTTGAGCACATAATCTAACCTGAAACTTCAGTGTAGTACTGAGGGAGTGCTGTACTGTTGGAGGTGCTGTCTTTTGGACGAGATGTTAAACCGAGGTAAAATCAGAAAATGCTGGAAATACTCAGCAGTTCAATGATCGACCTAAAGCGATAACTCTGTTTCTCTCTCCACAGATGCTGCCTGACCTGCTGAGTATTTCCAGCATTTTCTGTTTTTATTTCAGTTTTCCAGCATCCGCAGTATTTTGCTTTTGTATTAATGTTAAACCAAGGCCTCATCTGCCCTCTCCAGCGGATGTAGAAGATCCTATGGCACTATTCGAAGAAGTGCAGGGACGTTCTCCCTGGTATTCTGGCAAATATTTATCCCTTAACCAATACCACGAAAACAGGTTATGTGGTCATTTATCTTATTTAATGAGGCAGAAATTCCGGTCCCTACGGGTGAGTACGCGCTGTGTACCCACCCGTAGGGACATCGGAAATGCCGGTTTCAGGCATGCACTGCGCATACGCTGGAAACTGGCATTTCCGATCTGTCAAGAAAGCTCTTGACAGATCCTCCGGCTGCCCGGGAGCAGGGCCTCTGCGGGGGGAGAGTTCTGGTTTTTGGAGACCCTCCGCCCGCAGAAAACCCTTACAATTCTTGCGTCTGGTAAAAGCAGACACAAGGCCTGCTTTTACTTGGATAAGAGTTGAAAAAAGTAAAAAAAAAAATTCCACTGATTTATCATTTAAAAATACTTTAAAGAAAGGTAAGCTTATTTTTAGCCCTGTTAAAAACTTTAATTATTTTTTTCAAAAAATAAATTTTTGTTTAAAATGCTTAATTTATGTAATTTAAAGTCATTTTAAAAATGTGATTTAAAAAAAAATTTAGTTGAAGTTTTACTATGTTTTGGGTGTGATCTCTATTGATATATTTGACAGGTCTTCCTGTCAAGTGTATGAATGGAGATTCCCTTCTCTGATTGGCTCCCCATGGCCCACATGATCCCAGGGACGCTGCGAACAGCCTGCGCCTCTGGGATACGTGGGCCCTGCGTATCGGCAGTTTGGAGAGGCCCAGCAACGGAACTCTGCGCCCCCCCGGGAGCCCTCCGGTCTAGGCGCAGATTTTTCTAGATTGCAGCCCTCCGCCCGTGGGAGGCCTGCAAACGGAATTTCTGGGCCATCACATTTTCTGGGTCTTTACTGATCCCAATTTGGCAGCCATATTTGTCTACAGTGACTAAAGTTCACAAGTATTCCATTTGCTGAGAAGCAGTTTGGGACTTCCTCAGGTCACAAAAGACTCTAATCTATGTAAGTTCTTTCTTTATTCGAGATTTGTTAATTTTGTTCCATCACAGTCTAAATTAAACAACATGTTATTATTAAGTCTAATCATATGAAAGTTTGGGTCAGGTTGCCTCTCAACCTTCTTCCTCTGCTTTGAAAACAAGTTCAGTTCTGTGAGTCTCTCCTCAGAACTCAGATATCCATGTCCTGGAATTATCCCAGTTGCTTCACTCTCCAATGAATCAATGTCCATAATGTCACACACCCAGGTGGTTTGGAGATCCCATGCTTCCAGCGGGAAGCCTAGCCAATAGGGAGTGCAGGTCGGACGATCAGGGCTATCATATTGCAGCTCTACCTCTAACCCATATTTGCAATGAGCATGGCTACCCAGTGAGAGCAAGACATCACAGAATCACTCTGGCACGGATTTGATGGGCCGAATAGCCTCCTTCTGTGCCGTTATGACTCTATTCTAAATGTATCCTCGGCAATGAAGTTATATAGGGTTAAAATAACCTGTTTTGATCCATAATTAAATGGTGCCCAGCTGCAAACCCAGTACTTGATTAGTTTTATTTCACACTGACTTTCAACACATGACCAAGAAATACATCCAAAGATACAACAGCCTAATCTGACGTCATCTACATCTTTTATACTATTTCACAAAACATTATAAAACCATAATTGTTTCCAGATTTTTCTTCAAGCATTTTCAAAAATACAGGTAAATAATCACAGAAACACAAGCAAGTTCAGCTTACAGAAAACATTGGATGATAATTTGGGAACACAGGAGGGTTGAAGAAAGGAAGAACTCGCATTTATATAGCATCTTATCCCATCCGCAGGATGTCCCCAAGTGCTCCAGAGCTAATGAATGTTTTGTTGAACTGAGGTCAATGTTATTGTGCAAGAAAGTGATCGTAAAGACTTGGGCCATGTAGAACATCATTTATCAGCCATGACTGCCTCACTCAAAGATAAATACAGCATTGCATTCAATAATTTGCCATAAAAGAGAGTGAAAGGATAAATAAAAAGCTAAATGTGCTCTTTATTACAGCTACAAGCCTGGAATTAGCTGTGAGTGAGATTATATTACAAGCACTTAACTCATTTATATCAAATTCCTCTCTTCACTATTTGACAGATACATTAATCTATTTAAATAAACAGATTAATGTTGAGTCTGTGTTTCCAAAGGTAGTTATGCTGAATAACTGGACACAGACTACAGAAATAATTAAACAGGTCTTTAGTAATTGAGGGTCAGGGCTGAACTGGAATACACTTTGTTCCACAGGGTTTATACTACAATGTACAGGAGCCATCAAAAAGTAGTCCATCACCTTAAGGTATCCTCTTAAGGTGGTACAGGTTACATACACTACAATTCCTCCCCTTTTAGCTTAACAGTGTACACCCCAATTTAAACATTACATGGATAACATATATACAACTTTCACACAAAACTGTTCAAAGATTCAGTCTCTGAGGAGGCCTCCTGATCCGGGCCGGATAACGCCTTTCAGGGGTCTCTGGTTCTCGTTGCTGGGGTGACTCATCCATTTGATCTCCTATGGATTCAACATCATCATGTACGTTCGAGTCTGAGGTAGATGCTACAGGCACAATAACTTCTTCAACTGGTGTCTCTGCCGTAGACATGGGGTCGACCCTTGTTCTCGATTCCACAAGTTGGTCAGCATGACGTCGTATTACGTTCTCTCCAACGTCTACCGTGTACATCAAGGGTCCTTGTCGGGCACGAATTGTTCCAGATTGCCATTTATCATTCCTATAGTCCCTGGCCAACACTGGTTGTCCTATTTCGAAACTCCGAGTGGCCTTGTTATTTACGTGCTGGAATTGCTTGTTTTCGACTTCCCTACGCACACTTGGTTTTAACAAATCCAACTGGGACCGCAACCTCCTGTTATAGAACATTATGGCAGGGCTTTGATTTGTCACTGCATGCGTGGCGTTTCGATATGCCATCAGGAAATTGTCCACCTTGTGTTGTAGTGGAATATGGTCTTCGCTCATGGCCTTTATCGCCTTTTTGAACGTTTGTACAAATCTCTCGGCCAACCCATTTGTAGCCGGATGATATGGGGCAGATGTATAGTGTTTCACCCCATTCTTTTTCATGAATTTCTGGAATTCTTCTGACACGAACTGTGGTCCGTTGTCTGAACATATTTGTTCCGGCAACCCATTCCTTGCAAATATGGTTCTTAGAACTGCGATCGTCTTTTCAGAGGTAGTGGTCGACATCTTAATCACTTCTGGCTATTTAGAATGTGCGTCTACTGCTATCAAAAACATGGAATCCATGAATGGACCTGCAAAGTCGATATGCACACGTTGCCATGGGGTTGAAGGCCATTCCCATGGGTGCAGCGGTGCAATTAGAGGTGCGTTTTGAACTTTTTGGCACCCTGAGCAGCATTTAGTCAGACCCTCTATTTGTTTGTCGATACCTGGCCACCACACATAAGCCCTAGCAAGGCTTTTCATCTTGACTCCCCCCAGATGACCTTCATGCAATTCTTTCAGAACTCTCTCCCTTAATTTAGGAGGAATAATCACCCTTGTTTCATACATCAATGTTCCTTGACAGACGGACAGCTGTTCTCGTCTGGCTGAGAATGCTGATAACAGTGGGTCGCCATGTGCTGGCCATCCCTCACTGTCAAATCGTAGACCCGAGACAGTGTCGGGTCGTTTCGGGTCTCTCTCTCAATACCCGCATTGGTGACTGGTAAGCATTCGATGATGGTCGAGTGAAATATCTCGACAGGGTCAACTGCCGGTGCCTCTTCCGCTGTAGGTAGTGGCAGGCACGACAGCCCATCAACATTACCATGTTGCTTTGTACCTTTGAATTCGATATCATATTGATGTGCCCCTAGGAAAAGGGACCATCTCTGAAGCCTCTGCGCCGTCATAACCGGAACACCCTTCTTAGGGTTAAAAATGGAAACCAACGGCTGGTGATCTGTCAGCAGCGTAAACTTTTGGCCTTGCAGGTAATGGTTAAATTTCTTAACTCCCCACACGAGGCTGAGAGCCTCCCTATCTATCTGAGCATAGTTGCGCTCTGCGGAGGTCAATGATCCGGATGCGAACGCGACTGGCCTTTCCAAGCCATTAGGAAACTTATGTGAGAGCACTGCCCCGATACCATATGGAGAAGCATCACAAGCTAAGCGAATAGGCAGCGTTGGGTTAAAGTGAACCAACACTTCCTTAGAGGTGATCAGTGCCTTGCTTTTTTGAAAAGCCCGCTTACAATCCTCGCTCCACTTCCATGGTATTCCCATTTGCAAAAGAGTGTTCAGCGGGTGTAACACCGTGGATAAATTTGGAAGAAACTTGTGGTAATAGTTAACCAACCCAAGGAACGACCTCAACTGGGATACATTTTCCGGAGCGGGAGCTTTCATAACAGCTTCAATCTTGTCAGGTGACTTATGGAGCCCCTCCTGGTCAATGACGTGGCCACAGTACGAGATTCATTTTTGAAAGAACTCACATTTCTGGCGATTAACTCTGAGCCCATATTCTTTCAATCTGGTGAGCACCTGCTCCAAATTCGCGAGGTGATCCTTATCATCATCTCCTGTAATCAGAATGTCGTCCAGGTAGCATTGTGTGCCTGGAATTCCCTGCAATACCTGCTCCATGGCCCTTTGCCAAATCGCTGGAGCCGATGCCACTCCAAAAACCAGTCTATTATACCGAAATAAGCCCTTATGTGTGTTGATCGTGAGATACTGGCGTGACGCTTCATCAACTTCCATCTGTAGGTACGCCTGCGCCAGGTCTATCTTGGTGAAGTGTTTCCCGCCAGACAGTGAAGCGAAGATATCTTCAATCCGCGGAAGCGGATATTGCACCGTGTGAAGAACCGGATTAACAGTGATCTTGAAATCGCCACAGATGCAAACCTTCCCAGGTTCCCCCGGCTTGTTGCTCAACGAACGCTTCATGACAGGAACAATGGGTGTGGCCCATTCGCTCCAGTCCACCTTTGACAGTACTCCTGAATGTTCTAGCCCTTCCAGCTCTGCTTCCACAGCAGGTCGTATCGCATAAGGTACCGGTCTGGCTTTGAAAAATTTTGGGTTTGCATGTTCTTCAACCTTGATGTTTGCCGTAATTCCTTTCAGTGTTCCCAGTCCCTGTTGGAACACCTCCTTAGCATCGTCCAATATTTTGGACAGTCGTTTAGGTTTGACATTGTCCTCTTTACAGGAATCTACAGTCAGTGCTTGTATGGAATGCCAGTCCACATTTATTCTCCGGATCCATTCCCATCCCAGTAGTGGTGGACCTCCATCAGGTAACACATACAAGTCCATTTCCTGACTTTCTTTACCATTGTAGACCACATTTACTTTTATCTTTCCGATGGGGTATACTATTTGCCCCGTGTATGTTTTCAATACAATCTCCGTATCCCTCAGGGGAATGTGCGAGAATAACCTTTTGTAATCTTGCTTATTCATGACCGTCAATGCCGATCCAGTGTCCAATTCCATCTTCACTTGGACTCCTGCTATCTGAAGCGTGACCCAGATAGTTTGGTGGTCTGCTGTGTTACCCACATTATGTATTTTTAGACAACCCAGTTCCTTACTGCTTGAGTCTGAATCCATCTTCTGTTCATCCGAACTGTTCTCTGTCACCTTGTGTACTTTTTTGTACTTCTCCTGCGGCGACTTTTTGCTGCTGGTCTTCTTTCCTGACCGGCATACTCTCGCTATGTGACCAAGTTTGCCACATTGCCTGCATTCTTTGTCTTTGAACCAGCACTGGTTCTGGTCATGCGTTGTCCTTCCACAACGATAGCACTTTACTGCGCCCAATGCCATTTCATTGGTGCTGAATTCCAATGGCCTTTGCTGTATCTCTGCAGCGCCTCGTGCTGCTGCCTCATGCGATGCTGCAATGCTGAAAGCTTTGTCCAGCGTAAGATCCTTTTCCTCTAGCAGTCGCTTCTGGGTTCCTTCCCTTAGGAGCCCACACACAAACTTATCTCTCAGTGCGTCTGCTAGTCTTGTACCGAACTGACAGTACTTTGATAACTTGCGCAGTTCGATTAAGAATTCAGCGTTGCTTTCCTCTTTAAGTTGAATTCTTTTGTAGAATTTAAATCGTTCCACTATCAGCAGCGGCGTGGGGTTTAAATGCTCTTGCAGGATAGTAACAATGTCCGCGAAACTCTTTCCTACCGGTTTATCTGGTGTTACAAGGTTCCTTAATAACCCGTACGTCTTCGCACCCATCGAGTTTAATAGGGTTAGTGCTTTCTTATCCTCCGGTACCTCATTCGTTGTACAGTAAACTTCGACGTGTTCCACATAAGTGGCCCAATCTTCCACATCGCTATCAAAAGCAGTGATGTTACCCGTTTTTGGCATCCTTGTTGAGTTTCCTTTCCTTCGGCTATGATTATTATTTTATTTTATTTTTTTCAAAATGGCGGCTTCCCGCGCTTGGCGGCTTTTCCCGCGCTTGTCTTCTTCCCCCGCCGACTCAAAATGGCGATTACCGCACTGTTGCCGTTCTCGCCTCCCAGCGGTCCTTTATTTTCCCCTACGCTGCTGCTCTTGTTCCCCGCCGCTCCCGCGGTCCTTGTGGACATAAACGCTTTTCTGGCTGCTGCGCGTCTCTGCCCCGATTGCAGTCCGGCCCCTGACACCGGCTGCGGTCGTGTTCTCCGCCCTTTTCGTCGTTTCCCTCCCCTTCGCTTACTGACAACTCGGCCGACTTCCCCCCCCGTGCCGCTCGATCGGGCTTACCCGCCGCTGTCGTCGAAGGGATGTTCACTGATGTTTGACTTCATGGCCAGAAACCAACCCGGGTTCCCGATTGCCTCCCGTGCTATGCAGTGCCCAGCAGGATGTTGAGGGTGGATGTCCTTGATCGACGCCCGTTTCAGAGGCGAAGCTTCCTTTGATGCAACTGCCGCTAGGTAAGATGAGACTCGTCGCCACTGTTGAGTCTGTGTTTCCAAAGGTAGTTATGCTGAATAACTGGACACAGACTACAGAAATAATTAAACAGGTCTTTAGTAATTGAGGGTCAGGGCTGAACTGGAATACACTTTGCTCCACAGGGTTTATATACCGGTGTGGTCACCACCGGTACTACAATGTACAGGAGCCATCAAAAAGTAGTCCATCATCTTAAGGTATCCTCTTAAGGTGGTACAGGTTACATACACTACAATTAATATATTTGTTAAAAAAGCAATAGAGGAACTTGATCTACAATAACATCATTCACTTTAGTTTATAGTCTATAGATTCCACAGGATAAAAACACCTCTGCTCTTCTGTAACAGAAATATGCAACTGTGTTTGGTTAATTTTATATTGTTACTATATCAGCTTACATGCTTTACAGACATTGACTGACTGCTGACTATCTCAGCTGTGCACGTGTTGGGCTAGGTCAGGGACACTGAATCCACAAGCGCTGGTCATGGAACATTGCGTGTTTAGCATTAGAGAGAAGTATTAGCAGCAGACTATGACCAAAGTACTTGAAGAAAGCCAGCAAAGGTATGGAAAATGTGAAGAATCTTTTTCCACCCTGTGTGTTCTGCCTCGGCTCGAGAACAAGTGTTCTTGAGACCAAGGGCTCGATTTTAATAGCCCTGAGGAAGCGGGTTTGGAGGCGGGTCAGCAGCGGAAATCAGAAAAAATGGCTTCAGACACCCAACCCGCCTCCATCCCGTCCCCACGCGATTTTCGTGAATGTCGGGTCAGCTGCTCCCAAACTGACCCGACGGGAACCGGTTGGACAGGTAGTTAAGGCAGTTAAGAGCCTGTTAACTGCCTTGCTAATCCTATTTTTATAGTGGTTACCCATTTTCGTGCTTCTGGCTCCTGTTTCCCGTCTTGTCAGAAACAGGCCAGCTGCAAGAAGAGGAGTTGCTGGAAGACATGATTTGTAGTCATTGGTGCAGCACTTTAAAAGCGTTCCTGTAACATGGCTGACATTCAAATGCAACAACTTTGTTGTTGGAGGTTTGGGATAAGATTTTGCAAATCTACTGACCTTATGACTGTTCAAGCTGACACACATTTGCTGTTTGAGCTGATTGGAATAATTTCAGGCCGCTTTGAGTGTGCGCTTGCAAGCTTCTTGCCTCAACTGTAATCTATAACAACGGGATGGGAACCATTTACATCCTCTCATCCTGGTCATCAGATTCGGAGGAAGAGCAGCCGCGGTAGCACCATAACCAGCCACAACATCAGCACCAGCAGAAGAAGCGCCAACCTCCTCCTCACCCACCTGATGCTGCACTGGACACAGGGCATCAGCCCCTGACAAAATTGCTGGCCGGGAGGCCAGCGATGGCATCACCATGGCCAGATTTTCTTCACTTGATGCTGTAAGCCCTGGCTGCCACATGATGTGCCAGGTTGACACCATCCCACACCAGCACCGTGAAGCATCCCTTTAATGTCCAAGCCATTCCTTGCACACACATCACTATAGTGGTGGGGAATTATGACTGAACATTCACTGGAAATCAGTAAGAGAATTCTCAATGTGCGCTCAGATCTGTTCAATAAGGGGCACTTTTGGAAAAAGATATTACACTGTATGACAACACATTACCAGAAACTTCACATGGACATTGGCTAAACCTTTCAAGTGCCTACCCTTGTGTGTTGTTAGTTGGTATGCTTGCAGTAAGATGAGGGTGAGTGTGAGGGGTGGCTAGTGAGATGGGGAAGTGATAAATTAGATAGAGAGGATTGGGTGAAGGTTCAAGGTAAGTTGGTGTCCTGGGGAGGTCTCTTCCACCCTTGGAAGGGAAGAGAACCTCCCTGCATGTTGTGACTCCCTCCATAAGCATATAGAGGGAGCCATTGGAGAGCCTGGGTGCAAGTGTTCACCTTTGTGCAGTGATTGTCAATGTTTGCAGCACCTCAATGCTGTCAAACACTGACAGATCAACTGTCAAAATAAAATTGTGCATGGTCCCTTTAAGGAAACCGGCAGATGACGCAACATCAAATGACGTCGTCAGACCTGCTTCCTGTTAATTGGCTGGGAAGCCCGCAGGGCAATCAAGGGAAAATCATATCTGCAGCTGGGGGCGGGACCGGAACCTGGAAACCAACTGACCCGTCCCATCCCGCCTCCAGAATTAAATTTGTGGCCCTAATCTTAGAGAGAATAACAAATGCAGGCAGATTTCACAATGAATCAGGCAAAAAGAAAGGTCAGTATCTACCTCTGCTTTGCTTGTCCACAACCTCCTTGACAGGTCAGGGTCTACCACACATCAGTGTGCCATAATACCATCCTAGATGGGTGAGTGTATGTCTTTTCTCCTAGCAGTTTCGACATGAATAAATGTTTGTCTCTTTCCTGCAGGCCTTGTTCACTATCAATCCAGATGGCCTATTACCTACCCCGCTCGTGTTGTGTACAGTACCACGCTGGACAGATTAGTGTCTGCTCCCCTCCGTGCATTCTGTACAGTACTACCCTGGACAGATCAATGTCTGCACCCCTCCGTGCATTCTGTACAGTACCACCCTGGACAGATCAGTGTCTGCACCCCTCCATGTGTTCTGTACAGTACCACCCTGGACAGATCAGTGTCTGCACCCCTCCATGTGTTCTGTACAGTACCACCCTGGACAGATCAGTGTCTGCACCCCTCCGTGTGTTCTGTACAGTACCACCCTGGACAGATCAGTGTCTGCACCCCTCCGTGTGTTCTGTACAGTACCACCCTGGACAGATCAGTGTCTGCACCCCTCTGTGCGTTCTGTACAGTACCACCCTGGACAGATCAGTGTCTGCACCACTCCATGTGTTCTGTACAGTACCACCCTGGACAGATCAGTGTCTGCACCCCTCCGTGTGTTCTGTACAGTACCAGTCTCAATAGGTCTATGTCTGCATACCCTGCATCTCTGTACAACAGCACCCTAGCCAGATGAATGTCTTCCACTGCTCTGTGTGCAACATATACTACCATTCGAGTCAGGGTAGCATCTATTTCTCCTGCTCTATAAGTTGAATGTGGACACCATTTGCTTCAGCAGCACCTCCGCATTCAGTGCTCCTCGCCTATCTCGCTCATCAGCAATCAAGTGATCTTTCCCTTGAGAGCGCTTCGCTTTTCAAGGAAATTTCGTTTTTTGGAATTGTGCCTTCTATTCCCTACAATCAGTGGCTGCTCCAGCACTCAAGAGCTATAAGGGTCCTTTACTCCCCTAGAACATTTTAAATTGTGCTCGGGGCTCTGAAAATACTCAGGTAAGTAATTTGCAGCTTCTGTCAGATGCAATCAAAAATGGATTACACTGCCAGGTTACTATGGAACCTGTTCAGCTACAATCAGGGATGTTGTCACCCTTTATAACCAAACCGCATCTATAATTGACATGTTCGAATGAGGTTGATTTCATACTTGGACATTTACTTTGCGCTTAAACCTTAAAATTTTGCTTCCTTTCTCTTCATCTTTTCTCTTTTACAACGATGAATACAATTTTTTGCCATTATTAGATGGTAAAAGAATGAACTGCCCAAGACATTAAAAGAGAGAGAAAGGTTCAAAGAACAAATAAAGTTGAGTTGCAATTCTGGCCTAAATGTGCTCTTTATTGCAGTTATAAATCACGAAGCCATTCGCGGTAAAGCCACTTTACTTTGAGTTGACTGGCGCTGGTATTAGCTTAACATGCTGATCCGATTTAGTGGGGAAAAAATGACTGAGGCATATTCCTTTCTTAGAAATTCGATGCACTGATAATGAAATCAACAGCGAGCAAATGCACCAGGCTGCCACAGAGGACAAGACAAGTGAGAAACTCTTCAAAGTCAAGTTAAAGTTAACCGTTACAGAAAGAATCTATAAACTAATAAACCCTAGGATAAAATAAGAATCTCGTGTTTGACCAGCTATTACAGTTGGATAGACAGATGAATTTACAAAAATGTAGAAAAGAATCTCTTTTCCTCTCAATCCCATCTTTATTTTCCACTGCAAAGGTCAGTGCAGAAGCTGAGACTGAAGCTATCAACAACAATAACTTACATTTATGTGAGAAGTCACACAACACCAGGTTATAGTCCAACAGCTTCATTTGAGATCACAAGTTTTCGGAGCGCTGCTCCTTCGTCAGATGAAGTGAAGAGATCACTTTGTGATCTCAAATAAAGCTGTTGGACTATAACCTGGTGTTGTGTGACTTCTCACATTTGTCCACCCCAGTCCAACACCGGCATCTCCACATCATGGCTACTATCGACACCACAAACTGCCGGCTCAAAGTGGAGAGAATCTCCAAGAAGATCGCGCATATCGACACAGACATCAAGGCCTAGAAATTCAGTGGAGCCCCAAACGGGGCGCCAAGCTCGCCTGGGCGCCGGAATTACCGCTGCGAACGTAGCAGTTGTGCCCGCCGGAAATGCAGCTTGAGCGCCCCAAGAGGGACGCGGGGCACTGATCGAGGCGCCCCGCGTCCCTCTTGGGGCGCTGAAACTGAATATTGCAGCGCAACGTGCCGCAGCGCCACACGCTGCGGCACGGCGTGCTGCGGTACTGCAGGCCTTCCTCCCCTTCTTAAGGGGGAGGGGCCTGCACCAGCACAATGACTGATCGCGAGTGCCGGCAAAAGAGCCCGACACCGAGGAGAAGTGCCGGGCTCTCGGGACACAGCCGGCACTGCCCGGGGGGGTGATCAGGAGGCCGGGGACGGAGGTGCTGGCAGGCGGCCACCGAAAAAATGGCCGCCCCGCACCTCCACCTTAATTTACGCCAGTACCGTCACAGGTAGGCCCCGTGAACCGGGCGCGATTTGCGATTGGCGTTGCAGAGGCGGGCGTGACCAAATATTGTGATCGGGGTGGTAGCAGGGCGCTGTGCACACCGATGATGTCGTCAGTGGCGGCGCAGCGCTACAGGCTAACGCCGCCATTAGCGCCCCGCTAAATATCGCGGGAGGTGTGGCCAGTGGTGCTAAAGCCACTGAGTGCCCTCTTTAGGCGCTAACTGGTGGCGCAGCCCACCGAATTTCTAGGCCCAAGTTTCTACAGAGATGCAAGAAAGCAGACAAGATCCCGAAAGGACTACAGATCACAAACCCACTCAAGTCGACCTACAACACAGACTACGCTGAGAGACTCTGCCGTCGTACCTCTCACACATTCCTCAACCATCTCGTACACCAGCTCTACAGCAGACGCCGCAACCTCGAAACCAAGATAGAGTCCATGTTTTCAGCCTGTGCTCAGGACACAGCAGACCAGCTACGAGACACCGCCAAACAGACGAGGCAATGGAACTACGCTGCCTACATGCACACCAAGAACAGGAAGCTTGAGAAACTCGGCATCACTACCAGCAGCAACCAAGCCTCCTCCGTTACCACGGTTGAAACCACAGGGAAGTCCATCGTCAACTTGTCCAACCACACCTTTAAACCAGATGAAATCGAAGTTCTCAGCCGAGGGCTCAATTTCTGCCCCATCACCAAAATGGACCCCATCGGTCTCGCGGCAGACACAGAGGAATTCATCAGGAGAATGAGGCTCCGGGAATTCTTCCACAAATCCCAAGATGTCCTCAGCGAACCCAATGGGACAATCAATGATCCAGAACAGCAGACAGAGGGATCCGCAGTGCAGCAACCGAAGAAGAAAGAGTCAAATTGGACCCCTCCGGAGGGTCGCTGCCCTAAGCTTGACATGTATGCTCAAGCTGTCAGGAGATGCATCAATGCCAGATTCATCAGCCGCACTCACAAGACAGTCCAGAATGTCACCTGAGCACAACGCAACGCCATCCACGCTCTCAAGACCAACCGCAACATCGTCATCAAACCAGCAGACAAAGGAGGAGCCATCATCATACAGAACAGAATGGACTATTGCAAAGAAGCATACCGACAACTGGACAACCAGGAACACTACAGACAGTTACCCGCAGATCCGACCAAAGAACACACCTGCCAACTCAACAGACTGATCAAGACCTTCGATCCAGACCTTAAAAGCATCCTACGCGCTCTCATCCCACGTACTCCCCGCGTGGGAGACTTCTACTGCCTCCCAAAGATACACAAAGCCAACACACCCGGACGTCCTATCGTATCAGGCAACGGAACCCTGTGTGAGAACCTCTCTGGATATGTCGAGGGCATCCTGAAACCCATCGTACAGGGAAGCCCCAGCTTCTGTCGCGACACTACAGACTTCTTACAGAAACTCTGCACCCATGGACCAGTTGAACCAGGAACACTCCTCACCACGATGGACGTCTCGGCACTCTACACCAGTATCCCCCGCGATGACGGCATCGCTGCGACAGCCTCAATACTCAACACCAAGGACAGCCAATCTCCAGACGCCATCCTACAACTCATCCGCTTCATCCTTGACCACAATGTCTTCACCTTCGACAACCAGTTCTTTACCTAAACACACGGAACAGCCATGGGGACCAAATTCGCACCCCAATATGCCAATATCTTCATGCACAAGTTCGAGCAAGACTTCTTCACTGCACAGGACCTCCAACCAACGCTATACACCAGATACATCGACGATATTTTCTTCCTATGGACCCACGGCGAAGAATCACTGAAAAGACTACACGATAACATCAACAAGTTCCATCCCACCATCAAACTCACCATGGACTACTCCTCAGAATCGGTTTCATTCTTGGACACACGAATCTCCATCAAAGATGGACACCTCAGCACTTCATTCTACCGCAAGCCCACGGACAACCTCACGATGCTCCACTTCTCCAGCTTCCACCCTAACCACGTTAAAGAAGCCATCCCCTGTGGACAAGCCCTGCGAATACACAGGATCTGCTCAGATGAGGAGGAACGCGATGGACACCTACAGACGCTGAGAGACGCCCTCATAAGAACGGGATATGACGCTCGACTCGTCGATCGACAGTTCCGACGGGCCACAGTGAAAAATCGCATAGACCTCCTCAGAAGACAAACATGGGACACAGCCAACAGAGTACCCTTCGTCGTCCAGTACTTCCCCGGAGCGGAGAAACTACGCCATGTTCTTCGCAGCCTTCAACATGTCATCGATGATGATGAACACCTCGCTAAGGCAATCCCCACACCTCCACTACTCGCCTTCAAACAGCTGCCTAACCTCAAGCAGACCATCGTTCGCAGCAAATTACCCAGCTTTCAGGAGAACAGTGACCACGACACCACACAACCCTGCCACGGCAACCTCTGCAAGACATGCCAGATCATCAACACAGATACCATCATCACACGTGAGGACACCACCCACCAGGTACATGGTACATACTCATGTGACTCGGCCAACGTTGTCTACCTCATACGTTGCAGGAAAGGATGCCCCGGAGCATGGTACATCGGCGAGACCATGCAGACACTGCGACAACGGATGAACGGACACCGCACAACAATCGCCAGGCAGGAGTGTTCCCTCCCAGTCGGGGAAAACTTCAGCAGCCAAGGACATTCAGCCTCCGATCTTCGGGCAAGCATTCTCCAAGGCGACTTTCGAGACACACGACAATGCAAAATCGTCGAGCAGAAACTGATAGCCAAGTTCCGCACTCATGAGGACGGCCTCAACCGGGATCTTGGGTTCATGTCACGCTACATGTAACCCCACGTGACTTAGAGTCATCCAGACTCGAGTCGTCGTTGGCTTGTTCTCTCTACACAGATGCGGCCGGACCTGCTGTGATTTCCAGCAAAAAAAAATTTTTTTTTTTAATTTGTTTTTTGTTTGTTTTTTGTTTTTCATACAGAGCCCAGCATCTGCAACATTTTACCCCTTGTGACCCCACCTAATTGTTCTTTGATGTAATGTTTTCCTGACTGACCTGTTTGGACACCTTTCATACCTTTGATTGCTGTGATTATCTCTCTGCCGAGGTGTGATAAAGGGCAGTTAGAAAGATTACCTGTAATCATCTGGCAGTGTTCTCTGACTATATATGCTGTGCCTATATGCATCTCTTCACTTCACCTGATGAAGGAGCAGCACTCCGAAAGCTTGTGATCTCAAATAAAGCTGTTGGACTATAACCTGGTGTTGTGTGACTTCTCACATTTGTCCACCCCAGTCCAACACCGGCATCTCCACATCATGGTTACATTTATGTGACTGCTTTAACATAGAAGAATGCCCCAAGGTTACTTCACAGAGCCATAATCAGAGAAAAATGGATGCAGAACCAAAGAAGGAGATATTAGAAGGGGTGACCAAAAGCTTCATCAATGAGGTGGCTTTGAAGAAGGAGAGGTAAGTGGCGAGGCGGGGAGGGAATTCCGTGGTGTAGGGCTAGATGGCTGAAGGCACGGCTGGCAAAGGTGGACAAAGGAAGGGCTCTGTGCCCAAAGGAAAAAGTTGGAGGAACAGAGGATTCTGGGGCAGTTGTAGGGCTGGAGGAGCTTACAGAGATAGGGAAGGTCAAGGCTATAAGAGGATTTAAACACAAGGATGAAAATTTTAAATTCTGGGTTACAGCAGCAGAATATGCTGAGGCAGGAGCGGAGGCGGGCAATGTTACAGAGGTGGAAGTCGACG
The DNA here is from genome assembly GCF_052327205.1 of Somniosus microcephalus. NCBI lineage: Eukaryota > Metazoa > Chordata > Chondrichthyes > Squaliformes > Somniosidae > Somniosus > Somniosus microcephalus. Next base: position 31,226,895 of record NC_141012.1, on the reverse strand, counting down.
GGTTTTGTGAAGGAGAGGTTACCCGGTCAGAAGCTGTGCTCAGGGTTAAAAAGGACACTAAAGTTTTAAATTCTCTTGTTCAACAGGAGACAGTGGCTAAGGAGGGGGATGGATTTTCTGGTGGGGCCAATGACGATGGCTCCATTTTCCCAATGTTTCAGCGGAAGAAATTGTGGCTCCTTCAAGACTGGATTATAGACAAGCAGTCTGACAACACAGAGATAGTGGAGAGGTCGAAGAGGGAGATGAGTGAAACAGCAGTCAAATCCATTCCACTATCAGGTCACAGAAGGTCTTACGGGGATGATTTGGTCGATTCACTCTTCGTAGCAAAATCAATTTAATAATCCTGTCTGGTTGGGGAATGCATATTATACTACCCGAGATACCAGGACCGCCCACCAGACCAACTTTTACAAATCCTGTAGATCATTTTTGGTATCTGTTAGCAGCAAAAGCCACAGTGGGACATAATTTACACACAATGCTAAAATATGGCTAAAAATTACAATATGATAAATTTATATGCAACGACAATCCTGCTACAGTTAACAGCAGTACAACAAAAAGGACAGACTGCTATCTCATATCTCTTTACAACTGCATCAAAACAACATGAAGTGAAGCCGGCTGATGTATTAAAACTCACTACGCACTTGGTTTGAGTATAAAGCAAGGCTTTAATCAACTTGTTTCCACACATGGTCTAGTTGTACTTCATTAGTTCCTGTCTTACAAAATGTTCCAGGCTAGCTGGGCCCATGCCCGAGTATTTATACTCCTTGGATGGCGCCACCAGCTGGCCATCCAGTGTTATTTCATGAGTCGTTTCTTTATGATGATGAGATTTATAATACTGGCATTTTCTGTTCCATACATGTTGCCTGTACATCGTGGCATGTTGTTGTTGTTTTGTATGATGGGAGAAGCTTATCATGGGATGTCTAGTTTGGCTGTCCATCCGATGGCCTCCTGAGATGCTGAGTGGAGAAATGAGGTGCCTCCCGCAACAGCTCTTAGTGGGCAGGCGGATGTGATGTGTTCCATGGTCTGGGACTCCTGCCACAGTCCCACTTCGGGTCGTCCCTCATCTTCCACCTGTGGAGCAGGTGGCTGCATCGTCCGTGCCCTGCGCGGATCCAGTTGAGCGCTGTCCACTGTTTTCGTGGGAGGTCGAAGTCAGGAACCTCGTGTCATAAACATACATAACACATAGAAAAGTTTGCACGCACGCAATGGTCTTGAAATGCCATGGCGGTTCTCCTGGTCTCCCATCAGAGTTATGGCAGGAAAACAGGAGAACCCCCATGGAATTTCAGGGCCTATATATCCTCACGTAGAGGATTGATCCTTGTGATAGACAGTTCCTCGAGATTCAATCCAAAATGTCCATGACCCTCATAAAAGCAGAGAGCTGTTTGAGCAATGAATTATTTAGCCACAAGTAGTAGCTGAGGGACAGAGAATTGCATCTTTTAGGGGAAAAGTACATTTGAAGCAGAGGAAGATACAGCGCTATGGAGAGTGAGCAGGGAGGTGGGATTAGTTTTGAATTACTCAAGCAAAGTACCAGCACAAACATGATGAGCTGAATGGCCTCCTTCTGTGTGGGAGACGTCTATAATCCTGTGGTATAAGACCAAAACTTTCTCCTTCAAATCAGCTAGCATCCATAAATACATTTATCCATAGGGTTATTCTATAATCTCGCGCTTGTAAGAGGGGGCGTGTCAGAGAATTGGGGCAGCTCCCTCCTTTCTCATTGGAACCAGTCCATTCTTATCAATGTGTTGTTTAAATTACAACTCTCCTCCACCAAACCAACCCCCTCCCCCCATCTTCAGCCCTGGGTGCCCCTGCCAATCTTCAATCTCCTCTCCCTGGGGCTGAATGGCCCACTCCTGTTCCTATATTCCTGCGACTACTCAGCTGGGCTATTGCCGATTGTAACGCAGCAGTGGGAGCCTGGACTAAAGCTGGGCGTCGGGTGAGGAAGTTGCCTTGCAATCGCCACAGTGCCCAAGCGATGCACAGTCAGAACTGACAGGAATTCCTCCAAATGGTGAGCACATAATCCAGGCTGACTCTCCAGTGCAGGATTGAAGGAGCGCTGCCCTGTTGGAGTCTTTCGGACGAGACGTTAAACCGAGGCCCCATCTGCCCTCTCAGGTACACATAAAAGATCCCATTGCACTATTTTGAAAAAAGAGCAGGGGTGTTCTTCCCCGTGTCCTGACCAATATTTATCCCTCGTCCACAATCTCTAAAACAGATAATTGAGTCATTATCTCATTGCTGTTTGTGGGAGTTTGCTGTGCACATATTGGCTGCCACGTTTCCTACATTACAACAGTGACTGCACTTAAAGTACTGCATTCAATGTAAAGCACTTTGGAACATCCTGAGGTCATGAAAAGCACAATATAAATGCAAGTCTTTCGATCTAAAAAAGACTGCAGATGTTGAAAACTTGAAATTAGTTGGAACACATACGTATGAGTCGATCTGCATCTGAAAGAAAAAAAGGAGGTTAACATTTCACATAGGATTACATAGGATTACATGGGATATACAGCACAGAAACAGGACATTCGGCCCAACCAGTCCATGCCAGTGTTTATGCTCCACTCGAGCCTCCTCCCGTCTTTCCTCATCTAACTCTATCAGCGTAACCCTCTATTCCCTTCTCCCTCAGATGTTTGTCCAGCCTCCTCTTAAATGCATCCATACTATTCACTTCAACCACTCCCTGTGGTAGCGAGTTCCACATTCTCACCACTCTCTGGGTAAAGAAGATTCTTCTGAATTCCCTATTGGATTTCTTGGTGACTATCTTATATTGATGACCTCTAGTTATGCTCTTCCCCACAAGTGGAAACATTCTCTCTGTATCCACTCTATCAAAACCTTTCATAATTTTATAGACCTCTATTAGGTCACCCCTCAGCCTTCTTTTTTCAAGAGAAAAGAGACCCAGCCTGTTCATCCTTTCCTGATATGTATACCCTCACATTTCTGGTATCATCCTTGTAAATTTTCCCTGCACCCTCTCCATTGACTCTATATCCTTTTTATAATATGGTGACCAGAACTATACGCAGTACTCTAAGTGTGGTCTAACCAAGGTTCGATACAGGTTTAGCATAATATCCCTACTTTTCAATTCTATCCCTCTAGAAATAAACCCTAGTGCTTGGTTTGCTTTTTTTATGGCCTTGCTAACCTGTGTCGCAACTTTTAGTGATTTGTGTATTTGTACTCCGAGATCCCTTTGTTCCTCTACCCCACCTAGACTCACACCCTCCAAGTAATAAGTGACCTTCCTATTCTTCCTACCAAAATGTAATACCTCACATTTGTCTGCGTTGAACTTCATTTGCCAATTATTTGCTCATTCTGCAAGTTTACACTAGAAATGTTAGCCTATCTTTTTTCGAGATGCAGACTGGCCTGCTATGCTATTCCAACATTTTCTGGTTTTTTTAATTATGAAATAATTTTGCTCCACATTTCAGTCGGACTAACACAGTACTATTTGAAAGTAGCCTTAAGCAACTAAAGGCTGCTATGGCAGAGCTAAATATTGAAGGTTTGATGAATGTATAATGATACCGGGCCCATTTTTATCGAAAAATACGACTGCATAACTAAACTTGTTAAATGATGCTTCACACAGTATTCAATCATTGCAATATGCTTGTGGATGTGACAGTTTATGAAACTGTATCATTTTGCTAAAGATAAACTACCAAGTACTGGACTTGTGCAAATAAATTACAATGCTGCAGTGTGGCTGCAGGTTTCATCTAACATATAAAATAACAGTGATTTAGAAAATAAAGTTTTACGAATGTTTCTGTTTTTAACAACAATAAAAAAATAAAACTCCTCGCATGGTTCAGTGGATAACTGCACTGGGGAAGGGTAGAACTCAATCACATACACCCTGAAGGTCTCAGGTTGAATCTCTGGTCTGTGCTGAGTTAGGAAGGAAGGAAGGAAAGAACAAAAATTCCTTGGAGCTGCACTCACTCCACCGGCATTACTTCACCGGGAATGCAATGGAAACCCCGCTTACGCGCGTAAACGGATTTCCCGCTCAAATTTCAACACAGTAATGCCGGCAGATTTCCAATCCTGATTGTTATCGAATTTGGGCCACCAAAGGACTAGAGCTGGGCCACTAGCTGGCAACAAAACCTCATGAGGGGTCATTTTCATCTTCAGCGCCTGGATTATAATCTTGTAGAGCTCGTCGCTCAACTGTTGTAGAAACTGCCCTGATGTCAATGGGATGAAAATAGAGTGGGTCCTACAACGCACAAGCTTGTATGGAGAATCACAAAAATCACAGAAACCCCACAGTGCAGATAGGGGCCATTTCACCCCATCGAGCCTGCACCGACACATATCTCACCCGATCCCCGTAACCCCTACACCAACACATGTCCCACCCTATCCCCATGTATTTAATCCCCCTAACACTAAGGGTCAATTTATCATAGCCAATCAACCTAACCATACATCTTTGGACTGTGGGAGGAAACCGGAGCACCCAGAGGAAACCCACGCAAACGTGGGGAGAATGTGCAAACTCCACACAGACGGTCACCCGAGGCCAGATTCGAACCCGGGTCCCTGGCGCTGTGAGGCAACAGTGCTAACCACTATGCCACCATGCTGCCCTGGGAGAGGATAGAATTATGTTTGGTTATAATGTCCTTCTCATGTCCATATAGCCTACTCATTCATCAAGCTCTCCCACATGTTGAATGCCAGAGAGTTGTCAGTGCCCTTGGAACTATATCCCAGCACGGCCACTGCCTTCAAAAGGAAAAAGGATTAGGGAGGTAATCATGTGAATACACGGTGGCTTCTGCTGTGATGTGCGAAAGATTTACGTGAACTCATCAGACCATAAGAAAGCAAGGGAACCAGAAGAGAACCAGGAAATTTGGAAACTCATGGATAAGAAGAGGAGCAGCAGATAGTCTGAGTCATGGATCCTGGACACTGCACCAAAGATAGGAACCTGAGACAGAAATAACACAAAACATTTAATGGTGGGATCTGTAGGATACCCCAAGTTACTGCAAACACCCTGAAGTATTTTGTCAAAGGATTAACTGAAAGTAATGGATTCAAATGTTGATTGAATTTGGCACTGGGACAAGTCATTGGTCGGACTTGAAGTCTGCAGTGATCAATGGTTGGCAGGTGCTGTGTGTATCATGTGCACAGTTGAGGGATGTGACTCAGGGATTTAGAGTGGCTCGCCAAATAACTCGAGCCATGCCACTAGCCATCAACAAAACTTTATGAGGGGTCATTTTCATCTTCATCGCCTGGACTATAATCATCGCCTGACTGTTGTATAGACTGCCCTGATGTCAATGGGTTGAAAATAGGGTGGGTCCTACAATGGGCAAGCAATTCAATTTACCAGATTAATACCCAGGCCGTGAAGGTGGAAATCACCATCCATAAATCTTTCCAACATTTTTATCCATAAGTTCTTAACCACTTTGCTATATAGTCATAGGTATCAGAGCCCCATCCTAAACATAGGGAAACACACAGCACAGCCTATTGTGTTTGTTGGATACACGTAAATCAGTTGGTGATATCACATGATTGTTGCATGCTGTTCATTGTGTCATTTTATCTGGAACTAGCTGGAGTGCCCGGCGGTGCCGAGGGTTTTTTGAGGGCATGTTGTTGTTGGAAGAGAGAGAGAGAGAGAGACTGGGGGGAGAAGAGAGAGACTGGGGGGGAGAGAGTGACTGGGGGGAAGGGGGGGAGAGAGCGACTGGGGGAAGAGAGAGAGAGAGCGACTGGGGGGGAGAGCGAGATGGGGAGGAAGAGAGAGACTGGGGGGAGAGAGCGACTGGGGGAAGAGAGAGAGAGAGAGACTGGGGGGAGAGAGAGAGAGAGGGAAAGAGAGAGGGGGAGGGAGAGAGAGAGAGAGACTGGGGGGAGAAGAGAGAAATGGGGGGAGAAGAGAGAGATGGGGGGAAGAGAGAGAGAGAGACTGCTGGGTTTAGTTTGGGATTAGCCTGGAGAGAGAGGGGGGAACGAGCGCCTCAGGCCTGGCCTGATGGACCCCTGCGAAGGAAGGAAGGAAGAAGGTGAGCTCTCCCTCCCTCTCCCACCCCCTCACTCTTTCCCTCCCTCACCCTCTCTCTCTCCCTCCCCCTGTCTCTCCCTGCTTTACTCTCTCTCCCCCCTCTCCTCTCCCTCCCTCCCCCTCTCCTCTCCTCCCCCCCTCTCCTCCCCCTCCCTCCCCCTCTCCTCCCCCTCCCCCTCCCCCTCTCCTCCCCCTCCCACCCCCCTCCCTCCTCCCTCCCCTCCCCCCCCTCCTCCCCTCCCTCCCCACCTCCTCTCCCACCCTCCCCCCCTCCTCCCCCCCCCTCCCCTCCCCCTCCCCTCCCCCTCTCTCCCTCCCTCCCCCCTCTCTCCCATCCATCCCCTCTATCTCGCTCCCCTCCCCCACTCTCGCCCCCCTCCCTCCCCCTATCTCTCCCCCTCCCCACCCCCTCCCTCCCCCTTCTCTCCCTCCCCACCTCTCTCCCCCATCCCTCCCCTACACTCCCTCCCTCCTCTCCTCCCCCTCCCCTCCCTCCCCACCTCCCTCCCTCCTCACTCCACCCTCCCACCCTCCACCTCCCTCCCTCTCCTCTCCCTCCCTCCCCCTCTCCTCACCCCTCCCCCCCCCTCCCCCTCCACCCACCCTCCCTCCCCCCCTCTCTCACCCCCCCCTCTCCCTCCGTCCCCCCTCCCTCCCCCTCTCTCTCCCCCTCCCTCCCCTCCCTCCCCTTCTCTCTCCCCCCCCACTCTCTCTCCCTCTCTCCCTCCCCCTCTCATCGTCCTCCCTCCTCTCCCTCCTTCCCTCCCTCCCTCCTCTCCTCTCCCTCCTTCCCTCCCTCCCTCCTCTCCCATCTCCTCTCTCCTCACCCTCCCTCCCCCTCTCCTCTCCCTCCCTCCCCCTCTCCTCTCCCTCCCTTCCCTTCTCCTCCCATTCCCTCCCCCTCTTCCTCCCTCCCCCTCTCCTCTCCCTCCCTCCCCTCTCCTCTCCCTCCCTCCCCCTCTCCTCTCCCTCCCTCCCCCTCTCCTCTCCCTCCCTCCCCCTCTCCTCTCCCTCCCCCTCCTCCTCTCCTCTCCCTCCCCTCCCCCGTCCTGCCCCTCCCTCTGTCCTCTCCCTCCCCGTCTCTCCCTGATTTCCTCTCTCTCCCTCTCTCCCCTCTCTCTCTCCCTCCCTCCCCCTCTCTCTCTCCCTCCCCCTCTCCCTCCCTCCCCCCTCCCTCCCCCTCTCTCTCCCCCTCCCTCCCCTCCCTCCCCTTCTCTCTCCCCCCCCGCTCTCTCTCCCTCTCTCCCTCCCCCTCTCATCGTCCTCCCTCCTCTCCCTCCTTCCCTCCCTCCCTCCTCTCCTCTCCCTCCTTCCCTCCCTCCCTCCTCTCCCATCTCCTCTCTCCTCACCCTCCCTCCCCCTCTCCTCTCCCTCCCTCCCCCTCTCCTCTCCCTCCCTTCCCTTCTCCTCCCATTCCCTCCCCTCTTCCTCCCTCCCCCTCTCCTCTCCCTCCCTCCCCTCTCCTCTCCCTCCCTCCCCCTCTCCTCTCCCTCCCTCCCCCTCTCCTCTCCCTCCCTCGCCCTCTCCTCTCCCTCCCCCTCCTCCTCTCCTCTCCCTCCCCTCCCCCGTCCTGTCCCTCCCTCTGTCCTCTCCCTCCCCGTCTCTCCCTGATTTCCTCTCTCTCCCTCCCTCCCCCTCTCTCTCTCCCTTTCCTCCGAGCCCGGACTCGGTGAGCCGAAGCCCCTTATGCGGATCAGCGCCTCAGGGCCAGCCGGTGTGCGGCCGAGCGCGTAAGGCCCAGTCCGACTCTCAGGTCCCGCTCTGGGCCGCCACCGACATTCACGCACTCGCTGTCTCCCGCCCCGCCAGCCTTTACCAAGATGGTGGCGATGGCTACGCTCGACTCAGTCCCGCCGCGCCAGCCTTTACCAAGATGGCGGCAATCGCGGGCCGCTGGTTTGGAATCGGGCCCAGCGGGATGGGCGGTGCCTAGCTCGGGTGTGGCTGGCGAGGAGAGGCTGAGGCTTCGAGGCCTGAGGCTTCGAGGCCTGAGGCCTGCAGGCAGCTCATCCACCGCCGAGGGGGGGAAAGCCCAAGTCCCCTTTGCAAAAGGATTTTTTTTTCTTTTAAAACCAATTTTTTTTTTGCTGGAAATCTATATTTCAAAATAAACACACAGAAAGTGGGAAAAATAAATCAATAGTTAGGAATCAAGATGGCGGCCACTCACCTCAGCTCAGAAGGATTAGGCCCGCCCACACACGCAGTGAAACGCCCCCCCGTGACGCACCGATTGGTCAACCATCAGGTTAATCCCCTGTACGATTGGTCAACCATCACGTCACTCAACGCTAATGAGCGGAATGTTGCCGTTTTTTGAACCTTTTTTGTATACTGTCCGAACAATTTTTATCTGACCAAAAAGTACATATGCCTATTAGACTCCCCTAATGATAAGCTTTCTTTTCGTATAACATATGTGTAGGTACGCTCTATAACTTTTGATTGTATAGCCGGACAGACAGACAGACAAACAGACAGACAGACAAACAGACAAACAGACAGACAAACAGACAAACAGACAAACTCTTTTATGTTTGCCCATAATGAAATCGAGGAATACGCATCCACAGTGCTATTCAACATCAACAGTTGTGTCGAGGTCGTCACGACCCATAAAAATATCAGGACATACCCCAACCAGAAACCCTGGATGAACGGGGAGGTCCGCTCGCTGTTGAAAGCACGCGACGTAGCATTTAAATCTGGCGACGCGGCGGCTTACAGTGCAGCTAGGACCAACCCAAAAAAGGGTATCAGGACTGCCAAAAGGAAACAGACACTGCGGATTGAGGATCATTTCCACAACAACTCGGACCCCCGGCGCATGTGGCAAGGCATCCAGTCCATCACTGACTACAAGAGTAAAAACACCAGACCCCCGGTTAGCGATGCCTCCCTTCCGGAGGAGCTTAACAACTTCTACGCTCGCTTTGACAGGGACAACAGGGAGCCGGCTACCAAAGCCTTGCCACCCCCGGAAGACCAGGCGCTCACTCTGTCGACCTCCGACGTAAGGGGTGTTCTACGCGGAGTGAACACACGTAAGGCTGCTGGACCTGATAGCATCCCTGGACGGGTACTCAAGGAATGTGCTGATCAGCTGGCTGATGTCTTCACCGCCATCTTCAATCTGTCACTGGCCCAGGCAGTAGTCCCTACATGCTTCAAGACCGCTACCATTATTCCTGTGCCAAAGCAAACAGCTGTGACGTGTCTGAATGACTATCGACCTGTCGCACTCACACCCATCATAATGAAGTGTTTCGAGAGACTGGTCTTAGCCCACATCAAAGCCAGTGTTCCTGCCTCTCTTGACCAACACCAGTTTGCCTATCGTGCAAACAGATCAATGGAGGATGTAATCACAACTGCTCTACACTCTGCATTGAATCACTTAGACGGTAAAGAGACCTACATCAGAATGCTGTTCATAGACTACAGCTCAGCATTCAACACTATCGTCCCCAACAAGCTGGCCTCCAAACTCCACACTCTTGGCCTGAACACTTCCCTTTGCAACTGGACCCTGGACTTCCTAACAAACAGACCCCAGTCTGTCAAATTAGGTAACCACACCTCCCCCCCCGACCCTGAACACGGGGGCCCCACAAGGATGTGTGCTGAGCCCCCTCCTTTACTCCCTCTTCACCCACGACTGTGTGGCTGTTCATGGTTCCAACACCATCATCAAGTTTGCGGACGATACCACGGTGGTAGGCCAGATCACCAACAACGATGAGTCAGCCTACAGGGAGGAGGTCCAGCATATCGTGAAGTGGTGCGCCGATAACAACCTGGCCCTTAACATCAAGAAAACCAAGGAAATCATTGTGGACTTCAGGAAGTCTAAAGGCGGAAGTCACACCCCCATCCACATCCATGGGGCTGTGGTGGAAAGGGTGGACAGCTTTAAGTTCCTCGGAGTCCACATCACGGAAGACCTCTCCTGGTCCCTCAATACCTCCTCTTTGGTGAAGAAGGCCCAGCAGCGCCTATATTTCCTAAGGAGGCTGAAGGGATGTAACCTGTCACCCCTGATCCTCTCTAACTTTTACCGCTGCACAATAGAGAGCATCCTAACGAACTGTATCACAGTATGGTATGGCAGCTGTAGCTCCTATGACCGGAAAGCCCTGCAGCGGGTAGTCAAAACTGCCCAACGCATTACCGGCACCCGGCTACCGACCATAGAGAACATCTATCAGAAATGCTGTTTACGGAGGTCACTGACCATCATCAAAGACCTTACCCACCCCAGCCACAGTCTGTTCACCCCCCTGCCATCTGGGAGACGCTACAGATGCATTCGCACCCGAACGACCAGATTCAGGAACAGCTTCTTTCCCAGGGCTGTCATCCTACTGAACTCCACAAATAAACTCTAAAGCCTGCACATCTGCCAATGCACTTTATAATGTTTATGTTAATGTATTACAAGCCAAATGAATGTTGAATGTTTAAATGTCTGAATCTAAATGTACACTCTCGGGAGCCGCAAGCCTACATTTCGTTGTACTGCACTTGTGCACTAACAATGACAATAAAGTTGATTATGATTATGATTATGATATATAGATGCATAAGGTAGCCATTTTGCAATTAGGCAGAAAACCACAGGAGCTTAAAGCTTCATGACTTGCCTGTAAAATACATGTATGTACAGGAGTATTCTGTTTATGTTCAATTCATGTGATAGCAGTTGACAGATAGGCAGGTTGTAATGAAATCCTTCCTTTATCAGAATTACATGACGGGACAATTCTCAGATACAAGAAGACATTTTTGTAGAGCATCCTAAGAATAGGGAAGAGCACCGAATTGAATTGCACATTTTGTTTTCATACATTAGGAGGCTTGATGAGGGACAAGGGAGTGCAGTGAGAGTTGTCCCAATTCTTCATGGCCTAATGATAATCTGTGACAAATTCTCTGCTTGTCCGTTGGTGAGTACACTTTCTGCCAGTTCAACTATCTATAGATAATTAAAGGTTTCTTGGTAAAGAAAGACTTGAATTTATATAATGCCTTTCATGACCTCAGGATATCCCATAGCGCTTTACTTTTGAAGTACAGCCAACATGGCAGCCAATTTGCGCACAGCAAGGCCCCACAAACAGCAATCGGATCCTGACCAGATAATCTGTTTTTTTTAATGATAAGTATTAGCCAGGACATCGGGAATAACTCCCTTGCTCTTCTTCCATCACAGGTTCTTTTATGTGCATCTGAGAGGGCAGATGGCGCCTCAGTTTAATGTATCTTCCGAAAAGATGACACCTCCGACAGTGCAGCACTCCCTCAGTACTGCACTGGAGTGTCAGCCAAGTCTCTGGAGTGGGACTTGAACCCACAATCTTCTGACTCAGAGGTGAGTGTACTACCATTGAGCCAAGGCTGGTAACGATTGTTCTACAAGAGATGCATCAGAACTAAGCTGTACACCACTGGTTACATAATATTTGAAAAAATTAGGAATTAAAAAGGCAAAAAAGTGTAAAATAAAGGAAAAGATTTTTATAAAGATTAAAAGACAAAAATTGTTGTTTCATCACTCTTGTCTAATGTCTTCAGGAGCAACAGAATCTATCGAGATAACCATTAAATAATAACAAAACACAAGGCTTCTAAAAACAGTAATAAGTACAATAGATTGCAAATTAACAAAAGTCTATAAGCCATTATCGAATTACAGCAACCAGAAACAGAAAATGAACAAAAACCTGAAAGCTGTTGCCTAGGTAACACAAATTACAGGCAGTCAGACGTCACTGCCTTTTCCAAATGCTGTGTGTCACTAACAGGACATAATCTGATTTTAATGTCTCTCATGAATAAACTATTTTTTTCTAAACCAATGTAATTTTATACAAGTTATAAAAACTGCAGCAATATTCCAGTATCTTAATGTAACCATTAAATCTCTGGTGATTTGATGGGGATGTATGCATCCATCTATATTCCCTTATTATCCATTATACTGTGGCTGTGTGCTAAACTCAAACCCTTCAAATAAAAATCTCATCCATATTGCCCAGTATGTATGATATAGAGCATGTTAGCTACCTGGGAAAGTTACTGCTTCCAAGTTTTCCCACTCAATTTATTAACTTCATGGCTGATGGATACACATCAGCCAGGATCTAATTGAATGGTGGAACAGACTCGAGCGGCTGAATGGCCTCCTCCTGTTCCAATGTTTCTAACATCTGATACTGCAGCTGATTTTTGCCGTTTGATTTCTTACTTTCTACAGCAGCTGCAGGTTGAAAGGGTAGGATAAATATTGTGAAATATTGCATTTATACCTTGCCATATCATCTCAAAACATCCCAAAGCATTTCATATCTCTGAAGTGTAGTTACTGTTATTTTTATTAGGCAACCTAGCAATGGATTTTTGCATTGAATAGTTAACGGGCCGAAATTTGCAGTCAGAAGCGTACCTCAGGAGTAGGCCTCCGACCCGAAAAAAAATACGAACGGACCTGCTAGCACCCGGGCTTTGGAGTCTTTGGGTCCTGGGCCTGCAGACATAAAGGCCCATGGATCCCAGCGACGCAGGCGGTTCGGGAGCGTCCCTGGTGTTAGATCTGTGATTCTGAGGGTATGCTGTTTTTCAATAACCACACGGATGCTGTAACTTAACAATTAAACAGGTATTTACTGGAGGAGGGTAGTCTCAAGACTGGGGGTACAGAGGCATGCGCAAAGCTTATATACAGGTGTGGTCACTGCCGGTACTACAGTATACAGGAGCTGTAAAAGTAGTTCTGTCTTAAAGGCACATACACTACAATTCCTCCCCTTGTAGATTAGTAGTACCCCTAATATTCAAATAACAATTAACTCTTTAACATGTACATTAAACAACAATAGTCCATTTATAGATTCAGTCTTTGGGGCGGCTTCCTGACCCTTTCGGGATAGCGCCTTTCCTGAGGTTCTTGTTCTTGGTGCAGAGGCGATTCTGACCCCTTTTCATCGGGTAGTTCATCGGGTTCCACTGCTACTGGTTCTGAGGTAGATGCTACCGGTATGTCGGGTTCGTCCCCAGGTACTCGAGACACGGGGTTGACGCGTTCCTGTGACGCTAAGATCTGAACGACGTGGCGTCTCACAATGTTCTCCCCGACATCCACTGTGTACATTAATGGCCCCTGCCTTGTACATATCGTTCCGGGTTGCCATTTCTTTGTTCGATAGTCACGGGCCAAGACTGGTTGCCCTACATTGAAGCTCCTTGTCGGCTTCTCATTGATGTGCTGGAATTGTTTGTCCTCAACATTTCTTCGCACATTTGGTCTGAGCAAGTCCAGACGAGATCTCAACCTTCGGTTAAAGAACATCATGGCCGGGGTCTGGTTGGTAACTGCATGTGTCGCGTTTCGGTAGGCTAATAAGAAATTGTCCATCTTATGCTGTAGTGGAATTTCATCGTCGCACATGGCCTTTATCGCCTTCTTAAAGGTTTGTACGAACCTCTCAGCCAATCCATTTGTGGCTGGATGATACGGGGCGGATGTGTAATGCCTTACCCCATTCCTTCTCATAAATTTTTGAAACTCTTCGGACACAAACTGTGGTCCATTATCAGAGCAAATCTGCTCTGGCAAACCGTTTCTGGCAAATATGGTCCGTAGGACTGCAATCGTTTTCTCTGTAGTGGTTGAAGACATTTTTATCACCTCAGGCCACTTTGAATGAGCATCCACTGCTATTAAGAACATTGAGTCCATGAATGGACCAGCGAAATCAATATGCACCCGTTGCCATGGAGAGGAGGGCCACTCCCATGGGTGTAGAGGCGCATGTGGTGGTGCATTTTGGAACTTCTGGCATCCTAAGCAGCTTTTAGTTAGGTCTTGGATTTGTTGATCGATTCCCGGCCACCACACATAAGCCCTAGCAAGGCTTTTCATTTTCACTCCCCCCAGATGACCTTCATGTAGCTCATTTAGCACTCTCTCCCTTAACTTGGGTGGAATCACCACTCTGGATCCACACATCACTGTCCCCTGGCATACTGACAGCTGTTCTCTTCTGGATGAGAATGCTGGCAACAGTGAGTCGCCATGTGTTGGCCATCCCCTCACCGTCAAATCATACACCCGAGACAGCGTCGGATCATTGCGGGTCTCCTTCTCTATATCCGTGTTCGTTACTGGCAATCGTTCAATTATTGACGAATAAAATATCTCGATAGGGTCCACTGCTGGTGCTTCCTCCACAGTAGGCAGTGGCAGGCGCGATAGCCCATCAGCGTTCCCATGCTGTTTCGTGCATTTATATTCTATTTCATATTGATTCGCCCCTAGAAACAGGGACCATCTCTGTAACCATTGTGCAGTCATCACTGGAACGCCCTTCTTAGGATTAAAGATGGAGACAAGTGGTTGGTGGTCAGTTAGCATTTTTGACAGTCATCCAGGTGTGACGTCATCATCCTTTTTGGCCTCAACCTTCAGTGCCTGGATGGAATGCCAATCTAATTGTATCTTCCGGATCCATTCACATCCTAGCAGTGGTGGTCCTCCATCTGGCAATACATATATATCCATTTTAGGTATTTCCTGGCCTTTATATATCACTTTCACCCTTATTTTTCCTTTGGGGTAGACTTTTTGCCCTGTATACGTCTTCAAGACAATCTCTGTAGCTTTCAAGGGTATATGTGAAAATAGCTGCTTGTAGTCCCTTTGGTTTATGACTGTTAGGGCTGATCCTGTGTCCAATTCCATTTTCACTTGGACTCCGTCTATCTTGAGTGTAACCCAGATAGTCTGGTGATCCTCCATTTTGGTTACCTTATGTAGTTTCAGACAACCCAGCTCCTTGCTTCCGGAGTCTGTGTCACTTTTCTGTTCGTCTGAACCACTGTCCATCACCTGGTGTACCTTTTTGTACTTCTCCTGTGGAGATTTCTTACTGTTGGTTTTCTTCCCAGTCCTGCAGACTCTTGCTATGTGTCCTGCTTTTCCACACTGTCTGCACACTTGGTCCTTGAACCAACAATCCTTCTGGTCATGTGTTGTTCTGCCGCAGCGATAGCACTTCCCTGTTCCATACGAGCTGCGATTGGATACATACTGGAGCGCTCATGATGCTCAGGACATCGTGAATAGCACATTTACGGAGTTGGACACACCGCAGGTAGAGGTTGGACAGGAAGAAAGGGAACGGGTGACCAACAGGCAGAGTACTAGGCGCAGGCAGGTAGTGCAGGGGTCCCCTGTGGCCATCCCCCTCTCCAACAGATACACCACTTTGAGTACTGTTGGGGGGGATGGCTTATCAGAGGAAGGCAGCAGCAGCCAACTTCCTGGCACCAGGGGTGGCTCTGCTGCACAGAATAGGAGGAAAAAGAGGGGTAGAGCTATAGTAATAGGGGATTCAATTGTAAGGGGAATAGATAGGTGTTTCTGCGGCCACAAACAAGACTCCAGGATGGTGTGTTGCCTCCCTGGTGCAAGGGTCAAGGATGTCTCCGAGCGGCTGCAGAACATCTTGGAAGGGGAGGGTGAACAGCCAGTTGTCGTGGTGCATATAGGCACCAACGATATAGGTAAAAAGCAGGATGAGGTCCTAAAAGCGGAATATAGGGAGTTAGGAGATAAATTAAAAAACAGGACCTCAAAGGTAGTAATCTCAGGATTGCTACCAGTGCCACGTGCTAGTCAGAGTAGAAATAGAAGGATACTTCAGATGAATATGTGGCTAGAGGAATGGTGCCAGGGGAGGGATTCAAGCTCCTGGGACATTGGAACCGGTTCTGGGGGAGGTGGGACCAGTTCAAACAGGACGGTTTGCACCTGGGCAGGGCTGGAACCAATGTCCTAGGGGGAGTGTTTGCTAGTGCTGTGGGGGAGGGTTTAAACTAAAATGGCAGGGGGTTGGGAACCTGAGCAGGGAGACAGAGGAAAGGGAAACAAGGATAAAAGCAAAAGATAGGAAGGAGAAAAACAAAAGTGGCAGTCAGAGAAATCAACGGTTTAAATCAAACATGGCCACAGTAAATAGTAATTCTAATAGGTCTAAGAGCGTTAAAAAAACAAGCCTGAAGGCTTTGTGTCTTAATGCGAGGAGCATTTGTAATAAGGTGGATGAATTGGCTGCGCAAATAGAAGTAAACAAATACGATTTGGTTGGGATTATGGAAACGTGGCTCAAGGAAGGCCAGGACTGGGAACTCAACATCCAGGGGTATTCGATATTCAGGAAAGATAGGCAAAAAGGAAAGGGAGGTGGGGTAGCATTACTGGCTAAAGAAGGGATTAACACAATTGCAATGAAGGATATTAGCTCTGATGAGGTGGAATCTGTATGGGTAGAATTGAGAAATACTAAGGGGAAAAAAACGTTAGTGGGAGTGATTTATAGACCTCCAAACAGTAAGGCAGAGGTTGGGGATGGCATTAAAAGAGAAATTAAAGAAGCGTGCAATAAGGGCACAGCAGTCATCATGGGTGACTTTAATCTACATATAGATTGGGCCAACCAAATGAGTAACAATACTGTGGAGGAGGAATTCCTGGAGTGTTTACGGGATGGTTTCCTGGACCAATATGTCGAGGAACCAACCAGAGATCAGGCCATCTTAGACTGGGTATTATGTAATGAGAAAGGATTAATTAGCAATCTTGTTGTACGAGGCCCCTTGGGTCGGAGCGATCATAATATGATCGAATTCTTCATTAAGATGGTGAATGAAGTAGTTGACTCGGAGACTAGGGTCCTCAATTTAAATAAAAGAAACTACGATGGTCTGAGGAGCGAGTTGGGTAGGATTGATTGGGGAATGGCACTCAAAGGGTTGACGGTGGATAGGCAATGGCAAACATTCAAAGACCGAATGGATGAACTACAGAATTTGTTCATCCCAGTTTGGCATAAAAATAAAACAAAAAAGGTGACCCAACCGTGGCTAACAAGGGAAATTAGGGATAGCATAAGGTCCAAGGAGAGGGCATATAAATTGGCCAGAAAAAGCAATAATCCTGAGGATTGGGAGCAGTTTAGGATTCAACAAAGGAGGACAAAGGGATTAATTAAGAAAGGGAAAATAGAATATGAGAGTAAGCTTGCAGAGAACATAAAAACTGACTGTAAAAGCTTTTATAGATATGTGAAGAGAAAAAGATTGGTGAAGTCAAGCGTAGGTCCCTTGCAGTCAGAATCGGGGGAATTTATAATGGGGAACAAAGAAATGGCAGACCAACTAAATACATATTTTGGTTCTGTCTTCACAAAGGAGGACACAAATAACCTCCCAGAGATGCCGGGGAACATAGGGTCTGATGAAAGGGTGGAACTGAAAGAAATCAGTATTTGTAGGGAAATGGTGTTAGGAAAATTGATGGGACTGAAGGCCGATAAATCCCCAGGGCCTGATAATCTACATCCTAGGGTACTTAAGGAAGTGGCCCTAGAAATAGTAGATGCATTGCTGGTCATCTTCCAGAACTCGATAGATTCTGGAACGGTACCCATGGATTGGCGGGTAGCTAATGTTACCCCACTATTCAAAAAAGGTGGTAGAGAAAAGGCGGGGAATTATAGACCGGTAAGCTTGACATCGGTAGTGGGGAAAATGCTAGAGTCCATTATAAAAGATGTAATAGCAGAGCACTTGGAAAGCAATGACTGGATCGGACAAAGTCAACATGGATTTACAAAAGGTAAATCATGCTTGACTAATCTACTGGAATTTTTTGAGGATGTAACTGGTGAAATAGATAAGGGAGAACCAGTGGATGTGGTGTATTTGGACTTTCAGAAGGTTTTCGATAAGGTCCCGCATAAGAGATTAGCGTGCAAAATTAAGGCACATGGGATTGGGGGCAAGGTATTGACTTGGATAGAGAACTGGTTGGCGGACAGAAAGCAAAGAGTTGGAATAAACGGGTCATTTTCCGAGTGGCAGGAAGTGACT
Source organism: Somniosus microcephalus (assembly GCF_052327205.1). Classification (NCBI taxonomy): domain Eukaryota; kingdom Metazoa; phylum Chordata; class Chondrichthyes; order Squaliformes; family Somniosidae; genus Somniosus; species Somniosus microcephalus. Next base: position 31,208,837 of record NC_141012.1, on the reverse strand, counting down.
AGTGGGGTACCGCAAGGATCGGTCCTAGGACCCCAGCTGTTCACAATATATATTAATGATCTGGACGAGGGAATTGGATGTAATATCTCCAAATTTGCAGATGACACAAAGCTGGGTGGGAGGGTATGCTGTGAGGAGGATGTCGTGAAACTCCAGCACGATTTGTACAGGTTGGGTGATTGGGCAGAAACATGGCAAATGCACTATAATGTGGATAAATGTGAGGTTATCCACTTTGGTGGCAAAAACAGGAAGGCAGATTATTATTTGAATGGCAATAGATTGGGAGAAGGGGAAGTGCAAAGAGACCTGGGTGTTCTTGTACACCAGTCGCTGAAGGTAAGCATGCAGGTGCAGCAGGCGGTTAAGAAGGCAAATGGTATGTTGGCCTTCGTAGCAAGAGGGTTCGAGTACAAGAACAAGGATGTCTTGCTGCAGTTGTACAGGGCCTTGGTGAGACCACACCTTGAGTATTGTGTGCAGTTTTGGTCGCCTTACCTGAGGAAGGACGTTCTTGCCATGGAAGGAGTGCAGCGAAGATTCACCAGGCTGATACCTGGGATGGCAGGAATGACGTATGAGGAGAGATTGTGTCGATTGGGCTTATACTCACTGGAGTTTAGAAGATTGAGAGGGGACCTCATCGAAACCTATAAAATTCTGTCAGGCCTGGACAGACTAGATGCAGGAAGGATGTTTCTGATGGCCGGGGAGTCCAAAACCAGCGGTCATAGTCTAAGGATAAGGGGTAAGCCATTTAGGACTGAAATGAGGAGGAATTTCTTCACCCAGAGAGTGGTGAACCTGTGGAATTCTCTGCCACAGAGGGCGGTGGAGGCCAGTTCATTAAGTATATCCAAGAAAGAGTTGGATATATTTCTTAAGGCTAAAGGGATCAAGGGATATGGGGAGAAGGCAGGGACCGGGTTCTGAATTTGGATGATCAGCCATGATCTCATTGAATGGCGGAGCAGGCTCGAAGGGCCGAATGGCCTACTCCTGCTCCTATCTTCTATGTTTCTATTTCATTGGTGCCGTATTCTTGCGGTCTCCATTGTATCTCTGCAGCGCCCCTTGCGGCTGCTTTGTGTGATACTGCCATACTGAAAGCCTTGTCCAGCATAAGATCCTTTTCTGATAGAAGCCGTTTCTGGGTTCCTTCAGTTTGTAGCCCACACACAAACTTGTCCCTTAACGTATCTGCTAGTCCCGCTCCAAACTGGCAGTGTTTCGATAGCTTGCGCAGTTCCGTTAGGTACTCAGCATTGCTTTCGTCTTTGTGTTGGTTCCTTTTATGGAACTTAAATCGTTCTGCTATCAGCAGCGGTGTGGGGTTTAAGTGGTCCTGTAGGATTTCTACTATGCTTTCGAAATTCTTGTTCACCGGCTTCTCTGGGGTTATTAGATTTCGCAGTAACCCATAAGTTTTTGCATCCATGGAATTTAACAAAACCAGTGCTTTACTAGCATCTGGCACTTCATTCACCCTGCAGTACACCTCAATACGTTCCACATATGTCACCCAATCTTCGACTTCATTGTCGAACGTAGAGATACTGCCACTCTTCGGCATCCCTGGGTGTGATTTAATTGTCGAAAATGGCGTCTCCCGCGCTTCCCCTTCTTCTCCGCTGGCACAAAATGACGGCTCCCGCGCTTTCCTTCCTTCCCGCGTTCGCCCTTCTTCTCCGCTGCGGCTTCTACAAATGGCATCTCCCGCACTCTTCCTTCTTCTCCGCGGCTCAATGGCGTCTCCCGCGCTCTACCTTCTTTTCCCCGCGGACACTGTTCAGCCCGTGAGCCCTGGCTGTGCTCTGCGCGTTCTTCTTTTTATTTTTATTTTTTTCTCGACGCCGCTCGGTCTTGAACCCGGCTGTTGCTTTACCCTCTCTCTCTCCGGTTTGTTATATTTATTTTATTTTATTTTTTCTCGACGCCGCTTGGTTTTCAACCCCCGGCTGCGCCCTGTGCACTTCACCCTCTGTCTTACCCCGTCGACGCTGCTCGGCTTTCTCTCCGCCGTCGGTCGGCTCCAGCCGCCGCTGCTCGGGAAGGGTCTGCGCTGGACCTGTCGTCAGTCTCTTGCTGGTCGTCGTGGCTGGGGAACCAAGCCCGGCTCTCCACAGCCTCCCCTGCGATGTTCACTCTCTGCCTGATGACTGGGCGGTTGCTCGTGGTCGACGCCCGTGTTCCTGGCCTCGACTTTTTTTTTAGTTGCAGGTAGATTCGAATCGACACTCGTCGCCACTGTTAGATCCGTGATTCTGAGGGTATGCTGTTTTTCAATAACCACACGGATGCTGTAACTTAACAATTAAACAGGTATTTACTGGAGGAGGGTAGTCTCAAGACTGGGGGTACAGAGGCATGCGCAAAGCTTATATACAGGTGTGGTCACTGCCGGTACTACAGTATACAGGAGCTGTAAAAGTAGTTCTGTCTTAAAGGCACATACACTACACCTGGGATCACGTGGGCCAGGTCAATCAATTAGAAAGGGGGATTCCCCATAAGCTTATGAGAAATCCCCAAATAAATAAATAATTAATACAACTGAAATAAAAATTATGTTCCCATGTTCAGAATTAATTAAAAGTCTCTTTAATTAAGCATTTAAAATAAAAATGTAATTTTTTGAAAAATACTTTTATACATTTTAATCCAGGCCAAAACTAATTTTAAATGTTTTTGTATGTCTTAATCATTTTTAAAATGTTATAATTTAACATTTATTTTAACCCTTACGCTGGTAAAAGCAGGCCCTATGCCTGCTTTAACCAGGCATAATGGTTTTGTGGGCATTTGCTGGGCAGTAGTTGGCAAATAACACTACGCCAGCGAAAGTGTTTTTGGGGCGCGTGCAGACAATCTGTCAAGGTGAACCATGACAGATCACAAGTTCCGGGTTTTTGCGCATGCACAGCGCATGCAGAAACCAGAACTTGCGGGGCCTTTCTGAGGGCTTACGACTGCATACGCCGTCATCGGCCCTACAAAATCCAGGCCAATGTTTCAGGTCGATGGCCTTTCATCAATTTGGGTTGCGGCTTGCTAGGAGGCAGTGACGAGTGCCTCGGTGGGCCTTTCGAAGGATGCCAAGAGAGGCACAGAGGGAAGCTATGGAATTATTTAGGAGGGAGTCAAGCCTTGAGCGACAGCAGGAGAGTTGGAAGGATGATGAGTAGTGGAGAATAGGGGTTAGTGAGGGTAGAGTACATGACGGCGGAGAAAGAAAAGAAGGCATGAAGGCTGGGGGAGGGTAAAGAAGAAAGAGGAAAAAGGGAGAGATAGAATAGCTGGAATTCGGGTCCAGAGCAGCAGTCAAAACGTGCACGTGGATGGACATGGAGATTAAGTTATAAAGGCGTGATTAAATGATAGATTATAAAGCATGATTTGAGCTAGTCTGAAAAAGTTAATGTAGTCAATGACCTATAAATGTCGGGAGCTGAGAGAATGATTTAAAGTATTTCTTGAGGTCGAGTAGAAATAGAATATTGTCAGCTGTCGATGGCGGCTGGTCAAAAGATGCAGTGAGAAGTTCCAATCAACGTTGTAGGGAATCAAGGGATACGGGGATAGTGCGGGAAGGTGGAGTTGAGGTAGAAGATCAGCCATGATCTTATTGAATGGCGGAGCAGGCTCGAAGGGGCCGAATGGTCTACTCTTGCTCCTATTTCTTATGTTCTTATGTCAGAACTGGAGTGAGAGGAGGCTCGTGTGGAGCATAAACACTGGCTTGGACCTGTTGGGCCAAATGGCCTGTTTCTGTGCTGTAAATACGACGTAATACTACTACTACGTAAGCAAGGTCCAGCAAACAGCAAATGAGATGAATATGTCTTTCGTCATATTGGGCGAGGGAAGAATGTTGGCCAAGATTGCATCCATCAGAACTACCAGAGGAAACAGATGAGGCCTTTGTTTACTGTTTCATCTAAAAGACATCACCTCTCACAAAGTAGCATTCCTTCACTACCACACAGAACTCTCAGTCTAGATTATGTGCTGAAGTCCTAGAGTGGGATTGAACTCATTTAGAAGTTAGATGAGATAAAAATTGTATTGAGGGGAAATTAGATGAGACAGCATTGCGTGAAAAAAGTTGTGTTGAAGGTTACTGGAATGATTTATCAGTATTTTCAATATACTTTAAGAGTATGTATATATTTGGTAATTTATTTATGTTTTTTGAATGTTCTATCATTGGCAATAGCTTACATTAGAGTGTAAAAGCTGTTTCTCTGTAGTTTCGCTTGTCCAACATAGATATCTTAGCTCAGTGTTAGAATCACAGAAACCCCACAGTGCAGATAGAGGCCATTTCGGCCCATCGAGCCTGCACCGACACATATCCCACCCGATCCCCTACACATCCCACGTATTTAATCCCCCTAACACTAAGGGTCAATTTATCATAGCCAATCAACCTAACCCGCACATCTTTGGACTGTGGGAGGAAACCAGAGCACCCGGAGGAAACCCACGCAAACACGGGGAGAATGTGCAAACTCCACACAGACAGTCACCCAAGGCCAGATTCTAACCCGGGTCCCTGGCGCTGTGAGGCAACAGTGCTAACCACTATGCCACCGTTAGCTCTCTCGATATTAAGCCAAATCGCCACATGCCCTATCAGGTGCATATAAAAGATCCCATGGTACTATTCTCCCGGTCATCGACCTGAAACATTAACTCTGTTTCTCTCTCCACGGATGCTGCCCTGGCCTGCTGAGTTTTCCCAGCGTTTCTGTTGTTATTTCAGATTTCCAGCATCCGCAGTCTTTTGCTATCATACTATTCTCCCGGTGTCTGGCCAACCTCTATTACTCAACCAACATCACTGAAATAGATTAGCTGGTCATTTGTATCATTGCTGTTTGTGGGACCTTGCGTTGCGCAAATGGCTATTATGGATCCTTACATTACAACAGTGACTACACTTCAAAAGTATTTCATTAGTTATGAAGCACTTTAGGATGTCTTATGGTGATGAAATGCACTATATAAATGCAAATTCATATTTTAGTTGATATGCCTCCCTTTAATTCCCTGCTACATTACACTCTAAAACAAATTGCTATTTGACCTTCAAATGAGTGCTTTGTGGAAGAAAATGGGTATTTGTTGTTTATAAATGATACTATTTTTATCCCAGGCTAGAACGAATGTCACCTTGTCTTGCAAGTGCAACTCCAATGGACTCATGGGGACAGATTTTCAACTTGCTGCACAGGTGTAAAGGTGGCATGGTGGATCGGCTGCCCATTATTGAAACCACCCCACTTTCATAACGGCCAGCCAATCTGACAGGTGCCAGCTGCGGCTCAGTGGGTAGCACTCTCACCTCTGAATCAGAAGGTTGTGGGTTCAAATCCCACCCCAGGGACTTGAGCACAAAATCTAGGCTGACACTCCGGTGCAGCGCTGAGGGAGTGCTACACTGTCGGAAGCCCTGTCTGCCCTCTTAGGTAAATGCGAAAGATCCCATGGCACTAGTACAGCAGGGGAGCTCTCCCCGGTGTCCTGGCCAAGATTTAATCCTCACCCAATATCATTATTATCTGGTCACGATCACATTTCTGTTATGAAACCTTGTTATGTGCAAATTAGTTACCGTGTTAACTGCATTACAACAGTGACTACACTTTAAAAGTAAATCATTGTGCTTTGGGATGCCCTGAGGTTATGAAAGGCGCTATAGAAATGGAAGTCTTTCTTTTTTTGTCCAATGCCAGTTTTATACCCATGTTGCAAGTTGTAAATCTATACCATGGTATTCTCAAATGACTGTGAAACTATGACCCGGAGTTGATCGGATTGTATGATAGTGACTGCAGGACAGTCAGCTTTTTGAGCACGAGCCGTTGTATCAATCATAGACACGCATAACTCAAATCAACAAAGCACAGCACAAAAGTCTATCGTTTGCCCCAATCTATCCACTATCCCATGCATTTTTAATAACATGAGGTGGTTTAGAAAAGGGAGATGAATCATTAAAGGGTATTGTCGCTACTGCAAAGCAGAATGAGAAGCTTTTCAATGATGTTTGGATACAGGCAACACAAATTACATACTTGCAATGCAATTGTATTATTCCCATAATTGATAATGACCCTTAATATATAAAATTAAAATAGTCTGGAAAAAATTGAGAATTACAAAACTTAGCCGGTAACCAATAGGATGATGCCAGTAGGAAGTCTTGAAGCAGGTTGTTCCACCAAATGAGCTGCCTCAAAACAACCTAAAATAGCCATGAAACCTCTTTAAACATAGGGGTGTGGAGTTTCCGCTAGGGGTGCAATCGGCAAAATGTGGCCAGAAAGCGCTGGACACTGCGCCGGATTTGCCGAGGCGAAGTTACACCGAGGTTTCCGCACAAACTCATTAGCATAAGCCTGAACGTAAAATCTCCGATGAATCAGCGTAACTGAACATAATCGATTCGTGACTGGAACAGGGCCAGTGGCTTCTTAAGGTGGGGTCATATAAAAGGAAAGGAAAATGTTTTCTTTCAGAGTGAGGCTGAAGATCACAAGGTAAGAGACTTGCAATTGACCGTTGGTCACTGCTGTCTTTAATTAACCAATTACTGCAACAGAGCAATATACTCCTGCGTGGCTTCAATAGACTACTGGCCGCAGGTCTTTGATGTACCAAGGACATAGCAATTGACTGAATTTAAACAAACTGATACCTGGGATGGCAGGAATGACGTATGAAGAGAGATTGGGTCGATTAGGCTTATACTCGCTGGAGTTTAGAAGACTGAGAGGGGATCTCATTGAAACTGATAAAATTCTAACAGGACTAGACAGACTAGATGCAGGAAGGCTGTTCCCGATGGCGGGGGAGTCCAGAGCCAGGGGTCACAGTCTAAGGATAAGGGGTAAGCCATTTAGGACTGAGATGAGGAGGAATTTCTTCACCCAGGGAGTGGTAAACCTGTGGAATTCTCTACCACAGAAGACAATTGAGGCCAATTCATTAAATATACTCAAGAAGGAGTTAGATATATTTCTTAAGGCTAAGGGGATCAAGGGATATGGGGGGAAAGCAGGGACAGGGTACTGAATTTGGATGATCAGCCATGATCTCATTGAATGGTGCAGCAGGCTCGAGGGGCCGAATGGCCTACTCCTGCTCCTATCTTCTATGTTTCTATGTTTCTATGTTAAAGCAATTGCAGCAGCAGCAGGACAAACAAACCTGGATCAGGCTTCAATTGACTGCTCGTCACTGCAGGCCGGGTGATTAACGTTGGATTAATGTGACCGCGGGTGCCTGCGCGCCCGAGAATCTGGCCGCAATGTGATGAATGACCTCAAACAGGGAATCTCACCATTCCAACCTGGGGCGCGGCCAGTTTTAATGCTGGGGACTGCTTATGGCGAATGGACTTTTGAGTCAGCGGAGAAGATCACGGATACTCCAGCTTAAAGTGGCTATGGACGCAATTCACTTACGCTTAAAATTCCACCATCTTTAGCACTAGTTCATTCAATTCTGCCCAGATTAAACTGATATCTGAGTGTAAATCATACAGAAACTCCAGGCCTGTGAGTTCACTCATTACATTCTAATTTACCTGTTGTTAAGCTATTGTATTGGTTTGACACTATTCTAACCTATTTTGCTCAAAAGAAATATCTGCACTAAAATTGCCGCATCTTACATGCGCTTAGTATGTGCACTTCCCTTCCACTGAAGCACTAATTCAGAGCAAATCCACAGATGCCTTGCTATATTTAGACATTTATAAGTGTTTTTGTTGCGTGCAGCGTATGGGTGGCTTGTTTAATACAAAATGACAGATCTGTTTACCACACTGAGAACACAAGATTTTAAATAAGAACAAAAACAGTTATTGAAAAGGAATCAAAACCTTAAAAGCCAAGAAACCTCACACAAGTGAACGGTTTTAGTCTCGGCTTCAGTAAAACGCCTATAAATTATATCTTTGCAATGTCACTCTCTTTAACATTATTGCAGTACATTTCATCATAAATATAAGTTGCTGAATGTGTTGCGTTTGATTACAATGGAAACAATCTTAAGAAAAGAGTTGGTTTTCCTAACCTTGGAGATTTACAACCTACTGCCAATGTACAAAGAAACAATTACCTCTAATTGACCATAGGTGTGCTTATTTATAACAAGTAAACCTTGCAGTCTTAATAGCATTTAGCAGCAGAATAATGCACGGTAAATTACATGCAATAATGCCCCTATCCTTATAAAACAGTATGGGGGAGTTTGCATAAGAACATAAGAAATAGGAGCAGGAGTCGGCCATTTGGCCCTTCGAGCCTGCTCTGATATTCAAGAAGATCATGGCTGATCTTCTACCTCAACTCCACTTTCCTGCACTATCCCCATACCCCTTGATTCCCTTAATACCCAAAAATCTATAATTTCTGTCTTGAATATACCCAACAACTGAGCCTCCATAGCCCTCTGGGGTAGAGAATTCCAAAGACTCACCACCCTCTGAGTGAAGAAATTTCTTCTCATCTCAGTCCTAAAATGGCCGCCCCCTTATTCTGAGACTGTGACCCCTGGTTCTAGACTCCCCAGCCAGGAGAAACATCCTCCCTGCATCTACCCTGTCAAGCCCTGTAAGAATTTTGTATGCTTCAATTAGATCACCTCTCATTCTTCTAAACTCTAGAGAATGTAGCCCGAGTCTACCCAATCTCTCCTCATAGGGCAATCTCCCCCATCCCAGGATTCAGTCTGGTGAACCTCCGTTGCACTCCCTCTATGGCAAGTGTATCCGTTGCACTCCCTCTATGGCAAGTGTATCCTTCCTTAGGTAAGGAGACCAAAACTGTACACAATACTCCAGGTGTGGTCTCACCAGGGCCCTATATAATTGCAGTAAGATGTCTTTACTCTTATACTTAAATCCTCTTGTAATAAAGGCCTCCTCTTGTAATAAAGGCCAACATACCATTTGCTTTCCTAATTGCTTGCTGTACCTGCATGTTAACTTTCAGTGATTTGTGTACAAGGACACCCAGTCCCTCTGAACACCAACATTTCCCAATCTCTCACCATTTAAAAAATACTCAGCTTTTCTATTTTTCCTACCAAAGTGAATAACTTCACATTTCTCCACATTATATTCCATTTGCCATGTTCTTACCCACTCACTTAGCTTGTCTATATTCCCCTTGAAGCCTCTTTGCATCCTCCTCACAACTTACATTCCCACCCAGCTTTGTATCATCAGCAAACTTGGATATATTACATTTGGTCCCCTCATCCAAATCATTGATGTAGATTGTGAATAGCTGAGGCCCAAGCACTGATCCTTGTGGTACCCCACTAGTTTTATCCTGCCAACCCGAAAATGACCTGTTTATTCCTACTCTCTGTTTTCTGTCCGTTAACCAATCCCTACAATGAAGTTGCTAACCTCCTGATCAAGGCTGCCTTCTTTTGAAGGATGTGTTGTTGAAAGATGATGCTGAGCTCTCAAACATCAAGTCTGCTGCTCTGATCCATTCTGCAGCTGTCTCATTGTCAACTTTTCTTTTGGAAGAAAAATTTGACGCATTTAATTGTATATTTCGCTACTCCCATTGTGGCAACTGCAGATAAGGCCATCTCTGACCACTTCCTCGTATCGCTCTCCACCCACATGCCCCTTCCACCACCCCCCAACCCTACTTCCTTCTGTGTCCGCACCTGGAAAAAACTCTCTCCCAACTCTCTTACAACTGCACTTATAAATCCCAAATGTCAAGCCTTTGGCCCTCCATTCACCATGACATTTCTGCAGCTACCGATCTGCTCAACCACACCCTCACCACCACCTTTGATGCCCTAGTCCCTATTAAAACAATTACTCCCTCTCACCCTGGCCATTCCCCCTGGTACGGCCCTCATCTTCGCTCCCTTAAGTCCAAGGGACGCAGAGTTGAACGGATATGGTGGACAACTGATTTAGCCATTCACCGCCAGATCTGGCTGGACCACATAAAGCATTATCGGGTCCTGCTCTCGCCTGCCAAAATTGCTCACTATTCCAGACTCATTCTGGAATACAAAGATAAACCCCAGCTTCTATTCTCCACTGCTAACCATCTTCTTAAACCCCTCTCCCCTGTCTCCTCCACCCTCACTTCCAACAACTTGTGAGGAGCTTATGGACTTCTTTGCCTCTAAGATTGAGATCATCCATTCAGCTGCCTCTGCCACTTCCCTTCCTTCCCCAAACCACCGGGCCAAACTTCCTCTAAGGTTCCCCCCTGCCCTAGCCCTGAACTCACACCTTTCCCCAGTTTCTCTCCGATCTCCCCTCATCTTGTCCATGAAACCCACTTCCTGCTCCCTCAAACCTATTCCCACCAAACTGCTGACAACCCAACTTCCTTTTCTGGCTCCCATGTTAGCTGACATTGTTAACGGTTCTCTCTCCTCAGGTACTGTGCCCCTCTCCCGCTAATCTGCCATCATCACGCCTCTCCTCAGAAAAAACCCCTTGACCTCTCCGTCCTTGCAAACTACCGCCCCATCTCCAACCTCCCTTTCCTCTCCAAAGTCCTTGAACGTGTTGTCGCCTCCCAAACTCGTGCCCATCTTTCCCATAATTCCATGTTTGAATCCCTCCAATCGGGTTTCCGCCCTTGCCATGTAATGAAACGGCTCTCATCAAAGTCACAAATGACATCCTTTGTGACTGTGACTAAGGTAAACTATCCCTCCTCGTCCTCCTTGACTTGTCTGCAGCCTTTGACATGGTTGACCACTCCATCCTTCTCCAACGCCTCTCCACCGTTCTTCAGCTGGGTGGGACTGCACTCGCCTGGTTCCATTCTTATCTATCTAATCGTAGCCAGAGAATCACCAGCAATGGCTTCTCTTCCCACTCCCACATCGTTACCTCTGGTGTCCCCCAAGGATCTATCCTTGGCCCCCTCCTATTTCTCATCTACGTGTTGCCCCTTGGCGACATCATCCGAAAACACAGCGTTAGTTTCCACATGTGCACTGATGGCACCCAGCTCTACCTCACTACCACTTCTCTCGACCCCTCCACGGACTCTAAATTGTCAGACTGCTTGTCCGACATCCAGTTCTGGATGAGTAGTAATTTTCTCCAATATTGGGAAGACTGAAGCCATTGTTTTCGGTCCCCGCCACACACTCCATTCCCTAGTCACCGACTCCATCCCTCTCCCTAACATCTGTCTGAGGCTGAACCACACTGTTCGCAACCTTGGTGTCATATTTGACCCTGAAATGAGCTTCCGACCACATATCCGCAGCATAACAAAGACCGCCTACTTCTACCTCCGTAACATCGCCCGTCTCCGCCCTTGCCTCAGCTCATCCGCTGCTGAAACCCTCATCCATGCCTTTGTTACCTCTAGACTTGGCTATTCCAATGCACTCCTGGCTGGCCTCCCACATTCCACCCTATGTAAACATAAGGTGATCTAAAACGCAGCTGCCCGTGTCCTAACTCGCACCAAGTCCTGTTCGCCCATCACCCCTGTGCTCGCTGACCTACATTGGCACCTGGTCAAGCAGCGCCTTGATTTCAAAATTCTTATCCTTGTTTTCAAATACCTCCATGGCCTCGCCCCCTCCCTATCTCTGTAATTTCCTTCAGCCCCATAACCGCCCCCGCCCCCCCGCCGAGATATCTCCGCTCCTCTAATTCTGCCCTCTTGAGCTTCCCTGATTATAATCGCTCAACCTTTGGTGGCCGTGCCTTATGTTGCCTAAGCTCTGGAATTCCCTGCCTAAACCTGCCCGCCTCGTTACCTCGCTTTCCTCCTTTAAGACGCTCCTTAAAGCCTACCTCTTTGACCAAGCTTTTGTCCACCTGCCCTAATTTATTCTTATGTGGCTCAGTGTCAAATTGTTTGTCTTATAACACCCCTGTGAAGCGCATTGGGACATTTTACTACATTAAAGGCGCTATATAAATACAAGTTGTTGTTGTTGTTATTTTGGAGATGAACAACAATTCCCATGGCAGCTCCTGAGACAGTATTCCTTTAATGAAACTGCAAGTAATATTAAAGGTGAAAATTAGCTGTTCTGTCATTTTGCAGAGATTGCTCAGCTTTTGATTATTCCGAAGTGGTGTCAAACTGCCAGTTATGTAATAAAATTTACTTCTGTTTATTAAAAAGAAAAATGCTGTGCTGTATTTTCAAGCTCATTTTACTTAAAAGTAAATAGGCAAAGAAAAATGTACTCCCTTGCACCTTACAGATCATTGCAAACATGCTCCTTTGAGAAATAAAAGAAATATTGCAATCTAACGAGTGAGTGTACACATCTGCACGGACCATGCACAGTGGAGTTATAATTGCTTCACTGGGGAAGTGTACTGTTTCTAAGAAAACCAAGGGGCATTTGTTTGCTATGACAAGAGGATTCTGAGAAACTGTGATGAAGAGAGACTAAAGGGATGCATTTGCTTATTGCTTTAGTGGTAGCACGTGCACAAATAAGTGTTATCTGTTAATTATACTGTTATATTGTGCGTCGGTCTGTGTGCATCGATTGTCACTTTGCCCTCCGCCCCATCTTCAAATTATTCGAACATCAACAGTAAACGTGTAGGCACATAAACAAACAGATATAGCATTAAACTTTGTTTTTTGCTTAATTCCTTGTTAATGAGCAATTAGTGGGAAACATGCACATTTTCTCAGCATCGACTTCATTTGCAAAGCTCATTAGTTTGCCCCATTTAAAGTTAAAATGTATCTGAGAGAGTCAGCAGAGTTCAAAGAATGAACAGAGCATAAGGTATCATGGGTGCAGTTGGGAAGTTTTTCATTGAACACAGCAGTATGGGTATAGCATCAATTCAGTCATTACTGGATAGGTTGGAGAAGGATGAGCAGGAACAGCATGAGAGGATGGTTTGTGACCTTTAGGGCAAGGAGGTGGAACATTAGGACTCACGACTACCCATGTCATGTGATATTTACAGGCATGTCAACTATCTAAACAATGTGCATGGCAGCTGCAGCTCACAAAATGACTTGTGTCATCTCTTGGAACCAAAGTGGTAGCCAAGGACCAACATCCAGATGGTACTACTAGTGAAAGTGGCCACTAAATTAAACTTCGACATCACTGGGTCAATCCAGAAAATATCATGAGTCAGCCAGTATGCAATTTACTGCTGCATCATAAAGGTAACAGATGTCCTATTTTGGCATGCATCTGCAATGCATAAAGTTCAGTACTGAATGCAGCACTAACTGGACAGATAGCTTCAATTTTTATTGAGATGTGTGCCATTCCCAGGGTAAAAAGAGCCATTGTACCTTGGGAGTGGCACTCATTAATACTCACAGCGTCATTCATGCATCTATAGGCAATACCCTTTTTTAATAACTAATAACACCACTCCTCCTCTAATGTCCAGGTGGTGTGCTCATTGTCTGAGGATTTCTGCAGTAACATAGATGATCAAGTGTTCCCCCAATCATTCAAAGGGGAAGACAAAGCGTTAGGGTGGCTTTTGGGAGACATGGCCTGCTCAGTCGAAATGTGGCTGGTGATTACATATGATTACATAGGACATACGGCACAGAAACAGGCCATTCAGCCCAACCAGTCCATGCCGGCGTTTATGCTCCACTCGAGCTTCCACCCGTCTTTCCTCATCTAACCCAATCAGCCTAACCCTCTATTCCCTTCTCCCTCATATGCTTATCTAACCACCCCTTAAATGCATCTATACTATTCGCTTCAACCACTCCCTGTGGTAGCGAGTTCCACATTCTCACCACTCTCTGGGTAAAGAAGTTTCTTTTGAATTCCCTATTTGAGTTTTTGGTGACTAGCTTATATTGATGGCCTCTAGTTTTGCTCTTCCCCACAAGTGGAAACATTGGGGCAGAAATTAGGATCGGGGGCTTGCCGCGCGTGCAAGCCCCCGATGTGCACTTACCCGACGCGCCGGCCGTTGAGCTTCAGGGACGCCTGGAATTCCTGTTTTAAAATGATGACTCCCGGGCAGCGTCTGACGTCACGCCGCCCAGGAGTGCAGCCAGCGCGAAGCCTGGAGCGCGCAGTGCAAGTGAGACACGCCCCTTGAGGTCTCAGTTTAATAGGACACGCCCCCAATGTTTCTCACAAGCTGCAAAGCATTTTTACATGCAGAGCAGCATTTTAAATAAGTTTTTGGTATTTTTATGAAGCTTTTGGTAACTTTTATCAACTTTTAAAAACTTTTACATTATTTTGAAGAATCTGAAGTCATTTTAAACAGAATTAAAGCAATTTAAAGACCCTCAAAGCATTTTTTTATTCCATTTATTTAATTAGCAACATTGTCGTCGTACGTGTCTTCACACTGTTCCCTTTGGGGAACTGTATGAAGTGGTGGAAGGATTTCTGGCCGTGATTAATGCTCCTTCCGTGACCGTAACCATCTTTGTACCAGCCATTAGGGTGGTTAGTCCTATGGCAGGAGGGTTTTACGGGCTCCCACAACCTATACGAGGGGGGGGGGGATGCTACCGCTACGCCAAAGGCCCACTCCGATTAGCAACGTGAAATGGCTGGAATGAGCACAATTCACGGCATTAAAAGAACTCACAATTGAACTGACAATGACCTCAGCAATCTCCTCAACGAGGTGGAGGCGCAGCGCCTGCTCATCATTGGTAATGAGAAGTCCAAGGCGCCGCAAAAAGGTCAGATGATAGCTTGGTCTTTCAATTGGCAGCATAGGGCTCCAGTCACGGGGAGAGAAAAGGCGCAGGAAACATATGGGTGTCACCTTTTGCGCGGAGTGGGCCTTTTGCGTAGCGGTAAGCATCCCCGCCGCTGGGCCAGAAGGAGTAGGGTTTCGAACCCCGCTCCAGACAGTCCCGGCAAGTGGAGTCGGAGCTCCGACTATAAATTCTGGGTGGACATCCAGCGGGATACTTGCGTCCGTGGGTGTGGGTGCCCCCCCCCCTCGGATGGGTTGTGGGAGCCCGTAAAAACCTCGCGCCATAGGACTAACCACCCTAATGGCTGGTATGAAGATGGTTATGGTCACGGAAGGAGCATTAACGTGGCCAGAAATCCTTCCACCACTTCATACAGTTCCCGAAAGGGAACAGTGTGAGGACACGTACGACAATGACCTCTTGTGCAATGCACCTCCTTGGACCCTCAGTCGCAGATGCGAGGGGGCAAATTGTGCAATTGTTAAATTTTTCATTTTATTGACATGTTGTGTTTGCTTTTTTCATTGAAATGTTGATTTGTGACTGAAAGGATATGTAACCTTTTCCTTTAAACAGTGCAGCCTGTAGTCAGTTTGAAAAAAATTAGCAACTTTTATTGGAGCCAAAGTATTTTTACAACAACTTTTTGAAAATTAGAACATAGCTAGTTTCCACCATGAATGTCTTTATTGCACTAAGAAAACAGAAAAAGTCACTTTAAACTGTTAACACATTTTTTTCTGAACTATTCATGTTTACAAATGTTTGAAAAGCAGGAAATAGCTAATTAACATTTTAAAGTTATAAACTATCTACATCAAAACTGACCCTGAAAACTGTTTTATGATGCAATAAAAGTTCACTGCTTCACTTTAAATTGTGTCTGCTCCTTTCTTTGCCTTGCGGGGGGAGGGGGAGGTACAAGGCGCCACTAGCTCGTGAAGGTGTTGGCTACTAGCAGTTCCCGGGCATTTTTCTCGCTCACAGGCCTCCTCCTTACACAGACGTCCATGCAAGGAAGAAATGGAAAGAGTTGTTAAAGTAATTTTAATGAAGTGACTGGCTAGAAAATCACCCCGGCCTATGGCAGGAGAAACGCGTTATCATCTTGGTAATACATCATACCCGCCTGATCAATTTCACAGCCCGAGATGATTTTCCAACAAGTTACTTTCTCTGAAAGTCATATTTAAATACATACATTCATACACATAGGTAAAGGAATATATACATACATACATATACGCAAAGGAATATATACAGACATACATACATAATTACTTAAAAGAATATATTACTGATGAAAAGTTTCTTTCTTAAAAATGTTGGAGTCATTTTCACATTTAATAAACACAGCAAATTCAATTCACATAGCCACAATTGCTCCTTCTACCTACAGTACTGAAAACCCACTTTAAAAAACAAAAATAAACTTTAAAACTTACCTCAGCATTTCTTAAAATAACTTTCCTCCCTTTCCCAAACAAAAATATTGCCTGTCAGAAGCTCCACGATAAAATATATCTTCCTCCGCAGCCTCTGGAGCAACTGTACTCATGCTTTTTTCATGTGTAAGTTGTAAGGACTTAACCTCACTGAAAGCATGAATGAAACCGGCGAATTTTACTGTGCACGCGCTGCCTGTGCAGTCGCACGCGTTCTGCCTCTGAACCCCTTCGTTCAGAGGACAGGAAATGCCGGTTTTCCCCGCATGCGCTGTGCATGCTGAAAACCGGCATTTCCTCCGGCCAGACGCGTGAGTACCCCAACCGTACTCACGCGTTTGGAACGGAATTACTGGGCCAATCTCTCTGTATCCACTCTATCAAAACCTTTCATGATTTTAAAGACCTCAGCCTTTTAGAGACCCAGCCTGTTCATCCTCGCATTTCTGGTATCATCCTTGTAAATTTTCTCTGCACCCTCTCCAGTGCCTCTATATCCTTTATATAATATGGCGACTAGAATTGCACACAGTACTCCAAGTGTGGTCTAACCAGGGTTCAATACAAGTTTAGCATAACTTCCCTACTTTTCAATTCTACCCCTCTAGAAATAAACCCTAGTGCTTGGTTTGCTTTTTTATGGCCTTGTTAACCTGTGTTGATACTTTTAGTGATTTGTGTATTTGTACTCCGAGATCCCTGATGATGGCTAGTGGAACACTCAGGCTCCTCAACTAAAGACCTAAAACAATGTGCAACCACCAGCACAAGTACAATAGGACACAACGTTGGACTCAAAGTACTGATTCTGATGTTTGGACTACATTGAGAAAACTTGACAGTATATCTTGTACTGAGAGCAGAAAAACTGTAACAATTGAAAGAGGCGTAAAGATGTTTGTGGAAAAGGAGCAGGAGCAAGCTAGACCCCAGGAAAATAATGAAGATCACTTGCAGCAGAGAAACCAGTGCCCAAAGACAGCTATATCAGGCAATCCACAGTTTTCTTCAGGCCTGTATGGGGACTGAAATCTAGCAAGGCAGAATTTAAAATGTTGTAAATATATTTTGCTTTAAGCTGACTACTGTTTTCCCTTCTATGAATTTTTTTTTGCATAATTCGAAGTACTTTTTGGACTTATTTTACATTATGGGCCACTGTGCTCCACCTTTGCGTTACATCTACTAGTGCACTATTTTCTTTCTCAGTCACTACTGATTGCCTATTGGAAGTTAGTGCTGAGCCTCATGAGAGGTCTCCTGAAGACCCATTTGTGATTCTGCTGGCTGCCTACCTCTATGTGTTACGTGCTGCAGGCTCAAATGGTCCAGTCTATGTCCCATGAACAGCCTGCCCTATCCTGGTTGCAGGGACCTACATAATTAAGTGTTCTTGTCCTATTGCTTGTCCAAAGGCACATTCTGGTAAATGACTGATGGTCTTTTGCTTTTCTGATCTGTTCTAATAATTCTAAAATATCCTTGCTACCTCTCGTTTGTGCCCGAAATCATAGATTTACTGGATAATTCAGGTTAACAATGCTCCTTTGTAAAAAATATTCAGGCAAACATGTCTGACACTGTAAACACCTTGGATCTCCATATATAACACTGTAAGGTCATTGATAGTCATAGCAATGTAAAACAACTGACAGTCATATCTTAGCAGCTTTCTTTAATTTAAGAAGCTTCTTCTACACATGCTTTCATGTGGAGTTGGTGAGAGACATCATATTCATTCTCTACCTGATCACCTCCCACACCTGATGGACCCTAAATTTATTTATAGTTAGTCCTTTCCCCCAAAGCGGGCATTTTTCACTTCCCCATCTCTGCTTGAAATAATCTGCAGGGACTATCATTGAAGCAAGCTTTTTGTAAATCACCTTCTTTGTTCCACAAAGGTTTTGAGTTTGTGCACAGCCGGACTGGACCATTATGCCTTATTTATAATGATTATTAAGTATGTATTAGGATGGTTAATGGGTGATTCAGCAGTATTACTGTAGATGCATTTTGACTAGTTCCTCAGTTGCATATTAGTCGAAAAACCATCTGAGCTCGAAGCATTGGCATCATCGTGTATTCCCTGAGTGTGCTTAAAAAAGGAGAAAGTTCATCTCTTCTGTGTGCTAATTTATGAATAAGAGATTCTCTGTTACACTGACAGCAAGTTTAGTAAATGAGTGCTTCAGCATACACTACTTGGGAAATATTCTTCTCACAGAATGGGCAATATGTTAATTTTGGTTCAATTAGTGTAACATTAAGTAAGCGGGTGTGTGAGTCATACCTAAATGTAATTTTGTCTCCTTTAAATATAAAGGAATGACTTATGCACAGGGACAACAGCTTTTGGCAAAGTGCTTACCATAAAATAGAGGATAGTCTGCTACAGAGGAGTTTATGGTAGTAATAGTGGGAAGATGACCAATAAGACTAATTTTGTTAAGAGAGACAAGGAGACCTTGGATACCCAGAAAGGATTGACTCTAAGAACTCTGCGGATGTTATTTCTACTTTCTTTCAATATGATTTTAATATTTTATGAGTTTATCAGTGTCAAGGTCCTAAAACCCAAGCCTGGTATCACCTAATCACTATTCCCTAATCTATCGTGTCCTTTCTCCTTTGTTTTTTAACATTGATGGCTTCTTGCACTATGGGCCTTGGCCCTTTACTTAGGTTTGCCAGTTTTAAAAACAGTTACTGTGGTAATTAATCCTGTGAGAGCATAATTTAGTTGGAAAACTCTCGTTGTTCTGAAGTATTAATTGTATCATGAAGCATTGTACTCCTACTTATAATGATGTATATGTACCTCACTCAAACAGACAAAATAGATAGGATGCTAAATAAATCCTGCCCCTGTACCAGCTGACCTACACTGGCTCCCGGTCCGAAAACACCTCAATTTTAAAATTCTCATCCTTGTTTTCAAATCCCTCCATGGCCTCGCCCCCCTCCCTATCTCTGTAACCTCCTCCAGCCCTACAACCCTCTGAGGTCTCTGCACTCCTCCAATTCTGACCTCTTGCTTGGGGCGTTGCCATTCAATTTCGAGCACGGGGGCGCTAACTTTTTCGGGGCACTAAAAGTAGCTCCGGCGACGTTGGCGCCCCAGAGGGGGAGCGACCCAATTTTTCCCCCTAAGTGCTTCTTCACTGGGAGAAGGAAGAGCTGAAGGGAAAATAGGAAGCTGAATCCTTCCAGGGCACTTTCATGGAGCTCCAATTACAGACTTTCATCTGCAAGAGCTGGGACACAGCTCCCTGGCTTATTCCCTCAACCAAGGAATGGCACTTTGCTATAAGGCAAGGGGGTGAGATTAGCAAAAACAAGTTGGTGCGGCAACGTAATGGCTACTTTTTTTCATATTCCCTGGAATATTCTCTCTGGATATGGAGATGGAATGTAATTGCTACAGTATGCTTTCTCCCATCAGGGGGCCCTGCAGTCTTCAATTAACAATATGCAATCCAATTCATATCACTAACTATATCAGATCTACGAGACAACTTGCATTTATATCATGCTTTTTATGATCTCAGAATATCCTGAGGCTCTTCATAGCTAATGAATTATTTTGAAGTGCAGTCACTGTTATTTTGTAACCAAATATGGCAGCCAGTTTACACACAGCAAGGTCCCATAGACAGCAGTGAGAAGAATGACCTGTTTACTTGCTTTAGTGATGTTGGTTGGGGGATGACTGCTGGCCAGGACACAGGGCGAACTCCTTGCTCTTCCTCAAAAAAGTATTTCATGTCCCCCCCAACCAGGCAGATAGACCTGCCCTTTAACCTCCTCCCTTCCCACTGTCCAGGGCCCCAAACACTCCTTCCAGGCGAAACAGTGATTTACTTCTACTTCTTACAATTTAGTATACTGTATTCGCTGCTCACAATGCGGTCTCCTCTACATTGGGGAGGCCAAACGCAGAGTGGGTGATTGCTTTGTGGAACACCTCCGTTCAGTCCATAAGCATGACCCTGAGCTTCCGGTCGCCTGTCACTTTAATTCTCCGCTCCACTCCAACTCTGACCTCTTCGTCCTCGGCCTCTTACACTGTTCCAACAAAGCTTAACATAAGTTCGCGAATAGCACCTCATCTTTCAATTAGGCATTTTACAGCCTTCTGGACTTGAGCTCAACAATTTCAGACTATAACCTCTGCCACTATTTATTTTTAATTAAAAATAAAAAATTATATTTTATTCTCTCACATGGCAGCTGTTGATGATTCTGCCATTGCCATTTACACCTCATCTAGATTCAACCATTATTTCTTAACTTGTCCCATGACCATCTCCTTTTGCCTTACACCATCATCCCTTTTGTCTTTTAATCTCTCCTGCCTTCCATCCTATCACAGACCTTCCCTTTTGTTCTTTCCTCCCCTCCCCACTTTCTCTGCCCCTGCACTTGCTTAAAAACCTGTTACATCTCTAACTTTTTCCAGTTCTGACGAAGGGTCATCGCCCTGAAAGGTTAGCTCTGTTTCTCTCTCCACAGATGCTGCCTGACCTGCTGAGTGTTTCCAGCATTTTTTGTTTTTTATTTCAGGCAGATAGGACCTCAGTTTAACACCGCATCAAAAAGATGGCTCCTCTGACAATGCAGCACTTGACAACCACCCCATTAAAGTATAGCCTAGATTGTGGGTTTAGAATCCACACGTTTCTGACTCGGAGGCGATAGTGTAATCAAGCTGACAAAGTATTGGTAATACAAGGTAATTAAGAAACATTTGTTCAGGTGCATAATTGAAGGATTAAGTGGATTACTCAGAAGGTCATAGTCGATGCAACTGTGTATAGCCTGTTACCCTGGTGGCCTTATTGCTAGGCTTAATTATCCTAAATATAAGTATTCTTTTTTGTGTGATAGTGTAATCAGAAATAAATTTATTACATTATTCATAATGTTACTGATACTTGGGACAGCTACTGCTTAAATTCAGATAAATTGTGGCTGGCTGTTTAGCTTTAAGAAACAGGTGAGGGACTCGTGGTCCAAAACTGGAGCATAATTTCCTTCTACCTCTGGGAACTGGATTGGAACCAGCCTCTGTTCTTTGATGGTTATAAAACCTCATGTGAAATTAATTTGGCCAGATTCCACCCAGTTTCTAGTGCAGCAAAAACACACAAATCTGCCCACTGTTTGAAATAATTGGCATCCTCATTCAAACTACAGGATGCAGGTTCAAGCAGAAGGTTAGGGCCTGTTTATATAGCTGTGTTTCAATGGATGGTGAGGGCATCATTGGAGTGTTTAATGATTGATCCTTAAAACAAATACAAGCAGCCAGACCTCATAGTTCTCTATTTCCTTCAATATGCACTCCTTAGCACATCTATTTTTCCATCCTCTTCTTCACTGGTCTTACATTTATGACAGAACTAATCACGCAATAGGGTCAAAAGATTAATGGAAAATTCGATTTCACTGTTGTCAAGTTCATTCTAATAAAACTTCAATTTTCCTTCTGAGTTCCACATCGTTAAGCAGCTACAGACTGGCACATTTCAATGTGGTTGTGTTGGAGGCTGCTATATATTAGGGCATTTTTTTGATGAAGGAACACTGTTGCAGTATTTTAGATTAAAAAGGCCACCTTATACAAAATATATGTATCTTCATCAAGTGTTTTAATAGTCCAAACACCAAATTAAAACTGAATTAGCTGGAAAAGAAAACAGACCTTTCTGCAGAAGGGATTACAAAGTTAATTTTATATGTACAGCATTTAAAAGCACTGTCTGCCTAGATTACTAATGTTTTGCATTGACTTTAGCATTAAACAGATGCCTAGTAAGCACAGCGTATGGCTAAAGAATGTTACCATCATTATAATTCAGGCCACTGCAAGAGCCAGTGCTGGAAAGAAAACAATTTCACACTAGACTTCACAGAGGTAGTATCAGAAAGAATCTAAGCAACGCACCACGGAGAGAGTGATCCAAATGATCCATCCTGAAAAACCAAAGATAATATGAACAATTACTTTACACTGAAGTGAAGCAAATGACTTGCTGTAGAAAACCAACAGGGCGCCTTTATATCAAACCTTTTAACAGCCATCTAGCTTTTCTCCTGATTGTAGCTTGCTTTTCCACTGTCTATACATGGTTAATTTCAGGTCCATGTCAGGAGTAACGGCACGTCATTTACAACATTGATCTTGTAAGATGTTATTTAATGATGTGTTTGCATTACATGCTCCACTTGATACCATTTGTAAAACGCAAGTAGAGGTGTTCTCAAGACCAACGTGGTGGGAAGTGCTAAATGTCTGTGTGTGTGTTTGCATCACTGTACAACGCTAACAAGCAGGCAAGATTTCCTCTGTTCACAGTTTGGAGCAAACTCAGAAATTCGCAACTATGGCCCTGAAGTTCTGGAAGGGTTTCTCCTGGTCTCCTGCCAGAAGTTCATGGGGAATCATCAAAAGTGACAGATTTCAGCCATATTCACAATATCACTACACTCACTAAGCAGAGGAAATCGTTCCCCCAATATAATCAGCAGGGCAATGAACATGTGTCAATAGGGCGGGTCAGAGGGGAACATTAGCAACACCTAGGGAATTACTAATTCACACCTTTAGAAGTAAAGCTGTTTTTACAAGAAACGTGTTTAAAGATTTCCGTTTTGAAGTTATACAGATCACACATGTGTATGAACATTGGCCGAGAAATTCGGTGGGCTTTGCGCCCAGTTACAGCCCAAAGAGGGCTTCTGCGCCAGTAGGGGTGGTAGCGCTGATTTTGAGGGCCGCGGTAATGGCGGCGGTAGCCGGTAGCGCTGCGCCGGCACCGATGACGTCATCGGTGTGCGCAGTGCCCCGGTTCCGCCCCGCTACCGCCCCGACCCACATCTTCAGTAGCGGCCGCCTCTTCCGTGGCGGCCGCTAACAACATCGGGAGACCGGGTCCTTACTGCAGCCTTAGCGGGGCGCTTTAAGGTGGAGGTGCGGCCGGCCGCTTTTTCGGCGGCCGCCTGCCCGCACCTCCTTCCCCGGCCTCCTCCACCCCTCCCCCCGCGGCATTGCCGGCTGGTTTCCGTGGAGCCCGGCACTTCTCCGTTGTGCCGGGCTCTTTTGCCGGCACTCGCAATCGGGGCTCCGGCCGTTGCAGGCACCTCCTCCTTAAGAGAAGGAGGAGGCCTGCAGTACCGCAGCCTGCCGCACCGCATCGGGTGGCGCAGCGGCAGCTAGAGCGCTGAAATTCAGTTTCAGCGCCCCAAGCGGGGGCGGGCACACCCTGGAATAGCGCCCGGTTCCGACTTGGGGCACTAAAACTGAATTTCTGACGGTCGCAACTGGCTCCGCGCCCAGCGCTAACTTTTGGGCGCTAGCCAGCTGGCGGGCCCAAACTGAATTTCTAGGCCTGTGTGTTTATCCCATTGGTGTAAGATGGTAGTTAACCTATGGCTTGCTATAAGGATCAATGCTGTGTTCTGTCGTTACCTAGCTTACAAATCAGGAATGCTGAGCCAATCATATTGCAAAGTGGTCAGCAGGAGGTTTTTAAAAATTAATTCACGGATGTGGGTGTCGCTGGCAAGGCCAGCATTTATTGCCCATCCCTAATTGCCCTTGAGAAGGTGGTGGTGAGCCGCCTTCTTGAATCACAGCAGTCCGTGTGGTGAAGGTGCTCCCACAGTGCTGTTAGGGAGGGATTTCCAGGATTTTGACTCAGCGACGATGAAGGAACGATGATATACTTCCAAGTCAGGATGGTGTGTGACTTGGAGGGGAACTTGCAGATGGTTGTGTTCCCATACACCTGCTGCCCTTGTCCTTCCAGGTGGTAGAGGTCGCGGGTTTGAGTGGTGCTATTGAAGAAGCCTTGGCGAGTTGCTACAGTGCATCTTCTAAATGGTACACACTGCAGCCACGGTGCGCCAGTGGTGGAGGGAGTGAATGTTTAAGGTGGTGGATGGGGTGCCAATCAAGTGGGCTGCTTTGTCTTGGATGGTGTCGAGCTTCTTGAGTGTTGTTGGAGCTGCACTCATCCAGGCAAGTGGAGAGTATTCCATCATACTCCTGACTTGTGCCTTGTAGATGGTGGAAAGGCTTTGGGGAGTCAGGAGGTGAGTCACTCGCTGCAGAATACCCAGCCTCTGACCTGCTCTTGCAGCTACAGTATTTATGTGGCTGGTCCATCTCATCTATAACATCTAAAGCTACTGTAGAGCAAGCCTGTGTCGGATTAAAACAACTCCACCAAGAAAGCTTCTGGATGGGAGGGTAAAGGACGGCACGGTGAGCAGTGCATGCATTGCTCGCTGGACTTTATTGCTCTCTCAGATGAATTTGAGTATGAAAGGCCTCTGAGCCCAAGCTCGCCGCAAATTTGATCTACCCAGGGGTGGCCCACAAATGTTCTGTTGAAGGGGTATGGGACGTAGACGTAGGGTTTTGGGCTGGGATCCATCCCACGGGCCGCGAGATCTATGTAGACGGGTCCAGTACAGTGGTGGCCAGGGAGCGACTCACTGGATGCGGGATTTTTGACCCAAAGGCAGGCATTGCCAAGGCCATTAAACTCCCGAGCACCATGAGCGCTCAGCACATTGAACTGTCGGCGGTGGTGTATGTGGTTGCCCACCCCGAAGAGTTCCCTACACACTACACGATTTGCTTGGACAGCATGTTCACTTGCAATTCGGGTACAGAATATTTCGCCATTTGGTCTCGTCGCTGGTTCACATCTGCAGACGGGAAACCCCTAGCAACCAAGCCATTGTTGCAACAGATCTTAAACATCGATAGGAACCCAGGGGGATTTCTATATCCACAAAGTCAAGGCCCATTCTAAGACAGAACCCCGTGCGGAGGGCAATCAGCAGGCCGACGTGCTGGCCGAAGAGGGTGCTCGAACGGGCATGTTTTGGGATCCATATGGGTTGAGTTTGGTAGCAGCAATCAGAGGCAGAGGTGGGACCCAAGGGAGTGCAGGGGTAGCATTGGCCCCGGACCTAAAGATGGTCCAGGCACGGGAACCCGCCCTAAAGACTGTTCTGGAGATGCTGGCTAAGGGAGTTAAGGTAGAGGGTCCATACGGAGTGGCAGGTAATACGGTAAAGGAAGAAGCCTTCCCATGCCGAACAGCCACAGCTTTGGGGACCACAAGGATTCTAGTGAGAGAAGTGTTCTCTAGGTGGGGGCTACCACAGTATGTGGAGTCCGATCAGGGGAGTCACTTCACAGGGGCAGTCATGCAGGCGACTCTGAAGATGCTAGGTGTAGAGGGTAAATGGCACGTCGCACACAACCCGCAGTCATCGGGGATTGTGGAGCGGATGAATAGGACCATCAAGGAAAGGTTACGGAAGGAGACGAGAGACTCGCCTAGAAAATGGGCGGAGGTCTTGCTGTTAGTTCTGATGGGGGTCCGAGCCAGCCTGTCTAGAAGCACAGGGTATTCCCCGCATGAGCTCGTGACTGACAGGACCATGAGAACGCCCAGCCATAGACTGGCCCTGGTTCTCATGGAAGGTCAGTTGAGAGAGGTGAACCGGGACAGGTTTGTTAAGAATTTACTTGAGCATCTCAGACAGATCCATTGGCAAGCTGCCAATAACATGGGGAAGCAACATCGTAGAAATCGTTTATTGTTTGAGCCTCAGAGGCACCATGAATGGAAGGTCGGAGATCAAGTAATGGTTACAAACTTCGCCAAGGTAGGGACTTTTGAACCGCTAAACATGGGACCGTACAGTATCATGGATAGGGTGAGTCCAATGGTATATGCGGTCAAAATGCCCCGATGCACTAAGTGGTTCCATATCAATCAGTGCAAGCTTTTCAACCCTGGGAAAGAGCTGATAAGAGGAGGAAACAGCAGGGAGTGGTGAGCTGCACTATAGGTGTGGGTCTCCAGCCCATAATCTGGGACTGTGAGGAGCCCACAGAGGGACCAGTCGTTCCGCCTGTGGGGGCAGGAGTGAGAAGGAGTGCCAGGGTCCCACGGCCGAGGGTGCCGTGGACGCCTCCTTACACACTGGTGAACGAAGGAAGCCAGAGTCATAAGAGGCCCAGGGTCGAGGAGACCTAGTGTGGCACCCGGAGACGGGTGGCGCTGTACATAACTTCTTTCTCTCCTGTTGTTGCCTTAGCTTGTCTGTATAGTTTGGATTTTAACCGTGTGTAGCTGTGTCTGGAAAGGTGAGGCATCACCCAGGACAACGTTGCATTCTGTGTGTTTGCAGGGAACGCCTAAGAACAATATGAAGTCAGCCATGGTAGTCCTGATCACCATGATTGAAGCCAGCACGAGTCACAGGGGCGACACCGAGGAATCGGTTGTCTTCGGCTGCACCGGCGGAGACGGACCGACTGTGACCACTGGAGGTGGCTCGAAGGATGGGGCGAGTGTCTATCTCCACGAGGGAAGTTGGCCTGGATGGCTGGGGTCGAATTTCACCCGGTATTCCAGCCATGACAGGTTCACCTACGGTGAAGCGTCCATCTTATGCCCGAGAATAGGGGTTACCACCTCCCGGGTTAGGGTAACAGAGGGTAAACAGGTGTGCCTTAGCTGTAGGGGACACATTCCACTGGGAAGGTGGTGGTGGCTCAGGAAACTGAGCACGGATACAGGGTGTTAGATCCGGGTATCTTAATGTGGTGTCCTTCAATAATCAGACAAAGACTGCAGGGAACGATCAACAGGTGTTTACTGAATGAGGGTTCAAACTGCAACTGACTGTACAGAGCACTACTCAGGGTTTATATACAGGTGTGGTCACTGCCGGTACTACAGGATACAGGAGCTGTAAAAAGTAGTTCTCCTCCTTAAAGGTACATACATTACACAGGGGACCAGACTGAGAATGACTAAGTAATGACACGTACCGGACGATCACATTTTCTCAGGGAGGGGTGTATGTGTGTTGGAATAAGTGGAGGAAATCCGAGAAAGGGGTTTATGTGTGTATGTGGGGGTCGGAAAAAATCTGCCCAGCGGGTGTGTCGATTGCGTTTAGCAGGCGATGGCAGGACGCCAGGGGTGGGATCTGTTGGGATCGGAGTGTGGACTCCTGTGTGATCCCAAAACCCCCGAACACCATCAACGCCACAGAGCTCATCTCATACACCAGGAAGCCCCCACCCAGAGCCCCGATGGTACAGACGACTGTAGATGGGTGTCCCACTACCACCAGGGGTCCAGGGAATGGGTTGGTGTTAATCCCTACTGACAAAGTGTTGATTCAGAACGTGCACTATGCCGTGGCATCCGTGATCCTGAACCTGGCTGAAGTCCATTTGCCTGTGTGGTGTCCAAGGAAGACAGAGAAGCTTTATGAAGCTCTGTTAAAAGCGATGTTTCAGGAATTTTATGAACTGGACTATGGAAATGTAGAGAAAGAACAGTTTTATAATCTGAATTAACAACAGAAAATGCTGGAAAAACTCAGCAAGTCAGGCAACATCCGTGGAGAGAAATTTGAGTTGACGTTTCGGGTTTGACCCTTCTTCAAATCTGAATGTTGGGGATAGTGTGGGGTCCGGGAGGCAGAGAAGAGGGACCTGGAACGATGTAGCCACAGCGTTCAGTACAGGAACGGGTATTGTTACAATTGTTGCTTGTAAGCTACTTGTTTTACACCAGCTGCAGGCGACGGAGCCAGATGCTCCGAGCGCGGTCGCAAGGGATGTTAGATCGATCCGGAAAGGTGTAATTCGATTTGTGTTGATGATGGTTACTCCCTGCCAAAACTTGTACCAAAGTTCTGTAAGCAAGTGTATTGTATTCTGGTTATAATTTTACACTCTGTATTGCGCGATGTGCACTGTTGCATTTTTGTAATGTGTTACCACCTGTCAATGCTGTACTGCGTGATGTGCGCGGTGACTTTTTGGTAACATCCTGTGGATCTTATTAATGTTCTGTATTTTGACTTGAAGTTTGTCGGTGGGAATTGGAACCCAGCCGTTTGAATGTGTTAAGAAGCCGTTCGCTGATGTTTTGACTCGGTAGAAGGGAACTATGACACGCAGTAAGGGGTACAGTTCAGGGGTTTAAAACGTAAAAACAGGGAAACAGCTTCACTTGTGGGAGACTTTGGCCTTTGCTCTCTCATCGAGTGATGCTTTGTGGAAAGAAAAGCATCAAACGGGGGACTGAAGAGATCGCAAAGTCTCTGAAGAATGGACTCAGTCGAGAATATTTTTGTGGACTTTATGGGCTGAGGGTGTTTTCCCTGGGGTGGGATCACCCTGTGCAAATGCGTGGGGGACTGGTTTGTTAAAACTCCAGAGAACGCATGGCAGTTGGCTGTGACCAAAGAACTGTCAGTCATCCAGAATGTATGGGTTCGCCCAACAGTCCTGGAAAAAGGAAGGGGGCCATTGAACTTGAACCTATTAGAAAGCCACTCTAATATGCAAAAGCACTTCTCACCTCCATCTCAGAAGAGAAGCAGAACAATGAACCCACTAGCCTCAGCCAGCCGAAGAGGAGCCAGTTTTTCCCAACACAAAGACCAAAGATATGTCCCAGACTTAGGGCCATTAGTCCAATTACAGAATACTCATGGGTCCAATGATGACCCATCACCGGTTAAGCACCGGAGTGCTTAGAAACAAAAGGATTTTAAAGATTGGCGGGAAAGATAGGGGTAGCCAGACTCCTATAAAGATAGATCCTTTTCCACCATTCTCTCTCTCTCTCGCTCTCGCTCCAACAAGCTCGACCTAACAAGAAGTACCAGAGGAAGAAGCCGCTGAGCGAAGCGATCAAGACCGACTGTGTGTGGGGGTAAGCATGGTCTCAAGTGTCCCAAGCCAGTAACTCCATATCCCAGGCGAGCTGGGTGAGCCGTAAGGGCTCTCAGAAGTGAAGTTTTTGGGCTATTCAAAGGTGGGAGCTTCGTTGAGTTTAGCCAGGCGAAGGGGCTTATGCGACTGGGTAATTCGTTGGTAGGGGTGGAATTAGAGTCTACCATAGCAACAAGGGAATTACTGCTTGTTATAGTCCCCAGTTGTGTACTGTATGTATGTTGTTTGTAACCTGGATTTTATCCTCCACAGGGATAGTGATTTCATTTAGTAGTGCATGTTTTAGCCAGTGTATGTTAGACCAAATAAATATAAGTTTGATTTTTCACCGAAGCATTCCTGTCCGTGACTTATTTCATTTACACTCTGAATAATAATTCCCAGGTATAGAACTTTTGTAAGGTGGGGGCGATTCGAACCGTCCGTCTAGCAATTGGGCTAGGATCAAAAACCACTTACACCCAATTGCGATGATTAACTGTTAGTTATCAGACCTTTAACAGGCTTTTTTGACTTACTTTTTAAATTTAACTGCATGGCCAAGGGAACCATGCTACTCGGGAAGCACATCTGTCAACTTGAGGCGGGAGTTCAGTGGCCATTGTTCCAGCTGATTACTGGACAGCATCAATTGTACAGTGAAAGCTCCCACCTGACAGATGATCACTTTCCTCAGGCAGAAGCTGTTGCTCAGTTCATTTCCAGCACAGATTCTGCAGGCTACAAGTCTTTCCAGCAAAGTCTCCATCCAGTCTCACCTCATTGGAAGAACTCTCTCACCATTGACAGATTGCTTCTGTCATCTGTACTTCATCTGCCATCTATTCCATCAACATGGGTGCCATTTATACTGTCTCACCTTGGTCCTCAGAATTGGACCACAATGAGCCCCAACACCAGCAGCACCAACAACAACAACACCAACCTGCTCCGCAATCAACTGATGCTGCACAGGACACAGGGCATCAGCACCCGAGCACATTGCTGCCCGGGAGGCCAGGGTTGGCCTCACCATGGCCAGATTTACTTCACTTGATGCTGTACACCCTGGCTGCCACATGATGCACCAGGTTGGCACCACTCCACAGCAGCACCATAAAGCATCCCTACAATGTCCAAGCCATTCCTTTCACACTCATCTCCATTGCGGGGGGTACCATTATGTCTCACCATTCACTGCAACTCACTAAGCCACTTCCAAAGGTTCACACAAATCTATCTGTAGGGGGTGGCGCGTGGGCCCAGTCAGTTATGCCTCTGACTGCCTGTGAGCGGTTCAAATCACTCCCACGCCCCTGAGGTTCTCGACACCGGATTTAGGTACAGGTAGCGATACAGAAAAGACTCGAGTAGACAGGTGGTTTGGATGTAAGCAAAACTCAGGATTTTATTAAACAGGAAAAGTTAATACAGTCTTAAGAGAAGTTGCCAGTATATAAAATTACAGGCAAATACAAATGAATATACGAATACAGGGAATGGGGAACACACGGCACATCGAGGGAAAACAACTATCTTAACAATCCCCTTATCCTTATCCCACCCCTATACCTGACTAGATTAAGCTATGAGGGGCCAGAATTTATGCTCACCAATCAAAAGGGTTTGTTGGACTCAAAACAGCGGTGGGGTTCGGGGTTCGCTCTTGGTGCTCTCTGGAGCTTGCCAACGTCACGTGGTCTCCAGGCGCTGCAAGGGCGTTGTCCAGGTTCGAGTACCCAAAAGTTAAAAGTCTCTGTTTGGGTACTTTACCTTGCAGGGATGATTCCTCTTCTTCGGCCGACAGTTTGAGTTTGCATAAAGATAGTCGCAGGTTGACTGAGACTGAAGGCCCGATGATTCGAAGCCTACCCTCAGTTCGTCTCCTCAGTTGGTCTTCCTCAGTTGGTCTTCCTCAGTTGGTCTTCCCTCCTCCCCTCATCGCGTCCCGCCTCACCTGGCCTGAATTGTCTGTGTCCGCCCGATGCAGTGCCGGGGCGATTTCCAGATGGAGTGGCAAAAGGCACGGGCAAAGGCCAGGGGGTAAGCGTGGGACGGGGAAAGAGCAACAGCCACAAGGGCGAGGGGCAGAAGAGCTGAGCAGAGCAGAGAGAGAAGAGCGATTGCTACCCGGGGCCTTCAATTATACTCCTTTCGAAAACCCTTATCTGCGCGCCAAATCAGGTTAGTTCTTTGTCTTAATATTGGCAGGCTATTTTAAATAATGGTAGCAATCTATACTAACTGTTTTTTAGATGGCCGGTAATCGCATCTACCAGCCCGATAATTGACTTGTTTTGTCATGAATGTTCCTTGATGGGCCTGTCCAGTCTCGATGGCTTTCTTAATCTGTTTCCGATTATATATGTAAACTGCTTAATGGCCTTAACTATAAGAACATAAGAACATAAGAAATAGGAGCAGGAGTAGGCCAATCGACCCCTCGAGCTTGCTCCGCCATTCAATAAGATCATGGCTGATCTGATCCTAACCGCCAATCCACTATCACAGAACCATCTCCTGAATCTAACAGAATTAGACACACGAAATAGGAGCAGGATCAGGCTACACGGCCCCTGGGCCCGCTCCGCTACCCACAGGGCCATGTCCGATCCGAACCTAGACTCATGTCCAAATTCCTGCCCGCTCCCCGTAACCCTTAATTCCCTTTACTTCTAGGAAACTGTCTATTTCTGTTTTAAATTTATGTAATGATGTAGCTTCAACAGCTTTTTGGGGCAGCATATTCCATGGACCTACCACCCTCTGAGTGAAATAGTTCCTCCTCATCTCAGTTTTGAAAGAGCAGCCCCTTATTCTAAGACTATGCCCCCTAGTTCTAGTTTCACCCATCATCGGGAACATCCTCCCCGCATCCACCCGATCCAACTTATAGGACTAACTGAATTTAGATTTGTCTCCAATTCGGTCTAATACATAATTCAAAGTCCTGTCTGGTTTCAAAAATACAAAGTCTCTCTTCACAGAAACTGCAGCATTGGTTTCGATCCACAAGCTGTCTGCGTTGCAGAGTCCAGTTTTAAAATCTCACAGGCTTTCTGCCACGAGGTACGGACGCCATCTTGGGTACCCTTTTTGATTTAAAATGTCCACGCAGGGTCCCGTTTATTAATAACAACCTTCGGGGAAATGTAGAAATTTTGCAAATCTTACAATCCAAGACCGGAAAGTGTTGAAAATAAAGATTTTTATGTTTGACACGACATTAACAGAAACTTTACATATACATTGGATAAAACATCCAAGTGGCTACCCTTGTGTGTTGTTAGTTGGGAAGATTGCACTAGGATGAGGGTGAGTGTGAGGGATGGCTAGTGAGATGGGGATGTGATAATGTAGATAGAGAGGGATGGGTGGACGTGCAAGGTAAGTTGGTGTGAGTAATGATGTGCAGGAGTAGGGTAGGGAAGGCAGAGTGATGGGGATGTGATGAGAGGCACAGCAGGATGAAGTTGAGTGTGGCTTTGCACTCACCTTTCCTGATCTTATGAGATCATTGAAACATTTCCGGCACTGCACCCAGGACCTCCTGACCACATCCCTGTTGTTGACCTCCTCTGCAATTTGAAGTCAGGCTCGTTTTGTCTCCTGAGGAGGTCTCTTCCGCCCATCAGAAGGGAAGAGGACCTCCCTGCATGCACTTACTCCCTCCATAAGCATATGTAGGGAGTCATCGAAGAGCCTGGGTGCAGCCCTCTGCCTCTGTGCAGTCATTATCAGTGTTTGCAGCACTTCAATGCTGTAGTGCATTGACAGCACTATGTTAGATTAAGCGTCAAATCTAATGTGGCCACGGTCCCTTAAAAGATCTCGGCTGAAAACGCGTCATGAATGACGTCACCAGACCCGCTCCATCTCATTGGGCCGGGTAATCTGCTGTGCGGCCTTAATAGGCCCTATTAAAGGAAAGTCATTTTCAGCAGCAGGATGGGGCCACACCGGACCCGCTGAGGTAGGCAAAATTCCGGCCAATGAAATTGTCTTTTTGTTACCCAGTAGTGCTGGACTGTTAGTGGTATTTTCAGCTTCAAGATATAGCCCAGACACTCTGGAGGGGTTCTCCTAGCTTCCCGCCAGAACTTCCATTTTCAGTGATTTACAATGTTTCCCTATGCGTTCTGCTGGCCTCTCACTGGAGTTATGGTGAGAGACCGGAGAATCCCTGTGGAATTTCAGGGCTCTTGTGATTATATCCATATTTTGCAAGGGAATTATAAATCATTGTTGGTCATTTGTTTGTTTAGCTATGTGCTCTATTTTCTCTCT
The DNA here is from genome assembly GCF_052327205.1 of Somniosus microcephalus. Taxonomy (NCBI): domain Eukaryota; kingdom Metazoa; phylum Chordata; class Chondrichthyes; order Squaliformes; family Somniosidae; genus Somniosus; species Somniosus microcephalus. The sequence goes on along the minus strand of NC_141012.1, from coordinate 31,175,625 downwards.
GACCTTTTTCTTTAAAGATCAAGATACAGAGGAAGATAGTAAGGAAGATGATCAAAGTTGTAGGCATATCTCACGACTGCAGAGGAAAAGGGTCACACAGTTTGCTAGAGTTGTAAGGATGGTCCAAGGGGCTTGAAGCACAAGGTGATGGGGTGTGGAAAGTGGTTGTGTGTGAAAGGCATTGGAGTCTGGAAGTATTGGGGAGGGGTGTACTTGGAGCTGGGAGTAATGTGTTGGGTGTGTGGAAGTGGTGGGAAACTGCTGCTGTTGTGTGATAGTGGTGGGAGTGTAGTCTCGGCATGTGAGACCACCAGAATATTGGTGGTAAAACGTGGGAGCATTGGGGAAGAATGTGAATGGGTGTGGACTACTGGGTGGAGGTGGGTGATAGGATTTGGACTGTCGTTTGGTGGGGGGGAGGTCCCAGAATCTGGAAGCAGGAGGACAATGGTCACAGAGTGTAGACACACTGGAGAGGGATGACCAAGGGCATGGGAGCATTGAGGATGGGTGGTCTCTAGAACTATTGCAGGGGACCTAGAATGTGGTACTGTCTTAGTAAAAGCCAAGTAATCATTTTATAGACCTTAAATCAAGGCCAGGAATGTGACACTACGCCATTTATTGAGGCAGGTGTAGATCAGGATGAGGAACTGGGCAAAGTCCATCGGTGCTGAAAGGTGGAGGGAGGTTGGCAGTGTCAAGAGGTAGGAATGGGAAGTGGCAAGCGGGAAGGGGGAAGTCCACTGGCACCCAGGAAAGGGGAGCATCAGCAATGGTTACCAGAAAGTGAGAAGAGGCTGCTTGAGGGACAAACGTTGCAGATCCAGCATTCTAGGCCCTCTTCGGGACCCAGGATATGGGTGGCACAAGCCCCAGCTATTGTAGTGGTGGTGGGGGATCCCTCTTGCAGATGCAGGCTAGGATCTAAGCCTGGACCCCTGAAGGTCTGTGGCTCCTTCTTGGTACTTTGTTTTGCCTCATTGAAGACATTGGCGTGGTCCACATACAAAATTCATCCTACTTGAGTTGGGGGAGCAATGTCATTTTGTAGCCTTCCTACACTCACATTGTTTTTGTTTTCATTTTCATAACATTCCTGGATGTGCTGTGAATCTAGAAAATAGATTGAATTGCAGCTTTCACAGTGGAGTGAATTCATAGAGAGCCTACAACAATTGCACCTGAACAAAAACTGATATGTAGAAGAAATGAAAAGCAGTGCTTCGAGCCCATCAATGCCTTAGGGCTGGATATTAGCTCAGAGGCAGGGATGGAGCGGTGGGGCTGCTTTGAGATCAGGAAACCCAGATGAATGTGTTTCCCGCAGGTCCTGCCGAATTTAACGGCAGGACCTGATTAGCATTTTTTTGCCTCCGTTTTCCAGCCGCACCAGCCAGGTTGAGAAGCTGGCTGGCTTTCGGGCAGGTAGGCCTTCAACACCAGGCCGCAACCGGGGAACAGAGAGGAGGGAGAGAGGGATTGGAAAGGCCGGAGCAGAGAGGGGGAGATCGGAGGTCAAAAGGCAGATCAGAGGCCGGAGGCAAGATCGGGGTCCAGAGCAGGGGGGAGATCAGAGGCCAGAAGGCAGATCAGAGGCCAGGGTTGTGTGAGATTGGAGGCCTTGTGGAGGAGATCAGAAGAGTCGGGGGGATATCGGAAGGGTCAGTTGGGGGGGTGTCCGATCGCGGGGGGTTGGTGAAGCAGGTAAAAGGCCCTTACCACCTGGATCCAGCTGTCCTCGCCGAAGCCCCGAAAACTCGGCCAGCCAGGGTTAAGTTTAAAATGGTGTTTAAATATGGAGGCACGCTGCCTCATTATAATATTTAAATTGCCAACCCACCTCTTGGGAGCTGGTTGGTGGCCCAGCCCCCCTCCCGCCTCCGTTAAAGCTGGAAGTGGACGGGTTGGAGGCGGGTTGGGGTCGGGATTCAGATTTTTAACATTTTACATCCCACCCGATCCAAACCTGCCGGTTTTGGGGGTTAAAATTTCCCCCTTAGCGTCACAATAGGAGCTTCTGAATTATCAAACTTCAGCCATGGGTTGAATCATGACAAACAATTAGTGTTGCACAAATATGGCAACAATTTTTATACGTATAACTATTTTATAAATTAAGAAAAGGTAATAGCTCCAATTTTAAAATATTGGCAAAACCAGGGCTATACTCTCCTGTTGTGGATGAGCAAGAGAACCTCAGCGAAAATTCCCACCTTACATACTATTGTAAATTTTGAATAAATGATTTTTTATATAAAAAGGCATCAACAAAAAATAATAACAGAAACCAACCTAATGGCCCAGTAATTCCGTTCCAAACGCGTGAGTACGGTCGGGGTACTCACGCGTCTGGCCGGAGGAAATGCCGGTTTTCAGCATGCACAGCGCATGCGGGGACAACCGGCATTTCCTGTCCTCTGAACGAAGGGGTGAACTTCGTCGATTTCATTCATGGATTCAGTGAGGTTAAGTCCTTACAACTTACACATGAAAAAAGCATGTGTAAAGTTGCTCCAGAGGCTGCGGAGGAAGATATATTTTATCGTGGAGCTTCTGAAAGGCAATATTTTTGTTTGGGAAAGGGAGGAAAGTTATTTTAAGAAATGCTGAGGTAAGTTTTAAAGTTTAATTTTTTTTAACGGGTTTTCAGTACTGTAGGTAGAAGGAGCAATTGTGGCTGTGTGAATTGAATTTGCTGTGTTTATTAAATGTGAAAATGACTGTTCTAAAATGAATAATGTAACATTTCCAACATTTTTAAGAAAGAAACTTTTCATCAGTATTATATTCTTTTAAGTAATTATGTATGTATGTCCGTATATATTCCTTTACGTATATGTATGTATGTATATATTCCTTTACTTATGTGTATGAATGTATGTATTTAATTATGATTTTCCAATAAGTTACTTTCTCTGAAAGTCAAAATTAAATACATACTCATACGACCGTACTCACGCGTTTGGATCGGAATTACTGGGCCATTGGAAAATCATCTCGGGCTGTGAAATTGATCAGGCGGGTATGATGTATTACCAAGACGATAACGCGTTTCTCCTGCCATAGGCCGGGGTGATTTTCTAGCCAGTCACTTCATTAAAATTACTTTAACAACTCTTTCCATTTCTTCCTTGCAAGGGCGTCTGTGTAAGCAGGAGGCCTGTGAGCGAGAAAAATGCCCGGGAACTGCTAGTAGCCAACACCTTCACGAGCTAGTGGTGCCTTGTACCTCCCCCTCCCCCCGCAAGGCAAAGAAAGGAGCAGACACAATTTAAAGTGAAGCAGTGAACTTTTATTGCATCATAAAACAGTTTTCAGGGTCAGTTTTGATGTAGGTAATTTATAACTTTAAAATGTTAACTAGCTATTTCCTGCTTTTCAAACATTTGTAAACATGAATAGTTCAGAAAAAAATGTGTTAACATTTTAAAGTGACTTTTTCTGTTTTCTTAGTGCAATAAAGACATTCAAGGTGGAAACTAGCAATGTTCTAATTTTCAAATAGTTGTTGTAAAAATACTTTGGCTCCAATAAAAGTTGCTAATTTTTTTCAAACTGACTACAGGCTGCACTGTTTAAAGGAAAAGGTTACATATCCTTTCAGTCACAAATAAACATTTCAATGAAAACAGCAAACACAACATTTTACATGTCAATAAAATGAAAAATTTAACAATTGCACAATTTGCCCCCTCGCATCTGCGACTGAGGGTCCAAGGAGGTGCATTGCGCAAGAGGTCATCGTCGTACGTATCCTCACACTGTTCCCTTTCGGGAACTGTATGCAGTGGTGGAAGGATTTCTGGCCATGTTAACGCTCCTTCCGTGACCATAACCATCTTCATACCAGCCATTAGGGTGGTTAGTCCTATGGCACAAGGGTTTTACGGGCTCCCACAACCCATCTGAGGGGGGGGGGCCACCCACGGACGCAAGTATCCCGCTGGATGTCCACCCAGAATTTATAGTTGGAGCTCCGACTCCACTTGCCGGGACTGTCTGGAGCGGGGTTCGAAACCCTACTCCTTCTGGCCCAGCGGCGGGGATGCTTACCGCTACGCAAAAGGCCCACTCCGCGCAAAAGGTGACACCCATACGTTTCCTGCGCCTTTTCCCTCCCCGTGACTGGAGCCCTATGCTGCCACTTGAAAGACCAAGCTATCATCTGTCCTTTTTGCGGCGCCTTGGACTTCTCATTACTAATGATGAGCAGGCGCTGCACCTCCACCTCGTTGAGGAGATTGCTGAGGTCATCATCAGTTCAATTGTGAGTTCTTTTAATGCCGTGAATTGTGCTCATTCCAGCCATTTCACGTTGCTAATCGGAGTGGGCCTTTGGCGTAGCGGTAGCATCCCTGCCGCTGGGCCACACGGCGTAGGGTTTCGAACCCCGCTCCAGACAGTCCCGGCAAGTGAAGTCAGAGCTCCGTCTCTAAATTCTGGGTTGACATCCAGTGGGATATTTGCGTCCGTGGGTGTGGGTGGCCCCCCCCCCACCTCGTATAGGTTGTGGGAGCACGTAAAACCCTCCCGCCATAGGACTAACCACCCTAATGGCTGGTTCAAAGATGGTTACGGTCACAGAATGAGCGTTAATCACGGCCATAAATCCTTCCACCACTTCATACAGTTCCCCAAAGGGAACAGTGTGAAGACACGTACGACGACGACGTTGCTAATTAAATAAATGGAATGAAAAAAATGCTTTCAGGGCTTTTAAAAGTCTTTAAATCGCTTTAATTCTGTTTAAAACGACTTCAGATTCTTCAAAATAATGTAAACGTTTTTAGAAGTTTATAAAAGTTACCAAAAGCTTCTTAAAAATACCAAAAACCTATTTAAAATGCTGCTCTACATGTAAAAATGCTTTGCAGCTTGTGAGAAACATTGGGGGCGTGTCCTTTTAAAATGAGACCTCAAGGGGCGTGTCTCACTTGCACTGCGCGCTCCAGGCTTCGCGCTGGCTGCACTCCTGGGCGGCGTGACGTCAGACGCTGCCCGGGAGTCATCATTTTAAAACAGGAATTCCAGGCGTCCCTGAAGCTCAACGGCCGGCGCGTCGGGTAAGTGCACATCGGGGGCTTGCACGCGCGGCAAGCCCCCGATCCTAATTTCTGCCCCAATAACTGCAAAATAGAAAAATGCCTTGGGTCTTTTAAGCGTTTCACGGCCTAAGTGAATGGAAAATTGTGCTTGGCTTCCTTTAATGAACTGTAATATTTAAATGAAGTGAAAGATGGCAGCTGGAAGATAGTGCCATATAATGAAGTGGTCCAAGACCAGCTATATGGTCATGAGAAAGAGTTTCCAGTCTATCTGTGCCTGAGTTGTCAGGCTGCTTGTCTGACATCCGGTATTGAATGAGTAGAAATTTCCTCCAATTAAATATTGGGAAGACCGAAGCCATTGTCTTGGGTCTCTGTCACAAACTCTGTTCCCTAACCACCAACTCCATCCCTATCCCTGACAACTGTCTCAGGTTGAACCACAATGTTCGCAACCTCGGCATCCTATTTGACCCTGAGCTGAGCTTCTGACCTCATACCCTCTCCATCATCAAGACCGCCTACTTCCACCTCCATAACATTGCCCATTTCCGCCCCTGCCTCAGCTCATCTGCTGCTGAAATCCTCATCCACGCCTTTGTTAGCTCTAGACTCGACCATTCCAATGTTTTCCTGGCCAGTCTACCACCTTGCACCGTTTGTAAAATTGAGTTGTCTCTGTAGGGGGTGGTGTGGGGTTGGTGCGTGCGCCCAGTCAGTTATGCCCCTGACTGTTTGTGAGCGGTTCGAATCGCTCCCACGCCCCTGGGTTCTAGACACCGGACTTAGGTACAGGCAGCGATACAGAAAACTTGAGTAGACAGGTGGTTTGGATGCAAGCAAAAACCAAGATTTTATTGAACAGGAAAAATTAATACAGTCTTAAAAGAAGTTACCACTATAACATTACAGGCAAATGCACTTATACAGGGAATGGGGAACATATGGCACATCGAGGGAAAACAACTATCTTAACAATCCCATTTTCCTTATCCCACCCCCTATACCGAACTAGATTAAGCTATGAGGGGTCAGAATTCATGCTCACCAATCCAAAGATAAAATCCAACTGTTAACGAGTGCGAGTTTTGAAGTCTGGTTTATGGTCCTTCTAGGTACCTCGTCACCACGTCGTCCTCAGGGGTGTGGTGTTGGGTCGGTTAATGCCACACCCTCTCCCCTCCGCTACCGCCGTCGTCTCGTCTCGATGGGTTCTCCTCTTCTTCTCCCTCAGGCAGTCGTCGGCGGTAACGTTATGTCGATAAGATGATTAGCAGTTTTTACTGCTTAGATTTTACTACCCATCCTTCGAACGCTAGCATATTCGTTATGGCGTGGACACCTGCGTTTATTTGCAGTGTTCAAGGTGTTTGCCCCTACCGTCCTCAAGGACTTTCTTCCCCAAGCGTCAGCTTATAACTAGGCGCTTGGTATAATTATCGATACGTTTTTCGCTGCCCTACTCTGACCTTATCGAGTTATTATCGTCTTCTTCATCTCCACTCGTCTCATCTCGTCGGACTACTATATGAGTCCTGGGCTACCTGCTCAACTTTGTCTCGCCCCTTTCTGCGGCCTGGGCGTCCTGGATGGCTGTGGACGTGGGCCTCGCTCCCCTTCCTAGCAGTTGGTATGGTGTTTTTGGCTACTGAAAATCTGCTCTGGGGAGAGAACCCACCACGAGGCCAGGGCACGAGTACGAGCGGCAGCCCAAGAGGCCGGAGCCACGAGAGCAGGGTCAAGGGCAAGAGCAAGAGAGAGAGATTGCTACCCGGGGCCTTGAGTTATACCTTTTCAAAAAATCCCTATCTTCATGCCAAATCAGGTTAGTTCTTTGTCTTAAACTTGGCGGGCTAGTTTAAACAATGGTAGCAATCTATACTGACGGGTTTTTAGATGGCCGGTAATCACATCTACCGGTCCAATAATTGACTTGTATTGTCCTGAAAGTTCTTTGATGGGCTTGTCCAGCCTCGCTGGCTGTGTTTCATCTGTTTCCTATTATGTATGCAGACTGTTTGATGGCTTTAACTATAGGCCTCACTGAACTTAGATCTGTCTCCAATTCGGTTTAATACATAATTCAAAGTCCTGTCTCATTCCAAAATACAAAGTTTCTCTTCACAGAAAACCTGCAGCCTTAGTATCGATTTTTCCCAAGCTGTCTGTGCTGCAGGATCCATTTTGGAATCCCACATCTTTCTGCCATGAGGCACGGACGCCATCTTGGGTACCCTTTTCAACATAAAAATGTCCATGCAGGGTCCCTTTTATTAATAACTAGCTGAAGTGCCTGGCGGTGCCGTGGGTCTTTTGAGGGCATGTTGTTGTTGGAAGAGAGAGAGAGAGCGACTGGGGGAAGAGAGAGAGCGACTGGGGGGAAGAGAGAGAGCGACTGGGGGGAAGAGAGAGAGCGACTGGGGGGGAAGAGAGAGAGCGACTGGGGGGGGAAGAGAGAGAGCAACTGGGGGGAAGAGAGAGAGCGACTGGGGGGGAAGAGAGAGAGCGACGGGGGGGAAGAGAGAGAGCGACTGGGGGGAAGAGAGAGAGCGACTGGGGGGGAAGAGAGAGAGCGACTGGGGGGGAAGAGAGAGAGCGACTGGGGGGGGGAAGAGAGAGAGCGACTGGGGGGGAAGAGAGAGAGCGACTGGGGGGAAGAGAGAGAGCGACTGGGGGGGATGAGAGAGAGCGACTGGGGGGGGAAGAGAGCGAGCGACTGGGGGGGGAAAGAGAGCGAGCGACTGGGGGGGAAGAGAGCGAGCGACTGGGGGGAAGAGAGCGAGCGACTGGGGGGGAAGAGAGCGAGCGACTGGGGGGGAAGAGAGAGAGCGACTGGGGGGAAGAGAGAGAGCAACTGGGGGAAGAGAGAGAGCGACTGGGGGGGAAGAGAGAGAGCGACTGGGGGGGAAGAGAGAGAGCGACTGGGGGGGGAAGAGAGAGAGCGACTGGGGGGGAAGAGAGAGAGCGACTGGGGGGGAAGAGAGAGAGCGACTGGGGGAAGAGAGAGAGCGACTGGGGGAAGAGAGAGAGCGACTGGGGGAAGAGAGAGAGCGACTGGGGGAAGAGAGAGAGCGACTGGGGGGAAGAGAGAGAGCGACTGGGGGGAAGAGAGAGAGCGACTGGGGGAAGAGAGAGAGCGACTGGGGGGAAGAGAGAGAGCGACTGGGGGGAAGAGAGAGAGCGACTGGGGGGAAGAGAGAGAGCGGACTGGGGGGAAGAGAGAGAGCGACTGGGGGGATGAGAGAGAGCGGCTGGGGAAGAGAGGGAGCGACTGGGGAGGAAGAGTGGGGGGAAGAAGAGGGGGGAAGAAGAGGGGGGAAGAGGGGGAGGAAGAGTGGGGGGAAGAGGGGGGAAGAAGAGGGGGGAAGGAGAGGGGGGGAAGAAGAGGGGGGAAGAAGAGGGGGAAAGAAGAGGTGGGGAGGGGACGGGGGAGGGGAGGGGGGAGGGGAGGAGGGGGGAGGGGAGGGATGGGGGGAGGGGGTGGGGAGGGAGGGGGGGAGGGGGTGGAGGGGGGAGGGGGAGGAGGGGGGGAAGGGGGGAGGGGAGGGGGGGGAAGGGGGGCGGGGGGGGGAGGGGAGGGAGAGGGAAGTGGGGGGGGGGAGGGGAGGGGGGAAGGGGGAGGTGGAGGGGGGGGGAAGGGGGAGCGGGGAGTCCCCAAGCCCCGCCCCCGATCTCCCGAGGCACCCCCCCCCGCCCCCCCCATCTCCCGAGCCCGGCCCCCCCGATCTCCCAAGCCCCGCCCCCCCAATCTCCCGAGCCCCGCCCCCCCCCGATCTCCCGAGCCCCGCCCCCCGATCTCCCGAGACCCGCCCCCGATCTCCCGAGCCCCGCCCCCCGATCTCCCCGAGCCCCGCCCCCCGATCTCCCGAGCCCCACCCCCCCAATCTCCCGAGCCCCACCCCCCCCGATCTCCCGAGCCTCGCCCCCCCCGATCTCCCGAGTCTCGCCCCCCCCCGATCTCCCAAGGCTCGCCCCCCCCCCCGATCTCCCGAGGCTCGCCTCGCGCCCCCCCCGCCGATCTCCTGTAGGGGGTTTCTCTTGCTCGTTCTGGTCTCCTACCAGGCTTCGTGCAATAATTACCCTTGAGTGGTTCGACCCACTCTCCCCTACGGTTCTAGACCTTGGACTTAGGTGCAGGGAACTGTAGTGCAGAGAAAAACTCAATAGGACCAGGTTGAATAGCACGAAATGGATGCTTTTATTATTAAACAGTTTGCAGCATTATAAAATACATGTCATAAGCACAGATTCATGTAACTACAAGCATACACATATCTATAACTTAACTCTATGGAAATGGGGAACACACGGCACATCGTAAAAGGGGAAACACATTACGATTACCCTTACCCCCTTCCCCTAGACCTGGACTAGTTTCGACTTGAGGAACTCGGAATCATGCTCACCACTTTCAGACTCGCAAAAGAGGGGGTTCACAGCCCTTTTTGGCACAGCTTTCCGTCGTCACGTGGATTTGGAAACTTCTGGCGCAGCTTGTTTTTCTCTCTCAGGCGATGGAGCAGCAGATACAGTCCCGATGAGCGCTCGTCATGACTGAATCCGTTAAAAGTTGTTGAAGAACCGGATACACATGGGAAAGTCCATTACTGGAAAGCTGAGAATGGGGTGTTGAGGCACGGGAGTGCTAGGCCCAGAGTGTCCTTTTATTTCTCTCTCCCGCCTGGCTCGTCGGCTTTTCCTGAGGGTGTCTTCTTCTTCGGCCTGGGTCGTCGATGATCTCCCGACAAAAGTACCCGGGCCACCCTTGTCGTCTTCTCGTCGTGGCCGAGCCTTGCCTGGCCGAACATCGACCACGTCCCGAAACCGAAGTGCTGTCTTAACCGGAAAGTCTGTCCCGGTGCGTTGAAGAAATGAAAACCCGAGGTGAAGCTTCCTGAATCGAATCCGTATCGTATCCCTCCCGAAGCTTGAATCCTAGAAGAAGCATACCGTAGAAGAACCGTTTGAGTTCCGAAGCTCCTGACGAAGTTCTGAAGCGTTCAGCTACTGATGGACTTCTCAATCCACAGTTATACCTTTTTGGGACAGTCCTATCTCCCGCCAAATCATAGTCCAGTCTTTGTAATATTTTGGCGGGCAGAAATCTCTGCAGGGGCGCTTTGTCTTGTAACGGGAGCCGGTGATAGCTTAACTGGCCTTCCTGCCGATAATGTCTTTTACTTTGTCACCGTAACTCGGTTCGCATGTTGATCGGTCTGGAGATTGCCCTTAATGGCTGTTAAACGGTCTTTCCTTTGTACAGTAAATGGGTTTAAGTGTTCATTCAATTGTCGCCCATTTCTTGATGGGCCCCATCCTGTTACCTGAAACTGTCTTGTACTTACAATCCAATTAATATGTATGCTCAGTTCCCAGAGTTTCGGTTTCCCGATACTGGCTTTCGCGGGCTTACTGTCCTCAATCCACAAGCCTGTCTGGCTTGCAGTAACAGAAATCAAATGGTCCCAGAAACTGATCACGAGGTCTGGCGGCCATTTTGTATGCCCCTTTTTATCAAAGGTTTTTCTGTACAAGCTTTCTCTTGGTCAATAAACTGTCTTATTAGCCCTGTTTTGTTGCGTGATTAAATTACGGAAAATTTCGAATCTTACACTCCCGAGGCTCGCCCCCCTCACCGATCTCCCGAGGCTCGCCCCCCACCCCGATCTCCCGAGGCTCGCCCCCCCACCCCGATCTCCCGAGGCTCGCCCCCCCCCCCGATCTCCCGAGGCTCACCCCCCCCCCGATCTCCGGAGGCCCGATCTCCCGAGCCCCGCACCCCCGCCCGAGCCGGCTTCAAGAGCAGAGAGACCCCGCTCGAGCCGGCTTCAAGAGCAGAGAGGGAGACCCCGCCCCCCGCCCGAGCCGGCTTCAAGAGCAGAGAGGGAGACCCCCGCCCCCCGCCCGAGCCGGCTTCAAGAGCAGAGAGAGAGACGCCTCCGCGCAACCTACCGCGTGAGGCCGGGCCGGACTCAAGTCGAGCCCTCGCCCCCCCCGATCTCCCGAACCCCGCCCCCCGATCTCCCGAGCCCCGCCCCCCCGAGCCCCGCCCCCCCCCGATCTCCCGAGCCCCGCCCCCCCGATCTCCCGAACCCCGGCTCGCCCGAGGCTCGCCCCACCCCCGATCTCCCGAGGCTCGCCCCCCCCAGATCTCCCGAGGCTCACACCCCCCCCCAATCTCCCAAGGCTCGCCCCCCCCACCCGATCTCTGGAGGCCCGATCTCCCGAGCCCCGCCCCGCCCGAGGCTCACCCCGCCCCGATCTCCCGAGTCTTGACCCCTCCCCCGATCTCCCGAGGCTCGCCCCCCCCCGATCTCACGAGGCTCGCCCCCCCCGATCTCCCGAGGCTCACCCTCCCCCCAATCTCCCAAGGCTCACCCCCGCCCCGATCACCCGAGGCTCGCAAACCCCCGTGATCTCCCAAGGCTCGCCCCCCCCACCTGATCTCCGGAGACCCGATCTCCCGAGCCCCGCCCCCCGCCCGAGCCGGCTTCAAGAGCAGAGAGAGAGACCCCGCCCCCCGCCCGAGCCGGCTTCAAGAGCAGAGAGAGAGAGAGATGCCGCCGCCGCCGCAGCGCAACCTACCGCGTGGGGCCGGGCCGGACTCAAGTCGCGCGCAGCTGACTCCTGCCCATCCGCCTTTACTAAGATGGCGGCGGTAGCGATGCTCGGCTGAGTCCCGCCCCTCCAGCCTTCACAAAGATGGCGGCGATCGGGGGCCGCTTGTTGTCTGGGGCCGGGAGGTGCCTAGCTCGGGCGTGGGTGCGGAGGAGAGGCCGAGGCTTCGAGGCCTACAAAAACGGTGAAAGGTAGGAAAATATTGAAGTTAGACAAAATATTGACAAATTAATTAACTTTTTAAAAAAACAATTTGTCTTTTAAAAGCAGCTTTTTTTTTTGCTGGAAATGTATATTTGAAAAGAAAGGCGCAGAAAGCGGGAAAAAGAATGGAAGCAAGATGGCGGCAACTCACCTCGGTTCAGAACGATAAAGGCCCGCCCACACATGCACCGATTGGTCGACCATCAGGTCACCAAAGCGTAGGATTGGTCAATCGTCCCGTCACTCGACTGTAGGAGGGCCCGGCGGCACATGCCAGAAACCCGGCGTACGATTGGTCGACCTCGAGGTCACTCTATCGCTAATGAGTGGATAATGAGATGCTAATGAGCGGAATGTTGAACGTTTTTCGGATGCCGCGGGCGCGATGTTTGTCCGGCCAAAACGTCAATATGCTTACGACCGTTTTGGAACGGTAAGCTTTCTTTCGACGTAACGCATGCGTAGGTACGCTCTATATCTTTCGAGCGCATAGCCGGACAGACGCACATCGGAGGACAGATAGTTAGACAGACAGACAGACAGATCGATCCATTTATATATATAGGCTAGCTGGAGTGCCCGGTGGTGCCGAGGCTTTTTCGAGGGCATGTTGTTGTTGGAAGAGAGAGAGAGAGCGACTGGGGGGGGAAGAGAGAGAGCGACGGGGGGGGGGGGGCGAAGAGAGAGAGCGACGGGGG